>NC_073729.1:1473968-2203452 GCF_023634155.1 Falco peregrinus | reverse complement strand
CTAGTCATAACATCCTTGTATCTGTCTCCCTTTCTGGTAGATTTTCAGCCTTCATGTCAACCTGCTAAGAGGGAAATAATGCTTGAGTATGAAGATTCATAACTGATTACTATCTTACGGATGCTTGAGATTAGAAATTTTGTAAGCCGCTGAATGCACCTTGCTATACTGCAAATTCATGACACTTTATTCAGCTCTTCCCACTGTCTTGCTCACGCTGCCAGTGTATGTGCAATGACTTGTTATTCAGATTCCTTTGTCCTGTAAGGTGAAACTTTCATTTGAATGCTCACTGAGTTGAACTGTGTCTTCTAACATTGCATTTGAGTTGCTGCATCCTCAACAGATTCTCATTTCTCCCTCGCCGATTACTAACCCCAGCCATTCATGTGATGATGGGCTGTGTTTGTTTTTTCTTTGTACAATGGTTGACTTGTAACTTAAAATATCAGTGTTATCTGTGACAACCAAATCTGTTACTATGTGGCTGATAAACCAGATTATGTCCATTGCCATGTTTGTTCACATGGTGAAGTTTCACAGCAATGGCAAATGCAAGGAAGAGGAAGACTCTGTATGGTAGCAGCAGCAGTTAAAGCATTTGTTCAAGTTTGCATTCCCATTCAAAACACAATGTCTTGATTTAAAATCCCAACGTTATTAGTTCGGCCTGCATGCCAGAACTTTGTGTGGTGTTCCAAAGCCTCCCTAAATTTATACTGACTAATCCTGTTTCTCCTCTTTCCCTGGCAAATGCAGGTGCTTAACATGCAACTGCATTTATCATCACAGCTACAAAGGAGGACAGTGCTATTACCCCACTTACAAATTAAGAACCTGAGGCACAAGTAAGAACAATTACACACCAGAGGTCACACAGGAAGTCTGTGGGAGATCTGGAAGCTGAACTCTAGTCATTCAAGTCTGATGTTAGAGACCGGAACTTTCCTCTTTGATGGAGGACTGAAAGTAATTCATCAGATTTAATACACTTAAAGGAATTTGGTGCTCTTTGATAATTTCTTCTTATTTCCTATGCAAATCTGGGTAATGTATCAAGTTAAAGTCCAGCCTATTTTTCTTTGTTTTATTTTTTCCTTTTGTATTGACAGCTTACCTACCAAACTACTAAGTTTATTAGTAGTTTATTATTATTAATTTTCATGTATCGTTGCTTGTAGTGGTAAATGTCAAATATTATGCTATTCTCTTTGCCTAGATTATTAACAGAAGTCAAATCACAAACAGGTTTTCCATGAGAAACATGGGCTAAGCCATCAGCCTTTTTCTTAGAAAATACTCTCATGTTCTTAACAAGGTCACCAGCATTTTGGGACTCCTAGACTTCTAGTGCAAGAGAGTCCATTGTTTACAAGTAGTATAAAGAGATTCATCTGCTGTGAAGCACAATCTACAACACCATGTAAAAAGCAGACAGGAGGGCCCTCTGTATTGAAAAGATCCTGCAAGGACCATGTAAGTCAGTACTGAAAAGATGCTAGGGTCATCTCCCCAGCTGCATCAAATCACTATATTATGACTCTATAGCAGTCTAGCTATAGAGTAATAGTGTAGTCTAGCAGTCTATATTACGAGTCTATAGCAGATAAGTAGATGAGTTGTGTTTGGGGTTTTGTTACATCAAAAAAGTCGCTGAATCACCCTCCCTTTAGAGTATCGGGTCTCTTGTATTCAAAAATAGGATGAGTTCTATAAGCTAATTTGTCCTATTTCTTCCCTAACTTAAAATGTAACACTTCAATGAACAATTCTGTTGTTGCCATTTATGTGATTGTAATAAGGCAGCCTGTCCCATTGAGGACCAGTTAGGCTGTAAGCAGCTAGCTCTGCACTAGAAACAGGCATGTCTGTCTGTGGCCAATTAAGTATTAAATGGGTGCAGCTGAACATGGGGACAGCGGTACAGCAAGCAGAGCTCCTTGGGTGAAAGAGGAAAAAAAGGAAAAAGGAGACAGGAGCTCCTCTGAGCAGTGAAGGGGGGTGTCTAGGGAAAGTACCCTTTAGGGACAGTGTTCATGTTCCAGGCATGGGGAGAATATATTAGCAAGCAGATGATACTAAGTTTTCAGTCTTTGTAGATGCTTCTGGAATCTTGAGATAAACGGCCTTTGATATTACTACAGCATAATTAGAGGAATTGGGAGAGTAGTGAGAAGCAGCGTTGCTTAAAATGTCATCTCTGTACAGCTGTATTCTTAGTATGTCTACAATTCTAGTCACCTGTCAAGGCATTTTAACTAGCATGGTAAATTCTAGCCTAGAGTTCAGATGGAGATTTGCTTGTTATTCACATAGGTATCTCCAGCTTAAAAAAAAAATATCAACAAATGGCTGTCCACTGAAACACTTTGTCTTTCCTTAGCCTATAATTTAGAACCACAGTTGTTGGGTTCTAAACAATTCTCAATTTTTAAATGCCAGCTTACTCCTCAGAGAGTATCTCAACTTCTCTTTAAAAAGATATGTACCCTAAAAAGAGGTTTGTGCATCAAACGGTTTGTTTGTGCGATTATTCAGTCGTCATACCTGAACAAGACAGACTTCTCAAGTAAAAGGCTTACGGTGTCAGAGGACATTCTGATAAATATATATTACCTCTCCTTCTCTTAAAAAAAGACCTGTAAAAGAAAAAAAACAAAACCAACTGTGACTGTGGTTGAATGGCAAAGCTGAGCAGGCTTGTAAGCACTAACACATAATTTTCTGACTACATGAAATAGCTTCCTTATTCTTAAAGTGCCAATTATTTTTCCTTTTTTAATGTGGCAACTCTTTTTTTCACTTTCAGTTTATTTAGGAGGAATTATCAGTATTAAGAAAGTATTTATGTCTATTATGAGAAATAGCTACAAAAAAAATGAGACAAATCCACCTGTAGCTTAAGCCAGACCAGATCAACTTAACACTGAAGCCACTAGAGGGACCTCCAGGAACAGAGTATATGAAAACATTTGCGAAGGCTATTTTGAAGTATTAGGTGTTTTTGAAGAAAAACAAAAAAGCTTTGCAGGTCAAACAAATTGTCGTTTGTTTATAATGAAATAATAAATCCCTGAAATAATAGGAAATATGAATTAACTAATTACCTCATAGAGTTAGTCAAGAAAAAGCAACTTTTTTTCTCCTGGTGGGATACGATTTTGGAGGGCTGTTTCCTCTTTGCTGAATTAGTGAAGTTAGCACATCCGTTTTGAAGAGGCTTGTAACTTAGCAGTAAGGTTATAGGTTCCTCTTTTGAGGAGTACAATGCAAACACAGTTATTCTCCTTTCAGTTTCTGAGAAGAATAGGATTTGGGTGCAGACAGTCTGAATTCAATTAAGCTTAGTTTCTGACCGAATGGCACTTTGGCAGAGCCCTCAACTTCAAATTTTAACAGCAGTTTAATAACCTCATTAGCAAATGTTAATGCCTCAGCATGCATGCAAGTGCTTTCTAAAAAGTAGTTATGCTACCACTTGGATCGCTGGATTTGTAACTGGCAATCAATGACAGAGATGACAAGGGCACTCAGTGTTCCCTTTTATACTTGGGCAATGCTCTAGAAGATATTGTGATGTTCTTCACACACAAAGTTTTTGGGCTCAGCAGAGCACAAATTCAGCAAGCTTTAGCTTAGTTGCTGTAAAACATGAAAACATGCTAATATAAGCAACTGAGCTTCTGAGACAATGAAGATGAGGACACAAAGACAAGAATTGCAATTAACCCAATTAGCAAAAGGTCAGGGATGGGACTAGAATTTGGCATTAAATCACAATTATGGAACAGGTTAAAAGAATTTTTACAAGACCTTAAATTATGTTGCATTGTTTAGCTTTACCTGTCAGAATGGTACTAGCGAAATGCAAACTCTACTTTGTGAGCTGAAAGCAACCTGAAATTCCAGTTTGGCAGAGCTGATTGTTGCACAGGTCTCCTGTGCTCTATCCACTGAGTTTTATAGTTTCCATTTTGTTTGTGTTGGGAGGTTACTTGTTGAGGAAAAAAAGGCATAGTGGCAGGGGAAGGAGACCTTGCTAGTACTTTTTCTGTTATTCTTTGTTGGGTTTTTGTTTGGGGCATTAGAAGGTTCTTTGACAAACCTTCACCTCTGTCACAGAGTTAGTATTACCTTCCTCGAATTGCACGTGTATAACCTCCCACTGAAGTTTTCTGGTGAGCTACCTGCGATTAAGACACATTCAACCATAGTTACATTTAACTGGCAGACTGATGATTCCCAACATCAGAAGTGGGTTGCCAAGTGGGCCCTGCTGAAGAAGGATGATTATCTATCCCATATCATTCCATATGTGTGAAGTAGGATATTATACATTACAGATTAACATGGTCACAGGCAGGAAGTGTTCCTTGACCAGGAAGGGATTTAGTGATAACTAGTTTCTTTCTCAACTGCTAAGAGTGAAACCCTTCCTGAAATACCAGAACATCCTTTTATTAAACACAGTCCCCTCCATAAGTAACTACGAAGCAAAACTTTGGCAGGAGGGTGCGGATTACAGAATTTTGAAAGTTCAGTTAACTTATTTGGAGCTTATTCAGCAGTGTAATTTGAAACTGATTTTAGTCTGAGAGGATTTGTGACTAATGCGAGGAGGAGAATTTTCTTTTGATGCAAGCATGTGATGTAAGAATCTCTTAATTTGAAGAATGCCATTAGTCACTCTGCCCTCAGATACCTTTGTGTGTGTAAGAATATGCATACTGTATCCTGTATGGCATTATGTGAGTAATCAAATACCTGTTGTCTCACATGCTTCTGAGATTAAAATATACCACATCTGCGTTAATGATGAAAATCCATGTTGTAGTGATTTGTCAGCCTCTTTATAAAGTTTTCTCCTTTGGAGTGATACTTAGAAGAATCCTTTTTCGGTTATGAAAACTGCTGAATTATTAACCGCATCAAAGAACTGGGGAGGATGGAACACCACAGGCAACTGCTGAAAGAGACTGGAGAGAATACATATGCATGTGTGTACAGGTGTGTCTGGCTGTCAGAAATTGTAACTGAGATCTTCCAAAGGTACCCCCTCTTTCTTTCAAAAGCTTTAGATTTTTTTTTTTTCCTGCTGACACTTTATTCAAGATTTCCAAGTAGGTTGGGAGCAGGAAAAAAATTGAAGTCCTGCTTCTAAACAAGTAAATATTTAGGACCTGAATTCTTCAGAATCACTTATACCTGGAACCTTTTGGTCAACCAGCAACAATAGCAAACAGAACAGGCTAACATTGTAGAAAAAATTTGGATCTTTATTGATGTAAGCCAAAATTCCCAATGGCTGGTACTGGCCTTTCATGTAAATGAATGTTCATTAAAAAAAAAAAAAAAAAGAGTCTGCCAAGTATTGTTGCAGACATACACTCACTCAGTCTTACTTGGAAGAGTTTTTACTTTTATTTTTTGGATACTCTTTTTGTTGAAGATGAAGAATAGAACTATTGTTTTAAACAGCAGGACTAATCCTATGGACAAATAGCAATTTTTTTTTTTTTTATTTTCCCCACCTTGCAAGGTTTAAATTGAAGTTGCAGAGCACTTAAGCATTTAAACATATGCATAACTTTGAACACATGAAAACAAAACAAAAAAATGGTCTAAATATATGTTCAGAACCTTTCTTGAAACTTTGCTTTAGGACGTAAAACCTGAACATTGGTAGACAGTAACATTGTTTCCTGGAAGAGCAGGAATATGCTTTAGAAACCTATGAAATAATATCAAAAGAGATTATAAACACAGGCATAACCGTAAGTAAGATAGCATTCAAACAGATAATGTTCATCAGGATTGTCAGCTGCTGGACTGGGTAGCCTCTGAACTCCAGTTACCTGGTACATGCTACTGTCTTCTACAATGTTACTTCTCTCTGCTGACAAGATTCCTAAACTTACCGCATCCACAGTCAAAAAAAACCCAACAACAAAAAGAGGGGATAATTAAAAGCCAGTTTAAACTTCTGAATAGAAAGTTATCTGCTGTTTTCTGTCTTCCCTCTTTGGCTTGAAAGAGACTGAAGAAGAGCAGACTGCATAAAACACCTTTCTAAAGCGTGTCTTTTTTGATAATAACTAGTCCTTTTATGAAGTGATTCATTAATGTGGTCTGACTTACGATTGATCAACTGCTAACTTGTTAGGTTGCTGCTGCTTTGTTAATTTGTTCCAAGAGGAATGTGGGTTTCTTTTTGTTTTTCCAAGTCCTATTCTGTCTATAGATAGTTAATTTGCCACTGAATTAATTTGTCATTTCAGAATAGACAAGGCTATGTTGCCCAGTTTTCAGGAAACAATTTATAGACTGCATGGTCTGGGACATACTTTGCCTGTGGACAAGGCTGCTGTAATCTCTGTAATTCTTAAGGATGAACATCTGTGTCTTTCTGTGCAGCACTTGTCCTAATTACAAGCAGCACTGTACTGTGGTGCTTCTCAAACGAATGGCAAAGGTGTCACCTTCCCTAGACATTCTTACCCCGGTAATTCTTGCAGGTGCTACTGCTTTTGTTGACTCAGAGAAAGCCTGGACAGTAACAGTTAATAGATGCCTAAATTGCAGGTAGAGCAATAACACAGTAACTCTGGATCTTCCCAATCAAGGAAGCTGGAATGAATTCACTTGAAGGAAAAAGTGAGCTGAACTAACCTGAGGATTCTCCCTAGCCATACTAGGGACTGCAAGACTGCAAGTAATGGAGAAGGACAAAGTTATTAATGCACATTATAGGAAGGTTATCTTAATGGTCAGGCTTCTGGGGCATGCTGCAGTTTCAAATACATTACGCACTCTGTGTCTGGAGTTTCTACTGCTGTGTTGCCTAAGTTGTTTGACTAGCAATGCCTGTCATCAGGGAAAATCTACTGGATTTGTACGTAAGAGGCACAAATATATTCAAGAGCCTGCGACAAAGATTTTGCTTAAATTTAAAAGCTAAAGTTAAGCTGGCATACCAGTTGGATATTAATAGATTGTGATCAATTACAAAGAATGGTAAATAAGATTAGTGGGGTGCCCAATGAAAAATGCGTACAGGTACTCAGAAAGCTGTTCTTAACTGCAACTTGATGAATGAATGAAAACTATTTATCACCTCCCCGTCTCCCCACTAAAATGGCTAAGCCATAGTCTTCCCAGGATTTAAAAAACCAAAGCAAACACTTTTATCCCTTTCCACTTTCCTTTCCCCTGCTTTGAATCATAAGGCTGAGGTTTATTTGTTCAGCATCTTATTGTTGCGTTTCCAAGCTTTTCTTTGTTTCTGAGGTCTAGGTACTTACTTGTTTTGCAGCTTTCAATAAGAATATTATTAATGTAATGCCTCTGTGAACAGAATTTTTAAATGCTGGAGAATATTTCAAAAGGTTTTGTCATATACTTATTACTATATAAACATATATAAACAAACTAGGACTTGAATCTACAGCGCAGTACTGAGTCGCATTTACCTTCACCATTGGCTATGTTTTTAAAGTGATATACTGACTTGATCAAACTGGATTCTCCAGGAGATGGAATGCAACAAAATATCTGCTCTAATTTAAGAAAAATAATCCAAAAATTAAGAGAAAACTCCTCTCCTCTCCTTGAAAAAAGTTCTTTAACTTGTCCCCTACTGTAGTTGGGCAGAAATGGAAAGTGTCGTTTAAAAAACAAAACAAAAGCCACCCCCCAAAATAATCCAACAGCAAACAGGATGATTTCCTGAGAACTGGTGCAACATGTAATAGCAACGTAAGTGTTAATAAAGGCTTTCAGAAGACAGAGAACATTCAGATACTTACTGTTTGTTTGAGTCTTAGCTTCCACAGGGAAGCAATCTTATAAAAGATCAAGGTGTCTCTTTATAACTGGCTGCAGCAATTCCAGTCTGTAAACATTTAACAGTGATTTAGCAGTATGATCTCACACGATCCTATAGCAGGCACAAAGTAAAAAATATAGCATGCAATGAGTATATCTGACAATGCATGCATAAATTGGTCATTATTTGGTACAGGATAACAGAAACACAGTCCCAAGCTGGTCCAAACATTTCTGATCTACTATAGCCCAGTGATGGGATTTTCAGAAATGCTTTATTAGTCCTGCTTAGATTAAACTACTGGAATTGCAAGCTTTGCCATCAACCATCATCATACTTTAGTGACTTATGATGTCTTATTTCTAGGCTCAAAATCCTCTTAAAGACACAAAGATTTAAAACAGTACTTGTAAACTGTAAAGTAATAATGCCATGGTTGTTATTAATTTTGCTACAGTTCTGTAAATATTCAAAGTAGACTAAATTATTAATGTTCTAAGAAACAATTCAGTGTAGTAGCTCCACATTAATATTTAAAACCAATATCCTCCTTATCAAACGTATTTTCCTACTCTCTTCACTAACAAAACCTAGTTACCTGGCTCCATAAATGTATTTTGATACTCATCTGCTGCCTCTTCCCATTTTTAGCTCTTCCATGTACATATACCATCCTCTCTGGAATTTTTTCTCTGATATTAACAATATTTATTATTATTAAGAAATCTTACTAATTCTTGGTAAGATTGTAATATCAAGTACCATGCCAATAACAATATTGATAATTATTAATATTATTTTATTAAGACATAAACCTCAAAATAAACCTCACTTAATTCTGGAGTTTTTTGTAAAATCAACATGATTAATATTGAGACATGGCTACTTATGAAGAGGAAACCCAGGAATTGCTATTACCATGTTAAAGTATTAATCCTGAAAATGTTGCAAATTAGAATACAGTTTTGGTAACTTATTATATATTAAAGATAATTATTCTCTGGATTCTCATCATTAAATAGTAATCTCTGACACTTTTATTTCAGTATGCTCTTTTTCTCACCTATGCCAGACAGGTGTTTTAGCATTCAGTAACATGAACTAGCTGTGAATCATGGAACAAAATGATTTTACTACATAAATGTCATCATCCATTAGTAACACATTAAAAAAAGTGGGTTTTTATTAATCCCTTGATCCCAGGGAAAATACATTTAGATATTGCCTAAATACTAATTTTAAATATTTTAAAATTCCTTTATTTGTGAGGATTCTTTGAAAGATTTAGCCAACATTAGAAATCGAAATCAAAACCTTATGAAAATATTTCTGACCTGAGAAACAGTCCAATATATTGGGTTATGGAATATATTTGAGACTTTTCTTGTTTTGCAGTGAGAAAATTATTGAAACAAACTTTGGTTGCTTGGAACAGTTTCTCATTGAACACTGAGCACTGAGGACCAAATTCAGTTCTTAACAATTTTCTTCCCTGCTTAGCTATTTAAGTATGTAATCTTTCTCTACTTTTGTTTTGGAAGGAAATTGCATAAGTAATACAGAAATTCCATTTTCTTAGGTTCGGATATGTTAGGGTTTCTATCCTCTGATTTGTTAATCATCAGATAAATAACAACATAATCCCATGATATTTTTAAAAGATTTTGAAAACAGTTTTTGAAGAACAATGTAATGTACATACCTATACACATACAGCTTCTTGTTCTGCTGAACTCTGTAAACTCTGTTTTGCAGCTGGCTCCAGAATAAGGTCCTGTATAATCCAAACAATATGTTGGTCTTTAAACCAATGTGGAACACTTACATAAAGAATCACATTTGTTAACTTTAATATCAAGACTTTATCAGGCTAGTCCTCAAACAGTGAGCCTTCAAGGGTAGTAATGACGTACTTTCTTCTATTAGTCATTTTTCTTGCTGGCTTATTGCAAGAAAACAATTTTTCAAAATGAGGGAACCTGAGTCTATTTTGGCCAGATGCAGGGAAAATTTCCTTTGAAATGCTGTTTTTATTAAGCTAGTTTATTCTTCTTTTCTGGTGGAGGAGGGAAAGTCCTGGTTAGTGTGATGTTGATTTAGAAGCAAGTTTTGCAAATTCTCTTAACACTTCTGGTTTTGTATTTCTAAGGAGCCAGATCCTTCACGGGTGTAAATCAGTACTTTACAAGAGCCTAGAGTCTTGCTTATTTACACTACTGAAGGATCTTGCCCAGTTCCCCTAGCACATGTACAGCCTGACATTTGAATGGAACTGTAATTAGCAGGGTTGTTTTTGTTTAACTTTATTTAGCACCTTATCTTCCCACAACATTCTTGTCCAAGTACCAGTATCAACCATGAACTCAACATAGCTCTTACTAGTTCTGTTCTATTTTGGGCTACAAGAAAAAAACCCCAGCACTCCCAAAAGCACCCTTCTCTTTAGCTCTGGGAATAGAAATTGTTAACTAATTGGTGCAAAAAACCATGACAAATTGATTCACACTGCAGTTAAGGAAGTCATAACTTACTCCACTATACAGGAAAGTTATCCAAGCTCTCAAAATAATGTTATTAATGGCCAAACACACTCACCCATTCACAAGGACAAAAAGTTTCTGGTGTTGGTGAGAAAAACAACTTGCATTGCAAGTCTGCAGAACTGTACGATTTGCCCAATTTCTCACTTATTTGTTCCCTTATGTTAAAGTAATACCAGGGTGCAGTGTTCACTGCAAGGCATGTTGGCCAGACCCTTACTCATTAGTTGCATTAAAAAGAGCCTTCTGGAGGATCCCAAGTCTGCTGCTCCCAGACGCTGAAATTCATTGAAAAGGGAGGGAGCAGCAGGCTCTGAAGGTTGTAAATCTCAGGTAAGGGGTTGTAAGCCAGGAGCTAAAGCCACAGGCCTAGGGAACACCGGAGCGCTTCGTCCCCACAGATGCCGGGTGGGCCGAAAAGGCGGGAAAGCCTGCTGGCCGCCTGGGGCGCTGACCCTACAAGCGCCTGCGGCTACGTCGGTGACCAGCGCGTAGGTGGCGCCGGCCGAGGTCAGCCATGAGGAGAGGGGGTCCCGACGCCAGCCGGGGCTCACGGGCCGGGCCGTGAGGCAAGTGGCGGGGGGGGCTGAGGGGCCGCCCCGGTTCCCCCGCAGAGGTAAGCGCGGCTCCCGCAGCGCCTCCCGGCGGGCGGCCCCAGCACTGCAGGCCAGGCCGGGCCCGCCCCGCCGCGGCTTCCCCTCACCTTTCCCGGCCAGGAGCCGCCCCTGAGGGGGCGGGGCCAGCGGCGGCGGCGGGAGAGGGCGCCCGGCGCCGGGCCGCAGCTCCCCGGGGCAGCGCAGCTCTCGCACCGCACCGCCGGCCGGCCTCCCCCAGCTGCCCCAGCGATGTCCTCCAGCTCCCCGCCAGGCGAGCAGAAAAGCCGGAGCCTGGGCCGGCTGTCGCTGCCCAGGAAAGGCAGCATGACGCCTGGCAAGAAGCCCTCGGCGCTGGAGTTGGCCGAGAGCACCCCCAACGCCCACTACGCCCCGCTCTCCGCCGCCCAGGGCGGGCAGCCGCCGGCGGGCTGCAGCCCGCAGCCGGAGCGGGAGCGGCCGCTGCGCCTGAGGAGCGAGGTGGTGGTGGTGAACGCCGACTGCCCGCGGCCGCCCGTCAGCCTCGATCCCCGCGTCTCCATCTACAGCCTCCGCAAGCCCCTGCTGAGCCGCAGCAGCGTCCAGGGCAGGGTCTACAACTTCTTGGAGCGGCCCACGGGCTGGAAGTGCTTCGTGTACCACTTCACCGTGTGAGTACCCGCCCGCTCCCCGCCGGGCTCACCTGCTCCGTGCCGGGCTCCCGTTACAGCGGCTTGTCCTGTCAGCCGCGGCGGCCCGGCGCGGGAAAACCGCCTCCCGGTGCGAGGGGCTCTCTCAGGGTGCTGCCCCGCACGCCTGCCCGCCGTCCCCGAAGCGTGTGGCGGCCGCTCCGGCGGTGCCGCCGGGCCCCCTCCCCGCCTCGACTGGCGGGGCCCGGCCTGGCGGCGGAGGCGGGAGCGCGGCACCCCTGGCCGTCCCGCTGCCGCGGAGCTCTCCGGGCAGGCCCGGTGCTCCAGGCTCGAACGGCTTGCAGAGACCTCTCCCTGAGGCGTTTTTGAACGGGCGTGAAGCAAAACAGCAACAAAATTCACTCTCTGGGAGGAAGTTTCTCTTATTTTAAACAGTAGTGCTGTATTTCTGTTCAGGCGCTCTTGGGTGTATGTATCAGATAGAGCAGGAGCGGGCTCGAGGCAGATTTCTTCAGAAGTTTACCCTGGGAGTTGAAATAACTTCTTCATTCTGAGTGTGGGAATTAAATAGGTAAGAGTGTCTTCGGTAGTTTTTAATGCAGTGACTCCCCATTTCCCAGCTCGCTGCACAGCATCCGTTCCTGACCGAACAGGTGCACAGCCCCGCAGCCCTGCTGGAGGAGGACGAGCGAGGGGTGACACACCTTCTCCTTGCCTCTTCTATTGCCGTTCGCTCTAACTTCTTGTCCTTTCAGGCACAAATGTCGTCGCTGCTATTTTTAGACAGGAAGGAGGATGACAAGGTTTTGAGGATGTTAATGCCGCTTAGCTACAGGCAAGTTGAAAACCGCTTTGGGTATGATACCTGATGCGGCGTGCAGCACCTGCCCTGAGCCCGCGCGTGGCGGGTCTGTGGTGCACGAGGATTCAGCAAGTGCCTCTGTGAGAAATCCATGCTTTTTAATCGAGGTGTTGCAGAAGGTTCGCATGACCCTTGAATGACTTGTGTATGTTAAATGTAGGTAATAAGGTCAGGCAGAATTGTGGTGTCTGTTGCGTTTCTGCACTCACACACATACATGTGCATGTATATACACGCTACGTATATGCATGGTTATTATACCAGCTAGAGATAAAGACATTTTATGGTCAAAATCTTAAGGCAAAAGACTTTGATAAAAATCAGGCTTTATGATCTAATTATTCTGTTTTTAAATGCTATTCTAAGTATTATTTGAAGTGAATTCAGGATTGGGTGCTTATATGCCCCGTTTGAGGATTCTGGAGTCTTTAGGTGACTTGAGGAGTCTTTAGGTAAGTGGTACCAACTTTATTTTAGTGGAGGGAAAACAGCTGTCACCTGAATGTATTTAATTGGGAGATGACTGTGTGCAGCTGCTGGGGTAATTGTGGGCTCCATTCTCTTTAGCATTATGATAATGCCATTAGATGACAAAACAGCTAATGGCCATAATTATGAAGTGTCTAATAGTTGTGGTTGAGCAACATAAAACACTTTCAGGAATAGAGTTTAGGTTTTGTTTTGGTTTTTTTTTTTACTTTTTTCTCTAAATAGGAGTTTTAGGCAGCCGTGTCTTATGATTTCTGACCTCTTTCAGGTGTCAAAAATTATGTGAAGAAGGGGCAATAAATAATGTTCAATATCTTAACTAATCTTCTCTAAGCCTTAAGAGTGGGCCTAGGAAAATGCTGATAAAAACCTGGTGGATCCCTTTATCTAAGATTCTAGCCTGAATTTTAACTTTGTTTGTTTGTTTTCTTTTTTGCAAGTGTTAGCAGTGTGGATTAACCCTTTGTTAATCTTTGTAGGAATTAAGATTTTGTAATTTTACTTTAGGAAAGAGATTGTAATATGTGCAGGCTGCCATTGCCTGTCTCTACCCCCAGTACACAGTTATCTGAGGTGTAAGCATTAGCCCCAGCATTTGGCCCCCGCTTCCAGAAGAGCTCTTCTGATGCTGAATTACAGTAACAGTAAATATTCTCAAGCCTTTTACTAAGCATTGTGCAAATTTCTTCTCTTGGGACTCTGAAGGGTCAGAGGAGGGTAATAATAATAATAAATATTAATAAATAAATAAATAAACCCACCATACGCCCTTGTATGTTTCTTGCAAGGTAATCTGCATGTATAGCGTGTGTTCTCAGGCAGCCTCACTCTGATTTCTACCAGCAGAGGGAATTGAGTCTGTGCTTTCCTCAGCCATCCCAGCATCTCCTTGTTTCTGTGGGAGATAAGCCTGTACTTGCTGTATCTGTTAAATAATGTTTTAGGTTACTGATCTTTGGTTCGTACCTCTCCAACTCTCTTGCTTTCTGAGCTCCTAAAGCACCTTGCTGGGATGTTTGCTTTCTGCTGCACCAAGGAATGCTCTCTTTTGAGAACAGCCCTGCCAGCCACATGCTGAGTATTGGTAGATTAATAGTGGCTACAGAGCAGAGCTTTGTTACTAAAAGCAGTTGACAAGTTAGTTTGGTGACGTGCGAGGACCTTGATGGTTGAATCTCCTGCCAAAATGAGCTTAAGAGACTAATGTCATTTACGTGTTGCTGCTTTGTGACTCTCTGCTGGCTACTTCCTGCTTTATTTTGGGGGCTTTCAGCTGCCTGGGAGGTCTTGGTCACTATCTTAAAGTTTCAGAGGGGAAGGAAAACGAACAGGAGTGCTGTTAAATGAGAGCATAAAAGCCAAAGCTGAGTAGAGGTTATGGGCCAAGATCTAGCCCAAAGATGGAAGCAATGAGCACTGTGGGCTTCTGAATTTTCTATCTGTTGCACTGTTCTACATTGTGTGTAGTGTGTGGTTGCATTCCTAATGATGTGCTGAAATGATTAAATTTAGACAATGTAACTTGTTCTGGACCTGTATATCTGGCTGGTTGTTGAAACTGTTTATCAAGCGATAAGAGTTACATCTACTGATTGCCTGTCACACCCTTTTCCTGCTCAGGAATCTGAGTCAGTGGTATCTAGAACACTAATAGCTAAGAACTGATATACAGAACTGATTTTCCTCAGTTTCATACTATAACGTTTAGAAAAGGGAAGTTGAACACCAAACTTTAATCCACTGATTCTGTGTTGGTATGTTTGTTTCATATTGTTTAGATTGCCATATGTTTTGGTGTGCAGCAAAGCCCCTCGCCTACCCCCTATCTAAAGGATGGAATCTGGCTATCTTGTACAGCAATAGAGGGTTGCTGTACTAGATCAGGCCAACGACTTGTTTACTTCTGAATTAGTATTTCTCTCAACAGGTGGCTGAAATACCTATTTTTCCAGTTGAAAAATGTATATACTTTCTCTCTTGATGTTTTTAAACTTCCAGGATAACTGGGTATCACAGTTGCTGACTAAATCAATTGAACTCTGCTCAGGTCTTTTCTGAGATTTGTGTTATTTGCTCAGACCAAAGAGCATAAACATCTTAAGTGAGCAGAATAAGAAATGAATCATTGTACCTCATTATATATATATATCTTATATATACACATATCGATTTTTACAGGCTGTGGGACTAAGTCTCTATGGGAAATCAGCTATTAATTTACCACTAAAAAACCCTGCCTAAAAATACTAGTGGAAATGACAGAAACCTTTATTTCAGCTACATTACTTGGTTTGATGTTGTACCAAATTTCATTTAAATATATGAAGTATATAGTACATGTACACTTAATTCTACCAGTGCAAGTAAATTGTGCTTGACAGTTGAAGATTTATTTACCTGTGTGGCTTCTGTGAATGGAACTGGTATTTACCTGGAAACTTGGATTTTGCAAGCAAGAGCTTGCCCTGTGGTATGGCTGCGTGTGTGGTAATGTCCTGCCAGGGCCACCAACCCCCCTTAACTATGAGAGGTGAGGAAATGATAGGGTGCCACTGTTCTCAATGACCTTCTGAGCTAGGGCACCTTATCATAACAGCGCACCTTGGGATAGTGCCTTTGAGAGGTGAAATGTTCTGTGGCCTTAATGAATGAAGTTTTCAGGCTACGTGAAAAGAGGTGGAGAGATAAAAAAAGCTTAAATTCTGTCTTCATAGTGGCCTGCTGAAATCCTGAAACTCTGTCCCATTGTTGGAAATGACTATAAAGAATAAGTGAAGTCTTCAGGTATTTAAAAAATTATTTACATTTAAGTGCTTGAGGGAGGAGCTTCTTCTCACCTTCTTTAAACAGTTTGAAATCAAGCATCTTAAAATGTGCCTGAAGAAACTTAAGTTATGAGCTTTCTGGTGATTTATTTTACTCTCGGTACGGCAATTAATGACTTTTGGCCATGTGCATTGCATGTTGACTCCTCACGTTCTTTGAAGTGTTGGTCATTACCAGAGGAAACAATTTGGAAGCTGATGGACCATTGGTCTGTTCCGGCAGGTATGGCAGCTCTCCTTTGCTGCCACAAAAGGTAATCAACATCTATCTTACCTTTGCATGCCTGTACCTGGTTCACTTTACTTTGCCTTTCTATATGATTGGTTTAATCAGCGATGATTGTTGTTGACTTTGTTCAAACCCCGAGATGTTTACATGAGCCTGGGCTGGCTGGGGGTTGAGATTTGGGAGACTGCTATCTAGGAACAGGGGAACTATCAGAAGTGTGGCTGCATGCGTATGCATGCAAAGATAAGAAGCAAGGGTAGATAAAATATTCCAGTTGCATTTGTATCAGGACTTAGAGCAATCAATTATTAAAGGCAACGCAGTGTTTACATCGTGCTGTTTACATACAACACTGTGAGGAAGAAGCATAACTCCCAATTTAAAATCCTACTTTTGTCATGTTTCCAAGTGTACTACAAACATACGTCAAGCCTACTGGTTCATGCTTGGTTTGTAAACTGTTGAGGAAAAAAGTCCATTAAATGATTAGTGTATGCATGTGCTTATAAATGGCTAAGTTTTCTTTCAGACTGAATGAAAAAAGGGGCAAAACATACGAAGTACTATGTTTTGGACACAAATGTTTAGAGATTTTTGTGGCTTGGAGTCAGACTTTCAGATTATTGACTTCTATCTTAAAAAGAAGACTTAAATCTTCCAAAATAAGCGCGGCTTTTCTAAGTGGAAGGAAAGAAAAATAACTTGGTCACAGTCACATTCTTTCTGCTACAGTCAATTGCAGGAAGGCCCAGGTTTAGTCAAGACTGAGGCAGTTTAGTTGAGGTCGAATTGGCCCCCTCATTTTGGCATATTTGAGAGAGAGAGATTATGCTTCATGTCATGCAGAAGCTGACGTGAACTAATGCTTGTTTTATTTCTATATGATTTCTGTCTATGAGCTCCTGTTGCTTGCAACCAGCATTTATTGTAGTACTGAAGCCTGGTACTCCCATCCCTTCGTGCTAGATACAGTTGTAGTAGTAGGAATCTGTTACTTTGTCACTTCATGTTTTTAAAAGCATGATGTGTTACAGCTGTGCAGTAGCTTATATAGGTCTTTGAGGTTGCGCACATGTTCAAGGAGGACTAGAACTGGGGGAAAATGAAGTGGAAACAAGGTGATATTTTTAGATTATTTTCTCCACCCTCCCACCCCCCTGGCCCTATTCCATAGTCTAGCTATTTGATTTGCAGCAGGGTGGACGTCATCACAACCTCGCACTGTGCATCTATCAATATGCTTGGTAACAATGCAAGACAGTGCGTTCATGTTTAGGAGTTGCTGTGGCAGGGTCAGCCTGTTTGATGATCAGCCAGATACTGGAGTTTTGAGTCTTGGCAGATTTTGGATACAGGTGGAGATGTGACTTGAAGGCTTTGCTGCTCCCTCCTTCCTTGCTGTGTGCCACAGTGCAGCCCCTTAGCTACAATACAGCATGCAGTTGCTTCTTTGTGACTTGTGTGATTGAGGTACTATTCGGGTTGGCCAGGATACAGCTTTCCGCTCTTGCCTTGTGTGATGTTTCCCAATCTGTAACTTGACTGAAGTTTCATTTTTTCTTGTCTAGCTGTCCTGTGGCTGAGATCAATCCAAGTCTGTGTCAAGAAGACCTCAAGAGTGACAGCATAGTTACAG
Organism: Falco peregrinus; assembly: GCF_023634155.1. NCBI lineage: Eukaryota > Metazoa > Chordata > Aves > Falconiformes > Falconidae > Falco > Falco peregrinus. The sequence continues at coordinate 2,185,824 of NC_073729.1, read as the reverse complement.
TTCAGGAGAGGTCCCCATTTTTCTCTCCCACTGGGACAGTAGAAGTTCTCAGGGTAAGAAACACAGATACTAGTAACTGCCAAACTGACTAAAAATGAAAAAAAAACCCCAAACCAAAAATCCAAACCTAAAAAATAGTCAAGTTACTTAGTAATTGACTGTCATCAGAAAGAAAAGCAGAATCAGAAACCAGATCCTCTCAATGTCAACTACTGGTAGTTAGTGCCTGGAAGTCACTTTGACTAAACCACTATCTCTGCATCATTTGTTGCATTAGATGATTGCTCTGTGAAAATGATTGTGGAAATGTATTTTGATTGTTGAAGGTGAAAGGAGGTGAAAAGCTGGGCATCTTCTAATTAAAATGCCTTTTGAAGGCACACAGTATCTCTAGCAATAATTATGAAAATTCAGTTTCAGTTCTGAAATGCATGATGTGATATGGTCAGTTACTTGGAAAAAGCCTTGAGTATCATCTTGACCTATAGTCTGCAGGCAGACACAGAAGCTACATGAGGAGAGTGAGTTCTGTGGGGGCAAACTGTAATTGTACTGGTGTTTAGGTTTTCAAATAACTGATGGAAGCAGAATGCTGTAAACTTCTGAACACTAATGCCCAGTGGGGGCAGGTTGCATTGCATGCAGTGGAGAAGCAACTCGGTGGAATGCATGTAGAAGTTATAAATGTGTTAAATTTGGGCAGGCTTTCCTGGGGATAGGCCTTCTCTCTTTTCCTATCATCCTTCCAGTACAATATTTCAAGTCCTCCTTTGGTGTTTGCTTTCCTCCAGGAAAAGAATTATTCTGCCTTTAAAAGTTGCACATGAATGATCTTAAGAAAACCAGTAAGTGCAGTATTCGCATGTCTATATATCCGTCGAATGGTTGGTTGGGCAATTCTGGCACACTTCCTTACCCTGGCTCTTCAAGTGCCAGGGTAAAAACATGCACGGCTGCGTAGATAGATCTCTTTCAAAATTTTCATTGCAGCTGGATTAAGGCTAGAGTTGAGATTCAATTGCAGTGAACTAATTAGGCAGAGCTCCAAACGTGTGTGTGCTGGATGTGTTATAAACAACAGTGCCAACATATGCTGTGGGGAACTATGCACAGGCACAGTGCTTTTCTGACTTTAAACTTGGCAACGTCCCATTAATTTTGTGTGTTAATAGATTGTTTAATGTGTATTAGTGGCTGAACACAAAAGCTGTAAACAGTTGCTCATTCAGTTCCAGATGTAAAATAGTGTCTTGTTGGGGACACATTTTTTTCTGCCTGCCACCAAGAGGTCCAACACAAGTTTCAAACACATTGGAAAGCTGCCAGTTGCCAATAAGCCTGATGAGTAGGCTGAGCTACAGAAGAAGAATGTGTAGCTTAGTGCATTTTTAGGTAAGGTACTAGCTCTCCTCATGCAGTCATGCTTCATCTGGCATAATGACCTTGAGAACCATTATAATGCTGGTAATGATAATGGGAGAGCATATGTATTTGCAAGCTTCTACTATGGTAGCAGTGTGTGTATATACATATATATATATGGATTTTTTAATAATAGGGAGTGTCTGATGCTTTATATATTTATTTTGCTATATGTTTTTAGACAGTGATTTTTTTTTTTTAAATTGGAAATTCTAAAGCTGCTCTAAATCAAGTAGATTTCTTTGGCCACCAGTTTGTGCACACTTGGAGGCTAGGGAGGTGCTTGGTGTGAACTTTTTCCTTGTCTGGCATGATCAATTTTTGAGGACGTTTGGATTTTCATCTTCCTCTTTTCCTCATTCACAGTACAGAATAGTAAAGTAACAGCTCTTCCCTATGTTCAGGGAGCTGTAAGAAATTGCAGAGAGTGCAAAGCAGGGTCTGGGTAAGTATATAGGTAGTGTAAGTTTTTTTTTTTTTTTTTTTTTTAACCATCCCAAAACAACAAAAACCCTCAGAAACCAAAAGTACTGAAGTACTGTCCCACATTTCTTAAATGGCAGTTTCCTTCCTTAACACCCACACTTCACAACAGAAAACTTAGAACCTGGGAAAATTACAATAAAAAATACATAGGCACAGGGGAAGCCAATGATTTCTTAAAGCTTAGGACAATGACTATGACGAGCAAGTTTTTTTTTCTGAACTGCTTTAGTGGTGTAAATTAATGAACACACATTTTCTCAAAGCTGAATCTTTTTTGAGTTTAGGAAAAGGTGTGTTCCTGTATGGGACTTCATGCAAGGAATACATCAAACACTAAAACTGCAGCCGTGGAATTTTAACCATTTAAAAGCTATAAACTACCAAAATAGGAATTTAATAGGAAATTATACTGAAAATCATCAGGTGACCTTCAGATATTTCTAGCAATGTGCCTGGAGTAGATCTTTTTAGTTCTTCTCATATGTTCTTCACAATCTATGCCATGTTTTACTATTTTATGAAAAATGTTAACCAAAGCCAAATAAAGCTAGCACAGGGATTCTGCATCCTTTTAAGTTTCTTCTGCAAATATTGATCCTGATCTTTGAATTTCATATGAAATTTTTCAGTAGGAACATAAATCTCTTGCATGTTTTGCTAATGCCAGTGGACTTACAGTATGTCATTTGACAATATGATTTTGTCATATTTGTAACAGAAAACTGAAAGGTTTTACTCCTAACTATAAAATCCCTTTTATTTTGTGTGCCTTCTTCTGCTGGGGTTATTTAAAAATTAGTATAATTAAAAAGTTAAGTATTGTATAACTTCACTAGGCCTTGATTCAAATGAGAAATATACTGGTCTTAGTGAACTAAGATTGAGAAACAGTAGAAAATCTTTATCTTTGTTTATCCTAACAAGTTGTGGTCTTTATTATCCATTAGCTTTACTCTAACACTGGAAAAAAAGAGAGCATACATTTTCTTCTGCAGTAATAGGGAAGTATAATACATTTGCAGAAGTACTACCTGTTTTGATTCTGCAAGAAAAGATCATAATGTGTTGAACTTCACTATGTGAATAGATATTTGCTTTCCAGTGGGAGCAACTAGTAGAGATAAAAGGTAAAGGACCAACTAGTAAAGACGAGTGGGAGCAGCTAGCAGAGATAAAAGGTAAAGGACCAACTAGTAAAGACGAGTGGGAGCAGCTAGCAGAGATAAAAGGTAAAGGACCAACTAGTAAAGACGAGTGGGAGCAGCTAGCAGAGATAAAAGGTAAAGGACCAACTAGTAAAGACGAGTGGGAGCAGCTAGCAGAGATAAAAGGTAAAGGACCAACTAGTAAAGACGAGTGGGAGCAGCTAGCAGAGATAAAAGGTAAAGGACCAACTAGTAAAGACGAGTGGGAGCAGCTAGCAGAGATAAAAGGTAAAGGACCAACTAGTAAAGACGAGTGGGAGCAGCTAGCAGAGATAAAAGGTAAAGGACCAACTAGTAAAACAAAAACTTGTATGCAAATCTCCAAAATTATGGCAATTAAAATTACTTGCTAGGCATCGTTCACAGGATGGGTAGAACTTAGTTAAATTTATTTTGTTTAAAATAAGGTATTTTTTTCTGAAAGACTGAACATTTTACAGTGCTAATTCTGTATGAACTTCTACTTTGTCCATATGGCTGTTGTCTTTTGCCTGTAGTAAATACGCTAAATTACATATATACCCAGGTTTTTCACCATCTCACTGGTAGTTTTGTTGTAGATTTCTAAAAATAAATGGTCCTCCCTTTGTTCTTCCCTACTTGCTTGTGTTCTAGACTGGGCAAGAACACAGACTTGTCCTCTCTGTAGACCAAAGAGTGGCTGCACTTGCAATAGGCTGCTTAATGTCAGGCAGAAGTCTTGGACTGGCGCAAGAAGATTGCACTAGCTTGGATATATATAACTCCAGTGCTCAGAAGTTACTAGCCTCCTCTGCAACTGTAGTCTCTAGAGTCTTGGGGATGCCTTTAACTTTTTTTCAATTTTTAACAATGTAGTTTCATAGCAGTGTTAATATTACATAATTTTGCATGGTCTGGATAGAGAAGAAAATTGGATTACAGTTCGAGAACAGAATGTAAATCATCCATCAGGTTGCTTCGCTGGAATCTCTCCAAAGACACTAGGTTTGATAGCAGAGGCATGGTACTGGTGGCAAAGTACAGAATCCTTGCTCATCCCTAGTACAAAAAAGACTGCAGTCTTTGTAGCGAAAGTGTCTTCCTTCTGTGAAGTAAGGAGTTCCTTTCAAATAATGTTTGTTCCTACAGCAGCTATCTCCTTCCCAGTGAAACTGCATTGTCTGAAAATGGGCTGGAATTGGCCTAGACTCTTCTTTTTCACAATAACCCTCGAGTGCACCACAGTACAAATTAGGCACCTTTACTTCAGCTCTTATCTCCTGTAAGGATGTTGTCAAGCAGAGCAAAGGAGAATGTATGCAGGAAACAGTTGCTGCTGCTCATCTCATTCTTACACCCTTCAGATGCCTCTGCCCACTTATCTGTACAGGGCAATGAAGTCAGGGCAAAGAGACAAGAGGAAAGATCTTCCATCCTGTGGCTTCAAAAAAAGAGAACACCCTGTACTGATCGTGTTAAGAATCAGTGGTGTTTGTATTTTGTAGAACAAAGGCTTTATCTGTCCTTCACAAACTTTGGCAAACAGTTCTTAATTCCACTCCCTACCCCCCCTCCATATTCTTCCTAAGTAGATCTAGTTGAGATTATCTGATTTATTTTTCACTCCTGTCTTAGAGGACACTGAAATGTAGTCAAACCTGGCAGTGAGTAAATAAATGTGTATTGCTTTATCTGTAGTGTGAGTAAACTTAAAGTGATTATATGCTGTTGCCTTTTCTGTGACCCAGAAAGTATTGATAATGGATTATCTCATCACTTCACGCAAAATAAGCCTGCTCATTTGATGTTTTCTATGTCAATAGGTCATCATCCTAGAGCTAAACAGTCTGAGCTACCTGTTTCAATAGTACGCAAAGTATGACAGGCACAGATATCTTGAGTCTTACATGGTTATGTTAGTTGTATGCCTTCGTAGTTCCGTTCATTGAAGACAGCTCTTCATAGCTTATGATCATGGTTTGTTGATGAAATTGGTACTGTGTGGCTAGGAAATGGAACTGTGACTACTGTATTTCAGCAAAGGTGTAGACCAACTGAAGAAAACCCAGATGTCTGGAGGAGAATAAAAGACACCCAAGGACTAGGAAACATGATACTGTGGAAGGTGGATGACTTGAAGTCTTCAAAAAAAGACTGCCCTAGGTCAGAGAAAAAAATATCTGTTCTTCATGTTCAGATGAATTAGATAAGAAGTAATGGTCTTTAAAGCATAATCTGAATTTCTCCTGTCACAGGGGAGGGATAGTGGAGCAATGAAGTCTTTAAGCGCAGGCTAGATGAATATTTATCAGGGTTTATCTAGGTGTAGTTGATCCTGCTGTGGAATAGATGTCCAGGTTTCTGCATTCACACTGTGAAAGGAATATGTGCAGATCCTGGGAGCTGGATAATTTCTTAACCTTGTGGCACTTGATTCTCTTGCATTTGGTGTGTGTGTAAGCTGGAGGTTTAGCTCTCTTTCTGTTCCCAGCCTTTATGTTTCTTCCTCTGAAGTACCTTTGCTCCTTTCACATTAGTTCAATCCAAACCTGCCATGAGTTTTTTGAGAATAGGTTTGTTAGACATGTCACCTTCTTTCCTGTTGATGGCATCTCTGCAGTTAATCTTCTGGCCTTTGTGCTACCTGTGATGGCCAGATTCCTTTGACTTTGGGGGCTTTAGCTGTCTGGATACACAAAGGATATGTGCTGTTTAGGTGATTCCTCTAATAGATCCTTCCATGTGCTTACAGCAAGATGGAGTCAAATTTTAAGACTTTGCAATGCATTGCTGCTGTGGTAACAAGAACTGCTTTCCCATGCAGGTTGTTCTGCCAGTTGAAACTGGGAAAGATCTTTGGGGTGAAATATTACGTATTGTAGATTGTTAGTTGAATCCACCATATCTGAATTTACAGGCTGATTTAACAGTGAGTAGCTGATGAAGATCTAGCAGGTTGTGGTGGGGTGGGTGGCTCTTCTCACATAGCTAAGAAAAGTGACAGTTATATCAGGGTTTCAAAGGAAATGTCTCCTTTCTGTTTACTCTCTTGGCATCGTAATTCTCAGCAGTGACAGCCTTGTTGCTGAAGCAAAGACCTTGCGTTGGGTATCTCTCAAGAAGTGGATCTATACCTTTGTCTCACTATGAGAAGGTTTAGAAAGCATCTTGATTGTTAGAGATCTCCATCTGGTCATGTGCATGAAGCTGGGTCTGCAGTGTTCACTACTGTTTTCTACTTTGGCTTTTTCCGTCTTAAAGTAGTTTCCCAGCTTTTTGAAAATGGCCTAGTTTATTATCCTTGGTATCAAGTATCAGATGCCTGGATCTTGGGCAGAGTTACAGAAATAGTTTGCGTCATTTCTGTAATCCTCCAGAGTGCTTATCTCTCTCTTTTTTTTTTTTTTTTTTTTTTTTTTTTTCTCCTTTCTCAGTTGTGGGGGTTTTTTGTTTGTTTTGTTGTTTGGGGTTTTTTTTAATGTTCTGTTTACTTACCACCCCTTTTCTGGTACTCCTCTTCATAAGACCTACAATACAGCATGTTGTTGACTAGATTCTCCTGTATCTCAGGGTTGACAGGTTGGTTTTTTTTTTTTTTGCAAGAACTTTCTAGTTTTGTTATGAAAGGAGATGTTAACCTATCTGGGACTCAACAGAGCTGAATGATCTCATTCACAAGTGATAGGTGATAGCCATGCCCTTGAAAATCTGTAAGAAGGGCATTCTGTGTCTCTCAGCATTTGAGTACCAGCAGGTTATTTTATAAGCCGTACTTGTTTCCTCATGGCATGTGACTAATTTTATGAGGGTCTTTCAGGCTTTCTGTTAGTCCATCAGCCATCTTTATGGTATTAACAGTAGTGATTGTGTCCCTGAAATTCAGCTGGTTATAGGGTTCATCAAGACAGGTTGCCCAGCATCAATAGTTATGTTGTAATGGGTGAACAGGTGACAAAATTGCTATGCCTTTTGCTCAGTCACAAGGGTTAATTGACATGACCTTTGACTTGCTGGTGGCTGGTCCTTCTCCAGCTGAGATACACCTATGTGCAGGAGCTGCTTCAACCAGGTACTGCCTGGTTATCACATATGTGGTGGCATGCACTTATATGATGCTCCATGGCAGATAAACTCAGGTCTTCTCAATAATTCTCAAGGTCATTTGTGTGAAGCCAAAAGAGATCAAAGAACACAGTAATCTTTCTGTAGGGCATGAGTTAATGCAGTATGTTAAGATCTTTGGTGAGACTGCAGAAATGAAGTATCCTTCTGTTGTCAAAATTCACCAGAATTCAACATACCCAATTATCTTAATGTCTCCTTTCTTATGACCTGTCAAATAGTGACCTGCAGCAGTGTCCTTACCTTTGGCAAGTTCTCTCTTGTTGCACCTATCTTTAGAGCTTGTGTGCTACTTCACTGAGCAGTTCTGCAGTTACTGTTGGTGTGAAGGATTTTTGCCTGTGGGTAGGACTTGGTATGTGAAAGTTGCTGGTTGAAAGTGTTTATCAAGAACCATTTCTAACAATGGTTAATGATGTTATCTACTGTCAGCTGAAGGCTTCTGAGATGCTGAAATTCGGCTGTGTCTACCTTCTTTCTCACAAGAATTTGTTTGCACTGAATTCTGTATTTGATAGAGAGTTGAAGGGAAAGATAAACCTTTCATCAGATATACTTGTGTCTTGAGTAGAGAGAACACCATGTGGGCTTACTTGCCAAATACTACGAAGCTGCAGCTTAAGGTGGGGTGCCTGTATATCTACAGTGGCTGGATTGTACATGTAATTTATGTATTTCTAAGAGCTCTGATTACTGCTTAGTAATCTCTTTTCCTTTCTGTGGGGTTTTTCTTTGGAAATAATAAATCCACAAAGGCATGTTCTGAGTATTTTTAAGTAATTTTTGGTTTGGTTTGAAAGAGTATAAAGAATTTAGAATATTAATTGGATTTTAATTTTCTAATTCCTCCTTTCCACACTGAAACTTTGTAGATTGTTTTTAACTGCTGATTGCCAATGTTGAATTGATAATTTTATCAATGAAAACTTAGGGAGACAAAGGCAAAAATGTCAATCAGATACTTCATAAAAGTTAGTTACCACAGCTGAATCAAGAAATAACAATGGATTTTTGTTCTAGTTCTTTGTCGGGTAGATCTCCAGTGTGCAGTAAGTTACATCATGTTCCAAAATGTGTTTGTATGCACAGCTAGGTGTACACATACATGTACATAATTCAGTATTACCAAACACTTTATAAAAATTGATATAATGGCAATTGAGGCCATCATTCTGCCTTTTTCTACAAATGGGAGCTCAAAGCATAAGATTAAACTCAAGTTTTACCCTGTTCGGTGGTAGTTCAAGTGATCTTAAGTGTTAAAACAATTATCTAATTGTGACTTCTGTTTGTTTTTATTAATTATATCTCCTCTGTTAAAAGGTATATTTTTATGAGCTGCTTGTGTTTCAATTGCCACCTGTTTAGAGGAAAAAAAGAATCAGTACAGCTTCATTCAAAATAGTTTACTTAATGATCCAAAACGCAGTAATAGGGAGCTTGATCCAATCCATCAACTGCCACTAGCTGTGAGGTGTACTGGTTGCACCTGGCTTCAGAACAAATGCTGTTTCAGAAGGAAGGGAGGAAAGCAGTCTTGTGATGCTAGGAAAATAACAGCTCTATGTATCTTTGGTTTCCTCTGCCCTCCCATAACAAAAATAATCTGCTGATGCTTCTGTCTGGTTGCTGGTACTCTGTGTGTTCATTGGAATTGCAGTCTCTCTCCTCTCTGTGTCTCTCTCTCATCACATTTGTTTAGCAGACTCCAGTGTCGTTGTCCTTTTTATATGGTGCCTTTTTGCCTGCTCCTCACCCCTCCCAAATGCTCAAGCCATATGGTATGTAGAAGAGACTTTGTATTCTGCTGCGCTTTAGCCACCATGGGAAGATTGTGCGCATTTAGGACAGGAACTGAAGGCAAAAATTAAATCGGTAGGAGTAAAGTGCCTCATGGGTGCAAAACGATTAACCAGAATAAAATTTGGCTGCACCACTGAGATTAGCGCCTACCTTGTAAAATAAAACTTGTATTACAGTGCATGTCTTTTAAAAGATATTTAGTTATTGAGCTCTGCTTTCAGTAAGTGGTTTTCCTATATAGTTAGGAGAGATGGTGGTGAAAGTAGTTTCTTCATGTTTCCCTGTAATCCCATTTATTTTATAATAAACGTAAGGAAGAATGAAGTAGTTTTTACATGAGACTTGTAGGAAAAGTGTTGCTATTGCAATACAAGGAAGATAAATAGCTATGGGAAAGCCAGACAAGGTATGCTTTCATTCCCAAAGTGTAAATGTGACTTCTTAATGAGCTTAAATAACTTTGAATACATGGAAAGAAATGGAAAAAAATAGTCTAGACACTAAGCAATAAGAACTGCCTGTAAGTTTGCTTCTTCCTCACAACATCTCCAGTTCGTCTTTACTGGCTGCTTCCTATCCCTTTGCTCACAAAAGAGGAAGAGACTAGCTCTGTCGACACCCCGCGGACCTGAATGAAACAATGAGATTTACAGGCTGTAGCTTTCTCTCCACTTCATATCTGTAAGAAACATTCTGCTAGTCTAGATGGTTTGAAAAGATGTGTCTCTGCTGCTCTCCTAGACTTATATGTGGATTATAATTGGGCTGTGACTGCTAGGTCAGGCTGGAGAAGCTTTGTTAAGCATGAAGGTAGAGGGAATATATATACAACCCTGCACTTGTGCCAGCTGGCAGGGTGTGAGTTGGTTCTGGCCCAAAGGCTAGATGGCTGTGACAGTGCAGCGTTGCGCCTGCCTTAGCAACTGAGGGCGAGGGCTTATTAGCATAGGTGGGCACTAACAATTCTAGCTGGTGTTGGGACCAAAATTAGCACCAAGTGTGACAGGGATAGTGGCTACACCTAACTGGGTATACATCACTGCTATGTACTGTAGCCTAATCTTGCACAGCAGGGATCTTCACACCCTGTATGTCTTTATAGCATCTAGTACTGTGGGAATATTCATGGCTCTAAGGTAAAATGACAAAACGAATAGGTAGCCAACCTGTACCACTGAGTTTACCCTGCCCTGACGCTGCACTTGTACCATAGAGCACTTTGCTTTCAGCACTCCAGGGAATGTGTTAATGCAGTGGCCTCAGGGACTGACCGACAGTTGTATCATAGATAAGGTTTGATCCTTCTTCCTCCCTGACCCAGAAGCTGAAGTGAAGCTGTAGGCTGTTTGTTCTAGTTGTAGTGAATAACACAGTCTGACTGCTCTCTCCCCTGGCATCCAAATCTAAAGCTGTTATCAGCACTGTTGTGTCTCTGTGAAATCACAGTGGTGTTAGATTTAGGGGGGCATTGGCACCTCTCTGACAAGTGCTGGAATGTCCCAGTCTGTCCTTGGGGTGCTGTTGGCATCTTTCACAGCAATAAACCCCCAGTCAACAGCCTTGTTCATGGGCAAACACCAGCCAAGTGCACAAAAGCGCTTATCTCCTTAGATTGTGCATTCATAAAAAGCAAAGTCACAAAAACCTTCAGTGGCTGGAAATTCCAGAGCTTACTGTTAGACTTGAAAAGAAGTCCTGAAGAACACGGGCTTCTTATCAATTTTAATTGCCGCGTAGTGGAGTGTTGCCATTTGTTTAACGTCATCTAGTATTAGCAATTCTGTTCTACACTGTGTGTTAGAGACATGTTTCTGGCAAGCAATATTCTGTGGAATGTAAACCTAAATTCAACAGAAATACTTTGTTTTCAGGAAGAACTCAGGCTAAACAATTGAAATCAACAGGTAAAGAAATGCAAAATGGAGTCTTAAGATTAACTGGAGGTGCGTACTGCAGTGTTAAGGTGTTGAATTTTAGAGAGTTTTTTTTTGAACTACAGCTTTTGCTATATTGTAATTACTTTGCTGCTGAATCTAAGTTCTGTATTACCTTATCTTTTTAGATTGCATTTTTAAACATTGCATTAATGCTTATGCATTTATGTAAAAACAGAAACTTCAAAATGAGTGTTCACTGAATGGTCCTATATTCATGCCACATGCTTAAAACCAAAATTCATGCTACCTTTAGGGAACTGGGCCACAGATAAAGTCACTTTTAACAGTTGCATCAACGTTCATAGATGGTTTTGGCCATGAGAGATCTCTTTACGTTCTTTTTGAAGTCAGCTTGCTGGATTTGAGTAAGCATCAAATTCCACATGGGTCTACAACTGGATGAGTAAAGCTGGTAGATGTGCAGGTTTTTGAAATACCAAGTAAGCATTTTAAGTTTAATTAGAAGTGCATCTGAGATACTTTCAAACAAAAAGGTAATAAGAAAACTCCTTGGATTTTGGTTTGAAAATTACTCTGGAACTGCAACTTTCAAACCTGATATGAAAAAAATGTGTACTTTATGGCAGCTGCCGAGGAGCAGATTGACAGCAGTTAGTTAATCAGGAGTAGCTGCAATGGGATCCACTTGTCTGATCTCAGCCGTGCCCTGGAGTAATCAGTGTTGTATGTAGGTGGGATTTTCACACACGGTTAGGGAAGATATGTTGGAAAATCCCTCACTGACTTGAAATGAGAGCTGCATTCACTCACTCTCTGTAGCAGCCTTGAAAGTCTTTAAATGAGATTTGACCAGAAATACGCAATTCTAGGAGTGAGAGTGTGGCTGTTTGCATGTAATGCTTCATCCTTTTTGTTGAGATGGTAAAGGAAGCTGGCTGTTTTGATGGGCAATTTGTTTACAACTGTCTATTGCCAAAAAAACATGTAGACCGGTTGAGGAAGGGGAAGAAAACACATAGAATAGTCTCTGTTGGCACCTGAAAGAGGTGATAACAAGGGCACCTTTCTTTATTCTGGTGCCAGACATGTGCACGTAAAGAATAGATGCCATTACCTGTCCTACAAATGTGTATGCCTGTTAATGAGCTGTTTTGATGTCCGATACTTGAAGTAGCATGCAAACACCATTTCTTTATTTCTTTTCTTTTTTATGTATATCTGTCTTCATTTGAAATTATTCTTTTTCCTTCAGGAGTTTTGTTTCTGCTTTTTTTTGGTGTGTGTGTATGTGTTTCTACTACTTTGGACTCTTGGGAGAGCAGTTGTATATTGGATTAGCAAAAGCAGCAATGATAAGCTAGATTCATTGTTTACTTACTGTGTTAAACTCTGTCCATGCTTAAAGTGGAAGGAAACTGCTTTTCCTTGTGACTGCCAGTTGCCAGGATTTTAGTGGTTTGTTTTTTTTTTTTCTCTCCTGCATGAGGAATTTCATAGTTGAAACTTATGAAATACTGAACTACTGATGTCTCTTTAGTTAGCTTGTGGAGAGGAACGGTGCTGCTGGAGTAATACATAGCCAAGCAGTGGCTGGCTGGCTACCTGTGCATGTTGAAACAGAAGGAGGAGGTGGAATCAGTCAGTTTTCAAGTGGTCACCAGTTCCAGTCTGTTAGTTCAGAGTACCCTGGCAGCATTACTACACTGCTGCCTTTGCTTAAACAGATAGGAAGTGTGTATTTTTTCACTTCTCATCTTGATTTTTCTTTTACTGTTTCCTTGTATTTGTTAGCTTTTGTATTTTTGACATGGAATAGCAAATGTTTACCTTTCAAGCAAAGTCTTTCTAAGCATTCACAATTCTTCCCAGGGAATGGATTTGCATTTTTGTTTGGAGCAAGCAGTTCCTGTTACTCATGAAATGGGAGTGGCTTTTTAATAAAGACACCGGATCTTTGCTATGTAATTACCATAAAATAACTAGTACAGCAATTCTGTAGCGTCAACAGCTTGACAACCAACTGCTTTCTGAGCTGCTTTTAAGCTCTGGTGTTGAAATAAACTCTGAAGAGCAAACCTTAATGCTTAATACATGCACTGCTTCTAGATTGGAAAATCTCTCCCTAAGCCAATATATAAAACAAAAGCATCTACATACCTAATCTTGTGAGCCAGGAGAGTTCAAGGAATATGAGCTCTACAGAAAGTATGGTACATGTAGCTATGAATATCTGGGTAGATATTGAAGATTAATTGGCTGAATGCAGGCATGTTTTGAAAGACAATAAATCTTTACCTTCTCTGATATTAGGTGTTCCATAATCTGTTTTGAGCACAGCTGTTCTTTTAAGCAACTTTACTTGTCAGGTTACCATCTGTGTGTGTGTGTGTGTGTGCGCAGTGTTTACCACCAAACCACACTGCTTTGTGGTAGAGATTGCTAGGTGCTAGGGCAATGCAAAGAAGAAATAATAGAGGTCATGCTGGATTCTTCTGATGAAGTGTAGCGTGGGACAGCCTCCACAGTAATTGCTCCCTTTTTGCTAGCCTCAAGCACAGATCTCTTCTCTAAGGCAGGGACACATCCTGTTCAAAGCAGAGTGCAATTGCAATGCATGGAATGGAAGGTGCCATAAGCAACCAGAAGACATGAGTGGTGGATGTTTCTGAAAGGGACCTTTGCCTGGAGCCATCCCAGTGAGCTGAAGCCTGCATCCTGGGGAATGGGGAGCCCTGCAGCCCAGCCAGCAGAATGGGAGTTTTAGGCTACCGAGTAACTCGGTTTCTGAGTTCTGCAAGGGTGGTATGTATGACAATCTGCTTTGCTTTCAGTGATTATTTTTTTTAAATATATGTATTTTTTTCCTTCTGTGGCTATTCGTATTTCAGGTTAAGTTCTCTCCTGTAGGCAGAGCTCTTGCTGATTTCAGTGTGATACAATATTTGAAACGTTGTGTATTAAAAAAAAAGTATGCAACAGCCACTGTATAAGTTCATTCAGTGTTTACTCAAACATACTTTATCCTCCGAGATGTGCTCTCATTTGTTTTCAGTCTTCTTGACCTGTGGGTCTTCCATATGGGCCTGCCAAAGGTACGCTTGGTCTATGATTGTATGATACATAGCTGAGGAAAAACAAGAGGAGGCAGAAGAGAAATGCAGAGTGAAGAAGAGGTGGAGGTTTGTATAATACCAGCTAAAGCAGTGAAGTTAAATAAGGAAGTTTTCAGTGTGGTGGCAAAGTTAACCCAACAGGCAGGTTGTTAAGTCTAGGTATCCTTGTTTGAAGAGCACCTCAACCTTTCCCTAACGTTGTTGGCCAGATAACTGCAGTAACACACTGGGGAGTATTTGTTTATCCCTCTTCCTTTACCATCCTGATATGTGTTTCCACAGCAAAGAAAACCTGTTCTGGTGTCTGGCTAGAGGCTGAGGCAGGGTGTAAGAGCTTGGAAAGCCTCCTTGGTGTTTGCTGAATGGAGCTACCACACCTGAAGACAGCTGTCTGCATTCCTTCATAATCCTCTAGCTCTTGAGCCATTTAAAAGCTGTGATTTCAGGTGTGTGACAAAGACTTTTATGGATCTACTATTCCTGCAGCTGGCAGGAACCCTCTTTCTAGTAAGCGTAAAGTTTCAGCAAATAAGAGGCCTCCAAAATCAAATTAATCCCTCCTTCAAGAAAAATATTCTGCCAAGGTTAAACTTAAAGAAGCCCAGAACCCATCATTAATTTTTGCTTATATATTCTCTCAGATGTCTTTAAAACATCTGTGTCCTTATAGTACAGTGATTGCTAATTTACTTGGTGATGACTGGGTACTGTGTATATACTGTTGTAGGGTGTCTGTATTATATACTTAGAAGCCCACATGGGTAGGCATATAGGTAACTTCTTGCTGGCGGTCGTAGGGTTTCCTTAACTCAACTTGAATTTAGTGCTGTAAATTTTTGTGCTGCCTGGCAAGCAAATTTGCATATGCATGCACCTTTCACCTAATTGCAGTGAAACTTTTAATAAGGTTGTCCATCCTGTTTCCTTCTTTTCCATTACACTCATATGAAAGCATCCTAAGCTAAAATATCCTTTGCTGTCTGCATCACTGCACCCTGAAATCCAAAGGCATCCTTATTCCAAATTCTTGAGCTACTTGAATGAGAGCTGTAGTTCTCATTCGTGATTATTGCAGTGCTGTATTGCAGTTGCAGAGTCTCAGCCTAAATCTTGTATCAGTGTATGAACTTCTTAACCACTAGTAGTACTATCACCAGTTCCTCCTGTGTGTAAACAGTGTTTGAGTCCCTGTGTGAACCTATTCTTTGCTTGAAAGAAAGAGCCCAGAAACAGAAGAAAACAATGTGCTTTCTTCTGAGTGGAATGGAAAATGGTTTTGGAACTTAGTATGTATATGTTGTACTATTAACTCAGAGATATTTTCCAAATATTTTACTTAAGAACATATCAACTGAGGCAGAGATAAAATTGAGAAATCTGTCATTCTCAAGGCTGCATCCTCTGTGGTACCTGATGCAAATGCATCAGAGAACCAGGCTGGCCAGTGGTTCATTTCCCGTATGCTTTTGCATCAGCAAAGCTTCAGGTGGGGATAACAAGCTTTAAATAATTTCATTTGCTACAGGAAGCTGTACTTTCATATCTAAAGTATAAATAATACATTGTGTACAATGGACAGATTTTTAATTTATTTTTATGAGCTGGGGGTGCCATTTTAATTGCTGCTTAAACAACAAAGGTTCTGCTGGCAATTAAAGGGATCTGTGCACTTAGGAATTTGGAAAAAACCTGTCCTGAATAACTTAACAAACCAACCCAAAATACTGACGAAAATACCCAAAACAACAACAAGCCAACACCCTAAAAATCTCACCTTTGTATTCACTGCTCAGTGTTACAGCTGATATAGGAAGGTAAGTATGTGTTAGAATTATTAATGACTTTTCTAGTGTATATACTAAATATTTAGAATGTTCTGATATTACTGTGCGTTGATTTTTCTTGCCAGGTTGCACTGGGACTCAAATTATTGTTGTTGATTTAAATCTTAACAGTTAACATGTTGAAAGCTACCTGTGATTGCATAATCTTCAGTCTTAGTTAATTTTTCTCTATTTATTTGGGCTGATGGGAAACAGTTACATTTAAATCTAGTTTCAGGGCCTACAATAGCTGAGGTGACAAAGCTGGAAGGAGAAAGAAAACTTTGTTGAAATAATCTAGGCTGAATAGCTAAGGTTATGTATTCTTCAGGAGCTTAGAGCCAGAACACCCTATTGAGTCTCTTGTAAAGACAGTCTTGTGGATGGTGAAAAGTGATTCAAAATGTTGGAAAGCATTTTTGGTTTTATTTCTCTAACATAAAACCAGGGCCAGCAAAACTAAATTATGTTTGGCCTACGTTTTGTTCTCTGTTTTCAGTGTCCATTTTTCTTTTGGTGTAGGATGATTTGGAAGAGAAAAGGGAAAGCAAGTAGAAGTACTAGCAGCCTGTGTCTTGTGATTGGACCTCCAAGGACAATATGCTCAGTTCTAGCAGTTGTGAACTTTTCCTTATATTAATAAAACAAGTGAGACTTGTAAAAGGAGGATGAAAAAACAATCAAGAACTCAAAACTCCCCAAACTGTTTCATTAGATGACTGAAATTATAAGATAATAGAAGTATGTCTTAAGACTGCTCAAACCAGGCAAACGAGAAATTAATCAGTACTTGATGATTAATTAAAACCCTAATTTGGAATGAGAGGGTTTTTTTTCTTCACCACTGTCAATTTAAACTCAAAATAAATGCATGCTAATGGTTGAAAATTCCTCAACAGTATGAATGTAGTGAAAATCACCCTTGGGTAAGTTATATGCATCTGTGTTCCTCTCTGAAGAACTTTCGAGTATGCATTCCAGTTAAACTCTTGTGTCATTCAGCTACCGATCAAAAAGCCACAATTCTCAAGAAAGACTGAAAATATAGAAAGACATTTTCTAGATTTTTTTTTTTTTTAAATGTCTTCGGAACATCTTTGAGGGGAGATCACAGGTAATCAGTTTCTTCTAGCTTCTTGAAAGAAGTGGGATGTTCAATGTATTTTTCCCCAAGGCTACCTTATTGTTCAGGTCCCTGGTTACACCTTTTGTCCTGTGATGCCTTGTCCAGCAGCAGGCCCATCTTAGAGTTGGCTGGCATTGGCTTCATTGGACATGGGGGAAGCTTCTGGCATCTTCTCACAGAAGCCATCCCTGTAGCCCCCCTGCTACCAAAACCTTGCCATGCAAACCCACCGCAACAATATTGCAGGAATGAGGAAAAAATGCAGTGTATACAGCTAACAGTCACACACTGAAAGTTTCAGATGTCCTTTTTCTGTTTTTTGCTGTCATGGCTTCTAGGGGCATTGATTGTTTGGACCTCTGTAGTACTTAAAAAAAAAAAATCAGGCAAAAGGTGTCTCAGAACACTTAGAGCTAGCTGCCATTTCTGGCAAAGCAGACTGTATTAATAAGCTTGGCACTCATCTTTTTATGGGTGTATTTTATTGTTTCTACATGTGCATTTGATTACCCAGAAGACCTTTAGTTTCCTGCCCTCTCAAGGTGGAAAACTGCAACAGCTATAACCATCAGTGCAATGTGACATGCAAACAGTGACCTTGAGTGTGTTGGACTGGCTTCCTTGCCTTATTTGGGAACCGCTGGTAAGAAGCCATGCAGATAAAACACAAGTTTGAACACCGCACCTTAATAACAGCAGCAGTGGTCTAGGGGAAACAATGTTACAAGCTGCACTTTAAATATTTATCGTTAATGAGTTAATGTTACAAATCTTTTGCAGAAGAAACAAAGGCCATTTGCGTCAAGAGTTTCCATGTTGTGTATTTAAACAGTGTTAGGAAGAATTCTTGTGTGTGAACAATAGCACATGATGAGAGGATGGTTTGTTCATCTGATGTGTGCTCATCTAAACTGGATTGTTATTGAGTGCCATCAACACACCTGGGAGAAATAAATGTGTGACATTCTACAAATAGGCTCTTGCATTACACTGCTCTGTGGGCTTGGAGGTTTGGTTTTTCCCCCCTTGCCCTCTGGAAGCATTGTGTGCCCTTAGCTGTTCGCTATTTGCATCTGCAAACCGAAGAGCCGACTACAGCTGCCAATATTCAGTGGGTCAGTGTATGGTTGCAGTCTGTTCCACTTGTGACTGCGGTGTATCTGCACGTACTTGAGCCCATTCTCCTTTGGGCCATTGTGTGTGCAGTGTCTTTGCAGCTGATTAATTGTGTAAAAGAGGAACCTGCTTTGTACTGATGAATTTGGTTGAGCATTTGGTTATCTGCTTCACCTAGAATCAAAAGTGCAGTGAAATTAGTTTACTTTGTGAGAATGAATAAACAACAGGTGAAAGAGCCCAAACTAAATTAATTATTTTTGATTGCCCAAAAGTTCCATTAAATCCGTAGATATACTGGGTCTTGTTTTCAGAGATACCAAGCAATGAACATTTGAGGGCACCCCCTTGGACTATATCTGCTTTTTTTTTTTTTACCTGACTTGAAGACTTCCTAACTCTAAAAAATGCTGTTAGAGAACTAACTAAACTTTGAAACACACTGCAAACCTGCAAACATCCTCCTGTTGAACATCCTCTTTCTGAAAATTTCTGCTTCTCTTTTTATTTTCAGAATTGCCAAAAGTGGGTGATGGGAAATATTTTCAGTTGGTCACTTTTCCACGCTTGCCTGTTCTCTTTGCAGCAGTGACAGAACAGGAGAGAGGAAAAAAGTGCATTTAGAAGACAGTAAAATGGGGGAGGGAGAAAATTGTCACCAACGATTTTTTCCCCTAAAGTCATGACAGAGACAGGATTTAGTTGCCACAGCTTTTTGGAAAATGCCCCAAATCTCTTGGGTAGGATTTGGCCATGGTGCATGGTGAGGGGTCTCAAAACATGGCAAAGGCAGTCCCTGGAAGTCTACCGTTTAAGACCTCTTGGTAACTTCTGCTGCTAAAGGAGTGTGTGTTTGAATGTTTGTGACCTGTTAGTATACCTTGCTGAAATTCTTGATGCAATTTTTTTAACTCCTGCATGCTACCTGACAAGTCTGTCCTGTTTATCTTCAAGGCACTTGGTGAAGCCTGCTGGTTAAAGCACGTTATGTTGACACCATTTTCTTTGGTCCAACGTGAGATTTAATTTTGAAGCATATGGTTTTTTTTTTCTCTTAAACTTCGGTGTAGCTGCTATTGTGATGGGTTGCCATCAACAAATTATGCCTCTATTAAGAAAAATACCAAGCCCTTTCCTGCAAAATTAATGCAGATTTTCTTTTCTAGTCTGTGTGAGGATTTATAAATACTATTTCACACAAGAAGAACAGGCAAGTGACTGTCGCTTCCTGCTATGTTTGTGTTGGGCTTGGGGACAAAGGTAAAAGCACTGATGGCTTTATCCTTATACTAAATCTAATGGACTTACTCATATAAGGATTTCTGTGCTGGTGGAAACAAAAGTCATTTTTCCAACTCTCAAAACCTGTAGCAAAAGATTGTTGGGATTTTGTGGGTCTCTACTAGCATCATCAGTCTTGCACTATGAATCTTGTGTGTCTTTTTTGCTAACAGAAGTGTACAAGTTGCAAAATGCCAGCAGGCTTGCTCCAGGCAGACAGTCTTCCTGATCGCATGCTGGCTGATAAGTTATGCATAGTATTCTTCCAAACCTGTGATTTGAAGGGAATAGCTGTTGCATCTTTCTCCCTGATTTTTGGGTTCATGGAGTTTTGTTGTTCACCTTACCACATCATATATATGAAACAACAGGATTTCATTCTTTTGGTAATACATAGATTAAGTGGCACTGCCTGGAGGAAGATGAGGAAGGGGCTGTCTGTCTTAGCGTGGAAAAATTTTACCTCTCACTTAAATCTTCCTCTGAACTATATCGAACAGAGAAGGATGTTCGAGTCTATTCTGGGTCAAAGCCCAGGAAACTTGTGAATCTTTTTTGCTTGGATTTCTTTAGAAAGTATGCTGTGAACTTTATATCCTGAAGAGTCAATTTCCAGATGGTTTCAGGCAGATGAATCTTGTGATGCAAGGGATTTCCTTTTTCCTGATTGCTCCATTGTTGGCTTCTCGCCCTTGTGTCTGTGGCTCAGTGGATATAGCTTTTGAGGGTGAACTTCCAGTAGAGTTGAATGAGAGTGCTTACAATTTGTGGCAGCCTTAACTACAGCAGGACGCTAAGAATAGTGGTGTAGGCTGTGACTTGTCAGCTCTAGCTGTTACACAGAGAAGAGTCTCTGCTGTGTTCTTTTTTGGCTGTTTTGAAGATGGATGCAACATTTACCTTTCTGCAGTTGTCAGGGGACTCTTTACTCCACCTCTACTACCCTCAGAGCGACAAGCCACAGCGACATAGTCCATCTCTCTCAGCACCCTCAGACACAATATGTCTGGTCCTGTGGCCTTGCATAGGATGAGTTCTCTCAGTTCATCCCTAACTGATTTCTTTCTGGTGGTCTATCTTCTCCTTGAACCTTGCATCTAAGCAGAGAGGTCTGGGAGACCTTGCTGGTGGAGACTGAGGCAAAGAGGGCATTGAGTGCCTGAGCCTGTCTGTCTCTGCTGCCATTAAACCACCCACTTCATTCAGCAATAAGCCTGCATTTTCTGTGTTTAGTGTTTCACTACTAATGTAGTAGTAGAAGCCCTTCTGGATGTCCATGACATTGCATCCAGGTGTCAACTGCAGCCAAGCTTTGGGAGCCTGTGGCACCTAGTATTCGCAAGCTGTCTCCTGTCCAAGCAGTAACTGGGCCTGACCTGTCTCGTTTCCAAGATGGGTTATATCACGTGTGTTCCAGGTGAAGTGGTGATGAGCAATAGACCACAAAAGGTAAAACTTTATGAATATTCTGTGATTTCAGAGAGTAAGATCACAAAGGAAATGCAATTTAAAATGTGTGTGCCTGCATACGAGTATGCTGTTGGTTTCCTTTCCAGGCTCTGTTCAGTTCTAGCAACCAATCTGTCTTTCACCTTCAAAGACTGGAGGTGTGTAGCTAAGGAAAGATAAATTTTGACTTGGGACATTGATACATAAATGCTGGTTCATAGAACTGAGACAAGTTAACTTTAACTTGAGCTATGATTTTAGAGCTGTACAGTACTTTTTTATAAAGCTTGATCTTTGATGGAACAAAAGGTGTGACTAAGGTCTTTAATGCTGCTTTCCTTCTATCTGTAAACACACAGTGAATCTAAGCCTTAAACTTCATTCTGAGTGAAGACAAGACAATGGCTAATTATTCTGTATTGGTACTGCATGATGTTGTAACAACTTAGAATGCTGTGTTACCATACACTCAAACAATTGCAAGTCAGCTACTCTCTGTTTCTCTCTGTATGATGTGGGCAAGTACCGGTAAGTCTGTGTTTGTATTAACTTGGCTTTAAATTAGAGATGGCTCTATTCTGACTCAAGTAAAATACCTGAAGTCACTGCTTTAGCTTCTCTTGTTCTTTGCTCCCCTTCTCCCAAAATAAAATCAGAAAACCCAAATCTTCCTATCATTTAATTGAAGTAAAACACCTTTCATACTTCACCCGCTCCCCAGATTCCTTGTGGACCTGGTACAGCTTTGAAGATCTTGGCACTCTGTATCTCTCTGGGCTGGACCACTGCTCAAAAGCTCATTTCCTCATTGCATTGTTCCACAACTGTTACAGTGTTAACAAGGCCAGAAAGAAATACTGGGAAATTTGTCCATTCATAACATTTGAAAGGTCACACAGGTTTAAAAAGAGCAAATGAAAACCCCAACAGATGTTGGCTGCCTTATAATAGGTAGAAATTAATTTATCCCAACACAGAATGCTCATGCAAGGATTTGCCTTGCTGCAGAGACGGCGTGGTGCAAAGAGATCTGTGTCTGTGCCTACTGCAGTGGTGTGACCCTTCATCTCTGTGTAAGGCGTAGAGGTCTCTGCTTACACAAAATCCTGAATCAAACAATGGACTTGAACAGTTTGTGTGCAGAATTATTACACCCTTTGTAATTGGGAGGTTATGGAATGGAAGAGAATTCTTCAGAGAATGGTGTGTTTTACCCCTTTGTTAGCTAAATCTCAAAATATGTAGTAAACAAAAATCACCTGGCCATAGTGCTACGCATTTACCTTCCCAAATGTTGATAGGAACCACTGATTCTTCTGTAATGCTTAAGCTTGTAACATGGGGTTTTATCTTCAACGTGGATTCTGCAAATCCTTGTGTACATCTGTGTTTTGAGCATTTTCTAGTATAAGATGCAAGGAGACACATGGCATTCTGCGTTCCTTTTGGCATATAAACCTCATCTAAGTTAATATAATCTTGTATTTGAGCTACTGCTTTGTTAAGTCTTTGGCAAATGTAGCCTTGCTCTGCTTCTAAACATACACGGTGCAGCTATAAAGCACCTTTTTCTTTACTTTTTTTTTTTTTTAATTGGATTATTTTTGCCCTTTCACTGTTCTGTTAGCTTTACCAGTGGTCTCTCCTTTTCAGTTTTTCTCAGGTATAAGCCCTATGGTTTTGGATTTTAAGGCCTTCAGCTTATCTACTCTGTATCATTTTCTCAATGTCATAAGGCCAGCTTAGGAACTCTGAGCAACTTTTGCTTTCTGCCTTCATTCCTTTGAGTGAAACTATCAAGCAAATACTTTCTCCCTGTGTTTATGAAGTGACTCTCTCTAAGCCTTCTCCAAAAGATGCAAATTTCTTACAATTTAAACACCTACATAGCTTATCAAGTTTCTTCCTAGCTGTTATGACAAAATAGTTAAGCAGTTTCTGGGGGGACACCACAGCCTATAATCTGTGTTACGCCGTGGGAAGTGTCAGTGGTGTTGTACAAAAGGAAAATACAGAGATGGAGGTTAAAATTGAGGGTGGGAGCCTTGGGTGTGGCCAAAGCTGTTTCGGTCCTTATGTCTCCACATCTTCCATGCCCCATTCCCCAGGCAGGATGCCTCCCCTTTGCTGAGGGGGAATGCAGGGGTTGCCCTCTCTGTATGGAGCCCTTCCCTGGAAGACAAGGAGAGGGTACTGGGGACACATAAGAACTAGGTCAGGATCTTTCTTGAGGGTGGTCCTAGTTCTTGCTTGCTGGTGGGTGTGCTGGACTTGTTGGGATGCAGCGCCTCTTTCCCTGCTGAGCTGGCAAGAAATGTCTCCTTCAGTGCCTGCCCAGGCTTGGTGGTGCCTGCACTGGAATTGGTGAATGGCTTGGGGATGCTAACTTAGGTGTAAGCCATACTGGGCAAAGCCAGGAGGCCGCTCTCCTGCTGCCTGCTGGTTTCTTAGGTGCGAAGAGCTGGCCCAGCCAGCACGTGGAAATCTGTGTGAAACTCTCTGTTAAAGGCCAGGTCCTTGGGGATCTGTCTTCAGCTCTGCATTAAACTTCTATGTGACCTTGTACAAGTCACTTAATCTCTCTGCTGTTCATTTTCCTTTGCTAGCAAGGAACAAGTAAAAGAACTAGATACTGCTGAATTTCTTTAATGTATTAAGTAGGGAAGTCCATGGAATGGGAGATCTCTTAAGGTAAATCAATTCATCTAGAACTAGACCTTTCTTGTCACAGTGTATATTGCAAAGCATGGAAAAAATGGCCATCCTTAATTTTTGTTAATTGCTTCGGTAGCTCTGAGGTTCTCTACAATCATTAGTGTGTGCATATTTACTACAGACAGAGAGGTTAGCTGTAAATGGCTTTTATGAATAAGCTTTTCCACCTCTAATGAACTACAGGCTGATTGTTAATAGTGAAACCAAAATTATCTTCTAAGCCTTCTTATGGTGCAGCAATAATATAGCAAGTTGTGGTGGCTATAATGTAAACAGGAATAACAGGTTGAGTAAACATAAAAAAAAAAATAATCCTACCCAACAAAAAAAGTAGCTTTCCAAGACTTCTAAAAGCTTTTTATGGATAGTGTTTAAGCTGGTGCAGTGCTGCAGTTGCCTCTGTACCGTGTTCTTGTTGTGTTCTTGTTTACCCTGTGACAGGCTTGTCTGCCTAAAGGATATATAGGTGATCAACCAGACAATATGCTAGCATCTACTGCTCTTGACCCCATTGTCACACTAAAAAAAAAAAAAAAAAAAAGAAAAATTGGAAACTTCTTTTTCTTTAATCTTTTTATTTTCTTAGACAGCATGTTCATTAATCAGCGCAACTACGCTGGGGCCAAGCATGCCTTCCTGAACACAGAGGTAGGCCAGCTTGGTTTTCAGCTGTGACTGATGAAAAAAATTTTCTGAAGGAATAGGTTTAAGGAAGACATTTTCATGAGACCCCTGAAAGTCCCATTTCAGAATGCAGTAATGCTTAATGAGAATGCATTGCTTTTGAGAATGTGTCTTTTAGATGTTCTTGTAGGAGAAATTATTCCTAAGTTTCTTAAAAGGGCTTTGAGATAACTAACCTGGGAAGTGTGTGAGTAATGTAATGACATGCAATGAAATATGTGCAGTACCCTCTTTCTGACCTGTCATTACTGGAAAAATTCTGCCTAAAATACTTTCTACAATAATTTGAATTTTTTTAATCACAAAGGAAGTCGACTTTGAGAAGCAGCACTGTAAGCAGTGTTTTTTATCACATTGAAATGATATTTAATGGCTTATGAAGGGCAGGATCAGTATATCCATTGAAAAACACTTCAATGTAAAAACATTTGTCTCAAAAGAAGACTTATTGTAGATAATTCTCATTTTTTTCTGAAATGTAAAATTCCCATTTTTATGGAAAAAATGGAGGCAAAAAGGCTTTTTGCTTTAACTTTTTTGGAGGTTTTTCTTTGCTTTGTTTTGTTTTTAATAAATAATGGCTTGTCTTTTATTGCCTAAGTCAGAAAGAGGGAAGGATAAAAAAATAGAAAGATTGTGCTTAGAAAATTTAAGTTTAAAAAATAAACATCCATTTAAGTGATCACAACTTTTGACCAGATTTAGGTTTGTGTATTAATTTATGTCCTTAAAAGATAAATACATAAATAAAGTAAAGCTTTCACTCATTTTAATAAAACAAGAATGCCTTCTCAAATGCATCGGTACCAGCACAGCAAACTGGAGTTGGGACTTAAGCTTGCCTTTGAAGTGTGTACAGAAGACTACTGGAAATGGCACTGGGTGTCCATGGGCGGTTGTGACAAATCTTGCTGCTGCTTTGGGGCCATCTGCTGGAGTCTCCCACCAGGAGCCTCATTTCTCCCATGCCTGTGTTACTGCAGACAATTTGCTTCTCCACTGAACCTTCCCCCCCCTCCCCTGGCTCTTACCAATGGTCTGCTTCTGATGCCTTCCATTTCCAAACTGTTCCTGTGCCCCTATCTCTTAATCATGATAGGGAGCAGCAACAATTTATCTGACAGTTTAGCTTTATGTAAAGGAGTCAGTCTCAGGGAAAAAAAACCCAAACAACAAACCAACAAAAAAAAGAAAAGGTTTGAACAGGTGATCTTTATCTGTTCAAAAAGAGCCTGTTTCTGGAAGTAATCTTTACTGTGGGACTGATAATATTATTTTAACTTATTTAAGAGACTGTGGTGAATGATGAACATATCTCTGTGCCAACTTAAGCAGGACACAGAAACTTCATGGGTCATTTAAAACTTCAGGGATTGTTGTTTCTTATAAAGGAGCTTCTCGCTCTTCAGAATAATCGGGGTTTTTTTGTTAAAGTCTATTGCTGAGGGAGTCCGTGACGTTACTGCTCAAACATAACTATTTTGTTTGCTAATGTGTCCCACTTATTCACCTGCAATGCTGGGTTTTTCTGAGCTCAAATGTAGGTCTGGAGCCAGACATCTACTGAAAATAATATATTTTTATTTTAAAACACTGTTTTCCTGTAAATCTGTGTCAGAGATAGGGAGGTGAAATTGCTCTCTCCTTCCCAATTAATAATTCACATCAACAATATTTATTTGGATATCCCACAGTAGCAGGACTTTCTCTTGGTATTTGTTGAGTAATGGGAAATAGTATGTAAGAGGAAATCTGGAAATGTGAAATTTTTAAATCAGTTGTCCTTTAGTGTGTGGTTTTTTTTTTGAGACCAATTGTAATAACTCTTTCTAAAAGTGATTATTTTATGGGGAAGAAACCTTGGGCATGGGAACTTGGTATTTATTTGTTTACTTATATTTTTAATGGTTGTGGCCCTTTGAGCAGCAGATAGTCAAAATCTGTGTCACTATTTACTGTATTTATCTAAGAAATGTTAAGAAAAATATAAATAATACCCAAGAAACATAAAAACCTGAGGCTTGCAGTGGTATCCAGTTACTGCATTCAGTGTTACTTCATGTGGTGGTCATGTGCAGACTGCCTAGAGTGGGAATCTGCCCAGGCAATTGCTTGGAGAAGAAAAAAAGGAATACATAGACTGAGAAAGCTCCCTTCCACTTTTTCTTTCCTTTTTTTTTTTTTTTTTTTTTAATTAAGCGTATCCTGTCGGCTGGTCAAGAAATTAATTCTGCTCCATCAGATTATGAAACAAATGTTATGTACTATGCACAGTAGAGATACTTTGTTATTTTCCCAAATCTGCTGCCAAAGACCTTCCAAGTAGAACAATGCTTTTGTTTGTAGTGACGAAGGTGAAACTGCATAGACAAGTATTCTCCAATGGCACAGGTGCCATTTCAATGATGTCTGTAATCAAACCATGTCCTTCAGGCTTACGCTGTACTTGTCTTCTAATGCCGTTTGGCATTACGGGTGTTCCTCAGCCTTCTGCAAATTTTTAAGTTCTTTCTGTCTTTAAAAACAATATTAGTTATTGAAGGTTTGGTTGTGATATTGATGAACAGAAAGGGTAACCCTTCTGTTTCCAGCTGGTCCTGTGGACTTCAAGGAAATGAAACATGTTACTATTAAAGCTGTTTTTTTGTTTAATAAAAAGAAGTCTTCGTGGTCTGGCCTGAAATTCTGAAGTCTATAGGACTTTCTTAGCCTGTTCTGAAAAAAATCCATTAAAAATGAAGTTGCGCTTTAATCTGGGCAAATCTTTTTGGAAATAAGAAATAAACATTCCATTAAAGCTGCAGTTTGAAAAGGAAGGTCTACTATTTTTGTCCTTTGTAATTTTCTTTTGTCGTGTGGCTTGCAAGGTGACTAGTATGTCCTGAACATTGTAATTCTTACCGTCTTTAGTTAGTTTACCATTTATTGGTTAGCATGGAATAAGAATTCCGAATCTTCTACTTGACTAACTTTGGAGTTTATTAAATTCACTAGAGACTGAATGGTCAAAGGTGATTAGGATCTGTAACTGGAACTACATCTTCAAGAGGGATCAGTGCTTTAAGTTGAAAATCTTTTCAAAAGAATCATGGCTGAGCTCCTGGATGATGAACATGGATACATGGAAATCTGATCCTTACATGCAAGAATTTTATGCGTAACTTGATGCACATGAAGCCTAATGATTTAATTGTAAGGCACTTCTTGTAATGCACTTCCAGAAGTGCCTTCAAAATATTAGACTGCTTTGAATAACTTTCATTATAGCCACACAAATCTTTGTTAAAAAGCAAAGTAAAAAGTTTAGCATTCTTGACAGGGGATTCTATGTCACCACGTTTCTTTGAGCTTTCATCTCTGCTGTTTTCTCTTTTGTGCACTGCCAGCAGAATCTACAGGATGTAGTTCTAAACAATAAATTCCGTGACTGAAAATGAAACAGGTAGAATTAATAGATACCACTAAACAAATTTCTACCAGAGAGTGTCTTACTGAATATGGTGACTGGCAGCCAGATATACACGTGGAAGGATATCCATTTACTGCAGTGTCACACAGGTGGGTGAACTTGACCCTGCAGTTTCCTTAGGGTCTTGGATGCTGCTGGTGATGTTGGTAACACTTGTTTAAAATGTCTAGTAGTTTAGGGCCAAGAATAGTATCTTCAAGTATAATTTTGCCATGAGGTCAGATGTTGCTCAGATGGATGTTCTTAATATGTTGGTAGATCATATCAATACATTTTACTGACACTTTCTAAACATACACTTGACGTGGCTGCTTAATCTCAAGGGCACTGAACTTCGATAGAAAATCATCGTTTTGTATTTCCTGGTAGTTTAGCCATGAGATGGTGACTTCCTGGAGAGAGCTCTTCAAGGTCTGCTTCTCATAAAGGCTTGCACCCCCATACTTACCTTTATGTATTGTAAAGTAACAAATTTATGTTTATAATGATTATTCATTGCAGAGGGCCACATATAAAACTAAGTACATACTTAGAAATACTTAGAAATACTGACACTTTAAAAAAGAAACATGCAGGAAATTAAATATTGTGCACTGTGGTTTAATGCCCTAATACTTCTGCTATTTATAAAGCTTAAATAAGGTGGAATTATTTTGAACCCTAAATTTGAGTAATATTTTTGATATCTTCATGTTGCAGATGTGCTACATGCTTTCCTCTGTGCAATTGAAGCCAGTTCTTATTCAAGCTTTTACGTAGGTCAGGCCTTGCAATGTTAACAATTAACTGGAATTTCATTTATTAAAGTCAATTAACATGCCAAAGAATTAAAATCCTGTTTAGCATTTTTCTGACATTTATCACTCTTTTCAGAAATGTGTTCCATGCTGTTTGCAAGCGCTTGCTCTGTATAATTTGAAAGCCTTAGCAAGAGCTTTAATAGAAATAATTTTATGTCCATGTTAACATTGGAATAGTAGACTATGCAGTGTGCCATCTCCCATGCACTGCACCCTTGCTTCCTCATACTGTCTTGCAATGATATGTCAGAATTATGAGAAATATTGGAAGAACTTAATAATCCCAAGATAAATTTCATCGCTAAGCTCCCCTGCTGTTTCCAGTGAAGATTTGCTTTTGAGCTGGAATCTGCCCTGACCGAAGCCAACTTCAGCAAGCATTTAATCAAGTGCTCAATGTCCAATTGAATTCAGAGGAGGCTAACTACATGTTAAAGGATAGTGTCAAATCATAGCCTTAAAATGATGCAGCTTAGGAACAGTTCTTTTTAAGTTCAGGGAGATGGAATAGCATAAACAAAAGTTCAGAGGGAGTTTCCATCCAAGGCGTCTTTTGCTCTTTCCTTTTGATCGCTTTGCAGCTAGCTGCATGAGTGCACTGACCTTCTCCACTACTGTGGGAGATCACAGGACTAGCAGCAAAAGTTGGGAGTCTTAAGAAAATCCATCAACGTTATCCATTGGCATTCTGAATCTGAGGTCTCATTTAAAATGGCAGAATAACATTCATACATATAGCAAAATATTTGCTAGCTCCTTATGGAGATAGGTTGGTGTTGTATGCCTGACTTTAAAGCAGCTGTGCTAGCTTTCCCCCCCTAAGGCTGTGGCCCATCTTTATACGTGCCACAAAATGTTGCCATCTCTCAGGTCTGCTTTTTGTTAACGAATTTTGATAAATCTTTGCTCCTAAAGTTACCTGAATGAGAATGTGAGATTTTACTACAACATAAATAAGGTTTCTTTCTTCTGCAGTATCAAAAAACAACTCCTGGAAATGTTTAGATGCCTCACATTTTTTAAGAGTGAAAACATGATGTTTGGGCAGCTGAAGTTGGCAATGGCATGAGGTTGACCCATGCTGATGTATTTTCATTGCATAATGTTACAGTAATAAGTATGCCTTTAATTGATGCTAGTTGAGGAAAACAGTCTAAATTAATATACTAACATTTATAATATAAAACATACATTTTATAATCAATTTTTCTGATCATTATAGTAAGTCTTTTAAAATTCCAGCTACAGAAAAGTTTGTGGAAGAGGAAAAATAAGGCACATGTCTGGCAGCTTCAGCAGTGAGGCTGTTACTGTGAGTGCAGGAGGTTTGTGTCTCCACTTAATAGCTAGGGTTTTTGTTATGTTATTTAGAGCCACTGTATTCCTGAATAGGAGCCCTTCCTGTAAGGTTCAGCGTGTTAAGCATCTCACACCTTTGATTACTTCATCTTAACTTCTCTTACAAGGAAGTTCTTTGGTAGTTGAGTGTACAAGTTTGAAGTCCCGTTTTGAAATGAAAGTATTTTGGACTCTAAATCGCCTTGTAATGTCACTTGGATGCAGAATGATTATAATTTTCTTGGACAATTTTCTTTTAATGTTACTTTGTTTTCTTTGGGGCAGAGATTTTTTCCCTTTTCTTTCTTTCTTAATTTTATTACTTTCCTTTAGTATCCTATTCGAAGTTCATGAATTTTTTTCTGTTCAGTATATTGGCTGGCGGGTATGGCTGGAAAAGACAGATGAGCTCAAAGTCAAGTGAGTCTCCCATTTAATGCTCGACAGTTTCACTGGTTTTCTTCCGCCTTTATCAGTTCATTTTAAAAGATGTTACTTTTTTCTGTGAAGCTGGGTTCACTCATGTACTCAGCTTGCTATGGTGACAACATCACAGCTGCTGCTGTAGATTTCAAATAGATTGCAAGTAGAATGCTGTTGGAGGAGTGCTACTGATATACTGAAGTATAAAGTTTCTTAAGATTTTACACTAGCTTGAGATTTTCTCATATGCTGAAACTACCAACCTGCTCTTTGATTACAAATGATTAGTGGTGGCAGTTAAGAAAAACAGTTGACCCAGGTCATGCCATTTTTGCACTTTCAGGAAAACACTTTTTTCTTCAATACAGCTAAACTTGTTTTGCTTCAGTTTCATCTGTGGGTGATTGTATTATCACTGATTCTTGTATTATTTCTCATAAAGTGTATGGTATTAATAAATATGCTAGTGTCTGTGGGGATGTTGAGTAGATTTGCAAGATTTATTTCTGAGAGGTTTATTTATAGATCAAAGTCTTCAAAAATTTTAATGCAATCCAAACAATAATGCAGACTTTTTAGCCCAGTGATAGACAATTGGTATTTCCATAAACAGCTAATGAACATAAACATCTAAGCCGGAGCGATGGAAATAATTATCCTCATCATTTTCAGCCTGGAAAACTGTCTATTGTGTGATGAGGGCATAAAGCTAAAGCTCTTTAAACACAGCATGGATTGCATTTTGGGAATTTAATCTATTTAGGCTTTTTTGAGGAAAAGGCATATTGAGCGTTTCTGTATTTCATGTCAGGTATTTATAGAGATTTTTATATTTACAGAATGATTCTGTCACTGTAAATGTAAATGCTGCCTGTCACTTTCTAGACTCTTTTTGTTTTTTATGAATGAAAACTTCATGAACTTTTTATTTAAATTTCCTCCAGGGACCCTTGAAATTTCCATCATGTTTAGACCTAACTAAGAAAGTAAGGTTACCATAGCTTCCAAGTGTTATATCTTCCCTTCAGCAAAAATTCTCTGGAAATGGAAATATGTCTGTCTGTTGAAATTCTCTGCTTTCACCTTAAGAATGTTAACCTGTCATGTATTTTCTCTTCCTTGTTTCTGAGCTGTGATGCATTGAGTGCCATGTTTCTCTCCCCAACCACCCTAGAAAAGTGCAGCAGAGAACTCAATGTGGAAAAGCTCAAGAGAAGGTAGCAATACTGATTTCTGTGAAAGCATCTGTCAGCTGTACCTTTAGATAATTAAAGCAGAGAATCATAATGGATATGGTGGTGACAGTACTTATCCCAGTCTCAGATCTTTCTCACGGTCTTCCATCGTACTCGCCAGCACTTATGAAAGTGCCTTTCAGACACAGTTGTGTCTGGAGAGAGGAGCATTAAAAGGCATTTGGGGGATCAGGTGAGGGGGTAGGCCAGAGCTGCTCAGGTCTGGTGTCACTTCTGTGATATTTGGAATATATCAAATAAAGCATCTATCCAGGTCAGTAGCTCAAGGTATGATTACTTCTTCCCCATTTGTATGTTCAGCTGTCTGTGGCTTTTTAGTCCCTGCCACTGTTTTACTCTGTTCATAACTAAAGGCAAAGGATGCTGTCAGAAATGTCAATATTGTTTTCCTGTTGTGGAGGGGTTTTAGTGAGCTGGCAATGTGGGTGTTTGTTTATAGAACACATAGAAGTGTAAGCCCTGATTTGTACTGCAGTAAAATTAGCATACAGGTTTACATGAACCAGTAAACTAGTTGCACAATGTTGTGGGATAGTGCCTCTCTCCTCAGATGTGGAGACATCTGCTTTTTTTTGTGGAGACTTTTCCTTTTCTGCTGCCTTGTTTTGCTTCTTTAGGGTAGGATGGCATTCTGACTTGGCTATGTGGAATATCCAGAAGCTGGTAACTAAGCGTAAGCAAGCAGTTCTGTGAGCTGAGATGACCAAGTCTAGTTTTTCTGTTGTATTATTAGATGCATATGCTTTAGGAGGCATGATACAGTGTCCTTTGATCTGTAATTGTAGAGGGAAAGTGATTAGTAGTGGTACTGCTGTGATGAAAGTAAATAGGAAAAAGAAAAAAGAGGGGTAATACATACAGCTCTTGAAAATGCTCTGTCAGAGGAAGCTATCAAAATAGTGTCCAGCCAGCCCAAACACAAGAAGCCATTAGGAGTAAATATTGTTGCTTTTTAAAAGAAATGTTGGGTATTTCAGGAAAGTATTTTCAAGTCTATTTTTTAAAAAATACAGTATTTTACTTAGATCTAGTTAATTTAGATTTGATAACATCAAAGCAGAGCAATAGTTTAGGCGTTTCAGAAGCTGGATTTTAGTCTCAGAGACCTTTTAGTATTTTTCTTTTGATATTTGGATACTAAATTATTTTAAACTCTGCTGCCTTGAATCTGCGGTTACAAGAAAAGTAGAATAGTGATGTGGTGAGCCCTTAGACTGACTATATAAAACTCCACCTAGAAAACAAGATTTCCTAGTATTGTGGCACTCAGTTTCTAGAACGTACCTCTCTCTTCCGCCCCCCCCCCCCCCCCCCCCCCCCCGAAATAAAAACTTATCCAGAACTGGCCAATAAAAGGGAAGTCCTCTACTGCAGTAAGAACAAACTTTTGCTTTCAGTGATGGTGTGCAACTGAGGTATTGTCCTAAGCCCGTGTTTGCATCTTTTATTTGTTTTTGCCTAAATCTGCCTATTGTGTAAAACAGGCAGAGGTCCACCCCAACCCTTGCTGCAGCACAGTGTAAGGGTAATTTAGCCTCAGATCCTTTGAGGACCATTTGCAGGATGCTCCCTGTTCTCTTCCTGGTGCCACCACCACCGAATGACTTGGCCTGGGCAGCTGAAAACCCATGGTTAAGCTCTGCTTATGCTTGCATGTATGCTTAAACCAAGGACAGGCTCAATTGATGGTCAGCTTGAGATGGGTCGTGTGTTAGAGCTGCAGGCAATGAGTGCACAGCAGTGGATGTCTTTCAGAACATGATGCTGGATGAGGTTGTGCTTTGAATGACGGGGTGCTGCAGGACTTGAGCAAACCTGAATGTGAAATTGAGAGGATGAGGACAGCACACAGGACTGTACTGGTTTCCTAATGGGATTTTAGAGTGATAAAAAGTGAAGGTGAGATATTCCAAGCAAAATAAGTTGTGAAAATTACATTTCCTTTCCTGCTTTGTAGTGTTTAATCAAACCACAAATATAAGAGAAATAATAAGAGCACTAATGACTTATTTTTCTCTTGCTAAGCCTGAGGTGCACTTAAGAGGAATTGCAGAAGTTCTCTCAATTCATAGTATTGGGTGAAATCCTTTCCTCATTGTGCATGTGCACTTACAACTTCTGTGGCCGTCATGTTGCAATGTTGGATTTTCTTGTTAATGATCAGGCCCGCTGGATGCTCGTTATGAACGATCTGAGGAGCCTTGATAAATCTTCTGCAGTCCAGCGGTTCTCATCTCTTGGGTCATGCACTTGTTTTAAACGTTGCCTATACTTTTTCCAGTTTCTTACACAGTACCTATCATCTTTCTCCTGTTCAGCCATGCCTGTTCTCAAAGGAAAGCAATACCTTCTTGCAGGATGCAATAACATTGCTTTTTGTGAGCAGTCAACCTTTCCTCTTGAAGCATCTTGATGTCTGGTTTGCATTTCTACTGCAATCATACCGTTCGCCAAGACCTTAAAGGCTTTTCCTGCAATAATTACGATGCTGTATCCTAAATGACTTTTGATTCATTGTGTGCTTTGTGCTTTGGTACAGTGCCCATAATTTAAATTATTTTTACAGACTCTAATTTCCGAGAAGAGCCACGTAAGTGTGCTAGAGGCCTTGCTTATTTAGCTGTGTAGCTAACCTGTTGTTCTTAATATCAGACTACCCTGGATTGTATGTGATCTTTCTTGTACAATAAAACTGCTTTCTCACACAGGAGCTAGAAGATGGTATTTCTTTGACAAGGAGTCAAGGAGCTGGTTAAAAATTATGCCATTGTTTCCTTCAGGAAGCGCCAACTATACTTTGCCTTACAGTTGGAACAAATACGTATTAACAGGAAGCTCCATCTGATAGACCTAAGCTAACACAAACAGAGCATTCGCACTTTGTCTGTTGAAGGCTTTTTTGATGGCAAGTGACAGCTGAGAACAGTGATCTGCCTAGTAGCTTGACCTGTGTAGGACATAACAGAGAGGAAGCGCGTGTTTTACAGGAAACTGTTCTAGCCACTTCCTGGAGGGAATCATGCTTCTCTGCATGAATGCAAGTATACTTTCCCTTCTGCTGGGCATCCTCGTGCTGCAGAGAGGCTGGAAGATGTGAGGGGGCTGTACCCCTCCTTCCTTCCCCTGCCTCAAAAACTAAACAGAAAAAGGTAAGAAAAATCTTTAGGGGAAAACCGTGTGAGGAGCCTGCATAGCCAGAGATGTAAACCCCTACTTTTCTTTTTTTTTTATTAGGACTAAGGTACTTTTTTTTTTTTTTACTTCTTTCGTCTTCAGCTATGGTTTGTTTAGGTTGCTGGTCTCTTCTAACTCCTTGCTACAGTGGTTTTTTAATTTGCTTTTTTCATACTTCACCCTGTTTAATGGATCTAGACCCAAACTAAAATTTATATATTCTCTTGGAAGTGAAACGATTTTCTCCTAAGCAAGTTAGCTGAACTGGTTAGACGGCACAGCTAACACAGTTATTATGCAGTTTTCATTCAAGGATTAGAGAGTTCACAGCCATACCCTGGAAGAAAAATGCATGTGTTAATAGAAATTTTGAAGTTGGCCAAAGGTATGGGCAAAGATTAATTGAAGTACAGGGCTCCTGCTTTCTAATCATGTAGCTTCAGCAGACCATTCTCTTGAAAACAAACGCGCTTTTTTTTTTTTTTTTTAATGGAGGAAGTGATGGAGGACCTCTGACATCCACCAGTTGCGTAACTGAATGCTCATTTAGTCTTCTGTTAGTACACTGGCACTGTTCTCCAGTAGTCTGTAGTCATGACAGAATTCATGTTCAATTCAGACTTGCTAAAGGGTTCATTACAAGACCTATGCATACAGAGTATTTATATGTGTGGATTTATTTAAGGATGGAAGTTTTCTCTCTATGGTGATATCCTGTTTCTTTTTTTGAAAAAACTACCCTATCTGAGTTTTTCACTTTTAAATGTATCTGTTGGTCTTCACACAATGCGATACCTTTATGGTGATCCCATATAATAAATTTCCATCCTGTATTATCTTCCTGGCAATGCTATTTATGATCTAGAGTCCTTCCTTGTCTCTCATTGTCAGCAGTCCTTCATTTGACAAGTTTTACCTATTCCATTTCTAACTTCTACCTTGTATTAGATTTTTTTTTTCCTCAAGCAATCCCAGAATACCTTAAATGAAAGAGCAAGAAAGACCTGGTGTGCCTAGCTGCACTAAGAAATTACTTGATATCAATTAGTATGAATGCTTACTTAGCTGGACCATGGAAATGACTGTGCAGTACTGCGTGAGGTGGTTAGGGATTTATGTTGACTTGTCGTAATATAAACCTGTTCACGTTTTTCATCAGGGAAATCCTGATGAAAATTAAATAAGGAATGACTTTTCTGGCCTGGAATGGGACAGAATACATGACAGAGTGAAAGAATGATCCTCTGTCTTCAGTGTGTGTCTTACATAAAGTTGTCTGTCTAAATCCTCGTTGCAGTAACTTTTTGTTGTCTGTAAAACTGCATGAAAATGCCCTTTTATGATACCATTGGTCTTTGTGTTCACAATCTGCAAAGTAAGTGTCAGTATGTGTAAACCATGGAGATGAAAGATAAAATAATGATGCTGTCATATGTTTTAATGAACTAATCTGAACTGGATATGCAGCAGCATTACAGTTTGCAAATTATGATGATAAAGAGAAGAAGCTGCCCATATTTAATCTACACACTTGTGTCTTTCATTCTCAGTGTCATCCTCCCAGTTCTTTTAAAGCTGTATGCTTAGAGGAAGTTTAACTTTGTTTTTATTACTTTGTTTACTTATGAAACCTATTGCAGGTAAAAGTTAAAGGGCAAAAGAGTGGTTTACTCTGTAAAAAACAGACCCCTACAAAACAAAACACCAAACCCACCCCATGAGTTACAGGATTGGTGAGGAGGTTGCATGGTTGGTGATTGATCATGCATGTGACTAAACAAAGCTGTACACTCAAAGAAAGGCAATCCAGTTGCTCAAAAGTAAAGTGCGGACAGAGGTTCAAGAAGGGCGCTTGGGTAGAATATTACCAAAGACACAGAAGGACCCAAAAGCCTTTTTAATTTTTTTTTAATTATTTTATTACAGAGTATTTCTTTCTTGGTTTTAGTTGTTATCTCCAGTAGACAGAAAGGATGAACTAATTAGCCATTGACCTCATACCAAAAGAAAGAGCACAGATCCAGTAGTTACTAGCTAATGTAGCATTCCCTGTATGCAAGGGCACTGACTGTTGGATACCTTCAAGATTGATAGCTGTAATGAATAAAAGTTGTTCGAAAGAGCAGACTTATGTCAGCTATGACTTATGCTTACATGACATTGGACAAGAAAAACTGGCTGTCTTCCTCAAGGGTTAGAACTCAAGTTGGGTTTATATAAATTGAGCTGAACTTTGCATCTCCCTCCTCACCTTTTTAATGTTTTTGAGGTTTTAGCTTAATTTAGGGCCTAATGACAACTTTTTCCAGGATCATGGAAAGATTCCTACTGAGAGTGTGTAAGAAACACTGCAAGAAGTAATGAAATCTTCCCACATTTTAATACTGGTTTTGATGATGATGGCTGCATGTGCATGAGACTATGCTAATCTGGTCAGTAAGTACTTCCAGCTTGTCTCAAACACCTTTTTGTTTAAATGTTCCTGGTCGTATCACTGGACATATTTTCTAAACTTTTATCGGTTCTCCTACCTGTGACATTTACTAAATGAGCATTGTTATCTCTAAGTAGGAGGTTAATTGTTCCTTTGATCATTCTACACATTGTTTCAAGCCACAAAAAAGACATGCTAATGTTCTTAAACCATAGTTAAACACAGGAAAAAAAGCAGCAACTCTGGGCTGGAGACTGCAAAGTACTGAAAGCTACCTCTAACGTGTCCAGTTTCTGCAGCTGCCACTGAGGTCAGTGAAAAAGCTCTAAGTCTGAATCTGTTCTGAAAGTCAAAATATAGTCTAGAATAATCAGAAACCATTAAATTCACCTTTAGCTCTTAATATGGTCCCTTTATATTGCTAAATATAATATATATACTGGCTGCTCATGTTCACCTGTCAGCTCTGTGATTCTTCCCTGGAAATTCTCTGACTTCTCAAACCTGTTTGAGACAAAAAAAATACCTAAATCTTCTGGCTGACTTCATGGAGTAAGCCAAATTTTATTATTTATTGTATATTTGCCCACATGCACACTTTTGTTCATACAGTCTCATGTAACTCTATCTACACCTGTGTCTGTGCTTTTCTCTGTAATGGCTAGTATAGCATAGACACACATCCCAGGTCTATATACAGGCTTGGTTGTACATGAGCTCAGTGTGTTGCTGGAGGGCTGCACTCCGACATTGTTTAATGCACGCTGAGACAGCTCCACTTCTGGGAATGACTCCACCAGGTCTGCAGTGCCTCTAAAAACCGAGCTGGAAAGGCAGCCACAGAAACTGGCTTCTAGTAAGGCAGTGCTGGCTCAAGGGAAACAAGTTGCCCTGTAATAGTCTACTGAAAACTTGGTGCATGAAAGAAAACATCTGTTGCTTTCTAAGTATTAGGGTCGATGCTGCTTTGACAGTGCTTTCATGGGTTTGCATACAGAAATGCAAAGATGATCAGACCGTTGGTGTTAAAAGAAATGTTGCACTGTTAAATATGAGTTAATCTCAAAACTAAGTATTTTTGACTGTATCTACTGAAGCATTATCTGTGATTTATCTACATGCAGGCAAATGCTACTTTGTAACCTGGGACAGGCAATATGGCAGAGTTCACACACCTCATCTCTAGTGCTTGCTTGGCCCCACAATCTAGTTAGATCAGAGCTGATGAAAACCCAAACTCTTCATTGCTCTGCTTCCTTTCTTGAAGATGCTCGTATTTGCGCACAGAGGGCAAACAAGCAACAGGTTTCAGGAGATAAAAGACTGGTGGTTTCCAAAAGACTAAGCCTTTTCTGACCGCTAAAGAAATCCCAGCGTTGTTCTGTCTGTCCCTCCTTTGGAGGAAAAAGGTATTATATGGAGTCGTTAGGCTACACACAGTGGTGAATGTGCTACTACTCCATATACAACTGGTGAAATCAGCATGGGACTATATGCTTAGCAAAGTGTTCCAGAGTGATTGATGCTAAACTGTTAATTAGTCTTAGATCTTTAAGTCCCTGAGTGATATTATATGGGCCTAAGGTATTTTTGATTTTCTACTGCGAGACAATGAAGCAAGTCTGGCTAAGTAACATGCTTTTCCACTTGTTAGGCTACAGTAAAGCAGCTTGGCTACAACCCAGTGAAGAGTAAATGATTGTTCTGTGAACTGCTCAACAGTTGAAATAACTAAACATTTTTCTCATACCTTGTTTCATATGGGATATAAATTGCTCCCTGAATGTGTCCAGTGTCTTTCCAACAACAACAGAGCTTTGATGTGCAGGTGAGGCTTTGTTTGTCTGAAACAAAACTCTTAACTATCTGTGATCATATGGTTGATTAGGATAGGGCTGATACATCTGTCTAGTAGTAATTTGTTTAATGCTTCTTAGTGTAAGGTTGGTTTCAGTTGCCCATGAGTTTGATATTAACTGGTTGCTTGAAAAGTTCATGTGCTTAGCAACTGTATCAAGGTGAGTACCTTTTTTTGGAAAATGTAGTAATAGTGATCACAGTAAAGTGACATTAACAGTGATAGGATTATTTTGGACATGTGGAAATGGTAACATTTGCTTTGAAAAAATGAACCAGGTTTGGGGCTTTGAAATTTTATCTTCTGTTGTCAGGGTTGTACCTTTGATTTTCCCTGTGAAAATTCACACAAGTTCAGTTACATTCCAAATACTTCGGGAGAAACAAAAGTAAATCACAGCTCTCACAGTAATGGAAGCTTTCTGAGCCTGACAGTTAAATTTCCCCAGGGTGATTTTCACATACAGCAAACTCAATTTTGAGGTAGAGTCTGTCTTTGCAACTGTTTTTCATAACTATTTACCTACAGTGAACTTGTCTGCAGTCAACAAGTGAAAGCGGGTAGTAACTGTGAATCTGTGCTCCACTTGTGGCTGAGGAGAGGGGATGTAGCTGTCCAAAAAAAGAAAAAAAAAAGTGGCATACTTTTCCTGTTTTCCATTTTCTTGGTGCCTCACTCCCTTCTTATGCTTCAGAAGTGGAGGAGTAAGCCGCTAGTACTGAAATAAAAACAGGGTAAGAGCTGAGTGTTGGAAGCAAACAAGCAGTAGACTAAGTGTTTTTTCCCCCTCAGTTTTGGACCCTCTATTCCTTATGTGCAATTGATCTAGTCTCAGAAGCAAAATAGCGATGCCAGTGTGACAGGGTTGGTAGCTTGGCTGTGGTGCTCCACTGACACAGCTGTACTACTGTGAGTTGTGAGCATCTTCTGTCTAATGTCAAAGAAACAGATGAGAAGCAGCAATATCTGACCAAACATCTTTGTTTTGCTTGGGACTGTGTATTTTTGGATATGAAGGTCTCTTATGCTTCAGCCTGGAAAGAGCACAACAATCAGTTTCAGGAGTTTTCCTGGGAGTCAAAAAACTCCTAGATGAGTGAAAGTGAAACAGACCCATCCATGTGCATAGAAACCCGTGGAAGTGCAGTGGCTGGCCCTTAATGCAGTCCTTATGTCAGCCTTCAGTTTCTCTAATAGTAGCAAGCAAAGAGATTTGACAAATGATGTACCTAAAGTTTATCTTCCTGTCACTTAAGCACACAAACTTTCACCTTTAGTCCTTATTAGGTTCCTCCTTAGCTGCGTTTGTTCAGACATGGGCTCGTCTGGGCTGCGGTGCCCTCTCGTGGTCTCGGGTACCGCCCGAACTGCGCTTCCGACAAGTCTGCTGCTATTAACGGGTGTAAGAAGAATTCACGGTTACCGGTCAGGATGTGTTCAGACAGCTTACACCATCCCATGCAATTTATTGTTTGCTTTGGACTGGTACTTCTGTGTATGTTGGACTTTTTATCTAGAGGCACTTAGCTACCTCCTTGCAAATGAACCCGTTTATGTTCATGTTGTCACGTGTATCGGTCTTAAGCAATTGTGGGAATATTGCAGCTAGAAGGGCTGGATACCTGGGGAACATTTGTGTTATATTTCAAATGACTAGCTAATCTATGCATTCCCCTGCCTTGTCTGCACATCTTACTTCTATTTAAGAATTGCCAAAAGTAGAGATGCAAGGTAAAATGGGAAGATTTTAGAGATAAATCAGAAACACCTATGTGTTTATACTTTTGCCTAAGTAAAAGTGTATCCTCATGTCTGTTTGTGTCGATAAGTGATAAACTCTGTCTTATTAACCTCAGTTCATTATCACTTACTAATTTGATTTTTGTACCTAATTACTTACAAACTTCCTCTCCCCAATCTTGTAATGTGTTTACAGTATTATTTGTCTATGTGTGCATCAGACTTGCGTGTGCTATATTTTGAAGCAATCATGGGGCAGTCTAGCTTCTGTCAGCCCTGACACCTTTTTGTTTTCCTGGGTGCTTGGCCTTTCAAAAGAGTCACCTAATGAAGTTCTCACTTATGTGAAAAAAGATAAAGGCTCTGGGTGACTTCTGCTGAGCCATGCTAATGTGCAGCCATTGATGTCCTGTTTTAATATT
This sequence comes from Falco peregrinus, assembly GCF_023634155.1. NCBI lineage: Eukaryota > Metazoa > Chordata > Aves > Falconiformes > Falconidae > Falco > Falco peregrinus. Next base: position 2,144,706 of record NC_073729.1, on the reverse strand, counting down.
TCTCCTCTTGAGTTCAGTTTTATTCGTTACATCACTTCTTTTTTTTATTGCTGTTTTTCTGAGAAAAAATATTATTAACAGTTTTAGTTGTCTGTAACGGGAGGGATGATTTGGTGGATTTTGCTGCGAGTTTCTGTCAAGTGCAAGGAATTGGTCTTGTGTGTCTCAAAAGAATTGTGAAAAATATCCCAAACTACTAGCTCTGTGTTTAATAAGTGAATGTTTTAAGTCTTCTTCATTGCTTGTGTCATGTTTTAAAAAGAAACACACAGTTGTTTGGGAACTGGAAGCTGCCTATGCCTAGTGTATAGTGGATAGCATCCAGTTTGGGTCTTAAATGTTTTGCTTCCAAAGTGCATTACGTTCTTTTAAGGCAAGCAGCAGTCCTGCGGGGTGGTGGGCATAGCTGAAGCTGCTCAGGGAAGGGGTTTGGAGGCAGAGGCTGCAGGGCTGGGCAGCCTTGCTCTCCAGCTGGGGGAAGAGGCTTTCTGGGGGTTACAGGCATTTGGGCTGAGTTTGCTGCAGCTCCCTGGCTGTCCCAGATCTTACCTTTTGGAGTCAGGACCTCCTCCCTAAGGACTCACTGGGGCGGCGGGGACTGGGGAACAAACCCTTATATTCCCACTCTCTTTCTGATAGTTGCTTTGAAATTTTGTTTTATTTAAAAATGGAATCAGACCTAGGTTGTGTTTCAGATGGCAAATGTCAGATTTTATTTATCTGGGGCCTTTGGGGGATTGGTTATAAAAGGGAGCGAGGGCAGAGTCTGTTAAGCTCTGGCTTAATTGGGGTTTCTCTTTGCAGTTTATTAGAATTTGGAACTGCAAGAAGGCAAATATTTGAAACACATTGAGGGGGTTGTGTGGTGGTGATTCAGCTGTAGTAGCCCTTACAATGGGAAAGAACAAGGAATGCTTTTTTCCTGAGGGGCTAGAAAATAGCAAATCTTAGAGGTAGGCTAAAGCTAATGTTATTTTGTGGTTTCACCTGAGAATGTGCAACCCAAAAACTCAGTGTATGAAGAGCAATAAACTATCCAACATGAGGCAGGATCACTGAAAGGTTACCAGCTGTTTTTTAAGGTAATCCAATACTAGTGACATTTCTGTTTGTATAGATAATGTATAGATAATTTGTGATTGTATAATTATCTGTTCTCACTCTAAGTTCTTGCTAGACTGCACTGCATTATTTTAATTTTTTTTTTTTTTTATTTACAGCTTTCTTATTGTGCTGATATGCCTTATCTTCAGTGTGCTTTCTACAATTGAACAATATGCAGCTCTGGCTACAGGGACGTTATTTTGGATGGTATGTATGTGGACGTTTATGTGAATTGATGCATATTTGTTCTTAATGTGCAAGTTCTGATCTCCTGAACTAATACCATATCAAGCAGAATGTTCCTTATGGTTTAATTGGCAAGAGGCTCTTCTGCTTTTCTGTAATGAAGTCTGTAAAACCACAGAAACACCAAAAATCATGGTAAGACAAAACCCCAAGTCTTAGCCTATATGGCTTATACTGAAGGCACCTGTATACAGTTACCTTCTGTTTATAGCAAGCATGTGAATAAATGACTATTATTTTACTTGTGAAAGCATGGTCACTGTGTTGAGAAAATGCTAACTAGCAATTTAAATGTTTGTTCAAAATAGTTCTTGTAGCAGTGCACCAGTACTGTCATTGTTACGTATAATATCATTATTAACATGAAAAAGTTCACTTAACCCCATCAATAATAATGAACTTTGTCAGTGTATCTATTCAATATGCTAGGGTTTTATACCTAATATGAATACTAAAAGTATAAGAATATAGTATATTAAATTTAGTGTCAATCACATTATTTCTATTTCACGTATCTTCATGTCTGGTATATTATTTTTAAATAACTTGTTATTTGAACTCTTATGTGTAACATCATTATTAGTTGCCAGCTAAGAGAATCTATACATGTATTTCTGCATCCAGTATCTTTTCTGTTTTGTGGTTTGTCGTTCTTTTTGTACAGATTTAAATTGGTTTGGTTTCTTTTTTATCCATAGCTAGTAGTTATGGATACTTCTGCCAATTTCTATGATGAATTTCACTTGTGATCTCACTTATCTTTGCAATATATCAATATTTTACACGTGTGTTGATTCAGTGAAATAGCTTCTAGTGACAACATAACAAGTGATTTCATTCCACCCTTAACCTCCCATGAAATCATGGAACTCATTTTGTGTGTCCGTACTGTATGTAGTGTGTACTGTCTGTATGTGTGTAATACATACAGGCCAGTCAGCCTCACCTCTGTTCTTGGAAAGGTGATGGAACAGCACATCCTGGAGGTCATCTCAAAGCATGTGGAGGAAAAGAACGTAACTAGAAATAGTCACCGTGGATTCACAAAGGGGAAATCACTCCCAACCAACCAGTTAGCCTTCTATGATGGAATGACTGGGTAGACAAGGGGAGAGCAGTGGATGTTGTCTACCTTGACCTCAGCAAGGCTTTTGACACTGTCTCCCGTAACATCCTTGTACATAAACTCAGGAAGTGTGGACTAGATGTGTGGACAGTGAAGTGGGTTGAGAACCGGCTAAAGGCAGAGCTCAGAGGGTTGAGATCAGTGGCACAGAGTCTGGCTGGAGGCTTGCAGCTCGTGGTGTTCCCCAGGTGTCAGTGCTGGGTCTGGTCCTGTTCAACTTACTCATCACTGACCTGGATGAGGGGACAGAGAGTAACCTCAGCAAGGCTGCAGGTGATACAAAACTGGGAGGAGCAGCTGATACATCAGAAGGCTGCACTGGCCTCCAGTGAGACCTGGACAGGCTGGGGAGCTGGGAGGAGAGGGACCTGATGAAGTTCAACAAAGGCCAGTGTCAGGTCCTGCTCCTGGGGAGGAACAACCCCATACATCAGCACAGGCTGGGGCTGACCTGCTGGAAGACAGCGCTGAGGAGAAGGACCTGGGAATTCTGGTGGACAGCAATTTGCCCATGGGCCAGCAGTGTGCTCTCGTGGCCAGGGAGTCAGTGGGATCCTGGGGTGCATGAGGAGGAGCAGGGTCAGCAGGTCAAGGGAGGTGATCCTCCACCTCTGCTCTGCCCTGATGAGGCCACTTCTGGAGTGCTGTGTACAGTTCTGGGCTCCCCAGTTTCAGAGAGACAGGGAACTGCTGGAGAGGGTCTTACAGAAGCTACAGAGATCGAGGGGACTGGAGCATCTCCTTTACAAGGAAAAGCTGAGAGAGCTGGGCCTTTTCAGCCTGGAGAAGGCTGAGAGAGGACCTCATCAATGTCTACAAATACCTTAAGGGCAGGTGTGAGGAGGAGGAGGAGGCCAGGCTGTTTTCAGTGGTGCCCAATGACAGAACACGGGGCAATGGGCACAAATTGTAACACAGGAGGTTCCATCTGAATGTGAGGAAGAACTTTACCTTGAGGGTGATGGAGCGCTGGAACAGGCCACCCAGGCTGCGGAGCCATCTCCTCTGGGAACATTCAAAACCCGCCAGGATGTGACTGTGCAGCCTGCTCTAGGAGAACCTGCTTTAGCAGAGGGTTCAACTAGATATCCAGAGATCCCCTGCAGCCCCCAACCAGTCTGGGATTCAGTGTAACATGTATGCAATGTATTCAGGATTACATACAATGTCTGTAATATCCAATATGTATTGGGTCTTCATACTGTTCTGTATTATCGTGCTTTCTAAGTAGTGTGAAACAGTGTTCCTGTTCTACATGTCGTAGTTTTTCTTATGATTAATGTAACATTGAAATCTTACTGTCATCTTTTCTTGGGAATTCAGCAGTTGTTTGTTCATTCAGTATTGGTATATTCTGATATCTTCAAGAAATTGAAGGGGATTACAGTGATCCATTGGTCCAAAGCAGTAGATGGGCCAGTATGCTCTCTGCTTTATCGGGTTTTGGTGGGACTTGCAAAAGAGTCATGGCACCTTGCAACACAAATATGAACGTTAGCATCTGGTTCCTGTTAGTGTCATCTTAGCAAAATTTCCTATTCTGTTCTTATTTTAAGATTTTACTTTCACTCTAATATTTCATTACATTTAATTTTGACAGTTTGTAACTGAATTCTTAAGGAGGGAGTTAATCACAGATGACTGGCTTAAGAGAAACTGTAAAATGCAAAGAAAGAAGAAAAAAGAAAGTGTAACAGCATACAGGGATGAAAAAACATAGTGATGTAAGGGGACTTATTAAAGCTTATAAGAGCACTCTTTCTTTGCAGTAGGAATTAATTTCTCTTTTGTGTTTGTAGAAGGACTTTTAGTTATATCACAATAATAATTTTAATTTGGAGCCAGACACTGGAAGTAGGTAGCGTTGTTGTAGGTGAGCAAAAGAAGGGCAAACAAGTTGATTTACAAACTAACGCTGAGTGTGAGAGACCTCAAAGGTGCAGCAGTGTAACCTACCAGGAGGAGTATTGGTAATCTTGAAAAAAGTTTTTTTGCTTGGGGATTAACTGGGACAGTGAGAAGGGAGGGAGCTTTTGGCCATGTGGAATTTGAGATTTATGAGACCTTTCATGAAACTTGAGTTACACAGCCCAAGTGTGTGCTCTGTGAGATTGAAATAATTAAAGTAATACTTAGGGACCTTTAACTCTTCTTTTCTGAAGATTGTAAGTCGAGTCCACCTTTCTCTATTTTCATTCCAAAGGGAAAATTACTGAAACTTTGTCAAGAGCAGATTGCTTTTTATTTAGACAGTATTTACTATGTAGGGTAGAATTCTTTCTAAATGAATTCTGCTTTGCAGTGCATCAAATATAAGGCTGAGACAGTGGTACCAAACATACCATGTCATGCTCTGAAATTTTGCCTACTTGAGATTTGTGGACTTCCTGTATTTTGGAGGGGGAGGATTTGACCAGGCACCCATAGGTCTGAAATTCAAGAAATATCTTTATTATGCTGAATGTCTAGAAATGAGTGCTCAGCGTTAGCATGTGGGTATGCTGAGCTGAACAGCCCCATGGAGCGAGTCTGGTTAGATGAGCTTACTGCATGGGCACTGTAAATCTGATTCATCTTGAAAATGAGAAGGAATAACTGCAAAAGCACGTGTGTTATCTGCAAACTACTGTGTAACAGAATCCCTTCTACAGCCCACTTGAATTCCATGGCATGGAAGATGCACATTTGGAAAAGTGCAGAATCTGTTCCTCCTGACTGAAAAACTAGTCAACAAGACCCTTGAAAACACTCACAATTAAGAGCTATACTGCTTTATTTCCTGTGTAGCCAAAGGATTTTGCTCTGACCCTGTGAAAGATCTAAGCACCTCCACTTCAGCAGATAGTCATTTTGAAACCAGAGACTACTTGCATTAAAGTTACAGATGGAAGCTGTGTCTCTCTTTTGTGAACAAGAATTTCATGCTTCAATAATATAGTCATATAAGATGTTCCAATTATATGAAAATAAGAGCTAAAAAAGCTGTTGAGATTATAGGTATATGTTGTTTTCTTTTTATTCTGGAGCTCCTTGTCTTATAACATCACTTCCCACTACTAGAGGAGGAAATACAAGATGTTATTTTATCAGTAATTTTAAAGCATTTAAAAATGCTTCTCTTTTTCATAACAAGAGAAATGCAAGCTTAAGACTGGAAAAATAAACCAGGGAAAGTTTATATGTGTTCCAAGTGGTGTTCCAGTTCTAGACAAAAAGCTTACAATTAGCTGTTGAATCTTTCTCTGCTTGTCACCACACTTCAGAAGGCAAAGAGCCTTGATGAAAGCTATACCTAAATACAGTTGTAATGGGAGATTAGGGGAGAATTGGCCTTTTGTTAGTTTCCAGAATGCAGTGAAAACTGTTTAAATTTGCATGTGTTTATTTTATCTTTTTTTTCACTAGATGGTGCTGTTGGAGGGGTTTGACTCCAGTTACTCATTGGCACTTGCCCAGCGAGAGCTGGAGTCTGAGCCAAGACTGTGAAAGGATCATCATTTTGAAGGGTATATGTACACTTGGCCCATTTAAAATAGTGGTGTGGGAGAGCTTTTGCCATGACTCATAAAGAGAATGTGGTATATCTGTATAAAAATTGATTTTGAGACTACAATATTTAAACTATGGAAAAAAGTAATTCAGAGATGTATGTTCCCAGAGAGGCCATATTTTTCTTTTATTTTCATAAGCAAGGATTTTATGGTGCCAGAACACAGCAGAATGCCGTTATCTCAGCATGATCTAAGAAAATCCAAGTGCCTGATCCAAGGGGATTAAATATTCTGCTGAACCAAGGGATATTTAGTGTGCCTGAAAAAGCTATTTTCTGGTAGGAATCTCATTTCAATATTGATTCAAAAAAAAAAAAAAAAAAAAAAAGGAAGGTTATGTTTTCATGATGAAAGTATAAGCTCTTGCCAGCATTCTGTTTTCTGAGTACCTTTTATACTATAGCTTACTTCTTACTGAAGAAATTAAACAATTTTTAAACACTAAAAAGACCATCAATTGAGAGATAAGAGTTTTGGGTGGTAAACATCAATGTTATTTGCATTGAAATTATTCCTACAATTAAGTGTCACGGAGTCTAGGCCTACGAGAAACCTAAATTTATTTTTTTTAATATTGTCTTTTGAGTATAACCCTTGGGTTTAGTTTGCTGGAGTGTTTTGTGGGCCTTGTGAGAAAGAAAAAAAACTACAGCTTTTGATTCTGAAGATGGTCTTCACAGAAAACAAAGGGTTCAAATAATTTGAGGTGCTTCCAACATTATTTTTTTTTCCTCTGATTATCTTCTTTGGTTAAGAAGGTCAAGAGAGACACTTATGATCTGGACACTGGTGCATTTTCATCCTTTTTGAAAAATTAAATGGGGTTAATGTTTCTAAAGAATGCCTGGTGATAGCCCTACAGGTTGATCTAATTATAGATTCTCTTTAAAGAACAGCTGTAGCTGAGAAAGTGAAAAATTTGTCTTTGCAGCCTCAGCAATGTCCCCTGGTCGGGCCTAGAATGAGGTGAGCTGATGTAGATGATGTGTGTGGTGGACTCGTACTCTTTAATCCTTTTCCTTTGCTGGATCTGCAGATGGAAGTGTCCAGGGAATCGCCGACTGCATTTCCTTTCTGCCATTCCCTTGATAGCTGCAGTTGAGAATCTCTGCTTTCATTTAAAGTAATCTTTATATTGTAGTAAAAAGGCCAAATGTGAGTGATTCGAAGGCTCAGGAAACATGAATAGAAATGAAAATCGCCCTCCCCGCTTCTAATTAGGTGACAGTATAGTTAGTAGCTGGAACAAGGAGCTTCCTCTGACTCTGAACCCAGGTGTTTCTTGCTGCACTTCAGTCTGTGGTTCTGATGTTTTTAGCTGAGCTGTGCTGGCAGAAAATGTGAGTGCTTCTAATCTACTTCATTGCAAAATCAGCTGTGTTGGTTTGAAATGCTGCTAGTAGTAACATCTTAACTTGTTCCAGCTGTTTGCAAAGCAATCCCTTGTCAACTCCCCTGGTCTGTATATCAGAATTATGTGTTTAATGTAAATGTGATGTTAAAGGGATTTAATTGATTTTGTTATGAAGGTTGCGTGAACATGCTTTTAGTCCAGCTTAAATTCTGCTTTATGTCCATTCTGAACGGGTCTGAGGGAGACAAATCAGATGCTTCTAAAGTGGAAATAAGATTGGCTGTCAGGGACAGTTGAATCAACTTAACGAAATGGGCTTTAAAAAAACAAGAGGAAAGCTTATTGTTATTTTAGCGGAGATGAAGTCTGAACTGAATAGGAATTCCAAGGAGTGAAGAGGTGAGATTGAAGGAAAGTATGCTAAGATCAGTGACGGAAAGGTGAGCTGCTTTTTGTTTTTACATGTGCTAAAAACCAGTTGCAGAAGGGAGCGATCGTTTCTCCTCAAAATCCGCAGAGGGCAGCATTGGACCACACTGGGTCCTTCTGGGGTGGCTGGATTCAGACCTTGGGTTGTGTCCTGAAGTAGATCAAAATATCTTTTGGAAGAAGTGCACTATTAATAAAGAAATATTTTTTCACATGGGCTTGGGGAATTTTATATACGAGTAATCAATAAAAATAATTCTGAGAAAAAGGTGAAAGAAAAATTGCTACCATAGACAACTCTGGCCACTTTGTAGTTGTAGCCACAAAATACATGCTGTTTGGCCTGCATGCTTCTCATCATATAGATAGCCTTATAGAAAAAAGTGAGAAAAATTAAAGCTTTCAGTGAAAGGAATTGGACAAATATTTGCATGGAGGAGAAAGAAAAAGACAGTGCATTTGTCAGCACACTGAAAGATTTCCAGTATGTTATATCTCTCCAGGTATGCTTTTGCCATTGTCTTAGATGTTTCCTTTTCAGTGAGGAAATAAGTTTATTTGGCTAAACTTCTGTAAATTTACCACCAAAAGTGACTTTCAGTTGTATGTGGTAAGAATAAGCAGTCATTTTCATAGAAAGAAAACTCTTTTTACATGTATTGCATCTATTTCTTCTAGCAGGTTCAGAAGTTCTGGGTTTGAATTCTGTTTTTAGTCTGCTGCACTGGAGTGTGTAAAGATAAGCCTGGATGCAGCAAATTACTTACTTCCATTTCTGACTTTTCTAATAATTAGGGGGTGGGGTGGAAATCCCTCTTTCTGGATTTCCGTACCTGGAATTCAGTGGTGGCATACATCGTCATTTAAAATAAAGTCTGCAACTACATCACGGTGAATAAAGGAATCAGAATTTAGCATTTGTCCCCACAGTATGTTGGGATGAGATGGCTATGAAGCACCAAGCGTTTATTGGGGCTCAAACTCTGAAGACCAAGACCAAGGCAGGCTCTGGGAAGAGCGGCCTTCCCCAGGCTAGCAGTGGAGCTGGTGACAGCTTGCAGGCCAGCACGGAGCACCGGTGATGGATCGGTGCCGTCTGCTGGCTGCTTGGTGGCCTACGTGATCTGACGTGGCGATCTCCCTCGCTTGGCGGCCTACGTGATCTGACGTGGCGATCTCCCTCGCTTGGCGGCCTACGTGATCCGACGTGGCGATCTCCCTCGCTTGGCGGCCTACGTGATCCGACGTGGCGATCTCCCTCGCTTGGCGGCCTACGTGATCCGACGTGGCGATCTCCCTCGCTTGGCGGCCTACGTGATCCGACGTGGCGATCTCCCTCGCTTGGCGGCCTACGTGATCCGACGTGGCGATCTCCCTCGCTTGGCGGCTGGGGGGGTTGGCCGAGTGACACAGGCCAAGGTGGCAGTTGTGCTGAGCAACCTTCCCAGCTTTCCATATATGAACTACAGTAGCGTGACAGTTTTCAGAAAACCTTGCTTTTGTGTTGTATGCCGTGTTTTGAAAAATAGGGGGATCCATGCTCCAGAGTTATGAGTAGTTCACCTGTTCTCAAGAGCTTGTGTTTGCACTTATAAGACACAGTATACTGGTGTTTTATTTGTTTAATTTTTCACATAGCTGCATTCCAATAAATTCTGTTTGAAGCTGCGTTTAAGAAAATACCATCACTGAAAAAAAGGGTGTTTCATTCACTGTTACATCTATTGTTCACTTTTATCAAACTTTCTACTTAAGGGTTAAAGTTTAACTAAACTTTTTGGGGGTGTAAATCCATGTCAAACTGAGAGCATTTGCTTGGTAAACTCTAAAGAAACATGGTAAATATATTTTCTTGGAAATTATACACATTTTTCACTATTTAGTATTTTAGTAAACAGAGTTATACAAATTTCATCCTGAAAAAAAAAAACCAAAACCAAAACCAAAAAATGCCAAACTATGAAATACTGGTGCATAGTAGAGCTAAGCAGTGAAAAGAAAGATTTTTAAATTTAGGATTTATGTGGATTAGTGTGTAATGTTTGCAGTGACAGGTGTTTCCTTTATGCTTTGCCCAAATGTCTGGAAAGTAGTTTGTCATTAAGTGCTACATTCAGTGTGTATCTCAATTTCAGTATAACTGGAGGGTCTATGGCTTTGTTAGGTCCTTGTTTTCACATCTGACCTCAGCCAGCTGGAGTCTATTGTTTTAAGCGTAATGTAACAGCTGACATAACATAACGGGTATCAAGCTGAAAAACTGAAACAGTGCAGTGAACTGATGCAAAGAGGGGAGAAAGGGAGAAGTTGAGAAGGAGGGACAGGGGCAAAACTAGCTTCATGATTCAAAGTGGAAGCTTGCTGGCGTGTTTTCCCAGGGGGAATTAGCTAGCAAATAATGGGATGAGTCTGTTGAAGTTCTATTTGCAATTGATTACATATGATAGACTACTGAGACAGGTTTGAGTTTGCCAGCTGTCACTAGTTGGTGGCTCTTGAATGGCTTTAAGTGGCCCTTGGTAGGCAAAACTGGAATAAACTGCAGGTGTGGTGTAATTGTAGTACAGAAAAGTGCCAGTGGCTTAGAAAAGAGGAGATTCCAGGAGTCTGTACAGAGAAAAATAACTTAAATTGAATACATTAAGAATTTTATTTTGTCATATTGGATTAAGTGGGTTCCACTAACTAGCTAAAAAACAAAAGCAAGTGGACTTCTTGGTGGCTTTCTTTTTCTTGGCAATTTCTAAAGTAAGCTTTTGTGAGTTCATTTTCTAGAAACTTAATTATTTCATTTCTTGACTTACGCGTTTGATGGTAGGAAAGTGCATCTCAGCTTTGAGCGCTAACTGCTCTTGGGAGGGGAAGGAATGAATGAACATCCTGTTAGAAACTTGCCATGCCATGAAAAAAGTGACAAATATCTGACTGTGCACAGAGAAAGAACAAGAAGGTATAGAGATCACCCTCTTATTTCTTCATATGTATTTATGTATATGCTTCTTTACATATCTATATTTCTATATATAGAACATATGTCTATTTTTAGCAATGATTAGAAAAGATACTTTTAGCTGGATTTCATTTGTATTGACTAAAACCTCTGGCAACTCCACCCTACTGAGAGTTTATTCTGTGGTTTCGGGGACTGGGGGTGAGGGGAGGTCAAGACTGTATGTGCTGGGGGTTTTATGTACAGGGATATAGGCGACCAAATTAGGTTCTACATTTATAAGTGAGGGTTTTATGGCATGAGACATGCAATTGTGCAGTATGTTTAACTTTCTGCAGATGAGTAGTCGTCATGATTTCAGTGGAGCTTCCTGTGTGCATAAATATTAACAGGATCGGGGGTAATAGGAAAGGTTTAACAGTGTCTGCTTGTACTTAGGGATAATTTAGAAAGCATGAGAGCTTGATTTTTGTAATTCCAAGCTGTATTTATCTCACATTTAATATTTTAAACTTATTTTTATCTAATACGCTTTTATTTTGGTAGTATGAAAAATGTCAGTGTGACTGCAGTGTCAGTTCTATTACATTTGTCTTGCACAAAGCATTTTTAGGAATGTTTCTTTTGTAATATGGAGCTCAGTCTTATTTTAGCACAGTATCAGAAAGGTCTTGTGAAACAGTTTATTAGAGCTGTTGATTCAGTGACTAGTAATACATAGCATGGGCATTTATGCTTTATCTCAGCTTATAAAATAAATTAGTTCTGTTTTAGAGCTTAGAACTTGGTGTTTGTGCTGAGCTGCTGAAGAAGTCTTGATAGCCCAGGGAACTGCTGCATACTGCATTTTCTGTTCCACGTTTCTGGCATGTCCTGTACCTTGGCTGCAAACAAGGATGGGTGCCTGTGTGCTCGGGTAGCAAACAGCATCAGAGGCTGTGCAATGGAGTAGGTTCTGTAGGTTTCTCTGAGTTGCCTCTAGGGACCAAACACTGGGACAGATATCCTAAAACTTCTGCACTGCTCAGCTATCCCAGCTGTTCATTGATTCTGGGGACCCTGTACCTCAGTGTATTGTTTACATTAGGTATTTCCACCAAACGCATTGAACATGAGCATATTTTTAAGATGGTGAGGGATCAAGAATTGTTATATCTCAGAAACAGCAGGACTTTGAAGAACTAAAAAAAAAATAACCAAAATGCCTGTTGTCACACCCAGTCTGTGAAAGCAAGGTATGTACTTCCTCGCTTGGATGGTTTCCCTTATGCTGATGGCACTGAGGCTGATCCTTTGTTTCTCCAGCATGCTGTTGACATCCTTATTAAGGTACCTTTCAGAAACACTCCTGTTTGTTGTTTCTGTCAGCTGGACAGGATGTGTTTACATGTGGAATGCCCGCAAAAGGAGGTGATTTACTCGTCCTTTATCCCCCTCTGCAGCTGTTCCTCAGATTAAGGTGAGAAAAAGCATGTCTGCTGCAGAGGTAATCTGACTGTTCCACGGTTCCCTGCAGCAGGGTGGGTACAATGTATTTAGATGCTGTTTGAGCTGCAACGGTTACAGAACAGTTTCAAATCACAATAGGTGGGTATGATGATGGACCTCCATCTGGCTTGCAGGCAGGGAGCTTGACAGCTACCTTCTAGGAGCTGCTCCAAGCCATTGGTTTAGGATGTGAAACTCAGAACAAGTTATACTTAGTGGCCAGGGCAGCGGAAAAGGGAGGAGGGAAAAATCAAGTACTTACTCGTCCTACTTCTGTAATGCCTTGCAAACACAAATGTACTTAACCTTGCAGCATTCCTAGGAGGTGACTATTAGCAGCTTTACAAGTAAAATCGGGTGACCTGTAGCTTTTCCACCATAACTTGGCTCTGTGAGATAAATCCTTCAGAGAACCCAGGCTGCACTTTCAAGAATGGGTCTCAGCCTGCATAAACTGGCACTGCCAGCTGAAGAAATGGTCCTGCTGCTCCATTCCTTGTGCCAACACAAGCATTTGTGTAGCTATGTTGTAAACTGCCTTGGAGAACCCAGATGGGTTCAAACTAACCTTTTTTTTGGCCAGATTGCTTCTTTTGGCAGCAGTGCTAGTTTAATGTGTTTGTGGAACTGTAGGGTAAGATTTGTTAGAATTTGTTAGAAGTGCGATGGAAACTTTATGTGCAACACAATTTACAAGCGGACTTGTGTGCTATTCTTCTGAGAAAGGGTATTACTATTGTTTTTTACATTAATTTTTACATTAATTTACCCATGCAGAGGGCTGGTCTGTAAGATCAAGTACAACACCTAGTAGACTGGTCACCCATACATTCTGAAAGATTGTCCCTACCCTCATAGACCTTGCAGCTTGAACAGGCAATATGGTGAAAAGGTGAATGGAAGGATGTGTGAGTAGCCTCTGGCAGCCAGGCACTGAAGCAGAGAAAGGACATAACTTCTGTTATGCAGCTTTGTCCTGCTCCACACATTCAGTTCAGTGATGTGCCTCAGCAATCATAACACTGAAAAGAGAAATATGTTTAATTTCTTGTCTCATTTCCTAAATTAAAACTTTGAAAGCTTTTTTTAATATGAAAGCTGAGATTTTGCCTCTTATTTTACATGCTTAGCTCTGTTTGTGCCTCTCATTAATTTGATGGAATAATGCGTTTTATGTTTACTTTGCATCTGTTTTGCTGCAGGACAGCAGGATATCAGCGTGACAGCTGATTGAGACCAACTTGACTGAAATTAATTTTATCCTGCAGGTCTAGGCATGCCTACTATAATCCGGAGCCAGTTATTGAACTCGAATTGGCAGCTAGGCTGTCTCTACAAACAAAAGCTGTTTTGTTCAAACTCAGCTAGAACAGACAGGGTGTAGATGGGGTTGCAGAAGCATGTCTCTCTGGAAAAGCTTAAGAAGCAGTCATTTGCTACCTCTTCGCTGCTGCCCTTCAACAGGATTTTACTTTGCCCAGAACTGGATTGTACTGCATTTACTTTCATAGCCTGCTGCAGTGCCCAGCTGCCCCAGAAAGCTTTGTTTACCACCAAAGGTGGTTAAGACTAATTTGGTTAGATGGAAGAGGGCTAAGAGCACTTCCACAATGGGTTACTGTTGTTCAGCTTTGTGGGTGGTAATCTGCAAGATGAGAGGTTCAGTAATGAGGAGTTGGGTGTGGTAATATCTTCAATCTCTTACTGTCTTTGAAGTGATCGTGAGCACATGGTTGCACACGTCAGTATAGCCTAGTCCCATTATTATGTCATCATTATTATTAATACCATAATGGGCACATCTTTTGTTTTGAATTACTGCAACTATTTTGATAAAAAGGAAAAAAAACCCCACAACCAAGCCCTGCATACCTCTACACAGAATACCAGTACTAAATGTGTGTGCAGCCTAGGCCTGAGTTAGCAACTTACATTACAGATTCCTAGCACGTGCGTGTGCAGATATATATAGATATATAAAAAAGCTGTTGGGATATGAGTGGGATTTTTCAGACATAATGATGTGTTTTCATACTTGCATGTTAGGATTCGGCTCATTAGTGAAAGAGTTAATATTTAACCACTATAAGTCATGTGCCTTTTTAAAGCAAACAGAGTTAAAAAGCATGTCAAGAAAAAATACTCTCCTTACTCCCAATTCTGAACTGGAAGCTTAGTGAGTTGCTATCTCAGCCGCAAGGAAAGATGCAAGAAAATTAGGGGCAATATGCTGACTGTATTGAAGTCAAAGTTTCTGCTTTGCATGTGCTTACAAATACAATTGTGATACAGTGGGTAAGGTGGAGGAAATAGGTGAGGGAGTAGGTCTGGGACCTTGTAGACCTGGAAAGCAGAACAAGATTTGCAGCAGTAATCAAAATGAGTAATTATTTCTAAACAAATACCTATTTGTGTATTTTGGTAACAAAACTAGGAAATTCCATGTTAAAACGTAGGAAAAATGCTTCCAAGTAGTATAGCAATAATAGCAATAAGATAAAATTTCCTTTTCTTTTCTTAATTGGTTAATGGCCAATGAGAGTCAGAGGTGAGAAGCTCAGCCATGCATCAAGTCACACAAAAACGCGCACTGTGACCATTCTGTCCAACGACAAATCCCAAAACAAACAGGCAGCCTGTCAGTCTTTACTTTCTCAAGGTCAACAAACTGTGGTTCTGAAATGCTAGTGAAGCCATTAAGAGACAGCTGTTTCATGACTTGATTCCACTTTTGGAAAGCATCTGAACTCTGGTTTCTGAGTGTTTGGACGCAAGGGACCGTTAGATTTCATGTCCCGGGCAGCTTCATTTGTTTTGTAGCTTATGTGCAGGGATGGTTCTCTCTTTAAAACCAGATCATATCTTCGTAGATACGTAATGAGCTCTGTGATCTGTATCTAAATTGCTGATTTCTTCTCATTTTGTGTCTGTAATTAGCTTTCATTTGGAAAGAAGAGACTAGTGTTTGTAAATGAGCAGAGTAAGGTGTTTTCTTGCGGTTCTTTTCTCACTGCAGTGTTGCTTGCACTCTTTGCTAGGGAGAGGGAGTCCAATTGATGGTAATTTAGACAAATACCCTCTGGCACTTTAAATCTCCATTAAGTTGAGTCAGGTAGGAGGGGCCTAGATCTTAATGTCTCTTTAATATAAAAACTTCTCAGTGCTATGGTTTCTGTAGATTTCCCACAAATGTGTAGATTATTATTATATGCATCTGGTAGGGTGATCATCTGGAAAATAGCAGATGAGAAGTGGGAGGTTTTGTTGCTATGCCTCTTTGAGCATAGAATGGCATAAAGAGCAGGACCGCATCCTGAATAGTCTTAGCGTTAGGTGGCTGTTATGGAGAGAATAAGGAGACAAACAGGAGAATCATCTCATCTTTCTGAAGACCATTACCTCACTCTGAGTTGTCTGTTCCTTGAAACAGCTCTTCATTCTTGCTTTTAAATTTGGTGGGGCATTGACAAAGTTTCTCATAGCTGTTTCTTTTAATATTTGAAGGAGATGTTAAGCTAGGGCTTTTTCACTTAGAGAAACTAGTTACTTTAGAGCATTGGTGCAAGATGATGGGGACTGTCAGTGAAACCTTTTGTGCAAAGGCATAAAAGATGGAGGAAGAAACGTTAAGTGGCTTGGATGAGAGATGAAGCGTGTGATTAGATACTACTTATTTTTGGTTTTCTGTCGCCTCTTGGAACCGGGACTTCTTGAGTATTTTTATTTCTTAATGAACTGCAGATATCCCTCATCCTGGAACTGTATCTTCTGTCATTTCTTCCCTAGCTTGAACTTAAAAATCATTCCTAACTGAAGCAGTCTATAAGGTGTGGAGAATTCAAATGCGCAGAAAGCCAATGTTGAATAAAACTTGGTGGGAGGACTTCTGCCCTTTCATAATTGTGAGTGACTTGTGTTGCCTTTCAGAATGTGCATCTAGGCTTTCATGCACAGTATCGCTTTGCTTGCATGTCAGCTTTTTTAAATTAAAATGTCTTTCAGTGACTTTATGTAAGTATTAATCCCGACCTCTATCCCAAGAGGCTTCAGGACCAAAAGAACTGTGAAAATTTTACAACAAAAATGAAAGTTGAACTAGTATAGGATATTCTTTAAAACTGCTACTGTTTTTCGTGTTTATTCTTAGTCTTGGATGTAAGGCTAAAAAACAAACAGTAAAAATCTTGGAAAAGATTTTTGTTTTTCTCTTTTCATTTTGTTTTATTTCCCAGTAAGATAACTTTTATGTGCCGTGGGACCAGGCAGAAAAACAATGGCATCTGACTGACCAGCATAGCAGAGTGATATACAGAACAAAGAAGGCTTTTTATTTGTAATCTCTTAGATTTTTATTCATCTCAATTCATAACACAGGAAATCAATAATTTTCAGTTGCTTTGGTAAAGCAGTATTAGGTCAAAATCAAGCAGTCCTTTTAACAAATGAGCTTACTGTAATGTTCCTGGCCATAAGGCTAAAGTTTCAAAGCAATGTGATTTTTATTTTGATTTATTTATTGTTGGTAGGTTGTCAGACCTTGGTTTGAATTAGGAGCTGTTGTAGAGAGCCAGAAATTGAACTTTCTGTAATATAATCTATCTGTCACTTAGTATCAGTTCCCTAACAATGATGCTAACACATTCAGACTTTAGCATCTGGACCTCACACTTGAGTTTTCAGCCACTAGGTAGGGTTTAATGTTTCAGTGCTTCCATGTAGTTCCTTCCCAGCTATTTCCCATCTGTGTATGACTGTCCCACTTCCCTAGGGGTCACTCACCAGTGCTGCCAATGTCACCAGGCAAGCCTTTTCCCATGAGAAAAATTTTCTTTAACTGTATCACTTGTTAAGCTGTACTAGACTGCTAGATTCATTGCCTTCACCTCAGAAGCCAGAAAATCTATAAAAAAGCAGAAAGTTGTAGGATTGTGCTTGAGCATGTCTCTGAGATGAATATGTAGCTTTTTATTTCATGGGCCAATTCTAAAATAGTGGTTCTTCAGCCTCCTTTAGCTCTTCAAAAAAGGAAGACTCTTGTTTCCATGGAACGATAAGGTGTGATTGCAGGAAAGAATAAGAACAAGCATTAGAATCTACAGCTGCGTTCTCAACCTCCCTGACAAAGTCAGTTCTTAAAAGAAAAATTTGTAATAAATGCTATTAAAATTTGCAACCTGCCTTCCACCTCCTCTACCACCTTTATGGCTGTCAGGCTTTTCTGGGAATGTGCCTGTAGGTATTCAGTACTTTCCTAGCTGGGGAGGACCTGGGAGGAAAGCAGACAAGCCTGTCCTTGAGCAAGAAAAAAATTCACGGATCTCCAGCCTGGGCTTCCTGTGAGCTTCCAAGAACGTGCTCCTGTGATTGCTGCTGCTATTTCATATGCTACTTGCGGTGCCTGGGAGCTGGCTGTAAATGAGGGTCCCATTGTGCTTTGGGCCCAAACATAATATGGAGACTGAAGTACTGCAGAATGAAAGCAGTAAGTTGGCCGGACTGAAGGACACTCTTCCCCAGATCTGTGCTCTGTTTTGTAGGTAGCAAAGTACCTGGTAGCACTAATGACAGAGGTCTGACCCATCGAATTAAATGGGGTATCTTTACGCTCCCTGTGTTTTCTTCCATGAAATAGCTTCTTATTTTATGTATTAATTAACAAATCGGCAAGCTTGGCTAGAGCCAGTGAGGGGGAAGCTCAGCCTGGAGCAGCACCTTTCCTGTCTCTTGAGCAAGTAGCAGGGAGGGAATGAAACTTCTCTTCAACCCTCTGGCTGAGTGGAGCTGTGCTGGTGCATCCCTGCCCGGGGAGGATGACAGCCTGCTGGGGTGGGGCCAGATCAGAAGGAAGGTACAGGGGAACGGAAAGGGGGAGAAAAAGCCAAAATATTTGAACTATAGCTGCTGCATCTGTCCAGTGGTCTAACTCCTGTTTGTGGAATAAATTTTATGAGAGGTGCAGTTATTTAATGCTAGCCTGTTATATGTAGGTCTAGCCCGATCAGCATGTTTTAAGAGGCTGGGAAAGAAAAAGAAGAGGGGGGAAAAAAATAATAAAAAAAAAGACCAAAGTATCTTGCTTGCACTTTTTGCTTTAATGTAACTTTGCCTAAAAATCTTTGAAGTAAAATAAACATTGTATTTGAAGTAGCTGAAGGCATTTACTGTATTTGTAAAGGCCTTTGCTCTTTGCAGTCTGGTTTGAGGAAGTTTGTTTTTGTCTAGAAGAAACAAAAATATTTATGAGCTTGCTTTTGACTCCTGGATTGCCAGGAGACCTCTTCTGTGTGAAGTGGAACTGTACAAAACATGATTTTAATATGAGTACAAAGGAGAGAGATGCTGCTAGTGGGGTAATCCCGAACAGCTACATTAAAATCTTTCTTTCAGTGGCTGCTTTCAAGAATAATGGCTCATATTTGTTTCGATTTCCTTCCCTGTAGTGCTGCTGTTAGGGCTGGCGCTAGCAGCGACCTTGATGTAGGTGCTGTTTAGAGAGGTTGCCCTCAGGATCCTAAACAGGTAACTCCTGCTGTGGGTCGGGAAGTCCCTGAAAGTCTCCTGTGTGTTTGTCAGCACCTGAAATTTGGAGCCACTTTCCAAGTTTTGAAGTGTTCGGTGGTCCTGCGCTGTGAAATCTGTGTTCATCTGGTGTAATTAATTCAGCTGGCAGGGACAGATTATTATTAGCAATGGAAACCCTGTGAAACATGACAAACCTGGAAGTCAGATGAAAAGCGGCATTTTCAGCTGCATTCTGCTTTGATCTTCCCTGCCAGCTGCACCGTGGTATATGGACCAGACCTGAAAATACATTTGTAAGCCCAAAATGTCAGTGCCTACAGCATTGCCATTAAGCTTTATTAGATAAAAAGTTTTCACTTGTAATTTAAAATGGTGAGCTACAGATGCTTATTCTTTCTTTGCATATGGGGCGGATTTTAGATCCAGGTTTGGTACCTACCTACCTGTTATATTTTTTCAGTGCACTTGAAATCAAGTCTTGGCCTTTTGTGGTGCTTTGGTGTTCAGAGGAACGTTGCTCCTGTCTGATTCAGAGTAGAGTTGCTGCCAATTTGGAATAAAGAAATATGTTTAAATCTTTCTATACAGTAAATGTATAAAAAGACTGTCCTATAACCTAGTGATTTGCTGTAAATGTTAATCTTTGTCCTTCAGTTTAAGGGCATATGCACAGAACAGTCTGCTTATCTACGAATACGCTTTGTTAAATCACATGTGATTCTTACTCTGCAGTTGTTTGCGCTAGTGTACCCTACTTTAGTTCAGAAAGAACAGTTAAGAGCAATGGAGAACATTGAGTGTAGAAAGATAGTACATTTATACTAAGCAACGTCTCAGAATCAATTATCATTATTAAATGAAAAATGATGGCAGTTAATTGCTGGTGCATTGGGTTTGCCTGACAAGGTTTTGGTAACAGGGGAGGTACAGGGGTGGCTTCTGTGAGAAGCTGCCAGAAGCTATCCCTATGTCCGATAGAGCCAGTGCCGGCCGGCTCCAAGATGGATCTGCTGCTGGCCAAGGCCAAGCCCAACAGTGACGATGGTAGCACCTCTGGGAAGGAGGGGAAAAACCCCACCTTGTGCAACTGCAGCCAGAGAAGTGAGGAGTGAGACTGTGTGAGAGCAACAGCCCTGCAGAGACCCAGGTCCGTGCAGAAGGAGGGCGGGAGGAGCTCCAGGCACCGGAGCAGAGATTCCTCTGGTGATGAAGACCCTGGTGAGGCAGGCTGTCCCATCAGCACATGGAGGTCCAGGGGGAGCCGATCCCCACCTGCAGCCTGGGCAGGACCCCACGCCGGGGCAGGGGGATGCCTGAAGGAGGCTGTGACCCATGGGCAGCCCCAGGTGGAGCAGCTCCTGGCAGGGCCCGTGGCCCCGTGGGGAGAGGGGCCCAGGCTGGGGCAGGGCTGTGGGCGAGGTTTGGGACCCCACAGGGAGCACACTGGAGCAATCTGTTCCTGAAGGACTGCAGCCCGTGGGAGGGACCCACACTGGAGCAGGGCAGAGTGTGAGCACCCTTGCCCTGAGGAAGAAGGAGCAGCAGAGACTGTGTGTGAAGAACTGACTGCTGCCCCATCCCCATCCCCCTGCACCGCTGGCAGGGGAAGGAGAGAAATCACAAGCAAAGTTAAGCCCAGGAGGAAGGGAGCAGCGAGGGGAAAGTGTTTTAAGATTTGGTTTTATTTCTTTCAAATCCTATGCTGATTTGATTGCTAATAAATTAAGCTAATTTCCTCAAGTTGAGTCTGTTTTGCTCATGACAGTAATTGCTGAGTGACGTCCCCATCCTTATCTTGACCAATGAGCCTTTCGTTGTATTTCCTCTCCCCTGTTCAGCTGAGGAGGGGGAGTGATAGAGCAGCTTTGGTGGGCACATGGCATCCAGCAAGGGTCAACCCACCACACTGGTAGTAAAGTCAGAATGCGCCTTGAAGTGTCAGACTGTGCTTCAGGTAAACAGATAAACACACCAGATTAAAAATCAAACCAACCCCTCCCTCCTAAAAGACTTGACCTCAAGAAAGCAAGCCACACACAAGTCAGTGAAATCCACTCTGATGTGAAATCCATAAATCTGTGCATATTTTCTGGTTAATTTTCTGGTTAGCAAAATACTAAAGTAAAACTCCTAAACTTGTTCAAATAGCTCTTGCAGTAGCAGCAGCCATGCATGAATTTCTCTACTGTATTCTGAAATATTTATAAGGAAAACTACTTAAAACCTGCTTTTGCCACTAAGTCTTTCAAAAAAGAAAAAAGCACAGAGGGAAGGCTTGTGTACATGACAGAATTTTGCTTGCTTATGTTGTTAGAGCTTGATTTCACTCTTTGAATATAAGGTTATGTTTAAAAGCTATGTTCTTCTGGCATCTGCCCAGGTTATGTTCTTCAGAACTCTTTAACATGGGCTAAAATAGGCAGCAGTAATGGTTAAACAAATATGGCACCGTCAAAGCAAACGCTTTGATCAAATATCATTGACAAATGTACTCTTATGGAAGGCTTTAAATAACGCATTTTGACTGTAGTGCATGGCATTAGATGAATCAAAACAGGTGGGTTCTACAAGTTAGAAATTGATACGATTAATCAAGAATTATAGTAAGGCAATGTGCATGTCTTTCAGTAAGTGCATTTAAAAACACGTTTGGCAATAACTGCATCATTCAGTTACATAACCCATTAATTTAAGGAAAAGGTTAAGAGAAATAATGATGTTGTCTAACCTCTTATATGTGTATTGAACCTTGCTCCTTATTCCTGTTTGAACAGAGATTTCAACTTTTGATAGTGTTTATACTGCCTCAAGTACCTGTCCATTGCAGCATTCTGGAGGGGAATATTAAAGAACACGGCTACAAGAGCCTTGTACCGTGGTTTGTTCTCTTAGTATTTGTGAGATATTGTCATGTTGCTCTCCACTTCTTTTGCACTTGTAGGGTCTGCAGTGATTGTGATTCAAAAGTGTCTCTTTTTGACACAGAAGACATAATTGTTGATTTTAAACGGCAAGAGGTCTTTGCCATTGTATATAAATACGTTAAGGAGCTTTGTTGTGTCAAAAGCTATGATCTGCTAGACAAAACCCACTTGACAAATTGGCATAAAAAGTGAAAAACTAGCAGTAGCAGCTTTTTCAGTATACATTGCACCACAAAATAATGCCTAAAAATGGAGGATCTCCCTGAATTTTTTAGGTGTTCAAAATCTGAGCTGCATAAATGATGAACTGTGGTGGTTCCGTCTGAAAAAAACCACCTTTGAGCCAGCATCTATGAGATGGTTTCTGTTGAATTTAGTATCAACAGATGCAAAAATTCACCTGCCCATCCCCCTTAGGTGTGAGCTCTTCCCATGAGAGGTGAGACAGCAATCTGCAGTGGCTCCTTCACTGCTGCAGTTATTCACAGTCTGAATCGTTGTTTTAACCGTTGGTTGGTCTCAGATTAACTTAGTACAATACAATGAGAGTTTTATGGCCTACTGAAGAAACGGCATGCACTCGCTTCTTTTATCCCTTGGTTGGATATGGCAGAAAATTGGTGCGTTTACTTCACTGTGGTGCAGCAAAGCTCTGTTCTGGTTTGCGTGTGGTCTTTTTGTTTATACCTCATGGCTTTCAGGAACCTGAGCGCTGCTTTTGCTTGAGGCTCCAGTATGAACACATGTCATCTGACCTGCAGCCAAGATGTCAGAGTTAGGGTCTTGGTATGTTCCTGGAGGTGCCCCTCTCCTGCACAGATTTATGGATTGAGCCATGGGTTTTCCAGCCAGGAGCAGAGTGTGAGGTGGGACAAATGCAAGCCTAATTGCATTTCTGAAATTACATATAAGCTTCTAAAATCTCTAAAAAGCATGAGTGAATTTTTCTGATGTAAGTGAAGAAGTGTCAGTTGGCAGATGTCCTGTCACCATCGCCTCTCTGGTAAAGTTTAAGCTTAAACAGTCCATCTTCCTTTACAAGTGTGCAAATTTTGCCCCTAACGCTTACGTCACTTTGGAAGATATGGTAGGGGTTACTAAACTACTGAAACACTTGTGAAGACTTTGTCTCAGGATGTAATGCATATTTATAGCTCCTGCATAGCTGTATCAATCAAAAATGTGCCTGGCAATGCACTCCTGATTTCATTAGCCTCAGGAGGGCTAATGAGCTAGGTTTTTTTGATTTAAACAAAGTCCTTATGCTTTCAAAGCACAAAGAAGTAAACAATGCCTCGTTCTCTTTTGTTGGATGCAGTGGTTTTCTATTAAAAATACACAGTTTAGTACTACTGCCTGCAGTATGTTTGTGTTGTACTTTTTGAAAGAATGGTAGGGATGGTTGTGATATAATGTCCAAATACCATTTCATCATGTGATTCTTTTTTTTTTTCTTTTTTTTTCCCCTAGCAAAATTGCTTTTGAAATAGAACAAAAATCATCCTTTTACTTCTGTAGAGAATATGTGTCATCTCTGGAAAGACTAGCATTCTTTGGAGTTTAAGTGAACTCCCCACCAAATGGGAAGCCAGCTCCATGGTGTTGTTGCAGGAGTGTTGTGCTCATTTATTGAAAGCCTTTTTTAGCATGATGCAGACTGACAGCTCTCACTTTTTTATTGCTTTACAGTTTATCAGAGCTTAAGTGATCTTTAGTCTCAAGTATCGGTAATCCTTTGCTGTGGCAGGGCTGTGAGGGTAAGTACCTGAACGTAATGAGCGAACTCACCATGGCAAATGGAAATTGCCATATAGATAAGGTCTAGGGAAGCTGGGTTTAAATTAAGAAAGCAGTAAGATGTAATCTCCCAGGAGATCTGAAAGGAAATCTGGTTGCACTGGCTGATTTAGAGAGGAAATGTTGATTTTTAGCTGATGTAGTTTATCCAGCTTTTACTTATCCTACATGTCATCATACAATCATCGTGGTCTATAACTGCAGCACTGGGGAAAAAAGATACATAAATTTTCTTTGTTGATAATGCCCCATATATAAGCCCCAATGTGCATAGTTGTTCTTCATTACAGCCCTGTCACTGTGCAAGCCACAGGGTGGCTGTTACATTGATTGGTCAAACCTGCAAAATGTTGCTCTTACCGTGCCCAGTTCTAGAGACTGTGCTTCTTGCTGTGGAAGTTTTCCTCACTTCTGATTTTGAATGGGAAAAACGTCCAGCCCAGTTCTTCAGTATAGTGCAATAGTTCTTCAGTATAGTGGTGGAATATATGATTCAGTGGGTTTTCAGTATTATTTTTTTTCCCCCCCTCAGCTCACTTTGGAGGACCAACAGTGGCTGCCCCCTCATGTATAACTCCTTCGCTGTCCTAACTCCTTGCTTAACCTTTTATCAACGGGTTAATGCCTTTCACCTTCATCCTCATCTGATACCTGAGGGGACACACACACACACACAAAAAAATAATAAAAAATCTGCAGTGCGTGTCTGGTGATGCTGGCTGGCAGGATTGCTGTAAAAGGGAAGCGAGGAGGAGCCTGACTGCTTGCTCTGTGCGCCGCTCCAGGCTGAGCGCGCCCTTATTTGTTATTTCTGGATGTGCTGATTCAGCGTTGCAGTGGTGCGTGATGTATACAAAATATGAGTGGCTACATATGTCAGATGGAGAAGTAAACGGGTCAGATTGTGTCCTCTGATGTGTATTTTTAGCTCACTGACATCAGCAGGAGCCACATACATCTGAAGGCAAATTCAGCCTGTGTGATTAGCGGAAGAAAAGTGTGCCTTATGGAAAAGGAGCAGAGGCTGCCTATCGTACATTTAAGTAAACTGTCTTAATATATACCCTACTTACACTGTATATCTAACCTTAGTGATTAGCGCCTGTTAGGTATAAATATGGTGACAAGCTGTACCTTTCTGTAGTTGCTCAAAAGTTACAAATAGGCATGACTGAGTAGTTGAATGACATTTGAATTAAACATGCTTGAATTAATAGGGTAATGATTGGTACTGCTCAGAGCTATAAAATAAACACTAGGTAGAGCTCTGTGCTATGCGGCAACCAGATCGAGCCGTGGGGTTGCTGGAAGTATTCTGAAATACTCAACTTTGTTGTTAAGTGAGAGAGATAATCCTAAGAAAGCTCTCTATGTAGGCTCCCTGTGCAGTTAACGTTTTAAACCCCCCTTTGGCTTGTTGTTATGACTTCAAAGATACTTTAAAGCCTTTGTTAAATTGATCATTAACTCTGCAATGTTATAATTAGACATTTGAACTTGGCTGCATTCAAAAAGAAAATGCAAGAATGAAAATCCTAACCAGCATTGTTTCTCTGCAGCTCATCAGCATGGTTGGAGAAGGATTAAAGTTCCACAGGAGTTAAAAAGCAATGGGAATTGAAGGCATTAACCAGCCTTGCCGGAAGGATAGGGAGCCATTAATCCACAAAGTTTTTTATTTGAAAGTATGGAGCGAGACTTATGTCAGGAACCTGAAATGGGTTACTACTGGAGATTTAGATTTAAGCTCATAAAACCATTTAGATGGGAACGTTGGACTACTAGCAAGAGTCGGGGAAGCCTTAAGTTTCCAGCCCAGCCGTCAGACATGCTGTACCAAGCGGCTGTGCGCAACCGCTGACCTGCCACAAGTCTGCAAAGCCCGCGGAGGATGCACCGTCAGGCAGCTTTAAACAATAGCAACAAGCCCAAGCGGCCGCAAAGAAGATTGAGGGCTGTGCACCGTGGTTAAAGTTTATGAGGGCCAGGGCTGGGAGAAGCTCAGCTCTACGTCTCCCACTTTCTTTCCTCAGTCTCTCCTGATAGAGTACGAGTCGAGACAACAGCTGGTAGCTACTATACGCCCGGCTGCAGAGTGGATGGGAAAACCCATCTCCATAGTAACAGAGAAGGCATTGCACGCACTGCTCCTGCTCGGTCTGGGGAGTAGCTGGCTAAAGACATCTGGTCAGTGTAGCCAAGTCTCAGGGGAAATTAGCTCATTTCGTCTAATAGTAACCACAGAAACTTTTGACTTAGTTTAATAGAATGATGCTGAACATGAGATAGAACTGACTTGTTCAGCAGTTTCAAAAGTCAAAGATTATCTGACTACTTTTAGATAAATATTTTTTTAAGGAAGGCTATTGCTTGTGCTCATTCCCCCAACCCCTTCTCTTCCCCATGGTGATGTTTCTGTCTAATATGATGGTGATTCTGCAGCGTGGGGTGGGGTTTAGGAATTTCAAGACAGTTTTCTCTTTGTAAATATTTATTACTTTTGCTTGCCATGAGCTTTTTTTATTATACAGTGAACCCTCTGAACCTTTCATCTTAGTGGAGCTCAATATAGTGTGAGATACTGTCTGTGTTAACATGCTATGACTTGTACTCCAGAAAGTTCACTCCCCACCCCCAAAATCTTGAGTCAATTAACTCAACCATTTTAAAATAAATATTCTGAACAGCTCATATGGCTACAGATAAACCTCAAAATAACTGGTGAATATGTGTAAAAGTCTTGAGCTATTTAACATCAATGGAATCAATTACAGACCATATTTTTCTGTACAATACAAGAAAATTCCTAATTGTTCCTTGCAGAACAAATTCTGCTCCAATAGGCAGAGAATATAGTGAGGATATGGTGGTTGGGTATGCTGTTGTTTTTTTCTGTTTACCATAAAATTTATCAGCTCGTACTATCCTGTGTAACGTTCAGAGATGTGGAGGAAATTGAAGAACAAAACCTTTTTTTTTTTTTCCATTTGCAAGTAAGGACATCATTATGTATTTTTCATATGCCAATAAACGAATGTAGTGGACAATAGCTTTTCTGTAAGTGAAACGGGCAGAAGAGCGTCTTATACGAGGCTCAAGAGCAACAGCGTGTATGTGTGGGGCTCAAATAAACGCTCGCTCTTCCACCCCCACCCACCCACTGCTGATTGTAAATATTTGAGCTCAGTAGGTTGTTGTGACCATCATGAACTAGAAAATGAAAATGTGTGGACAGGTGTAAGCCTGAACCTTATTTATGTCTCTCTTTATGGAAGACCAGCAGAGCTGTCAATCTTTGATAAGCCCTACCCATGATTTCTGTTTGAGCATGTGTGATGGAGTGAGAGAAGTATGTTCAGCTCTGCTGGACAACAGCAAAAATTATTGTATAGAGAATAAGAGCTTCTAGCTGCCATAGTTCTTAAGAAAGATCAGGGGAATCTAAAGGTCTTAACAGAAATCTGAGAAATTCTTATAATAAAGGGGCTTGAGTTTCCTAAAAGAAGTCAGACAAGTGCAGCAGATGTTCGAGGGCCCCAGGTAGATCATATAGATATTAATAAACCAGATGAGCTGAAATCAGTTAATGAGAGAAGTTCAATCAAAGTTGATTCAAAAAGTGACTGCATGACAAGTACATATTCCTTCTTGAATGAAGATTCATCGGTTTGCTTTCTCCACCGAGCTCATGCTCTGACGTGTTACACCTCTCTGTGGAGTCAAACCATTGAAACTAGGTGTCGGATATTTTTCCCCAAAATGCTTCTCTTTCCTGCCTGGAAACAGTCATGCAACAACATGAAGTAGTACGTGGGTGGTGGTAGAGAGGACATGGAGGAGTCTTTACTGTTTCATTCAACTCAATTCCAAACTGAGTTTCATGGCAAGTGAACTGTCCTTGAAACTGAAAAATAAACCTCTTGGTTTCACAGTTTTAAAAATTTTTATCCTGAAAGTGATTTGCATTTAGTCCCTTTGTTTTGGTGAGCATGGTAACAGGAATCAATAGGAAAAAAATCTACTTAATGATAGGAAAATTAGATTATTGTAGAAAAACTCATGATGCTAGGGGGCTTTGGGGGTGTTGAGGTAGATAGTTGTTTGCCTTTCTGTTTTTTTTGTTTGTTTTTACGAAGCCAAATGGCTTTGGTTTAAACTTGCAATAAGTCTTCCTGAAGCTGGATGTTGATAAAAACTAGATAATCCCAATGAGTGTGATTAACACCATGAAATCTTTTCTCTCGAGGTGTAGAGAGAATATTTGTTTTCTGCCAGGCTTCTTGTCTTCACAACACTTTCAGGAGGTTTGAATCTCTCCTGGCATGCCCGACCTTCTGATCTGTCAAGATCAACTAGTGGATTCAGGAGTTTTGAGAGGGAAACCAGGTAGGTGAGGTAATCACATGGACCGCTCTAGGGAGACCAGCCCCAAAACAGAAACCCTCATAAACCTCTCTTTCAAGTGAGAACTGATAGTAAATTTCCTCTGGTGTTTATACCATTGCTCCAAGCTGAGAATACTTGATTGGATAATTCAAAGCAGTTTGAGGCTGACTGATTTTTTTTTTTTTTTTGCAGCTTTTAGTTGTCTGAAAATTGGGTTAGGTAGTATAAGCCAATCACATAGACTTTCCCTTCATGGAAAAGGATGGATGGATACTCCTGAAAGCGTGGTTAA
Source organism: Falco peregrinus (assembly GCF_023634155.1). Taxonomy (NCBI): domain Eukaryota; kingdom Metazoa; phylum Chordata; class Aves; order Falconiformes; family Falconidae; genus Falco; species Falco peregrinus. The sequence continues at coordinate 2,116,537 of NC_073729.1, read as the reverse complement.
CTACATCTTAAGGTGCCTAGGACACTTGAGATGAATTTTCCTTTGTATGAGCCTATTTCCATTAATTATAGCAAAAGACATGTGTGTTTACTCTGTTCAAGTACTTGATTTTTTCATTCTCCATAAAGTACTTGGATTTTTCATTCTCCATAAAGCCTCCTTCTAGCCAGGCGGTTAATACTAACTTAGTATTAATACCGAAGTTGTTTGTATAATTGTTGAGTAGTTATGAACATGCTTGACTTAAATCACATGTGATCACAGAGGTTTTTAACAGTTTAGATGATATTTGGAATACGGTACAATGACATTTCTGATGCCTGGATACATGCAGGCTTTTGGTTTGTGTTTGCCTTTCAAGAAGCGTAAATCTTTGATTATTGAACATCCGTAGTGTGAGGGTGTACTCTTCCCTTTTCGACGGATAGCTTCAGCTGGGCTTTTTTGTTACAGATTGCAGCTTACTCCAAGGGCATCCCATTGACATGGATGGGGAGATGGGGATATTCAAGAATAGAGTGATAGTGGAAGAGGCGTTAGAAGTCAGCTCTGTGTGATGTGGCAGGGGCAGCTTAGTGTTAAAGCCCTGAACTGAAGTCTAAACCTGCGATGCAGATGAAACAAAATGTCAGAAGTGTTCTTCTGCCAGAACTCTGAACGGCTGCTTTTGTCATTTAGTCCTGTCACCGTGTTGGCTCCCAGGCAGGGTCGCGCAGCGTACTGTACTCAGCAGCAAGAGGTGCAACTTCTCAGCTCTCAAATAAGAACAAATACTTCAGCGGGGTTCCGTTGAGCCTGAATTCTGATCGACTTATCTTTGTATTTATTTTAACAGTAAAACAAGTTGAAGGTTGAAAAAAAACCAACCCCCACCAACAAACCTGCTTTCCCTGCTTTTGAGGAGTAGAAAGAACTACAGAACATGAAGTAACGTTAAAAGCAGCTCCCTGAATGTTGTTAAGGATTCCCAAAGTAGTATTTAATCACTGCCAAAACTAATGTGGCTGAAATTTCCATGGAAAACATCACCGCAGTAGCCAGTTAGTATACCAATACCTCCAGTTTGCAATAGACCCCTACCCCACCCCCTGCAAAAAGCTTGTTCACCCTGTTGTCCTCCTTAAAAAAAAAAAATTCAATGTATCCATATTTAACACTGTGCTTAAGATTGAAACAGTCAAACGTGACTTCTCATAGTAATACCAGGTCGCAACTACTTGATGTTATGCAGCAAACTGATGGCTTATTCTACAACCACCTTTGCTTGCTCTTTTTTAAACATAAAAAATAATCAAATTCATTGAAGAGCTAATTCCCACAGCCTGAAAATAAGTCAGTGTTTAAAAAGAGGGTTTTTGTAGTGTTTTTCGGGGCAATTTGGCACCTGAGATGAACACATTTCATGTCTTCATAGCATGAAATCTTTTGTTACTGTTACTCAGAAGGTGTGAAACCACAGATAGTATTACCAGAGTGTTTCTACCATTTTTGGAGTACCGTAAACAGGCTCTTTAAATAGGCTCAATGTTTCTGGCGTTAACAGTCTGCCATTTGGGACAAGTAAAATACGGTTCGTGATAACAGATTTCTCTGATGTAGCATGCACGGGGCAGATTTCTACTGCGGAAAGCTTTATTGATGGACTTGGTAAAAGAGGCATTCATGTCATCAGCTTTGGTATCCCAAGTGCAATAGCTTATAGATATTCAAATACCCTGTGATGGGACGCTGCTTTACCATACTGTCATGTCTAGTAATTTCCTTTGGCCATCCAGCTGATGAGGAAATGCACATTGTACACAAGCAGCCCCTTATGTGCTTTTCTAGTGTAATGTAATTGTTATTAGTTACACTCTGAAACAGTACTGGCTATTCACACTCCTGTACAAAGTTAAATGTGCAATGCGTTACGTGTTCCGGAAAGGGTTCGTTATGTGTTCGGGAACCACAAGGTTGTCATTAAAGCTGTTTTTACTGGAGCTGGAGATAGGGTGCAGATCCAAGCGTGGCAGACCCACTCGTTTCACCCATTGCGAAGGAACTCACCAAATGGGTGAGTTTGGTTTTGCTGCCTTGTTCCCTTAGCAGAGTGATGCTTTCAGAAAACTAGAGAACTGTTCAAACCGAATTGCAGTGTAAGTAGCCTCTTGCTCCTATAAGAGGCTGGCTAAAACCTTTGACATTTGATCATTTCTAGAGGTCTTGTCCACTTAAGATATAATTTCTTTTGATAAAGCCATCAAAAAAGGGTGTAACCTAAATTCTTTACATGCACTATTCATGTGTCAGTATTTGGGAGTCCTGATGCACAGCATCCTTTTTTTCCCCTTCACGTTAGTCCTAGGAAATAATTTAGCCTGGTAATTATTAATTTTGCATACTGAGAAGCTATTGTTTTAAAAGGAATGTTTTACAGTGGAAAGAATGTTATCGCTTCTCAGTAATGATGTGATGCAAAGAATGTCATGCATTTCAGTTTTGTCATATACAGTGGTGGCTTGCATACTGGGTTAGTAACTACTTAAGTTGAGTAGCTTTAAAGCAAGGAGTCACCTTTCTTTAATGTAACTCCTTGCTTAACTGCTGTTACGACAACTGGTGCAAGTGTTGGTTCTTAATAGTTCCTCTGTTGCTGAAGAAGTATCTTTTAGGTGGGATAAGCATCTCTTGTTCCAGTGGGAAATCGTAGCTCTCTGGTTTGGCAGTAAGTCCTTTGGCATCCAGACTAGATTTACAGTTTTCTCGGTTAATGTTGCATCTAACACAATGAGATCTTGAGAGGCTTCAGCAGGACAGACATACTAAACCCAATTTTTTGAAACAGTGAATGTCAAGAACTGCAGAGAAGGTGTAAAGCGAAGGCTAAAAAATTGGATGATCTTTGATATTTAGGAAAAAACGAAAAACCAATGAAAAAGTTTTTATAATTACCGACAGAATTTGCCCGGCTGTGGAGTAAGACTGCCATTTGCTTTATCATGTAAGGTATTGGGAAAAAATGCCTGGAAATTGGGCATTTCCAAAGATGTATTTAGTTTAGTTACTTAGTTAAGTAACAGTAAATCTCAGATCAAAGAGAAGGCCCTATAGAATATTCAGCTATTCCTGGAAAAAATTGTGCCATGAATCACTTGCAAGTATAGCTCACATAAAGAGCAGGTATGCCTGAAACTTTAGAAAAATGAGTGCAATAGTAATGCAACAATATGAAGTCCTGCTCCACTGCTACCGGTCGGAAGTTCTGATATGTTAATGCATTTAAAATACATAACCAGTGCTTTGGTTGTTCTAATATCATTTATTTTAAAGCGGACTCTAAACTTGCCCTGCATTGCCCAGTGTTTCAGCACAGAAAAGGCTCACCTGTCTCTGAGTCATGCCCCTTGTGCCCCTTCCTTTAAGTTGCAATTGTTTTTCCCTCTTCAAGTACCACTCCACAGAAGGGATTCTTCTGGTCAGGTGGCTTTTGCTTGCTGCGTCAGTTGCCTGCTAGCCTATGTATTGTTGCAGAGCCTTTAGTTTATTCTTGACATGTTCTAGGCATTGTTTTATAAGGTCCTTTTCCAGAGTTTTGTAGTACAGTGTTGCTGAATTCTGAAAAATATTAGTTTGGCGTTTTTTAAAGTTCATTCCATATAATGCCTATTAGTTTCCCGAGGTATTTGATGTCTTGAAGCTCAGACCAGCTGCCACTGAGAAGGCCATGTTTTTTTTAACATTCTTCCCCCCCACCCACCCCACCCCCCCCAGCAATGAATAGTGCACTTGTCCTTTATTTGTAAAAGGAGCAGGGGAAAGGTGATAGTGAGTGAAGGGAGTTTCACAGAGCTGGAGTTCTCCTTTCGTACTTTGAATTCTGCAAAGAGCTGCCTCTGTTGCACCATTTATTTATGTTGGACCCAAACCTGATAGAAACATGAATCCAAGTGAAAATATAAGTCTTTGCACATAACGGTAGCTTGGTTAATGGGGTATGCAACTTCAGAGAGATCTGGCTTATATCTTCATTTTGCAAATGCATGTTTAGTTTGGTCCGTTTGAAACAACATCAAAGCTCTAGGGAGAGTTTGCACTGAGTTAGTCATGCGCTTTGGTTGGTATAAATTAACTTCCCATTTCGGTATGCTAAAATCCTGATGCGCTGAATGATAGCCGCAACTGCTGGGTGCTCACTGGTTGGAATGAGCGCAGGGACTTGGCATGAGGAGGAAACTGCTTGCCTTCAGTACGTGAAATGTATTTGCCACTTTGCTGAAAATGCTGAATTTGTTGCCTTCGATTAGGTTTATTTTGCATGCCAAATAATTCTCCTCTCCTCCCTCTCAGATTTTAGAGGCAACTGTAAAATGCTGACTGAATGAGCTGCATACATATTGCATCTGAGAGGTTTTTTATTAGCTTAAACTAGCACGTGCATTTTCCTGTGAGGAGTATTAAGTGCCTGGACTACAGGTTTAGTGTGGGACTGTTTTTGCAGCTGTGTGGAAGAGCATGATGCGTATTCCCTGGAGCAGGCCTGGGAGAGAGCTCAAATATGTTGAGGCAAAAGCAGGTTGTGTTTATGGGAATGTCAAACAGAAATACGGCACTTGAACTCTTATCACCCAGTGGTGATACCGGTACCCGAGCGTGTGTGAAAGGAACGGGGCGCTCCTACCTGCGCGGGGGCTTGTTTCAGAGCTTGGCAGCTCTGTCCTGCACTGCTGTCCTGCCAGTCTGGAAAACACGAACATTTTCTTTTCCCCTTTGTGATCTGGAGGTGGTTGAAACCAGCACTGGTCCATTTGAAATTTAGTTCTTGTTAAACTGTTATCGAAGAGCACAGTCATTGCTCGGGCCAGAAATCTTACTTTTGGAGGATGAATTTTGAAAACATGCCACTTCTAGAAAAAGAGGATGATAAGAGTATATATGTATAAATAGAGGTAATATCTTGCTCTTGGTGACCTCTCGCTCTTCTGGAAATGTCTGGCTTGCTTGCTTACTTCTCTTACTCTATACTTACTACATCCCAGAGAAGGTCCCATAAAGCCAAAACCCACGCAGAAGAGCTGGAAGAGTAGATCTGAAAATCCTGAAGCAAGGCTGTCCAGGGCACAGTACCACTTTGTAACTCCCTTCTTGGAGGGAGGGCAGGGCTGGGGGCATGTCTTGTCTGCAGAAGAGAGGTAAGAAGTTAGAGCTTCATCAGAAGAAGTTCCTCTTCGGCGTACTCTGTACCTGCTTTTTCCAGGAGCAAGTGGAAATAGCTCATGGGATTTAGATGTGGGGGCTTCATGGTGTCACTGTACATATCCAGCTTTACTTCCATCCACGTTTACTGTTTCATTGTCTTGGAGCATTTGTGTAGGAGAGGGTGGTGAGAGTAGTGGGTTTCTCCAATGTGAAACGGAGATAAAGACTGCATGTGGTTTGCTTAAAGCCATATGAGAAACCTGTAGCCGAACAGCAACTCAAGCCCTGATCTCCTGTCTTTTCGGTCTTCCTGACTCCTGCCTACCCAGAGAATGAAGAGGGGCATTGCTACAGCTTGCGGGCATGTTTTCTTTTGAGGGTCTGGGTAGCGCCCTTAAGTTGAGAAATCTTTGTGGGTCAGAATGCCTGGGCTGTGGGTAAAGTTGAGATGATGCACGTGCAGTGCTGCCGACTTCGGAGGAGCGAGGCACTCAAAGCAGAGCTTCGGAGGGCAGGTTTACTGCAGAGGGGAAATGGAGATATTCTTGGTCGATTGTTGACTATACAGGGGGAGAGAAACAACAAAAAAGAGAATTAATTTCATTAAAGCTTATTTCCTTACAGTCCTTCTTTTGCATGTGTCCAGAGAGAAAACGGTAGTTCCTAAATGTTCTCCTTTATTATAACATATTCCCTTTCATGCCTTTAAATCTGCAGATGATTCTGCAGACATACATCTTGTGTTTTAAAACTCTGTACGTTAAGAAAAAAATCACTAAAATTGAAATATAAACTGAAAGCTGCCTGCAATTTGTATACAACGTGACTGTTGAAAACCACCATTTTTTTCCAAGAGCAAATGTTGATTTAATGTAAGAGATGATTGAAAAGTAGAGGTTTTTAGCTTCCCATCCTTACCAGTATTTTTCCTTTTTTCTTCTGCCCTTTGGAAAAGGATGACTAAGGAGGACAAAATGAGTATTCACAGAAAGCTTAAAATTATTTTCCACTTTTCATAACTAGTTTAATCAATAATCTTTCTAATTGCTAGTTTAAAATGTATTGTTGCTTCCAGGCTGCTATCACAGTGGGGCCTGAAGCAAACAAAAAAAAGCACATTAGTATGTCTGAAACCGCTAGATTTCAAGTGTTGCTGTTACCAAACTGTGCAGCAGGTGACCAGAACTTGGCCAGTACATCTTAAACAGGCCGTCTACCATTGCATTCCCTTTACGTATAGAAAGGGAAGACACTGCAGGTTAAGCCGGGCTGAAAATGTCCAGGTTCTTACCGTTGCGTGGCTCTGCTTTCAGGTTAGAGATCCTGGGCAATGTCTATTTTCTTTCAGAAAGGAAGAGTGTTGTAAAAGGGTGATAGTCCAAGGGTGTGAGAGGAATGTGGTTTTCTGGAAGATACGATAGCTTTTATTGCCCTGTCATTTATAGCTGGAAAAAAACAGGTGTACGGTCTCTTCGTGAGGTCCCCCTGTAAAATCAGTTAGTGGTGGAGCAAAGGGAAGACTGATGAACTGCTCGGTGTAGGACATGGTTGTAGGAAGCAGCTTTTCTAAAAATGAGTGAGGAAGGTTCTTTGATAAAAAGCACACAATAAGATACTTGACAGGATAAAAATAACCAAATCAGGGAAAGTAGCCTCTGTGTAAACAGTGTTAATATGAAAAGTTCTCCGTAACATAAAAATATAGACTACTTGGCTTAGACTGATTTTTTTAAGTCTGTAAGAGTTCCTTTCTATTTGTATTAGCATATTTTAGGTACTAATGGTGTATCTCTGTGAACTGTGTGTATGTGTGCTTGATCTTAAGTAGGTGAATAATTCTTTTGAATTCAGTGAGATACAAAATTAAGCATATGCTACACTGGGTAGTAGCCAGAGTATTTTTCACTTTAAAGGAGAGGGTCCCGTGTGAATTCCTTCTAGAGACTTTTATGAAGACTTGAATAATAGCTTCATGAAATAAAGGGAAAGTAGTGGGTTTTTTTAAATCATTTTTGCACCAGTGTTAGCAAGTTGACACTTCCTTTCTCTTGCCAAATGCTTGGGGTTTAAAGTCTAGTTCTCGAGCATATTTTGTGATGGGGGAGAACTCCACACTAAAACAAGTACCGTAAACTAAATGTGCAAGCCCAGTTTAATTTACATCTGTAAATTCCTGGTGAATATCGTCAGCAACTGAGTTCAAAGGCTAAAGACGACTGTGTTATGAAGAGACTTGTGTGGGGATGACGGTGTGGAAAGTTGTTCTAAAGCAGCCGTGCTTGGAGACCGTGCCTCCACGTGCAAAGTTACACCACCGACGTCGGAGGCCTTTTGTAGTTGGTGGAAAAATTTCAACTGCCTGCGTTCGGATTTGGCTGAAACATCTAGTGAGAAGAGAGCTAAGGAAATCAATTAAAGTCTTTCTAAATGCACCTAAGGGAGTTAGGTGCCCGACTCCTATTGAAATTCAATAGGATTTAGTTGCTTGGAGCCTTTGGAAAATCTCAACTTAAAATTGCAGGCCTGCAGTATTCTTTATTGGTCCCAGTGCTATTGTTCTGTGCTCTCGGCACCGATTAAGGGAAAATAGAAAAGCTTTGGCAATCAACTGTTCTAACTCTGCCTCCTAGTAAGCATCTTTTTTTTTTTTTTTTCCCCAAAGATGAACACTCATGTAAATATTATTTCATCTTAATTAGAACCATTAATAGGGGGACTTCAATGATGTCCAGTAACTTCTTAGGATTAATTGTGAGCCTCTGAAGACAGAAATGGGATACTGATACTACGTTTTTTGTTTTCCATTGCTTGCTTAATCATTTGGTGCTCAAGACACCGATAAAGAATTTTAGCAAACAATACTAGTCTTTTTGAAAGGAAGGAATAGCAAGTGTTCTGGCTTTAAGCATTTTTTGAAAACTTATCATTATTGGTTTTCACTTGAAAAGATGTGGTTTACAAGATCTTTGAAAGTGGGAAGACTTAAGTAGGGGGAGAAAAATCCCCAATCCTAAATAGTGCTTTTGGCACTTGCTGTTGTTTATTAAGTGTTTATAGATATAGATATATATGAAAAAACATTTATCTCTTTATTTTTGATCTGTACTTCATCAAGTTGGGTTTTTTACTTTATTGAGCTTGGTGTCTGTCTTTGTTTGCCTAGGCCATCTGATTTTGCTGTTCTGTGTATCTTAGAAAACACAGTTCAGCTTTCCGGAAAAAATCCTGCCTTTCTCAACAGAACAAAGAGGGGCCTCTCTGTACAGAGTGAGAGAGATTAGAAGAAACAGTTGCCTTGCTGCTGTGAATTTGCATACCCTGCTTGGGCTGTGCACAAGTGCTGTCTGAAGCATTGCAAGCCCTGATGTGTCAGGTGAACAGCGTGCCGTGAAGTGGGCTCTCGCGCTCTCTGAACTCATGTGTAGCCTGCAGCGGTTTGTTTCTTGCATGTTACCCTTCCCTGAGTGTAAACGCAACCTGTTGCTCTGCACAAGACACATTCCTGCTGGTTTTTTAATCTTTCAGTGGCTGTAGAGGATACACTGCATTCTTGCTTGTGAAGATGCTGAGCCTGTTTCTCTGTTGCCCTTGGCTGACAGCAAGTGTCCCATTCGTACTTTGCATTAACATCAGCAGATCTAGTGTCCCCTCTCTTGGCTCCTTCAGAGATGTCCTTGTCACAACTTCTGAACAAAACCTCTGGCAGTGTCCTTGCCTGCACTGCTGCTGCCTGAGATTGCGAGGAGGGTACCGCGCTGCGCTGCGTGGGTACCGCTCTGTGCCACATGGGTACTGCTCTGCGCCGCGTGCCACCAGCTCCGTGCAGAGCTCTCCCATTGCCTCGCCTCGCAAACAGGCCGGGAATCTTGCAGCAAAGGTAATGCTGCTTCGCCCACAATCCCTATACAAGCTATGGGAAAACTTATTTCCTTGTTTAAAGGAATTCATGTGAATTTTATCATCCTTGAAGCTAGAATCTGAAACAAACCAGATTTGAAAGAGTCATGGAAATAATATGGTTGATCCCTCCAATGAGGATAACGTAAAAGAGATTGCGATATGGCAGAGATGGGTAGGAGTCGTATTGCCAGGAAAACGCTGGGGGGGGGAGGAAATTCTTACAGCACAAGAAGTGTGTGCTTATGAGGCTTCAAGGAATCACCCTCATCAATGCCTTTTGTTTTCCTGTGCTTTTTCCCTCCCTTTTCTTTTAGCTGTATGTCATCTTTGATTTTTGGTCTTCAGTAGCCAATCGCAATAACGTAGTGGAATGCTTTGCCTCCTTTCTCCTAAAACAAGTATTTTACCTCTCTTACATTTATAGAGTTCGTTGAAAACAGTCCAGACTCAGAGTAAAGGCATTCTTGTTCATAACAGGTTTCAGATGACCTCATCTAGTCCTCCCACATCAAATGGCTGCATGAACTTCTGTGATGCTCCATGACCAATTACAGCTTTGAGGTCTACAGGCAGAGCCTCAGGCAATATATTCTCTATGCAGATGCTTTTTCAGCCTCCAGAGACAATTTCTTTATATGTTAAATAGCTGTTGTTACAGTGTTGTGATCCATTCTATGTCAGGATTTTGTTGTGTTTTTTTTTCCCCAAGCTATTAATCTGTCTAATTGCTTAAAAACATCTCCTTTGGCTAAGTTTAGGGATTCTGTCCTTCCTTTTGGAGTTGCTACTGCACTCTATCTCACAGTGTGGATGTTGGATGCCTCCCAAAATTTGATTGTAGCTCTTCCAAAGCAGTGGGGGTGGAGTAGTAAAGGAAGGGCTTTTCAAGATGCATTTATTAGCAAAACAAAGCAGATCTTGATTTTGCTTGTATATATTTGTATTTGTTTTCATAGATCTGACTCTCCAGTTGCACAGCTGTCCTTTCCTCTTTCCTGTCCAGTCCTTTTCCTAAGTAACTTTTCCCTTTTGTCCTCTGATGGAATATCTTGTTCTTTTGCCTAATGGCATCACCAAGTTTGTTGAGGTGATAAAGTGTCTTTACCCACAGCAGGTCCAGTTCTTTGGTGTGAGTCAAAGCTAATACACAGGCTTTTCATCACAGCTGTTCTTTGAGCCCTTCTCTGTGTGTTCCGTGTGTAGGTTTATTATGAAACTGATTAATCCCTAGGCACTGCAGAGATACGGGCTGTGATGATAGACAGCATGGGTAGGTTTGTCAGGGGACTGTGTTTTTATGGATCCTGCCTAAGTTCCTTCATCTGATGATGAGAGCTGTACTTTAGCCAGGTGATAAAGTTATGACACATCTATCTTATGCTGAGGATAATTTCTGGGGTTTGATGGCTCTTTCATTATACTGGAAGCAATTCCCAAAGCTGTTCATGTAGTAGCTGATCAACTCAAAGGAACTTCTGTTTCCACGTCAAAACTGTGAAAATGAATAGTGAGATGCACTGAAAAAATCTGACATGAGACTTCCGAAATGGAACCCGCATGCTGACCTAACTCCTGCACCAATGCACCAGTGAGGGCTCAAGCTCCTTTACTGGTCTTTATGAGAAATGTTTCATTCCCTGGCATCTGCTAAATGGCTACCTGGAGATCTATTGTAGTTTCCCCAAGGATTGTACCATAGCAGAAATGCCAAAGGCTTGTTACACTAGTCTTGTCTACCCGTTCCTTTTAGTTGAAAGTGTTGTGAATTTACATGTGAGAAGTTGCTTACAGCTGGAGGGTTACCAACACTGATGGACTTCTTCAAGAAAAGCAATCTACATGTGTACCTCGTGTTTATCTTCCCTACCTTTTCATCCAGAGTTAATCTGGTACTTGGCTGTGCTGGGATTATGTGGCTGAGGGGGCATGAAGATGGCATTGAACATATGCCTGGGCTGAGCAGGAAGGATGGCAGAAGTTTGAGGGTACCATGTACAAATCAATAATTGAGAGGAAAAAATGTCTCTCCTCTTAAGCAAGAGGGCTCCTATATGCCCACAGTATGAAGGTACCTGACTGTCACGTCTCAGAAGACTCTTTTTACCATGTCAGTATGAGCTTTTTTTCTCAGTGTTGTACTTCTGTTTTCACCGTGTAGAAAGGAGATCACATATAAGTTACATAGGGTTGAGCGAGTCCTTGGACAGTGCAGCTCTTGTGTGTGTAATTTTAACCGAGAAAACTCCACGGAGCTTTAATCCCCACTCCCACTAGTGTTGCCCCACTGTTGCAGGCATTTATTTTCTCTGTATTTTAATTTTCCCTTTGTGCTGAATGTTGCTTTGTTTCTTTATTTCACTCATTCTTTACATCCTTTCTGTCTGCGCAGCACTTTATCCTTCCATTTTCCTGTATTGGCTTCTTTAAGCCATGTTTCAGTGTAGCCGATTCATTGTGAGAAGCACAGACTCATACAGTGCACTTATTAGGTAAGTTTTAAGTAGGCAGTTAGGAGAAAGTATCCAAGAAACAGCAGAAAAAATTAATCTGTAATGCAACTCAGATTTGCTGAAATTCTCAGGTGTGAGGCATTGCTGCTCTCTGCCAGGGTAATGCCTATTAAATGGAATTAGCCCTAATTACCACCAGGATAAATGGACCAAGGATCAGGTTGGCATCCTTCTAGTTAATGTAAACTTCGTGTTAAGCTGTTAATCGGGAAAATACAGGCAATAATTTAGTAGTTCAGGAAGGCATAATTTTCTAATGTATTTTTTCCTTGTTGTCTGCAAGTTTCTGTCTGCTAATATGCGTACTGACAGAAATTCATCAGCCTCCCCCACCCCCAGGAGACTACTTATTAGATTTATGCAATGCAAGATATTAAAAACACTTTTGTCTGTCACACAGCCACGGGCAGGGGAGGGGGAATTTGCCAGTTGCTAATGGATACCTGGAGGTTTTGTGTATGACCATGAAGAACAGCTTGTGCACTTTCACCCCCAATGTTCCCTGAATAACTTGGGTCTCATTTAGGTCAATAAGCCTTTATCAAAACGTCAGGAGTGAAAAATGTGTCTTGGTGTAAGCCGACTGGTCGTTCCCTCCAGTCACCGGAGTCTATAGGACAATCAATGTTTTCTAAGCTTGTCTGCATGTCACGCAAAGAGCTGGGTGACAGTAACCATTGATGGCGTGTCTGTCGCATTGTCTTTGGGCCAGCCCCCATTTGCATACTTGCCGGTGTGCCTGTTAGCCAACGAACCATGGAGGGCCTTTAAAAAATGTACGCGCACAACTCCGATGCAAATTGCCTACACAGAGAATACGTGCTGCTTTAAAGCACAATCCAGGCTTTCACTTTCTACCTTTTTGCTATAAAACTGAAACTGTGATCCTGACAAGGCCGCGGCGCCTGGTCCGAGCGCTGGCTGTGGTTTCATTGTGCTAAAACATTAACTTTTCTCTGGGTTTTTCTTTGCCTACCAAGATAATTTTTTCGTTTTCTTTTGCTTTTGGTAGTTGCTTTTGGGGATATCGAAACAGTATTATCTGTGCTATCACACATGATGTGAGGCCATACCTCCCTTCCTCAAATTAGTTCTTTTTAAACGAAGGGTGGCGTTTGCTCCCTGGATGCTTGCTGTTGTCTTTTGTTACGGGAGTTTGCTCCATGGTCGTGATGGAAGGAGACTTACTAGCCTTCTGCATACGGAAGAGTACTTGGATATCAGTTTATTGACCCTGTTTGTGAAATGAATACTATCACCTGATCAGAAAGGACAGCCTCTGGTGCTTTATTTTGCTGTGAGCAATTCAACAGCACCTCCTCTAGAGCAGGGCTCATATTTTTACCGTTTGCTGTAGGTTCCTAAGTGACACGAGGTGAAATCGGACAAAGGGACAGTTGCATGGCGTTTGAGGCTTCTGGCATAAGACTTAAAGCATCTGCTGCAGATGCTGGTTTTTTAGACTTATGACATTATGACTTCATTTTATTGAAAAATATTTAATATTAGTTCAGTTTTTAAAAAAAGGTGAAGGGTTCTAGTGGATCCTTTTAGAACGAAGCTGTAGAATAGATTCTTGGCTGGGTTGAAGGGTTACAACCAATGATCTGTACAGTTTCATTACATCTTGAAAATCTAACTGGAATACAAGTGACTATAAACAATTGTGCTAGCTGTTCTGCTGCGTCTGACGTCTTGCCAGGTTATGAGCTTGTCAAAACTAAGGGAAAGAGTCCTGGCTAATGTTCTCCTAGCTCAGGGGTCCTCAAACATTTTAAACGGGGGACCGGCACGCGGATGAAGTGGCAGGAGGCCATCTGCGGCTGCTTGGCTTCCCCCCCCCAGCCCCTGGCAGGGGGGTCAGTAAATACCGGGGGCCAGACTGAGGACGCTGGGGGGCTGTATCTGACCCACGGGCTGTAGTTTGAGGATCTCTGTGGACCTAGCTTTTCTAGAAGTGTCCCGGAGTCAAACTTCAACACTGTAGTGCCCCGAGATGAACGGTTTGTTATGCCATCGGGAGACTGGTGGCTTAGAGCCACAAAAAAAGATTATGGTGAAGTCAAATGATGCATAATGTTTTTCTCCTCTCCTTTTGCTGTGTACAGACCTATAATTTTACTCTATTCAGGGCAGCATCCCATGCATCTTTGAAGCTAATCATATGATGACCATTCATCTTGACTGGACTACGGTTGTACCCAGGTTGTTTCAGATAATTTGGAAAATAATCATTGGTGTCATCTTGAGTCCCATTTGCCAATCTGTTATGGAAAACAGCAGTGAACCCTGCAGAAATGTGTGGAGACTGGATAAAATGAGCAGTATGTCTTCTCTGCAGTTGCTGTTTATACTAAATCACTCTCTGAAATAAGCAGCTTGTTCTTTAAGTCTGTGTTATCCCATGTAACTGTGATACCTTATGATCCGTTTCTCTGCTTTACTCTTTCCATATGCCACGTGTTGTGTGTTACCATTCCAATTAGTAGATTTTGCTGTTGGCTTTGATGGAGAACGTGACCAGTTATTAATCGAGTTGGCCGATAAGGAGGCATTGCAGCTTGCTGGTACTCAAAACTACTCTGAGTATGCCGTGCTCAACCAACCTGTAGGAAAGCAAGGTTTATCTGCACACTAAGTTCCAAATACGATGCAATTGTACCTCTGTCTCATCAACAAAAATGTCAGATGTCTTTGACATTATCACTTGTAGGCCTTTCTAAAGTCATACTGCAGTGTAGATGTGTAGTTAACGTGTAGCTTGGTGCGAGCAGTGCGTCAGGACTCGACCTCTGTTTCTGCTGATGCCTCTCGTTGTCTGCAAGAGGATGGCAAAGCCGTGCCTGAGGTCTCATGTTTCCAGTGCACACGGAGACTGCTCTATTGTAATGGGTACCAGATATCTTTTTCAATCCATGTGAGATTAAAGGAGGAGTGAAAAAGTATAAATAAGTGGAAAGTTAAGCGGATATGGTAAATGGAATGTGAAGCACACCTCTTCCCAAAATGAAATAGGCTGACAAAATACTCATCTGCTCAGTACCGACACTGCTTGTTTTCTTTGGCTCAGTCAGGAAACTTCTTGTTTGAATTAGACCAAGTGAATTGCACAGAATGGTTTTCAGTTTTCGTATGTGTAGACAAGCCAAGCTGCATGCAATTGAAGTATTTAAACTTGCTCTACATCTTTTCTTTGTCACTCTTACAGGATTTTCTATGTTACTTTAGATTATTTTGGTATCGCTGACTTTTTTGTCACCTCCTAAATTTTACATTTTATTCTACCATTTCCTAATATGTTCTGAAAAAAGCTGAAAGACAGTATATATATGTGTGTGTGTGTGTATATATACAGTACGGAATTAACCCAGTTCCCTGTCTGTTTCTTTTAGGAAATTGTGTTAGTGGTATTCTTTGGAACAGAATATGTGGTTCGGTTATGGTCAGCAGGATGCCGCAGTAAATATGTTGGAATATGGGGAAGGCTCCGTTTTGCTAGGAAGCCTATTTCAATCATTGGTGAGTATGCACAAGTTGCAAAGTTGAGATAAACAATGAGCAAAATTTGTCCTTGAAAGTTTTGAGAAGTGAAATTTCTGCAGTTTTTGAAGCCAACTTAGAGCAAGATCTCTTGTCATTAACATTAATGTACATCTGAATTTCCTTTCAGGATTCCATGGCACTGTCATTTGAGAACAAATGTAGCTTGGTTTGTTTTTCCAGAAGAGCAGAATGTTTTTTCACAAGCGATCTGACGCTTTGCCAGAAATAAGTCTTGGCCATAATCCTGTCTCTTGTGACCTCAGGATCCCAGACATTGTACAATAGCTACAACTGTATTTTTACATTTGTTTTGCACCCTAATTGAGCTATGTACTGCATGGTGGAGCATGCTAGATGCACTGTAGTTACTTTGTGTATTTATTGGATAAAAATACGGATTTCAGTGATGCATTTGGAACGAGGCACCTGACTTCGCTTCATAGTCACCGCAGCTGGGTTCCTAACATGACTTCACCTTCTTAGAAATTACATCCATATATTCCATATATGGCACAAACCATCATTTTTATATTTTTTAGAATGCTTATCATTCATTTAAAAATTTCACTGAAAGAAACATACTAATCCAAAATCAATTTGTATTTTGTTAGCCAATGTTGAAAGAACTATGTAAAGATCCTTGCCCTGAAGCACTTAAAATACAAATGGGTTAAACAAAGCAGATTTTGGAAGCAGAGTATTGTTACAGAAGATAGTAATTCTTGTTCTGTGACATAGTTTTTTTCCACTACTCAGTATTTGTTGGTGAATAGAGGATACAGTTTTTCATAAACTATCTAGTTTTTCTGAATATAAGTTACAAAATTTTGTACTTAGGTATTTTTACAAGCATAAAATACTTTAGTTTCTCTGTGCACGTATATAAATAACAGCTGTATCTCAGGTTATAGCCTGCAACTATAAAATGGCTTTGACTGCGTCTTTGCACTCTGTCCACAATCTGTTTCTCTCGAGACCTAGAACTAGGGGTTCTGAGACATCATCGGATTTATTTCAGCTTGGAAAACAAAACAAAGTTCCACTTTCCCAGATATATATCAAGAACTATTTAATTCTTCAAAATACAGAGTTCCTTTCCAAAATTAAGAAAGCCTGAGGCACAGACATTTAGAGTACAGTCCTAGGGTAATGACTGACTTAAACTAAATTAGACTCATACACTAATTCCAATTTTTCTCTCCCTTTTAGACCTGAACAGATAAAATAATAGTAAGGCACTTATATATGAAATAAACCCCCAAAACTTTGTAAATGAATAAAATACTATCTAAAATACCAGAGAAGATAAGATAAACAGGAGAGATAATAGGTAGAAACTGCTGACATTCCTCATGAGTTACAGCTGATAAAGATTCCAGGCTGCTGAGGCTGCTTTACAGTAATTCTTATCACTCTCATAATCTAGAAAGTGCCATCTTGGACCCATCCCAGTAAAACCTTTCTATCATATCACACGGTTGCATTTTTTTATTTCATTTCTATTTTTGCAATAGAAATCTGTTGATACATAAACAAAAATCTTCATTTGTGGTGACTGTTCTGATTGTATTGGCATTGGTTCTAGTAACAGTATTGCAAGATGCTGCTAACTCATTTTTTCAATCTACTTTTATTTTCCAGATTTAATTGTAGTTGTTGCTTCCATGATCGTTCTTTGTGTGGGCTCTAAAGGTCAAGTCTTTGCAACCTCAGCTATCAGGTAATCATATGCAATAAAAGAAAATATTGCTGCCTGGGTAAGGTTGGGGGTTTTTGTTTGTTTTACCTCCTGTTTCAATTCTTGCAAGAGAAAACAAGTCACTGCTCAGAGTCGTGTAACAGAGCAGATCAATAATGTGTTGGTGTGAAATAGCTATCCCATTAAGTGTAAGGGAAATAAAATTTTGTATGTTGTCTGGTCGTAGTGCATTTATGTCTGGTGGGGATAAAGGTGCACGTACCCCTGCTCCCTTTCCCCAGCTAGGTGGGCTCTACCCAAAACCTGGTTTAGTTTCTTGGCTCAGTTTTATAGCAATGCTTTCATGCTTCATGTCTCCGACGTCTTCAAGCTGCTTCTTCATAAAATGCCTGGGGTTAGTGGTTGTGAATTCCTGATGGACTGAATCCACCTTGTGCTTGGGAAGGTCACACCACTTGGTTTTCTGGAATGCGAGGTACATGGCATTGTGCTGAGCTCTGAGCACTAGCTGCAGTGATGCTCTAGGGCTGCAATGACTGTCATAAAAATAATACTTTTTAAAATATTATTAGACTGTCTAGTTTAAATTGCCTATGAAGTGCCTCAAAGGTGAGGAAATCAGATAGTTATGTTCTGTATGTTGTTTCCCATTCTGGTGAGCAAGTCAAATATGAGTTGATGAATGATTTCTAGAGCATTCACGGTTTGTGTCCAAAATCCCTGAATCCTTGAATTATCCTTACTAGCCATGTGTACAGAGGTCTGTCCTTGTGCAATCTTCCCATGGTGTCTTCATAACAAACAAGACGAGAGATGGGTGAATGGAGTGAAAAGAGACAGGCTGCTAAGCCCAACAATCCTTTGGAGGAGACAGACTTCCTCTTTCTGCCTGTATGTCTTCTCTTGTATCTTTAGTCTCTTCATTTTAAAATTGTGTTTCAGGGGCATCCGTTTTCTGCAGATATTACGAATGTTGCATGTTGACCGTCAGGGTGGTACATGGAGGCTGCTGGGATCAGTTGTGTTCATACACAGACAAGTAAGTTTGAGTACTCTGGGGAATGGCATAATAACTGATGTAAAAATCCTTTTCAGAACAGCGTGTATGCAGCCATGCTCATGATGTCAAATACATTTAGTGCAGAGGCAGGTAGGCATTTATTTTAACCAAGTATGGTTGTTCTGCCTTGCTCAATGGACAAAAAGTTCGTAAAAGTCTAATAATATTCACCTCTAATTTGGCAAACTTTTGACGTGTAGTTGGACGTAACTACAGAAAATGAGACTTTTGAAAAGCAGTCTGAATATTTCTACAAATATGTATCTAAGTTCCAAAGTTGTTTTGAATGTGGCACTGTCTGAAAAAATGACTCAACTGCTTTTTGGTGACCAAAAGGTTAATGAGTCACGCTTGCAAGTGAGGAGGTTGCTCTGGCTCTCTGTTAGAAATGTGCATGCTGGAGCAATCCTTTCACCTTTGAGCTCAGTGGATTTTTGTTAATTTGCACAACTAGCAGGTGTCACTGTTTATTAATTGCTGAAATTACATTCTTCTGTTTCAATTATCTTTTAAAAAAACATTAGTGATAGGTAATTTAAGTGTCTCAATAATATCATAATGCTGTTATTTTGATTCTTTTTGCAGGAACTGATAACTACACTCTACATTGGATTTCTGGGCCTGATTTTTTCCTCGTATTTTGTGTACCTGGCTGAAAAAGATGCTGTAAATGATTCTGGAGAAACAGAGTTTGGCAGCTATGCAGATGCCCTGTGGTGGGGAGTAGTAAGTATAGATATTTCACATGTACTAAAAGTAGTTAACACCTTCAAATGAGGAGTAAAATTCAAGCAAGCATGGAGTGAGAACAGCAGTTTGAAATGGCCTCTTACTGCTTCAGTACACTTTCTGGTTTTGTAATTCTATGGAACTAAGAAAATACTATAGATGATCAGTAGTTTTACATGGTGGTTATAGTCTTTTGTAATCCGAAGTGTACACAAGGTGCAGAAACATCTATTCTTATTTCTTTATCCTGTCTTCCCTTCTGTTGTAGTGATTACTTCTTGCTACCGCTACCTTTCTCATGGTAGAGTTTGACCTTCTAAGGTGGTAAGAGTCTTGCTAACTCAGGCCTAGTGGGTTTTTTGGGTTATGTGTGTGTGTGTTTGTGTTTGGTTGTTGTTTTTTTTTAAACAGATATCTGTGGTTTGCAATTCAGCCTGGGACAGTAATTTCCCATTTATTCAGAATGGACTAATTCCAGAACAAGGACCATGTGAGATACTTAAGAAATCCAGACACAGGACTGATTCAAAGTGATTATATTGCTTTGGAATTCACTTAGTATCCTTATGTGACATTCGCCTGTGCTGTGTAGACATACCGTCTTGCTTAGAGATGTCTCAGGTTTCTCTAAGGTGCTGCCACACTTGTGTAGATGTATCTTTAGTTCTGCTAATAAAGTTCTGCTTTCTTGCTTCTGCTAGTGACAGTTGTCTCCATTTTTGTTTATTGTCTGTACTTACTAGTTTGGCAGGTCTATTCTGGGATTGTATTTTTAATTATTATATTTAATTTTGTTGCTTCTGCTAGCAACAATTCCCTCTTTCTTTTCTTGCATGATATGCAAATACTAGCTTGGCTGCTCTGTTCTGGGGTTTCCCGTTGGTAATTGTTTCCCTTTCCTTTTCCTATTAGAGTTCAAAGAAAGGTACTTTTTGGAAGCTGTTTTTCCTTCTCATTAGCACTCAAGCAATGACTTGTTTTCATCTGCTTTAATTGTATGTAGCTGAATAAAACAAACTGTCATCGTTAAGTGCTACAGATCTTTAGAATCCATAGCATCACTAATGATTCCATGCTTGCATTTTCAAAATGTGCTGACCTAGTCTCTTCTCTTTGTGATTTTAAATTGAAAGGCATTAATTTTTCGTTAAAAATGAGACTGCTAGTAAGTCTTATGTAAAAGTATGATAGACTAACATCTTTGTTTCACTGATAAAATATTTTTTTTAAAAAATACTTTTTAATAGATCTCTCCATGTGTGTGCTTATGTAGTCATCTCTCTACAAACAGTACCACTTCAGTTTCAGGAGGGCAAGGTCTATTGATGAGCAAATCTATTGCAAGTCTCCTGGTGTTGAAATGCTTATGTAGCCTTTTTTGAGTACAATAGGTTTTGTTTAGGTTGCTACTAAGATCCACTGCCGAATTCTTTCCTCTTGCTGTCTGCCATGGTTAAATACAGCCTCTCTTAGGAGGATCAGAAGACTTAACTGTGTAGCACGAGGAGGTGTCGTTCTGGCAAGTAGCTTTTCCAATGCTTTTGTGTCATCACGGCATTTTTATTTTCCAGTACAGTGGCCAGATGACTCAGTAATTAACAGTGGCAGATGTAGCTGCATTTGAAAACACATGCTGTCATTCATGTTGGCATTAAAAATTGAGTATGTGACAGACCAGATTGCCCTACTGAAAATCCAGTAAAACCTTCCATAGCAGCAATACGCTCTGTCAGGACATTGAAATATTCTCCTTTAATGGAATTATTGCTCAGTTAATAGGCATGCCAGTTATTTTGTCTTTCTAATTACAATAAACTTATTTAATCAATAAGTTTAATCATGATAATATTCTTTTACTAACTCTATTGTGTTGCACCATGCCACTTGAAGCGTGAGACTGCATTGAACAAACCTATAATGTAATGTCTTTGTTCTGCTTTAAATGCAGTTGATATACTTCTGCTAACTGCTAAAAAGATTTAGCGAAGGAAAACCGAAAGGGGTTCAGGTCCATCCATTTCTGGGGTTTTGATACTGTAATATTCTTCATGCTTTCTGCTAGGAAAAAGCCCTGTAACGCTGGGACAATAACGGGTCAGTAAGTATCAGGATGCTTCCTAATGAAGGTCTCCAACTCCTGCAAAAACCTTCTCAAAGCGTTAGGTCTCAAAAGGCTCAGTTATGTTTTGGCCGGAATTTTCAGACTCGCTTAGCCAGCACAGGTTCTGGTCACTGCAAACCTCGGCTGTCCTGAACTGGGCACAGGGAAGAGGAGAGCTCCCAGCTCCTGCCTCAGAACTGTCCTAGATCCCAGACAGGGGATCTGCCCGGCATGCAGCGGATCACGCTTCTCTGAAATTGCACTTACCTGAGGTAGTAGAGAATATGTCTAAAAGAAAAGTACTTGATAATGTTTTCAAGCCCCCTTTCTCACTCTACAACACTGCATTTTTTTTGTTATCTCACATATGCCTAGACTGCAAAACAAGTTCTGTGGGTAGTGGCAATAGAATACGTCACTTTGCATAAAGTAAACCATATAAAAGGTCTGTGTTACCGCTGCTAAACTGCATCTGGAACTGAGTACTTTTATATTACTGTGCTTTGCTGACTATAGACATACCCATAGGGTGCATAACTTTTAATTAAATGTTCTTCATTGTCATTGTTGTTATTTATAAATCTATATTGCATTTCCATTTCCATATTTATAAATTGGACTCCTGAGCTATATTTAAATTTCCTTGAGAACTCTGTCTGGGCTGTAGCTATTCACCATTCCAGTTTGTGGGCTTCTGGAAGAAGCCTAAGGTTACCTTGTGTCATAGAGTAAAGATTTGTCTGTATTGTTGCTGGGTTTGAATGCAGCACATGCTGTATAAGTAATTGTGCCAGTGACTGCATATCTGTATGTCTTTCAAAAGACAAGTTTAGTATTTGCAAGTAAAATATAAGTAACACGATGCATCTTTCAGCTCCCCAGTCCCCGTATCCAAAATGAATCTGCTTACGTTGTCTTTTATGTCCAGACTAACAGCTAACTGTCTTAGTGTAGATTCTGGACAATAATCATAATAATAAAAAAATTTAAAAAAAGCTTAGAAAAAATAAGCTAAACGTTTTCACCAAATCTGTCCAAGATAACCACCTTCAACTCAGTCTGTGGTTTTTCATGTGGGTGGTTTTTTGTTGTTTGTTTGTGGGTGGGTTTTTTTGTTGTTGTTGGTTTTGTTTTGGTTTGTGGGTCATGTTCCAACACAACCTCCCCACCCCCCCTAAGCACTATATGCAATCATGCCTCAGGCAGACTGAGGAAAGCTCTTCTTTTGATAGCCGCTGAATGATACACAATTTCCAGCCTTCACATCTGAACAAACATCCTTCAGGAAAACCATTACGTGGATTGTGCTAACAGTCTCTTTGATCATGAGCACTGTTTGCCACAAGCAATTATTGAATAAATATAGCCATGCGTGGATGTTACACTGTGCCCCTTCCTTTGAATTGGTTGGAATTGGACGGAGCAATTTTCTGCAAGTACCAGCGTAGTTAAGTGTTTCTTGTTTCTTTAATTCATTGATATATGCTTTTTTTGCCAAGGACTGAATTCAATACAACGTTCGTAAGTTTGCTTATTTCTAAGCATACATAAGTCCGTATTCCTATTTAGCAAAGCTTATCAGTGTGTGCTTAATGTAAACTGAAAATCAAAGCTGTGGGAAAGCTTTGCTGAAAAGTTGCAGGAAATACCACTTGAAACTACACATGCATAGAATTTTGCTAAATTAGAACAGATCTGATGTAATTTATAAATAGTTGAGCATAAATATTGAAAAATTGCTGCATAAAAGGGATCTTGTGTTATTAGAACCTTTTTTTCCTCCTTTCTAAATCAAAAAAGCTGCTGGGGACTGTACACTGCCTTCAGTGTTAGAAGGTGACACTTCATTTTTATTCTTTTTGTGGTTTACGAGTCAAGAATACCAACTATAGGCCTGTTATCCTTTTACTTTTATTTTTCTAGTTTTTGGGATTAAGTCATTGGATTTGGGGGGGAGGTGTTGGTTATTTTAAGAATTTTTGGAGCAATGGTTGGAAGATGTAAGGGTTAGCATTTTTAAATGTTTTCTGCATGCAGTCTCTGCATCTTGAAATTGCCTTCTCATCTCTGAGCTTAACTTCGTGAGCAGTTCCAACTACGCTTTGTTCTCATTTAAGAAAGATCGTGGAATAGATCTGGATTTACCTTTTAAAATTCTTACTTACAAAGTACAGATGTAGGTATTCTTACATCCAGGGACACTCCTGTTTTCTTAATTCCCAAATCTTTAAACACCTATCAAAAGATGTCAAGGAGCTAGGGAAAAAAAAAATAATATCTGGAAGAACCCAGAAATTTTCAACAGTTGCTTTCCATTTGATGAAAAAAAAGAAAGTATTTCAAAATATAGATAATTTTCTATGTCAGGGTCTAGAAAATATAATTATTAAGGAGTTTAGCTTTCATTTAAATGCCAATAATTAGCACAAATTGTGCTTCTCTTGAAATGGGTCTGTAAGAGACTGAAATTAATTTCGCTCTGATTTTCCTCTGTCACATGGCTAGAATTATGCTCCTAAGATGTTTTAAAATTTCTCTCCTAAGATTAGGTCTGGTACCATCAAAAGCATGAGGTTCTAGAATAACATCCCAACAGGACCAGTGAGGGAAAAGCCAGTTCACTTTCAGATGGGGTGGCATTTTCAAGAGCTAGGAAATGAGGTGACATAAAGTGGCTGACTTGACCTAGCCAGAGACCAGGAAGAGCAGCAGAAAATCCCTTCAGCCCCTGTATCCTCGCTGACCGGGTTAAAGCTGCTGTAGCCCCTTTTTCATTGCACAGAACAGACTTTGCAAATTTAGGTGAGCTCAACACTCTGACTTAATTTCATTAGTTGGTTGGTTGTTTTTTTAAAGACACTTCTGGTTTTATCTGTGAGATCTCACAAGTGGAGAAGTCTAGTTTGAGCTACCATTTGATTAGGAGGTTTAAAGTGGCCAGTAATTTGGTCAGACCTGATTGATGGCTAAAATGACACCTTAAGGAGGTATCAAATGAAGATCCAGGAGTGATGGGCTAAGCAGCACTGAGGATCTGTTGTTTGAGAGATGCCACACTGAAGTTAATATATTGTTTGTTGTGTTTGCAGTTGGATGTGTAGTTCCATTTCATATCCTAAGTTATTAGAAGTGTTTCAGTGTCCTTCGGATGTGGTTGTGTCTCAGTTGAGAACGATGGCGAGAGTCTGCAATAATAACTGTACAAAAATGATTTCAAAATTTTAAGAAGAGCGCAACCGTTCCCTTTAAATGTTTGTGATAGTAGTGACCAGGAAATCCTTTCTTCAGCTTTGGATTACAATTTTAATTCTAATGTCCAAAAATGTTCATTCCTGTAGAACAGAGTCTCATAACTTGTTCATTTGAAAGATGTAATTTAAATCTTCTGAGTGCTGCAGTGTACATAGAGGTGATTGGAAGCAGAAAGTGGAATTTCTGTTGTGTGACTTGGTTCTTATTGCTAACATCCTTATATGCACAAGGAAGAGAAATACTGTCATTTGGAAAAGAATTCAAAATATCAAAATATCGCTCGGGGCGGGGGGTGGGTGGTTAGCTTTACACAGATTGCATACTTGACAGTCACAAAAACCTTGAGTGTCTAATCTGTTTGCGCTTGTGTTATATGGATTTCAGCAACTTGGAAAGATTCTACTTTATATTCAACTTCATGAATGCAGTTGACTGAGTAAGATGTCAAGCAGTGGAAGGGCTTCTAATGAGCTCGTTAAACTTAAGCATACAGGAGAGTATTCAGATCATTCTGCAATTTACGATACTTCAATTTCAAAGAAGTTAGGAGACCAGTTATGTATCTGGTGTATCGCTGGGTGTTCCTGTATTACCAGGATGGGTATTGTGAGTGGGTCAGAAAATTCGGAGCAGTATTTGGTATGCAAAACAATACCTAGCGCAATTGAATTTGAAGTCACAGTGCTGCAAATTTAGAAACACAGTAGTTAAGGTATTTTCTATAAGGTGAATTTCCCTTATTTGCTTTAATGCTTGGCTTTTTAAATCTTTTAGCTTGTGTTTGCTCCCTCTGTCCTGTGATGTCTGCCTTTTTAATTCCCCTGAATCATGCATTCTTGTATTTTGTAGCTGTTTGTAACTATGGAAATTTTTGCAAGACACACAGCAGATTTCCTCAACAGAGCATTGTTACTCACCTGATTAGTTTGCTGTGAGTCTGCTAAACTCACTTTAGACTGATAGCCTTGAATAAAATCCCTTCCCCGTTCACTTCTGACAAACAATTACTATTTCTTCTTGCTGTGTGGATTTTTGCTTCATATTTCCTCCCTCAGACTATTGATGCATGTTTAATAGGAACAAGATTAGTCTTAATACCAAAGGCTGTGGTGATGCACATCAGATCAAAGTCTTGAAATAATGAATGGATGAATATTATTTTGTTCCTAATTAAAACAATTAGTTTTACATGCTGCTTTTCAATGAAAATTTAATGTGTGAGCTCTTGTATCAATTTAATTTCATTATGCCAACATATTTACTACACTAGAGTAGAAGTTGAGTCAGTATTTCCATTATAAGATCCTATTTTACAACTGTAAAATTAGTATTGTACTCTTTAGGGGGTTATAATCTGGCTGTAAAAATTCATTTAGGGCAGAAACTTGGCATGTAAGTTTTCAACAGCATACATCTTGGGGGAAAAAAGAAAATGTAATTTTGGAATACAGTGCATGTGTAGATGGATAAGACTTATGAAGGCAGAGAAAAATGCTAACTTAAACACACACTTTGATTTGCAACCCAATTTCCAAAACGTTTTTTCAAAAAAATACTAAACCGACAACACAGAAAATACTGTTCTTGTGTCACTAATGCTTCAGAGAGACCAGTTCAGAAGAGGTGGGGGGTGGTGGTGGTGGTGGGGAGGGCAGACAAATACTTCTTAGTTGTATATGATTTGTTCTTCAGTTATACTTCAGTCAGCTAAAAAGCACCTATTTCTTTTTACATTTCTAGTTAACGTCATGTTGAAACATATACATTAAGATTGTAACACAGAACAGTTGATAGAACTTTTCAGTGACAAGGATTTGTAAATCTTTTCAAAAACTGAGGCATAAACTACTGTCTCCTCTCATAATCTTTTATGTAAGAGGGTATTGGAGGCCATCACTTTTCCCATAGTTACGTTTCCTTTTTTATACCACATTTTTGAGCAGGAAATTGGAATTGGAATTTAGAATTTTATTTTGTTTTTAAACTGACCCTCTTATGTAGGCCAGGAGATAATGTCACTCCTTCGGTTTCTCATCAGGCTCTGAATTAAGGTGGTATTTCAACAGAATTTCCGGATTCAGGCAAAGCTATCACTAATTCTTAAAATACTTTTTAAGTATTCATACTTAAATTACTACTTCATAGGATATGAAACAGGTTTGGAAATAAGCCACGTTTTGAAAACTTGTATTAAAAATTAAATGCTAGCACTTGAACGTTTGAGTGCCAGCAGCTTGCAATAACCTTTTAACATCACCACCTCAAGCCGCTGGAGCCGTCCCTTTGGCACGTTTGACAGACACCCAGATGATGCTGAGGGGGCAGTGCCTGGATGGCTTGCTGCTGGTCTTTCTGAGGTGCAGCTCAGGTCAGAACTTCATCCACAGGATTTCCCCGTGCTCTCATCTTCTAGTAGGAATGGACTAAATCAAAACAGCTGACAGCCACGCTTGTCATGACTTCAGGAGCTTTTATTTCCCCAGACCCAGGTTCTCGACACCTTCACCCCCTTACAAACATCTTGCGTCTGTAAATCTGCCCTTCCCTCCTCCCCCGGGGGTGCTGCCCGCGGCGGTGTGCCCGCCAGCAGCCAGGTGAGCTAGGAGCAGCGGTGGGACAGGCGGGGATGGCCGGTGGATATCGCTGTCTGGGGCTCACGACCCCTGTGTCCTGGGCAGCTGCAGCTTGTACTGACCGAAGAGTCGGAACAGCCAGCAGGTGAGGTGCACTTCAGCTGCCTGAGAGCTTCATGTAGTTTCACATGCTCTGATTTGATTAGCCTTCTTCAAAGTCACAGATTAAAATCTCTCTCATTTCCAAATTCAGAAATAGCTTGTGACATAGGTTAATTTAAATTGCTTTCAGATGCCAAGTGTATCCTTCTCCTTCAAACAAATCCATTCTTTCCTTGAGCTCATGCAAATAATGACTTATTAAGTCTTGCTATGCTACATCACTGTGGTGGCAATCCTTACTTCAGTGTTTTGAAACCCAGACTCGACAGATGTTTCCTGCATGATCTGTTCTTACTCCTGATCCATTATATGAATTACTGAATCATTAGACATGTTTTCAGGATCTTTACTGCATGGAAATTTTCCAGCTTTTCTCACTATTTATATGAATGTTGTTCTCCAGAATACTTCACATCTGACCCCAGTCGTAGTCCATGGTTACAGGATGTATACGCTTTCTCTATGCAACAGCCCTGTAATACTCTGAGCAAACATCTCCTGCCCATAAAGAAAATCAGGAATTCCGCGCTGTTGGCAGCTTCCCCCTAAGGAAAGTGTATGATGTGAGCAGGCACCCATATTCTAGTGACTTCATATGGTGTAGAGTTGCCTCAGCCTTGAAGACTTTAATGGGTTTACTTTACAAGATTTTAAACATCTTTTATTGTAATTCACTTTCCTGTACCTTTTTTCCATCTATTATAAGTGGGGAAGCAAACCTGGAGAGGAGAGTTACCTTCATTAACGTCATACGTGCTGTCATTAGGAGAGTTAGGAATGCAACCACTGTTCCTTTAAAGTAAATGTAAAAGGGAGAGAGGGCAACAACCCACAACCTTCACGTCAAAACTTGCTGTAATGCTCTATGTGTTTCTCTTTACAGGTGACTGTTACAACTATCGGCTACGGGGACAAAGTGCCTCAGACCTGGATAGGAAAGACCATTGCATCTTGTTTTTCAGTATTCGCAATTTCATTTTTTGCACTACCTGCGGTAGGTTATCTCGTGCTTTTGCTGGCAGTTTGGTTTTGCCTCATTATTTGTCAGAGGAAAACTCTGTTATTGATTCTTTGATGTTTCATTTAACCTGATGTTATGGAAGATTTGTATTAAACTCTTACATTGTAATTGAAATATATGTGGCTTGTAGAAGGGAAAAAAGCCTCTATAAGCAGCTAAAAAAAGTAAATACACACTGTTTATTGTATGCAGTGCTAGCTTTGGTATGTGGTTGGGAAAGAGATGTTTAATTCAAAATACCTTTTCTGCCCATCTCAGAAGCGTAAAGGAAACTATTTCTCATGCTAATTACTTCTGGACTCAGTGACTTACTGTTGTTTTGGCTTTTTAAGGCATTCACTCACAGTTTACTCAACTGATTAGGTCCAGGGTGAAGTGCAGAGTTCTCATACACATCCTTCTTCTAGCAAAGCTACTGAAGAGGTGTCGCTGGCAGAGAGGCAACATGGAGCAGCCAGGCGCACTGATGCAGCTCTTTGCCGAATTAGCATCTGTCCGTGGCCAAAGTCCTGTTTTCAAAAGTGACCTAGGGCTGAGCTTTTAAAGCTGTTATGGCACTTAGTTTGCACTGAAAACAGGTTCCCAAGTACTTTCTAACAAGCAACAAGGCACTCGAGTACCACGGGCGAAATAAAAATCAGCAAAACCTGGACTGTGGTTTGAAAACCCAACATGTTCAGTGCCAAGGGTAGCTAAGGGTATTTTTTTCACAAATTTAGCAATACTCCTGAATTGTGCTGTTGGAATATTTGTGGCAGCTGAAGTGTGCTGTTAAAATGTTTATTTTTTCAGGGAGTTTTTCATTTCAGTGACACGAACAGTTGTGTTGGCAGATGTTTGTGTAGTTGTGGCAGGGAAGTGGTGGGGATGTGTACAGGATGGATAGGAAGAATACTTTTATGCCAGTACAGTCATGAAAATTCTTCACAACATGAAATACTAACTATTAAAACTCCAGTGGCTTTTAAAAATTAGTTGCTTACTGTAAAGGTATATGCAAGCTTTTGCAGAAGAAGGTAATCAAATGTAGACTTTTAGACTCTCCAGCATCAGTTTGCCTTTAAAAGCATATTCTTCCCCCCTCCTCATTCCAATTTCTTTCACATTCATTTCTTGTTTAGAAGAGAGATGTGGTAAATGAAATGATCTGTAAGAAAAATGCCAAAAGCTACTATTTTGACTGCAGGATTGTTTAGCTTTTTGCTCAGACTTGAATGCCAGCAAAGATGTTTTATAAATAATTGCATAGCAGCCCCACCTTCACAGCAATGCTTTATGTTTACCTGTCAGATTTTCCCGGTTGGTTGTAGAAATAAAACAACTACAGACACCCCTTTATCTGTGTGATTTTGTTACTGAATTAAGTTGTTCTTGTAAGTTGACCCGAAGGCGAAATGTAGGTTTTGAAGCTCTGGCAGTAAATATTTGATAGGTAGTAAGGATGGTGTGCTGCCTCGTTACCATCTTAAATAAGAGGAGCTGGCTGAGATCACGATCAAAAGTAATTGTTGTGGCTAAACACAACTGGTATGGGTTCTGCATCTAGCAACAAGCCTTCATTTCCCAAATAAGTGATGTTTGAGCATCATTAACTGTTTGATCTTTGCTAAATGAACATAATAGGAAAGGCCTTTCCTGTTCCTTTCAAAACACTTGATGATTAATACAGTTCTTAGAGGTTGAGCCAAGATCCCTGGCTGCCCTGACACCCTGACTACTGCCTGTCGGAAATGAATTATGCTTTTGTTGAGTAGGTGTTGTCATGTAAGCTGATCTATAGGAGATCTCATTTTTATCTGTGTTAACCAATACCTCTGTTAAATATGTCTATAGCTATGCAAATGACTCCGTAAATGACTCGCTCTACATTTACATTTTGGACTTACAGTTATACTGTGTTTGGAGGCTATTCCAGGTTGTATGTCACCCAGTGCCATTGATTCATGTCCCTTGTCCTGGGAGTGGATTAGATGGCCTTGTATCGAAGTCAGTGAAGTCCTGACCATTTTGTAACATTCCTTTTCTTTGTCCTCCCCTCCCAGCATGGGTTTACATATGGGAATAGGAATTACCATATTCCAGTTAAAAGTTCTTTCTTGTGACCTGAATCATGGCATGCCAAAGCTTTATTTCTCGTAAATATAAAGTCAAGCACATCAGGTTAATATTTTTCCCTATTCTGTCGTTCCCCTGCACAAGTATTTATGAGGCTTTTAGAGGGTATGAAATATCATTTCTGCTTGCTCTTTAGCATTTGAGTCCAGCAGACTTAAATAGGCTTTGGTTCAGGGCATGATAGCAGTCATAGTTTGTTTCAACAAGTAATACTGAGTCTAAAACCTTAACAGTATTAAGTCATTTCCTCTAAATAATTAGTTGGGGTTTATGATGCTGAATAGAAGTTTATTAATACAACATAATTTGGCAAGCTTACGTGTGTTTTTTTTTACACCCCCTTAAAAAAAAAAAAGTATATCTGCATTTTCTTTCTTCCCGCAGGGAATTCTTGGTTCAGGCTTTGCCCTAAAGGTACAACAGAAACAAAGACAGAAGCATTTCAACCGTCAGATTCCAGCTGCTGCCTCTCTCATACAGGTACTGAGCTGCATTTTGCATACTATCATTTCTTCCCATTTATAGTTTTATTTCAAAACTCTTGGCAGTATTTCCTCGTCTGATTCCCATTAAAAATTGCATAGGAGTTACAGATACAAGTCTTTTAAATGGTCTTGGAAATCCCACCTGTAATGTAAACTAATGAGCAAAAAAGTTCACTCTCAGATCAGTGCAAACTGTTTAATTCAGCTGGTTTAAAAACTGAAGCCTATCCTGTAGTTATTGGACAATTTACCTGGGGAAAATGTTCCAAAATACTATGCTTGCAGGAGTAAAAAACAGAGAGGAGGCTTCATGTGAAAATCTACTTTTAAAGAACACATTGTTGCTTGTAAAGACAAATGTCAGATATGCTTCATTTTCCTTGGGACAGATAAATTCTTACAATTCTCAGATTTAGGTGAAATAAGTCAGAATATTTGATAGGAAATAATAAGAAAATCTTGTCTGAACTTTCCAGCTCCAGGATAGGGGGCTGGGAACCACTGTGATTCTGCAAAATCAGTCTTTGCGTGTAGGATAACATACAGGCAGAAAAATGTTGATCCCCTCTGTTAAAAATGCAGTTGCAGTTCAGTGTCAGTAACATCAATGAGATTTTATCCTTCAATGGAGCCAGCATTTCACCCTGGAGAAGTATTAATGTTGTTTCATTTTAGGCTTTTCCAGCTTTCCCTCCCTCACTCGGTATCTGCATGTAGCTTTAGAAGCACAGGGATCAAATTTAAAAGAAATCTAAACGTACACCTAAGCCGTATCATTTTTGCGTTCTCATATGACTTATTTCTCTAGCTTCATGAGTGAATGTGGATTTCCAGGTCAGGCTCTTTATGGAAACAGTAGCTAACTGTAAAATTTATGCTTGAAACCAAACAGTCCCAGAGTTAATGTGAAAAAGGTTTAAATTTAGGGCTCTGGTTATAGCCAGAGATTAGCCAAAAATCTTCAGACTTGGTGTGTTTCGTTTGGATTGCATGGTCAGAAAAAGGTAAAGTTTTGTAAAGAATGGATTTTTAGTGTTCCCGCTGATTCTTTTGGGAAATCAGCCCCAACTTATTGGGAAGCCTGAGACTGCATGTCTGGAACGTTGCACTTGGGTCCATCTGAAATGTTAAGGAGGAGTGGAGACTAGACAATGAGTTGCTGGCTCTCTGTTCTTGTAGTAGTAATTATGATTTAGTAATAGTCTTGGACTTCTAAAGGCCCAATTAAGTAAGTGGTCTACAAGTGACTTGCAAAAAGATTATTCTTAAACCAAGAAGTTTATGAAATGAGCAATACTTTTGTCCTGTATACCTTCTTGTTTTCTTCTGGAGTTCAGTTCTTTCTTCCACATCCTATTAACTGTGGTGGGAATTACATGGCGATTGTCTGATCCTTTCCTTTCCAACTGCTAGCTGTTTTCCTCTGTCATTGTGCCGCGGTTTGTTTCTTTCATCTTGTGTTTTCTGGCCTTTCCCACTTTAGATTTGTATGTATATACGTGTCCTTCTCTCATGTAGTGTGAAAGTGAGGATCTGCCTTTTTAATTTGGAGACTAATTATTAATCAGCTGCGATACGTTTACACATTTCAGAGAGAATGCATTCGTGTGTTGTCTGCAGTTGGCCTTGTTTCCAAGCCCTGCTTTTCCTCCCTTTTCTCCTAGAGCACAGTACTTCAATGGTTGGTGGTTGGCAGCAGGGAGGATTGGGTTTGAGTCTTGGTTAACTGTTAACGCTGTTCCCTCATGCTCTCAGTCTTGTATCTTTGCATGAATATGGCCCTGCTGACCACATCACGATAGCTTTTCTTCTGATAGTACTCTTGTAAAGCAGGGAAGAATGACTTTTGTTTTCTGAGTAGGAGCCTGAAACACAAGATGCAATAGGCAAAACGATCTCAGTCAGAGAGGGCAACTGGAGCAGAGCAAGAAATTCAACTCCAACCTTTTGAGTCCAGTCTAGAATTCTCTCTTACCATTTGTTTGTTGCTAATGCAAGAAAAACTTGCACCTGAAAAGATTGATCTTCCTTTCCGGTTTGCCCAGTTCAAACTGTGGTTTCTGTTTACTAAATAAGGATTCCAAACCATGCTGAGTTTGTTTCTAGTGGGGAAATTCAGGAATATTATTAAATAGAGAATGACTAATGTGCTACTTGGAAGTTACTTTGTGGTACAGATAGCTACAAATCTGATTGCATTAATTGTTCTGTTGCTTAAAACACTTGTTCTAGACTGCATGGAGATGCTACGCAGCCGAAAACCCAGACTCCTCTACATGGAAAATATACATTCGAAAACCTGCCAGAAATTACCATTTGCTGTCACCCAGTCCAAAACCAAAGAAATCAGTGATGGTACCAGTACCTAACCTTTCTTATTAGAGTAATATAAAATTTCAAAATTAGACTGAATTTGTTTACTCTCTAGAGGCTAATTGTGTTTGTTTTACAGGTTATTACTTGGTTTCAAAGTTTTCATTTCAGTTTTGAGATTTTCAGTATACAAACATTGTAAACTGTAACGTAATTTGTTTCAGTTCACAAGCTTGACTTCTTTAATGAATCTATGGGTTTGGAAAAGAGCAATAATGACTTAACTCAGGCACATCAATCCATAATTTGTTGCTTAGAAAACTATAAGCAAAGGAAAAAAAGAAACTTATTTTTTCCAAAATGGTAACTTTTAACTGTTTTTCTTAAAAAAAGCAACAAAACTGCTGCTTCTCTCAGCTATTGATTTGGTGGCTTTCTAGGCTTCTATGGTGAAGACATCTTGTGCCTACATACAGTAGTAATATTTTCATATCAACTGATTCCATAAGTTAAGAATTTGTTTTAAAAAAACAGCAACAAAACACCTTTGTCAGAATCTTTAGATTCTGTAGTATTTCATCCTCTCTTTTGTAAGAATATTGCACAGTAGCCTCAAGCTGGGAGGAGAGGATGTTGTGCAAACATCTTCCCTGGTATCCCAGGTTCACCTGAGCTCAGTAGCAATATATCCATTTGCTTTTTGCTGAAGGTATGATATTTTGCATCCATAAAATGGTAAAGATACTCTGGAATAGTTTGATTTATATAACTGTCACAGATCTAGCAGATTTTTTTTACTGCAGCCAAGGGATTTGCTAATGATAATATGCAGAATTCAAGTGATTAGTCAATTTTGGCAGAATGGGGGGCAATCTTACTGACAAATGAAAAGTGTAGCATCATGAAAATGTAATGCTGGCACCAGGCACTCTTCTGACTGGTCATTAGGGACTGCCATATTATTGAAGACGTTACTGAAGAGACAACTAAATGTGCCTTGGTTTGAGTATTTTAATGTATTTGTGGTTTTAGGTCAAAAAGAAGAAATTTAAGTTAGACAAGGACAATGGACCTTCTTCTCCAGATAGGATGTTAACTGTTCCACACATCACTTATGACCATGTGACGGAGGACAGGAAACCTGATTTCAGTTTTGAAGCATATGAAAATTCTGGTAAGAAATTCCATTATAAAAGGCCAGTAACTGTAATGGCTTTTTATTAGTGATTTACACACATGTCTTTTTTAATATCTGTGGAGGAGAGGACGAGGACAGGACAAGCTCCTGTCATTCTAAACAAGAATACTTTGATTTTTGACTTTGGTTGCTGGCTTGTCTGGATGAGATTCAACCATTCCTTTAATGAGCATGCTCCACTGCAGACAAACTCAGATTATTTGTCATTTCTGCTTGCCACAAGAGCTACTGTCTTTGAGGCTAGTGCATGCACTCCCCAATTCTGCAGCTGACTGACTGAAACTACAGGGATTAGCTGTCAGCTTTTCCATGTGCAATTTTCCCAAGATATGTGTTACTACTGTGCTTGTACCTCAACCTAAAAGGATTGACATGTCTTGGCTGCACTGAACGTAGTCTGCTACGTGACACCATCATGTGCTCCTGCCATCTGCTCAGTGGAGTAGGCTGTAAATCAAATTTTGAAAGCAGAAGTACTTAAGATAAATGTGGATCATCTGTATTAACCGCCACTGTACAAAATGGTACAGTATAAGGGAAAAAGAAGAAAGAAAGAACTCTGATAGTCACCTTATAATTAATAGCTTCATTACAGTTGCTTTAGCGGTGATGAACTTCCAAAATAACCGAATTTTCAATGTGGCTTTTTTACAAACGTACTTTTAGTAGACGTTTTTAACGTGTATTGCTCAAAGTTTGGCAGCAAGAATGGCGTTTATTTTTTAAGGTGTTTTATTGATTACAAGTACCTTAAGTACTTATGTTTTTTTCTCCTCAAAAATTTGGCTGACCTGATTAAATGTAATGCCCTTTAAAATAAGATAGCATTGTGGGCTGGCACCAGGCATATTTCAATTAAAGCAGGAAATCTCACCTTCCGTGTATTTTTTGCTGTGCTTCTGTCTTGTCTTGTTCTGTAATATCCACGCTTTTCCACTCTTTCTTGGCCTCTGTTAAGGAATGATTGCAAATTGCATCTGATGGTAGAAATGACACAGCTGTTAAAAGGTGGGCAAGTACTATGGCTAGTCTGTGCCTCAGGCTTTGAGTACAGATAGCTTTCTTCCAAACAATTCAATGAACGAACCGTACAAATGTGTAGATTTGTAAAGTCCCAGCTTTTATCATTAAGTTTCTACGTTGATTAAAGGACAATATGATTTACAGGCAGCTTACTACTGCCCCTTCAAAAATCAGCTCTATAGCTTTCAATAAAAGAATTCTCTCTAATTTCTTCTGACACTTATCTTTTTTCTTTTTTATCTGTGTTCTGCTCTCTCTAAACTGTTACAAGTATACAGGACAAACAGGAATGTTAAAATTGCTTGGTAAGTTGAGGAAAATAATTCTATCTATGGCATGCCAGCTTCTGATAATGTGATGTTTGCAGTGCTTTTCATGTTTGTCTAGTGCCATATAGTTTCTAAGAAATCTTTTGCAGCCAAGGAGATCTAGACAGACAAAAGTGTCCATTCTGACACTTCTAATCACAACTGCACCCACAGTTTCATTACAAAGAGAAAAGTGAGCACTCATCTATGTAAGTAGATGATCTCTGGTTTTTTTTCTACTTGAGAAGAATTGCTTGTATATATATATAAATATATAACCATTAGAAAAATATAATCTACTCAAAATAAAGTAAAATTAGTTAAATTATCTGACTATATAGCTGAGAATTGCTTTCTAAACAAATAGATTGGGATGGAAGAAAAAATTCCAGATTTGACCTCCGGTATTGTGCCTTCTGAAGTACATGCATCTGTTCCTATAAAAATGCTCGGTAGATACTTGTGAACAGATGGAGACCCATAAATTAAATTATTTATTTTATCGTTCATCTGGATTCTGTGCTCACTTAAGCAGCCGTGTAGTCCTGTGATGTTTCTAATGAGCTTGCTTAGGGACTTTCTTACCAATGGAGTGTTCTCCAAAGGCTCTAGGATTAGAGCTAGGTCTGCTCAGAACGACCTGTGATTTAGTGAGAGGGCTGTAAGCCACCTGTAAGTTGTCTTCTCTGCATCCAGTAAAGACGATAGAGGTTTCTTTTTGGTGATCAAGGGCAAGGATGCTCAGGCTTGGATTAAATTGTCTGAAAATACAAGATTTGGTTTCTCCTCTGAACCCACATAGAACACAGGTGCAATTCAGGTGCTAAAATAGCAAAAAAATTTCCTGAATCTCCTGGACTCCCCTGACGGATCCTTGATTTGCCCATCTCCCTGTTTCTGCTTTTCTCCTGTGTTCCAAATGGTGCATCTCTGTTGAGGTTGAGCATGGTGGAACAAGCTCAGGAGAGCAGCAGGAGCCATGAAGTCACCTGTTTTACACGATCAAGAAATTCCTTCCTCGTGTGGAAATACCAGCAGGGCTTTGCCAGCCACCATGGGTTCAGTTTCTATTCCCTAGCCAGGCCGCGTGAGCTCTGGGGACTGAGAGGTTACCTGATGCTGCTCTCGCGGTGCCTCAAAGAAACAGGAGAGATTGTATTTGTATTGACTGTGGATAAGAGTACCTACACAGCAAACTGAAGCTGCCAAGTCAAAAGCTCAGAAGCAAGAAGTTAGGAAGTACAAGAATAAAGGATGATCATTCCACTTTAATTTGGGCCTCAGGAAGCCCCTAGTCAAGTATTCATATGCTGCTTTCTCGTATTGGGTACATTTGGGGTCTCTCTTCGGGCTGCCCACTCATATTCAAGTCCTGATGCTCCTGGGTCCCCCAGGCTGGCTTTCCTGCCAGTACCCTTTTGCAACCAGAGGTTTCACCTCCTTCTCTCCCCTCCTTTCTGCTGGCATCATCAGTTCAGCAAAGACCCAACAGCCGTGGCTGGTACATGCCTAACACGGACAGAACATTTGCAAAATGAGTTGCTTGTGGATTTTTTTAATTCCAATACCTTTATATTTTTGTGAGTTTTTCTCTTTGCATGAAAGTAAGGCAACACTTCTGAAAAATATCACACTGTCCCAGTGTGTGAGTCCACAGGCATTTCTTAATGAAATAGTTATTAAAAGGATAATGCTATTCAAAGGAACTAAACCTAGCATAAATGTTATGTTTTGCTGAGTCTCTTTCTCATCGTGGACGCCTCTTGCTTGCCTGAAACTTTTCCCCAAGAAACCCAGCTTGAGGCAGGCACTTGGTCGCAATGGTAGAAGTGGGCAGCACCACGTGCTTTTTACGGAACGTGCTGGGCAGCCTGGAAGGGGCGGCAGCGCTCGTCTGACATCGCACCGGGAGCAGCTACACCGGCAGCGCTGAGAGCCGGCCCGAGAGGGGGCTGACCCGGATGAGTTCATTGACTTTGGAAAGGGAAACACCTGAGGAAACCCTAAAGGCAGGAAGGAAGGGGCGGACATATATGTTACTTTCCTCAAAAATGGGACTAGCATGTAGGAAGGAATACCTTGCAGCGGGGGACACTGTCATGAAGAAGGGGTTTGAAGAGGCAGCGATGCTTCCATGTCATGGGTTAATATTCTGCTAACATATAATGCACACTCCAAGAGTTTCATACAAACTCTTTTCCACAGTTTTTATTTTTATTCTGTTTTTAAAGATGTCAGTACCTCATACTATATTTTAGGCATGTCTGCATCTCCTTAGCTGCCTGTCTGGAGCCTTTTTCCATTTTTTTTTTTTTTTTTCCCTTCCCCCCTCTCCTATCTTTATTTTATGTGCATCTTTACTCTGACTCAGATTGTCAACGCTCCTGGCCATCCTTTTCTGCAGACCAGCAGTCTCCCAGCACTCCTTCCTCTCCAGGTAAAGCTCATCATATTTCATTGCTCTATCCCCTTTGTTAATGACCAGATCTTTGCAATGTTCTGTCAGGAGTTGCCTGCTGTGGCACAGAAAATTATAGAGCTGGTTTTTAAAGAAAGCATAGGCATGACAGTAGAATTTGGAGTTTGGAAGTCATTCAGGTTGTAAATCACAAATGTTTAAATAATAATACAAAAAAGACATTTTCTGCAGACCAGAGGTATTTTTCTAAATGCATTGATAAAAAATCAGTTTTTCCATGAAAAATGCTTTAAGTTGTTTTAAATTTTTTGTGTGTGTTTGCAAAAGAGGAAGTGTAAAATATAGCCAAATACTCCTCTACCAGGAAAGCATCTGCATACACATATTATATATACAATTGTTGTGTTGGCAATACAGAAAACCCATCAGTAATTTGTTACTGTGTTTGTGATCCTCAACTCAAAGTTCATAGAATCACAGAACGGTTTGGGTGGGAAGGGACCTTAAAGGTCACCCCGTCCCACCCCCCCGCCATGGGCAGGGACACCTCCCACCTGCCCAGGCTGCTCCCAGCCCCGTCCAGCCTGGCCTTGGATGTTTCCAGAAAGTTCAGAATTTCTGTTTTGAAGCAGGGGTTCTTATACTGCGGGGAGTGTATTTTCTGCTGTTTCAAAGCAGTGCCTGATCAGTGTGATAGCCATGCCTGTTACCGTGCTTGCTGGTGCTACTCATCAAAAATATGGAAAAGAAAGCTTGGGGACCCCTGAGTTATAGTAAATATCCCTTGCTATACCTGTGTTTCTTTTCACTTATTATCGATTGAGAATGACTTTCTAAATTTTCCTTTGATTTTTTTTTCTCCCCTTTAGCATGCCTATTTAGAAATCTAGTGCCTTTTTTTTTTTTTTTTAATGTACTGTTTTTTTGACACTGCTTTGTGAGAAAGACTCCTCGAAGGTCAAATGGCTATGAATTTATTTTTATAACAAAAAAAATATGCTGTGGCAACGTATGCTCCCTGGTGCTCTGCTTGAGCCTTGTTTCAAGACTTTTTTGTTTTTGTGGCAGAGCCTTGCTCTCGTCTTGGTCCCTTCTCTCTGCTGCAGGCAAGCCGGCAGCATGGCAGCGTTTGGAGCTGATCCTTCTTCAGGCTGGAAGCAGCAACGTAGATTTAAGAATGAGAGCATAAAAAGCAGAGGGCTGCACTGGTCACCAGAACAAACCGATCTTGGTTATGATCTTAGAAAATTTTTCAATAAAAAGGAGGGAGGGAGAGCCTGTGTTTGTCTCCTATTAAGCAGCTCTCCCTCGCTGTGCTCTCGGGCAGCAGCTCTCTCAAATGGGCTGAGGGAGGGTCCTGATTTCTTGTTCCTTTTTCATTGTGCCACTCCTTCCCCCTCCCATGAAACTGAGAAGCAGTAGCTGTGAACGGCACAAAAACCACCCTTCTGTCCTCTGTGTTGTATCTCACAAGCACAGTCCAGTGAGTGCTCAGCAAGCACCTGACGTGGGTTTAGGTTCAGCAGTTTTATTGCTTGTCGCCTGGAAAACTGAAAAGGCTGTGAGTCCTTCTCTGCTAGGAACTGGGGAAGTTTCATTTCCATCTTGTAGAAATGAAAACAGCAAAAATTCATTTAGTGAAAGCCAAAAGGTGTCTGTTTTAAAGACATTTTGCTGCATATCTGAATATTGAGTTATTTTGCTTTTTTCACAGCCACTATCTTGGGTGATGGCTACAGCAAAGTAATTAAATAACACGATACTAAAACCAAAAATAGGAAGGTAACATTTGCTAAAACTTACTATAGAATTTTAATTTTTAAGTGCTGCAAGTAGCAGCTACTTTTAATAATTTTATTTCCTAGCAGTTCTAAGTGTGTGGATTTTTTGGTTTTGTTTTTAATTGTGGTTTCAGAGGGTCTTCCTCTCCTATTGCAGTTTCTGGAGACCAGACTTTCCCATTATAATTTTGAATGGCC
Source organism: Falco peregrinus (assembly GCF_023634155.1). Taxonomy (NCBI): domain Eukaryota; kingdom Metazoa; phylum Chordata; class Aves; order Falconiformes; family Falconidae; genus Falco; species Falco peregrinus. Next base: position 2,076,972 of record NC_073729.1, on the reverse strand, counting down.
ATGTGCCTGATGATGTAATGTTTTCCCTTCTGATTATTTGCAAAAGTTCAAATCCATTTCTGCCATATGAAGATATCTGCTTACTTGAGTAAAATGATTGCATTTAAAACAAAAAAAATGTTTCCTGATATCCCCACTTCTATTCTTATTAAATTCAGCTACATATAAGTTAGCTATTTCTGCTGTATTTCTTTAGCTTTCATGTTGCATTTTGGCAGGATGTGATTTACAGTTATATTATAAAGTATTTTAGTTAATACAGTAGAGACGTCATAAATTACGACGTTACAATTATTTTATTGAATGATCCAGCCAGGTGCACAGATGAAGATTTCTATGGAGTTGTCACAATATTCCTATGATTTCTACTGAATTTTCCTTATTTTTATTCTCTATAAAATCAATTTACAGTCACGTATAAATACAATAGTAGTTGTATTTATATGCAAATTGTGTGGCTTCTTTAACAAATGTTAGGGACACAATGGGAAAAGCACACAGGGTTCTTAATGTTAGAGTCTGGCAGAATTTACGACTCTCAGTTTAAAAATGAACTCTGTAATACTCTGCCTAATTTCTTGGATGCGTGGAAGTGTTGGTATACAAGTAACTGATACTAAAAACTTTTAATACCTGAAGTTTTGTGAAATGGCCTTCCCACTAAGGGCCCCAACTTGGGTGGACTGAACACCTTGCCACCTGTCCCATGGCAGGGCTTGGAGATGAGGCATCCCAGTGTCCAGGTGTGAGAGGGACTGGGAACCAGTAGACCGGCTCAGACAGTGCGGGACAGGAGCTGACTGCTCACCATGAAAGTGCCTAGGCTCCTTTGTTGGTCTAGGCCTGGCTTCTTGATCTTACTCACAGTAATTACATCGCAGAAACTGCTATTATAAACTAAAATACTTAAGTAGGGATGATATGAAAAGGAACTGATCTCATCATTGCATACAGCACGCAGGCACTGTTGCTGTACAGCAGTGGTTTGAAGCTGCCTGTGATACAGATACTTTACGTTTTAGTGCATGAGTATGAACAAAACAAAACAAAAAGAAAACAATATTAGTTTTAAGTCTTCAGCAGAAGTTGAAATACTTTGGGCAGAAGAAGAGTTACAGCTTTACTTCTCATAAACTCTGCAGTATATCCAACATTTTGTAGTAACTTCTGTTTTCAATATTCTGTTCAGATGTACGGTATTTCAGGGATCCAAATGAGTGGTAGAACTTTCTTGAAAAAGCCGGCTGCTATTGCTTTAACTGTTATCTGCATGTTTCCTCGCAGTGAAAAAAAGCCCAGCGTTTTTAGAGGTGAGCACAGGACCCTTCATCAGGACCAGCAGCTTTGCCGATGAGCTTGACCTGGAGGGTGAGACTCTGTTGACCCCAATAACTCACATCTCACAGTAAGTCACGGCTCTTGAATTGTGCCTTAGTTGACTTAGACAAGAGAAGCCGATTCAGGTGGGAGGAGCTGAAATACGGGGCTGATAGGGCTATCTCAGATATTCGCATCAAACTCCTTTTACCTTGAAGCTAGTATACACCGTTCTGAGTGTCAGTAAACCTTCACGTTCACCTACAGAAAGTTCACTTAGCTTGTGACACAAGGCTTCGGTTTGTAGCTAGTGTCTCTGTGCAGCTGGTGGTTGACAGCCTCAGGGTTTTCACGTGGAGACAATGTGTGGAAATACTTGCCCGTTGAAAATTATGTTGCTCTCTCCAACATTTTCCAGTGGAGTAGCTGTAAAGTGCAAATTTTTAAATACTGCTTATATGAAATACCAGCCTTTCCATTTCAGCAGCACCTTCTCTAACAGTCAAGTGATGATCTGCATTGGAATAAAAGATCTGTTTTGATCTCTATTACTACTCTGTGGTATATAAAAATGATCTGAAATAGACCTGTATTTTTTGTTTTGTTGGGGTTTTTGCTTTTAGAGAAGATTTTCTCACATCTCTTATGCTAAGATGTTGTCTCCGGGTTCTCAGATTATTCTAAAAATCCGAGAATTGCAAAAGGTTTTTATTCTAGTGTCTTTAAAAAAATAAAAAAAATATTCTGTCATTGTTTAATTCAAACTCCTAACAAATGCTTATTATTTACCATAGTAAATGTGTGACAGTATGTCCTCTAGCAGAGGAATGAGACAATTTTTCCCCCTCCTGTTCCTAGAAATTTGAGGATTTCTGCAGTGAAACCACAGATGAAAATTCTTGGCATACTTGTATTTCTGAGGTACAAAACATGCAGAAATGCCTGCTGCCAATTTTCAGGGCTTCTTCCTACATGGTATAAATAGCAGAAAGGCAGGAATGTACCTTTTTATAGCCACTTCAGAAGGGCATTTAAAAAAAAAATAGATTTGGGGGGAGTCTTCCCTGCCCCCAAACAAAAGGACTTGCATTTTCAGCTGAATCACCTAAACGTACATATATTTGTAGGCAGAGGATTTAGAATGCTTGTATTCTGGAAGGTTTCTTAGTGGTACAAGCAGGAGGAGGAAGTCATAAATTTCTTCAAGCTTTAGACAAGAATAACAGAGCAGCAAAACCAGATCTAGAAGTTTCCTGTGTAGCTTTTTTTTAAACTTTAATTTACCACAATGTTGCGGGCTTTCTTTAAGTGAAATAAGCTTTGCTGCTAGGAGTTATCATAATCCTTTTTGGATTTGGGAATGATTAAGTTATTTCTCATTGTGACCTTCATTGACACATTTCAAATAATAAGATGCTCCATCACTTTTAAGTCCAACTTGTGTAGCAGATGAGATTTGGGGTTTTTCTATGAGGATATAGGTAATACTTACCAGCTGAAGAACATTACCAAATTAACACTCTAGTCTGCTAGTAACTTACATATTTCTCCTTTACTTCCTTAATTTTGGGTTGTAACCTTTGTTGAAATCTCCCCAGATTGCTCTAGGTCACGAGTGATGGGATGATAGAAAATGTGTCCCCATATACAGCTCAAATTGAGTCTCTGTTAAGGTGGGAGAAGGTGGAAGTCACTTCTTTTAAGACTTTGGATTTAGATGCAAAACTGGATAAAATATTAATTGAAATGTCTCTTTGATGCATGAGTTCCCAAATGCTGCAGAGCCTGAGAATTGTTCACTTAGAAGTGTATTTATTTTGTACGCAGTTTATTAAAAGGGCTGAAACCCTACCAGATCAGCCTACAGATATAAGGGTTGGGCAAAAAGTTCGTGAAAACCCTGCATTTTGTACTGTCAGATGGAGCATTGACATTCAGGTAACAGATATTCCCAAATATTTTGAAATGAAAAATATTCTAACATTTGTTTTACTGTTGAGCTGTGCGTTCTGCTCGCATTTGAGGCGGTTGCAGAGCAAGTTGCCGTGCACGGGTTACCTGTGCTGCCAGACGCTGCCGAGCAGTCAATTACCATGAATTATTCAGGCAAATACTGCTTTTTCATTGTTCATTTCAAAGTCCAAGGGAACAAATATTTATGAGCTGGCTACACATGTTAGTAGTAGGACCTGCGTGTTAGACGTGGGCATAGAATTAAGGATCAGATTTAGAACTGTGCGACAGTTACACCTCTGTGTGCGAAGACTCGTACTAGTTTTCTGTATAAGAAAAGTGGTTAGTCATTTCAGGTCTGTGTCTCTGTGCAGTTTAATTCAGGCTCGAAAGCTCTGCTGTGCCTGAGAGAATCTAGGGTGAAGTATTTTGTTCTGATGTGCCCAGTTGTGGAGCATTTTATTTCCTTAAAGCCATCATATATACAGTATAACCGCTGCAGATTGGTTGATAAGGGAATAAGCAACCATATGTAAGTCAGCACCAGCTATGAAACGATGTTAGTATGGAAAAGTCAAATTAAGTGCAAATATCTCTAGTTTCAGGTCTTAAAAGCAATTCATGCTCTGTCACAGGAACAGAAGCATGAAGACTGATTCAGAAGTGGAAGCATAACAAGAACCACTTTATCTGAGAATCCTTGGGTGTGGGATTCATGGAACCTTTTCCTGGTCGGTTCCGATCGCAACATATGAATTAGCTTATCCTTAAACCACAGAAAGGTGACTCCAGAGTAAACATTAATTTCTGATTGGGTTACAAATTTGTAAGTAAATACTACACAGTTTACTGGAGATATGCAACTGGAAGTGCCTTCTGCCTGACGACATGAAAAAATATTTCCTTTTGACAGGTAGTGTAAATCTGGCAGAAGTGTGGGGTACCTACTGTGTTACTGACAGGCAAATGCTTGGCATCGTTGTGGCTTAAGAAAAAGAAGTTTGTTTCCTCGCTTGCTTGAAAGAGGGGAAAGGTCATGGAAAGAAAATGCCATCTTTCAGCCCTCCCGACAAAGGGCTTTAGGCTTCTAGGCCTGAAGTCCCTCTAAACTGAATTTCAGTGCTCTGCTTGTTTGTGCAGAAATTATTCTGTTTTTGTAAATGTAGGTGCATATTCTCGCTGTATTTAATAGACTGGTTTTGTGACTAATAATAAAAACGCAGCTGTGTGGTTTTTTTGCAGGATATACTTCTGGCTGTATTTTAAATCTGTTTTGAAATCAGTATTGTACTAAATGTAGCCCTATTTCTGTGGAATTCAAAGTGGGAAATCTTTCATGTGAAAAGATTACTGTACCAGTTAATCATTTTCACTACCACTTTGAGGAAACAATAAAATAACAGAAACACCTTAAGACCTGATATTCAAACAGGAAGGTGATTTAAATTTCATAGAAAAAACAGAATTGCAGCAGAGCCATGCGGAAATAGAGAATAAGACAGGAGCACATGGAAGAGTGACTGCACTTTTCCTTCTGTGTGAGAAGTCTTATAAGCAGAAGATGCAGATTCAAGCAGAGCAATCTGTGTAATTAGCTGTTATGGATCTCACCTATAGAATGAACTGTAGCGGTTTGAAGAATGCAGTACACCGTGTGTTGTTTTGAGATAAGACTTGGCTCTTCAATGGTTTGTTTAATGATTGTTGTGGTCTGCTCTGTTGTAAAAGTGAAATAGGAAACTAGGCTGCAGCAATACCACACCTCTCCTTTGGACTTCTCAGTGTTTCCCTTCTCTAATCAGTGCATTCCCATACTGTCTCCTGTCCCCTGTTTCACTTCGTTGGGTCTTTTCTTCTGTTTGCATTTTAAAGCAGTGGAAAAATCGACGCTACTTGTAGCTGAGCCTCAGCTACCAAGAAGTTCTTGCCCTGTTATAATTGTATAATCTCATCACCTTTTTAAACTTTACATTTGGCATTAGCTGAAGCAGCAAAACAAGTTGACTGAGCTAAGCATACCAGTGGGAGGGAGAGGGAGAAGTGGGTGGAATTGAGCTGAAAAAAGGAGTGAAGAAAATCACGAAGAACTCTAATACATCTTTATGTAAATATTTCTCAGCTCTTTAAAGAAGTTTAAAAAGAGCTCTGCATTCTCTGTGAAACTTTCAGAAATGCTGCTGAATCAAAAATAAGCTTGTGCCTGTTATTTCTATCGTTTCTTCTTCTTGGGATTCAGCAGCTCATTAGACAGTTATTTGTTTAATCAGTTCTGGTGTATAAATGTTGGGTATTTCTGCCTCTTAATGAGAGAATTTTTTTATGGAAATACCGTCTCTGAATGTGTTGTAAACCTACTGCAGAATTGAAACATAAATCAAAGATCTTCTCTGGATACTGCATTTAAGCTCTTTTTACATACGTATAGTAGCTTGATTTTTCACAAAGTTCAAAGAAACCGAAGATCCCTCTTGAACAAGTCATGCCTAGTGCTATTGCCTTGAGTATCACACCAAATGAGTACTCACTGTCATAAGACTGTGTGAACCAATATACTCTTTAAGTATGGAAATTGCTGGCAAAATTCTTGATCTTTAAATTGTGAGTATGGTATTACTTCCACCTTTCTGTCTATTTTTTTTCTGAAAGTATTACCGTGGATCCAGCTGACTTCAGGGAATGTATTTCTTGCTGCAAGCAGTTGCTAACCTTGCACATTTGTGTTCCTGTTACTGTCTGTATGGTCAAAATAACAATAATTCTTGATGGTTTAGTGACTCTTCCCCACATGTTTCATGTACGTCTTTGTCAGGGTGATGAAAATACATTTCATTAGTTAAGGACCGGTTTATTAGTATACATCTCAAATAATTTTTCAGTGGAGGCTTTCTTGCAATGGCATACTGCTGTGATCTTTGATTTAATACCATAGGTTTACACTAAAACTAAAAGAAGCATTAGATTAAAAGCAAAAAGCACTTTATTTTTGTTGTGAAGTGTATTTCCATCCTGAAAAAAATTCTGTATCATGACATCAGCTTTGTCTTCTGTCCTGTCTCTGTCAGCGTCTCAGGTGTGGCAGAGAGCCTTTTAGGCATTACATTAGGAGTCAATGGGGGGCTCCAATGGGGGAGGTGTTCTTAAAAATAAACCTTTCCTTACTGAACAGCAGGAGAGATGGAATAATTAAGCAAAGAGACTTAGTGGGTTTTAATAATTTCCAGATTAAGCGGAAATGATAACAGATGGATCTTTCTGAATGATTGAAATGAATGCTTTTGAACACTTTGAAATGTAATTGAAATAATTAAAATAAAGTATGCTGATAAACGGCGAGTGCAGTGTCCATGGTGCTGCAGTTACCACTGGCTTTTCTTGGAAACAGTATTTTCTTTCTCTTTCTTTAAGATTTTAAAGTGTTCTGTGTTTTAATTACCAGCATATAATCTTTTGGCGTGAGATATAACTGCATTGCCTAGAACAAACAGTGCTGAATGTGTTTTATAACTGTCTCCTTTCTGTTGGATTATCAGTGAGTGGAATCCTTATTTGCTTTGATTTGCTAGCTGATATTGTAAAAGATTCCTGCTTTTATCTTCCTCTTCTGTACCAAAATGGCCCTCTGAAGTCTGAGCAAATATTTCTTTTTCACTCTTGAGTGGCCAGATGTAACGGCTGACTTCTGCTGTCACAAGAATTCTTCTCTGAAACACCGCTAACAATATTTAAACCATGACATGCATAGGGTCCGTTTTATCATTAATGACAGGGCATGTTAGAAGAATAGCAGCTATAGCAACAGTATGTAAGAACATGCTTGAGTTAAGACCAGAGCTTAATGCTCAAACCTCGCTGGTTACTGTTAAGTGCTGTTATTTCAGTCAGTTACTTAATATGCAACAGGAAAGTCTTCCGTACTTGCTGTACGCTGGGCAGCATCCCTTTTTCCTTCGGCATGTTTCAGTTTGAAAATCAAACTCCCTTAGGAATGCTGCTCACAATCTCTGCTGATTTAATAGTTTGCTAAAAAAAGGGGAGGACTATTTCCCAGAGTTATTCCCGTTGGTATAGAAGAGCATGGTTGTGTCCTGTGCTTGCATTATAAATTGACCATAGAAATCAACCCTAGAACTCTGGCTGTATCAGGACTCTCTTTTTTCTCATCTATTCAGTTGCTTTGAATCCATTTGAAGATTCAATCTGTCCCTAAAGCTGGTTTAATGTGCAATCAGGGAAGTTCCTTTTTCAGAAGGGAACTCCAGAATGGTGGTAGTGATTCCAGTGTCGTCATCCCACTCTGGTCTCTCGCTGAAAGTTGCATGGGAGGGATAAAGATCTGTGGCAATCCAGCCCTAAATATGGCTGGACCCTGAAGCAGGCAGTGACCCAGCGCAGTATAGTCATCAACAAGGACTCAAAGCATCTCTGATTTCAGTTAAGAAATTACCAGTTTGCTAGGTAGTCCCAGTTTTAGGGGGCTGCAAAGCTTGTCTGCAGCTGAAGACCTCAGTGGTTGTAGGAGAGCGGGACGTAAGCACACTTCCTCTTAAATGTTGAAAGGCAAATGAGTACTTTAGGGTGTTCATCATATTTTATAAGGACTTTATTTCTGGCTTGTGGGTATTGATACCAGCTGGAAGCACTGCCAAAATAGCTGTGGCATTCCCACTGTAGCAGTGAGCAACGGTACCAGTGTCATGCCTGCTCATGTGCAGCTGCCCAGACTCCAAGTCACTGTAAAACCTTCCCTGCACCTGGAGCACTGTAGCACTGTGGTGCTGAGGCAAATCTGATACCTTCTTTCCAGCTGCTATTGCATCCGTCTGTACAGATCTAGTCTGTCAGGCTACACCTAGACTGGAAGCTGTTTGAGTTGGGAGCTGTTATTGTCCTCTGTGTGTGTAATATCAAATAGGTGGGATCCCAGCACACAAACCGTTTCTGCGTTGTGCATCCCGTGCCTGCTACAGAATTGGGTAAAGTTGACTGACTGTGTTTTCCATGATACAGGCAGTTATTTATAATCTTTGGTTTTGTAGATGGATTACCTGAGATGTGCTGAGGACTTGGGCAGACCTTCATGGTGTCTTATTTCACCCTCAACACCAGCAACTGAGCTGCTTCTGACTGCAAAAAGTGATGTGGCTAACAGCTGTCCCATGTGCTTACTTGTTTCTTTTATCTTTAGGGAGAAGTTCTTGTGTACTGTGGTGGGTGGTTGCTTTTTTCATAGATTAGAGTGTGTAGTTTACATCTATAGATCTGAAGACCAGAAGGGATAATTAGATCATCTCCTTTGATCTTGTAAAAGACAGGCTGTAGCGCTCCGTTGAGTTGAATGGAGCACTGCTGTGCTGTGTTCTTAATGTTAGCAAAAACACGATAAAAGAATTGTATTTCACAAATTAGAGAATGAAAGATGAAAAATTCAGGCAGGAACCTAGGGTCTGCAATTTCATCTCCTTTTATTTTAACTTTCTAGCTATTTACTTATTGGAGAGGGAAGTGCTATCCTATATTGGTGCTGCTATTTGCCGGAAGGTACTGCTGGGCAAATGTGTTCTGTGTGAGGGGCTGCAAGTCTTTATGAAATAATACTCTCATGATCTGTTCTCCCTTAGCACAAATTGTCACTGATATATTAAGTACACCATAAAAATTAGTATTTGGCTGTTTTATGTTACTGACACAGTATAAAAGTAATGTGTTGACTTTTCCTAGTGTACAAACTGTCTAGGCAGAAGCTGAGATAGCTTAGCTATTTCTTTTGTGTTGCAGATGAACGTTGCATTCCTCGGTCTCCAAGTGCTGGTTTACATCTTGATTGATGTTAAGTAATTAAAGGAGGCTCCAGCTGCTTAGTGATTCAGAAGTACAGGGCTCTTATGCTGTAAAAACAACAAGTGACTCCCCACTTACTAACTTATCATTGTTTACTTTGGGGACCATACAGAATAATAAGTGCAAAACCTTTTTTGGGGGGGACACACCCACCCACACCCCCACACCCCCAGTAAAAATGTCCCCCTTTTATCTAGCATTTTAAAAAGTGAAATTTATGATCATCTTGAGTTAACTCCAGAATTAAAATTCAAAGCATAAGTAAACACGTTCTTTCTGTTATGAGTGAGGATGGAGAACTGCTTTACTTTTTGTTTAGATGTGATGGATATACCCAAAGAAGTTAAAAACTTGAGTAGTTTATAATGTGCGCACTTCTTTTGTTGGGAGTTACTTTATCCAATATATGGGATATAATTTTTGTTTAATGGTTTATTTATTATATGAAAAATAAAGTTTTCCGCTAATGCGGTAAAAAAGTCCTCATTATGAGGTTGTAAAATGTAATACTTTTAAATAGCAATCAAGTTAGTGTACTCCAAAATCTATGGGCAGCATTATGCCCACACAAGCTACATATACTGTGCTAAATCAGAGTAGCAAACAGACCTGGATTTGGCATCACGGCTTTCCAGCAGGAGTCGGTCTGGTATCAGTACAGGGTTGTAGGGATGTCTGTCAGGGTCAGTATGTGCCAACCAAGAGACATAGTCAACCTCTCAGATGTATTCCACGTGCAGGTACAAACTAATAAATGAACATTTTCAGTACAACTATACTTCTAAAATTGGTCAAAATGTTAGCACTTGAAAATGTGTTTTTTTCATTGGTGTAACGATGGCTGTGGATGTGTGTGTAGTTGCAGATATCTGCGCCTGCGGGGCAGAGCTGGAAACCAACGCAGCATAACAAGCGGATAGTGTGTGTGATGTATTTTTGACCTAATCGTCTAATTCCAGGCTCAACTATCAAATCCAGGCATGGAACATTATGGTATTAAAAGCCAATAGCACGTGTGACCCAAGGGACCTTTGTATTTTAATACTTGAATAACATTTAATTTCTAGTAAGTTCTTGAGAGAGCATCTTTTGTAGTAAAGTGCGTAACATTTGAAAAACGGAAATCAACAGCTGGTTTAAATATTGCTGAACAGTGTAACAGGACAGCAGTGCTGAAGGAAAATAGGTTTTTGTAATAGTATTAACACACAGGAAAACAATTCTAAAAGGTGTAAATGGTTTAGTTTACCTGCTGTAATACTGTACTTGTTCAGGATGGCATGCTGTCCCTTCTGTGGGTAAAACTGATCTGAAAATTGCTCGAACATATTATCAATATGAGTTGATTTTTCCTGTTAATTCCACAGTGTTTCACAAAGGCAAATATTGCAGTTGCAGGTTTTGTCACAAGGAAATGCTGCTCCCAGTATGACCAGGACCCAGTTCAGAATTAATGTAGTTTTTTCCCTCTTCCTGCACTTCTCCAGAAATCCTTTTACAGCACTGGCACATTTCTTCTGCATCTGCTGTTTCTGATACTATTGATGATTTTTTTCCGAACTTAACAACGTGGTCAAGTATGTTTAACACCCGACTGATGTAGCAAAGCTTACGGCAATGGAAGGATCTGTTCGAAGCGTTTGCCAAATCCAAGGCAGAGCTGTAAAGCAGGGAGCTCTGCACATCATCGGGGATGCTGAATGCATGAAGTGCAGCCCAGCGTGCTTGGCCTTGGGCTCTTGCCCTGGACACAGAGCCCATGGGAGGGCATGGAGCTGGTGACTAAAACTGACTTTCTTCGTGTGACTGCAAGGGCTGAAAATAGTTGTGATTTCCCTCAGTGTCTCAGGGACTTTCTGTCATTCCCATGTGTAGAACTCTATGTTTTGTTTTATGCTGCAGGAAGCTCAAGTGGGAAAAGCTAGGGCATTTTCATTGTGTTGTAGACAAAACACCTTAAATACCTCGCCGTAGTGGTCAGCCTGTCGGCGAACAAAAACTAAGCGTCTGACCTGTTGCTGATGGTTGTGTGTTGGTCTGTTTTTCTCAGGTTCCTGTGTCACACCACATGGGTGGTTACCGCGTGCCTCCTGGGATAAGAGCAGCTGCCTGCAGACGCTGTGCGGTTAGTTACAACCACACGCAGCCATTGCTGTGTCCTGTTACTGCTCTGCCTCGGGCTTTCCCAAAGAAAACTGATGTGTTTGCTTTGGGTTTCCCCCTTTTTCTCCACACCCATAAATATAATGTCAAAAGCGAAATGGAAAGCGGTAGCTCGTTGTTGGTCTGTCTTCATGTCCTCTCGATCAGGGCCCTGCAGCCAGCTCCCCCCTCCTGTGCAGCCAGGTGTCCCGGGTACAGAAATGTCACCCCTCCCGAGGAGGGGACTTCCTGGGGGTGGGGGGGCTCCCAGGGGCTTGGTCTTTTAGGAATGTTGGGCGCGTATGAATTAGAGCCTTGAAAATAAAGGCAGGGAATGTCCAGTGTGAAACAGCGTCCTGCAGAGAGCCGAGGCAAGCAGAGCACGCAATGCTCTGTGCGTGATGCTCAGTTTGCCAGGGGCTGTCCGGCTGTGTTCTGCAGGGGCGAGGGCTTTTTGGAAGGATGGCACTTTTGGGCAGGCCAGATCCATAACACAGGCCGTGTGTGAATGGAAAATACAGGGGGATGCCAGACATGTTTTGTGGTCACTACTAAAGTTTAATTTTCACTCAGGAATATGAAGGGCAGTGACCAGAGAGCTGTATCTGGTGAGATCTTGCATTGGGAAATTACTTCTCTATATCTGACATAAGATCACGTCAACAAAACATTTGACATACAGGCAATGAAACTTGTTTGAATTATCCTCACGATTATTTTGGATTTTTTCCTGTAGTGCAGCTATTACTCTGGAAAGCAGTTGAAGCTTTGTAGCTTCCCCCCTCCCCCTTCAAGTCGGTACCTATTTATGTACTGGCCAGAATGGGAGAACAGATCATAGACAACAAAGTCATATCAGGACTGCTGAAACTTTGACCCCCATATGTATGGGATCTGTTTTGTGTTGTTTTTTATTAAAAGCAAACAAAAAATTGTGATCAGCTTTGTAGTTTTTTTTAAAGGGTATTATTTTATTATAGAAATAAGTCTAGTATTTAAAAATTATGTCCTCATTTTTATTGGATGAGAGAACCCCAAAATATCACAACATTCCTTAATACTGTATAAAGAAAAGTATTAATCGATTTCCAGGGCAACCAGTTTATATTCCCATTTGCCATACAGGCGTTCTCCAGGCGAGTTAGCCTCCGTTCATGGACTGCGGAGCCCTACATTGCTTGTTTGAAAAACATTCTGCCCCAAGAGCGGGATCCAGAAGTGCTTGAACTGAGCATAACTCTTCTCAAGTTGGAGATGTGGCGTGGTGGACTTCACAGGCATTAGGCAGCGGTGAACGGCTTAAGAATCCTCACAATCCATTATTTTGAAGTGGTTTTTAATGCAAAATGGAAGCTCGTCTTGGGCTGTCCCGCAGATGGTGAGACGCACAGGGCAGCACCCGAGCGGGGCGGGAGCTCAGTTTTCCTTTTGATAGGGACATGAGCTGGCAGCGGTGCTTAGCTGGCCACCAGAAACCAAAGAAACAAGGTCTGCATGAAGCGTTCATTGTTCACCCAGGTCTGCAAGTCAGGGGCCAAATCCCCTCCTTTGTGCAATGTGAAGTGTTCGAGAGCTTTGGTTGGGAGCACAGGGAGGTTGCAGAGGTGAGGTGCGTCCTGTTCTTCTCCTGTCCTACCTGAAGTCTAGGATGCTGAGCTGCCACACGCGTGTGCTTTCGTGTCTTGGTTTCCAGAAACCCCACTCTGGATTTGGAGTCCTGCTGTGGTGGGCAGTACGCATGCAAACGACAAAAATGGGTCATGACTGGAGATGTGCCGTACCTGTTCCTCCTGAAAAGGGACTGACAAAGCTTGGCTTGAAAGAACTGCTCTATCTTAGCACAGTCTTGAGGAAAATCTGGCAAACTGGGATTGATAGACTGCGTCACGGGCGGCTGTTCTGCTGTAGCCAGCTGTTTTTAGAAAACAATCACAATGATTTTGTGAAATTCTGGTTCAACAGCACAAACATTAATTTCTGCTCGCTCTTCTCTTTCCACCATGTACTCTTAACTGTTTTTCAAACCGTGCAACATGTAACGGTTCTTGTTATTACCTATTCCATAGAATAAGTAATGCAGGGGAAATAGGAAGTCAGGTGCATAACTAAACAGGTATTATAAAACTTCATCCATGCTCTAGCTGTGATAGGTACACTAAGAAGTTTAAATACCAGTCATCGTTGCTCTTGTTGTTTAACTACTTGGTACCTCACAGAGTTTAGGCTCTGTGAGAAACGCCTTTGTTTAGAAGGAAAGGTAAAGGTCTGCGCGTGTGCTTTGTCCTGGAGGATCTGCACTGTGCTGGGGGTGTCTGTGGAGCCAGAGTACGCGGAAAGTACTAGACGAGAAATAGCTGTCTTTGAGGCCTAAAATGGCTGCTGGAATAATAAATAATGGAGGCATGCAACCACAGTCTATTTGTTCTTCAGTGAATTTAGTAGTGTTCTCAGTCCATCTGCTTTTTATTTTAGAAACCTAATCCAGTCCTGTCTATGTAAAATTTTCAGATACTAATTTGGAATGCATTCTTATCCACACCCTTTGCTACACTCTAGAATGCTGATATTTTGGTGGGGGTGGTGTTAGGGGGAAAAAAAGGCTCTTTGCAGCTTTCCGCTTCTTGTTTGGCTTTTTTTGGCCACCCACAGGGGGGGGCACCTGCCAGGGCTTCGGGGGTGCTTCCCACTCTGCAGCGCTCGGGCGTTCTGTAAGTGTGTGCGAGGGCTCACCCATTCATCATTATTACATCTTAATGTAGGTCTCAGGTTTGCTAAATTATGTTAAATCACTTCCATATTGAAACACATGAATAATTTAAAATCACTGTGTGCTGCAAACAGCAGGATCAGATTATTAGATCACTTAATTGTTTCTGTCTTTTTGTCTGAAGGTTTTTGGCCTTTTACAGTAAAATTATGAACTGGCAGTGTAGACGACAGGCCTTGTGGCACTACCGTCAGTGGCGTATTTGAGACACGGTACATCTAGGAACGCTTTTTTTCTGAAGGAAGTACAGTTTCTCAAAAGGGAGTTCAACGTAAATCATACCTAATGGAGCTGTAGTCGTCGTATCTCAGTTCCCCTGAGAGGAGAATGAATTATTAGAAATATTTGGATGGCAGGAGTCTGTCATTTATTAATGACTCTTTTTTTATGCATGCAAGGTGTCCCTGTGTCAGAAAGAACTGGAAGGGCGGGCGGAGGAGAAAGGGAGGAAAGGATAAAAGCAAGGCAAGAGTCTGAAGTTTGGCAATATTCACAACTGAATTGCAAGCCTTTGAGTTCAGTTCCTCTCCGATTAAGCAGGGCATTTGTGTAGAATGCAGACCATAGGAAACATGCAGTAAGGAGATGAGATGGATAGCTCTCCGGAGGTACACGCGGTGGACAAAACATTCAAAGTGCACGTGGCAGTAGGGACAGATCTAGCACAGACTGGAAAAATAGAAAGATAGAGTTTTGATAGTAGGACAGCAAAATGAATTGGAAAGCTGTGCCTTAACTACTGGCTTACCCTTGTCCCACCTGTACTTCCTCTGGTCAGCTCACTGAAAGGCTAAAGCATTGCAAATGCCTAAATGAATTTTGGGGGAGAGGACTGGAGAGGAAGGGGACAAGTCTTGGAGATGCTGTGGTAAAGCAGATGGGTTGTGGGAGACAGAGAGAGGAGGAAAGAGTAATTGAAGGATGCAAGCTTCAGTGAACAGGAAGGATAGTCGTATCAGCAGTGACAGGAGGAAATGAGCTCAGGATATGGGAGAAAAGTTGGCTGATCTTGGTGATACCGTGGGGCACATTTATGCTTGGAATGTGATGCCTTTTATTCTGTTGGCATTAGTGTATTTCAGAGACTCAGACTATTAAAGTTGGCTTGATGGCTTTGTGTTTTCCAGGTATTAAATTTGTGATGCTGCGTTCTAGACACATCGGTACTTGGTAGTACTCTAGGAACTGTGCCGTTGCGGGTGTATATTTAGAAGCAGCAACTTCCAGGAAATTAACTTTGTCATTTTTTTCCTTCTGCATTTGTATCCAAAAGCTTCCTGATACAGGACTGTGAGATCTGCTGTGAATAATACCGATCTTTTAGAATATGCTGCTTGTTTCCATCAGTTCTTATCTGCTTAGTTTTAATTCTTCTCTTTTTCCCCTCCATGTTTCCCTTTCCAAGATTCAGTGGAACACCTTGGCCCAGCATTTCTCCCCATGCCAGTGCTTTGTCCTGCCTCCAGACTTCTATGTACAGAAGACATTGGAGTTCTGCAGATAGGAAATTATTTTTTTCTTTCCTGTTCAGCTTGCCTATCATGATTCCTAACTAGTGTGTGTGCTTACGCAGAGCATGTGTCAGTGGGATGGAGAGGTGGCTGGTTCCTTAGAAGAAAGGACGGGAGCCCCTGATGGTTCCATGAACCTTAGAGAGCACCAAAGGAAAACTGAAGGGGAGACCCGTGCAGGCTGGTAGTTTGGATAACAATTCCTGTGACAGTGCTTTTTGATTGAGCTTTGCCAAAACCCGATAGATGGGTGAAATGGGTAAAAATGAGGTATCGTCTGTGGCTGTATTGTGGCCTGGGTTTTGAGGGGGATTGCTGCTTTTCAAAAATCGTCTTCCTTGGCTAGTGGGCCTCTCTTTTTTATTTATTTATTTGTTTGTTTATTTAAATTTCCTTTACCCTAGTCATAAAGAAAGGCAACAATTCTGCCCTTAGTTCTTGATGGCCACCACCTAATCTAGCTCTGCCTGCCTGCCATCTGCCAGCATCATCGACAGGCTCTTACTGACATGCACTCTCTTGGCTAAAAAAAACCCACCAAAAACAGGGGGCAGGCAAAAAAAGCATAAAGATCTGTCCATATTTCCTTGTTGGCAGCACTCTTCTGCGTGGCCTGAGTCCAGAGCCTTGTTTGGCACTTCACAGGTCCCACACAGGTTACTGATGTCTGCATAAACCCCGCATACCCCTCTTGCCCCCTTATGCTAAAGCACAGTTCATAACATTTCATAACACACTGGAAGTAATTTCTAAGTTTTCAAATACATGCATAGTGTGTTAATATGTAAATTATGCAGGGGACCAAATTCTCATTAGAAAA
Organism: Falco peregrinus; assembly: GCF_023634155.1. Classification (NCBI taxonomy): domain Eukaryota; kingdom Metazoa; phylum Chordata; class Aves; order Falconiformes; family Falconidae; genus Falco; species Falco peregrinus. The sequence goes on along the minus strand of NC_073729.1, from coordinate 2,060,624 downwards.
ATACTACAGCCTTTATGAGTCCGTCAGAACTTGCAAACGGAATGTATTCAGCAAAGGTGGTGTTTTGTTTGAGCAAATATTTTCAAATGCAACCATATGTCCTGTATATGTCTGTGTGCCCACTTGAACCTCTGATGTCCTTGGTGAATTTTCCTCTTGTAGTGTACCACGTTGCACATGTAGGCTTCTGTCTTCAGAGCTACTAGTGGATTATGCTGTATGTCTAACTTGGTGAAGTTAGCTAACGAACTTGCTATATGATTTCATATAATTAATTCTATAACTGGCCTGTAAGGAAAAAAAGGGATTATGCAAAGGGAACAGCCTTTGAGAGAGAAACAGCTTTTTCCGTTGTTGTTGTTGTTGTTAATAAACCTGTCAGTGATTTAGGACTGTATCACTTGGGAAATATTCATTGCTGTTTTCCAAATTGCTTTCTATCATTCATACCTTACATTTGAGCTTGCCATAGTTTCAAGAAGTGTAGAGCTTTAGTTTCATACTCAAGAAATTAGTTCATTTTTTCTAGATCTTTTTTTTTTTTTTTTTTTCATGTTAAGAAAAGAGAAACAAGTTAGAGATGTGAGAAATCCCCCTGCTAAAGGAAGGGGTTCTGCTTTGGCACAAGGGGGCAGTCATGTTATATATGAAATTAGAGTTACTCAACCATAGGTTAATAGTCAACTGGATGACAAAATTACTGTTGTAGGGTGGCATGAGTGCAGTCTTACATTTCAGCAGGATTCACTGATGCTCCAAGTAGAATGGTTACCAGAATTTTAGGGAAGATTTATTTGTGAACATTTTTAACGAAAAAAAGAAAAAAAAGAAAAAAAAAAAGGTCTGTGTGTATATGATAAACTCTTTTGTTCTTAAAGTTTAAAATACATACATACATACATATATATATATATATATATGATAATGTAAGTGTTAGACGAAATGACTGCAGTACTTTCCACACTTGTTACCTACAGACGTATCTCTCAAGTGTTAGTATCAACTCAGGGCTGGGGAACAAGAGGAAACGTAAACATTATATATCATTTAAAACCTCTGGATACAGAGGATTTTAGTTGGAAAGTGGTCTTGGTTTAAAGATCGTTGATTCTTTGAGAGGGATTGAATAGGAGATATCTCCAAATTTGTTTTGGATGGGACATAGCATAGCGCTCGAGAAGCCTTATTTCCCTCTTTCGCATCCCTGCTCATCACATTCCTGGAAAGGCCAGTCGGGTGATGTTCCATACAATTAGTGAAAACTCAGTACAATTCCTGTGTTCAGTGCTTGTTGGGAAGCATTAAAATGTAAAGTTGGCAGACAGTGGTGGTGTTTTACCTGGGTCATGGTCCTCCCCCCATTTTGGTTTGGTTTGGTTTGAAAGATCCAACTATTCTCAACATGAAAGTGAATCTGCTTGATTTACCTTGCAGGTAAGGTTGCACGAGCACAGAGTTCTAGAACTCAGGCTTATTTGTAATCTTTTTTTGAAGAAAAAAATAATCTGTGGTTACATGATAAACTGTTTTAAAGTGATTGTAATCCTAATCTATTACAGCACATCATGAGTGAGTCTTGCAGCACAGGTCTCAAACATAGCCTTGCATACAGATTTCAGACATAGGTCCATAGTTAGAATAGGTCTCAGGAGAATGCAGGGAGGAAAAATAGTTAACAGCTTCACATGGTATCTAACTCTAATATTGGAGCCTGTTTCCTATTAAAAGAGATCACATTTGTAAAAGCTGATAGACCTGATCGTTAGTTGCATTAGTATTCTGCTGCTGAACAAGGCTACCTCTAGCATTCTGTCCCTTAGCATGTCAGATATCCTGGTTTCTGGAAACTATTGATAGAAGGAGGAAAAGCCCTTGCAAGATGAGACAAAATGTTATAAATAGGGCTGGAATCACTGAGCTTTCAACTAGAAGTAAACAGAGTGTGACTCAGACGGGTGATGATCTTAAAGTTTATGTTGCCATCTCCAAGCGTGTCTCGCTGGGGGTCATTATTGCAGAATGTGAGCTTTTACTTGGAAAGCTTACAGTACTTTGGAAGTTGGATTTTTTTTAAAATGGTTTATTTATCATGGCTGATAGCATCTTGTTATATATATTTTTGGAGCTGAGTATTAACTTCATTATGTATGGCATACTTTGCTGTCATGAAAGAAAAAAAAAAGATTCACATGATTTCTCCTTCATGAGTTTCCTGATTGTAACCTCCTTAGCCAGGAAAGATTTACAAGAAAAAAATACACAGATGTGCATGCACTGCTGCATAAGGTTTGGGGTTTTTTTCCCCAAGGATGCAAGGCCAATGTGATCCTGTTCTCTGCGTGTCAGCTGTCCCCAGTCCCCAGACAGCTTTTGACGTGTTTGCTCTTATCTTAATTTCATAGGAGTTCATTCTAAATTATATTGAATTCCACGAGATAAGCAGTTATGTAGGAGAGGATGAAGAAGGAGAGCTCACGGGTGGCTCCTCCGTTGAAGTGAAAGGTTTTTAGTCTGTGTCCAGTCTTACTGTTAGACGAGGCACTGTCCACACAGGGAGCCACAAGAAAGTGAGTTTTGGAAATTCTCCTGTGCACACAACTGTTTTCTTCTGTTAGAGAGAGGGTGAGATGATACCTAAGCTTGAAGGTGGGAAATGCCTATAATTTACCGAAGTGAAGCCCTGCAGTGATACGTGTGTACCCCAGACGAGCAGTGAAGATTGCGGTGACAGGCTGGTTTCTCAGCTATCTTTGCCTTTCTGGTAGCAAGCCAGTATCGTTACAGCTGTTAAACGGCTGACACTGGGTGACAACCTCTGCCTCCCCCCCCCTAATTTTTCAGTTGTTCTTGACAGGTAGGTTCAGATTGATTTCATATGACATTTTGATGGATTTTTTTGATTCAGGGAATGAATATTTTACACTCACTCAAAGCCTAAGTAGTGAGAATACACTAACCTTGAACTAGGTATTTTCACTTCCAGCATCTATGTGCTCCCAATGTGAAATTGTCTTTCATAGTCCACATTACAGTGGGAAAAGTAGATCTTACAGCTCTGTTTGGGGCAGATGGGGAGAAAGATACTGCAGCAGTTCTTTGACAACGAAAGGCTTAGAGTATCAGTCAAAGTAATTAATTTTTCTGACTGCAGTGTTTTTACTTATGTCCATGAAAGGACAGTACAAGCAAGGTGTACATGCCAAAAATAGCCATATTTTCTGGTTGGGCTTGAAGAATTTTCATTTTCTTGAAATTACAACTCATGAGGATTGTGTAGGTGTCCATCATTGACTTTTCTCCAATACTTCTTCCTCTGAGCTGTTACATTTTAACCCTGGGTTTGATGCATTCATGAGAGGGAAAGTGCTGCTGTGTTATGGGCACGGAAAGTAAGCTATGGAGCGTACTAATTACTCTTCGTTAATTAAAAGTCAGAAAATATGTTCTCATGGGCTTTTCTATGAGATTGTTAAAGTACAGTTTCTTTATCAAATGGAAATAAAGTTAAAGGTTTGTTCATCAGCTTGTCACGGGAGTTGGCAAATCCATGGATAAATCGGTGGCTGGATTCCTTTGTCCTTTTGTCCCTCCTTTTCACTGGAAAGACAAAGTATATAATTTCATAATCTGTCTCGTGGATTTAAATCATTTAAAACATACCTTTTTCTCTTGTAAATCTTTGCCATAGGATAAAAGTTGTCAATATCTGAAGGGTGAAATTCAAAGTGGTAGCATGTATATTTTCGGAAGTTCAGTTTTAACTTTGGGCAGAGGCTCATTTATAATCCCTGTTGGACAATGCGTTTGTTCTCTTCGACAGTTGAATAAGGGGAAAAGACATGTTGAAAAATGTGTTCCTGTCCTCTTTTTCTGTGTGCTTTTCTCTACATCTGTGCTTAGCAGAACCCCTCAGGGTATCCTGGATTGTATTTACCAGGAAGAAAGAATACCTGACTAGACTAGCATTACTCCTCATGATTATGGTGTCATCAATTAACTTACATGACTCAAAAGTGAAGCTTGCCAGTCATTTTAAAGCTTTGGATAATGAAACTCAGGAAGTTTGTTCCTACGGCAAATTTCTTCAACCTTTGTTTAAAATAGTATAAAATAACTTCCTTTAATTGTGGAAATATACTGTTGGCAAAAGGCAAGGGCAAACTATAACTTTAAACCTTAGAAAACATGAGTCCATCATATCTGACAGGTTAGAACTGGTTCCTCCACACATCCAATAGTAGACAAATAGCAACAGTGTAATAATTAAACCTTAATCCTTGTAGTCATAAGCTATTATAAGTAATTGCAACTATTATGATTCTATTGCAGCTTATGAGTTTTGCTTTTCTTATCTTTCCGAGTGGGATTTTCTCCCCCCCCGCCCCTAAAGAAGGGGAAATGCCTCAGTGCTTTTGAAGGCCTGGTAGGACAGCCTGACAGTTATGTAAGCAGCTGTCTGCAGAAATTCATTAAATGTCTGATTGTGCACAGCCGTGTCTGACCCTTGGCGCTCATGCTGAGCCTTCCCCCCGCCCTCTCATCTCTGGTTGATATTGTGGATATTCATTTACAGGGATGCAGACTTCACTCTCACAGTAAAGTATGCCATGATCCCTTTAAATTTATAGGCAGGGGTTCACAGTTTTATGCGAAATACACAAGGAATTTGTCTCTGAATGGTGTGGCTTCTCGGAAGCATGAATTGAGCCCTGTACACATACTCATTTCTTACTACTTTTCTGTTTGTTTTGAGGCTCTTCCATTTTTTTGGTGATCTTTTAAGATATCCAAAAAGTGGGGGCTTTTTTAATGTCCCCCTGTACTTGATTCTATTTTTTAAAGTACCAGTATTTACTGGCCTACTGTGCACCCCATGATGTCAATGAGGGAATCATCAGCAAGTCTAACATTCAAGGAAAGTGTAGATTTTTTAGTATTTCAAGGGGTGCTCAACAACTTGTGTATTTTGAATTTGTGACTTGTGCTTTTTCTGTTCTGTGTTCTATAACTTTCTCCATCTCCTGTATTCAGAGTTTTAATTTTTCAGCATCATAGTTCCACTTAGTTTTCTTCTTTAATGAAATTTCATCGATTCTAAAATGGACCTCATGTGTTTCTTAGCTCTGCCTACCTGATGGTGCCATTTACAGCCAAAAGAGTCTGAAGATCAGTGTAGGATTCCTTCTGGCTTCTATTAAGATTGTGAACCATTTGTTTTTGTAGGTTTTTTTCCCCACTTGTTGAAGCTGAGAGGTGGCAGGGCTAAACCATGCCAAGACTGAAGCCACTGGACTTGGCAGGGTTAGTCAACAACCAGAAGATATGCTAGAGCATTGTTTTGGGAGACATTTCCTTAGACAGGTATGGTGGAACTGAAAGGGTTGTTCTGAAAGCTGTCAGGCTGGGCTTTCTGCTACTTCTGCCCTAGGAGCCGCACTGATCCTTTGGTTTGTTGCTGCAACTAAATATTGTAGCATGCATTTTATTGGACAGCAGTTCTGGGATTGACCATCCCACGCTTCCCACAAGAGGCCAAATGCATTTAGCCAAGTTGGTAGTTAAGCCTAAGGAAGAATACACAACGTTTGGGAGTAGCTGCCGGGCAGACGGGTAGGCCCCGCGGTCGGTGACCATTTCAGCGGGTGCTCTCAGGGCAGCCTCGGCGGAGGCTCCGTTCTGTTTAAGCTGTGGCGTGTGCCTGCGCGTGGTGCTGAACCAGATCCAGCCGAATCCCTGCGAAAGGTCACGGATTAGAACCGAGATTCTCCAGTTCTCTTGTTTGGACTGTGTCTGCCAGCTATGAGCCAGGCTGAGTAATCACAGCATTGCCAGCCTCGAAGGGGTCATAAATTGTGAGTTAGGGCCTGCTGAATCACAAGACTTAAGGAAGTACTGGCATCTATTTTGAACCTTTTGTTTTCCCAACACTTTGGCTACACGGAGTTTCAAGCCCTTCTGTAAAGCTAGAAATACACTTAAAAAAATAGAAGATGTTTCTGTAAGTCCTTGAAGTTTCAATCCTTCAATTTTTTTCTGGAATTCTTTCTCATGATCAGTATATCATCTTCTTACACACACGTGCATCCTATGTCTTTGTTTACTTTGTCACCCTGAGAGGGGACCAGATCAACTGCTGGCTTTAGGGTGGGAAGAGGGTTCTGGCACGCTGGAGGATTCTCATCTGTGTGCAAAATAGACTAAAGGACAGTCAAGGAACAGGCACAGAGGAAAAGGGAACCTTTATTATTTCGCTAGTTAAACCAACTTTTACTTTGAATTTGTGTCTGCTTTGGCTGTATATACCTAGAATTTTAAGTCTAGAATGTTTGGGAGCTTGACCTGTGAGAAGTACGTCAAAAGCCAACAGTGGGGGTTTTATTGCCTAGGCTACCTGGGTAAAAGGCTTCCGTTTTGGCAACGGTATAGCAGGAAGTATGGAGCTGAAGTTAAGGAAAAAACCAGCACCTCAGCCTCCTGAGCTGGGGGAAACCAGAGAGCATCCGAGGCCTCAGCCTGGTGTATGTCCAGAGAGGACACTTTACCCTGACAGCTAGGAAGGCTGTGTGTGGGGGTGGTGTATAAATATGTGTGTATGTTCATTTACAAACTCATTAATTCAAGTGAGTACTTCCCTTTTTCTACACCATTTATTCCTTTTTGCTTTTAAGCTGATTTGTGCTCCTTAATTGCTCTTGTCCTTTTGGCAGCTGAGGTGCCTTTTGTCCGGGGAAACCTGATTCCATTTGCTATCTAATCTATGACTTGTTTTGCATTTTGTTAACATTATGAACAGATTCTCTGCAGTGACCTATTCTCACCTCCTCCCCCCAGCATATATCTGAAATTTTCTGCAATATCCATTTCCAAAAATCTGAAGAAAATTGATGTATTGTGTCCGTTCAGGTTATCCCTCCTTTCCTACTCAGCTGCCAGTGCAAGCAACAGGAGATGTCATCAGAAATTGTGATTCACATATTGACAATTTCTATTGCAAATCTCTGCGAGTGTGTGCATTCTCACAAACACGCACACTTAGTTCTCATCGGGAAGTACAAAACACATTTCTGAAAACCAAGAGCAAAAGTGTCTGTGAACTCGATCCAAAGGTAGGCAGCGGGTAGCTCCTTTCCCACCCAGATCCCGAGGTTTGCTCTGCATTCCAGTGCTGTGCCGTGTGTTTGTCGTCCGAGCTCAGACACATGTTCAGTCTAGCAGCTCCTCTTTCAGCCAGTGTTTGAGCAGCGGTTAAAAGAAGATGCACTCATGTGGAAAATCCTGGCAGCAGGCACCCTGGATTGTGTTACAGCAGCTGTCCTCAATGGGAAGGCATTGATGTTTACAGTGTGTGTTTTTCCATGGAATTTTGTTTGTCTGCCATATATATACAACACAGGCTATTCTTCTCTGTGTGATGTGTTTTCCAGTGCTTTATATGCAAAATATTTTCTGCAGTAATATTTATATATTGAATGTGAAGGCAGATGTAAGGCAGACACCAGCTTGAAAACATTCACAATTAAGAAGTCTGATATGTAGTAATTTAGATTAATCAGCATCTTCGAAACAAACAAAAAAGGGGGGGCAGAAAAAAGCCTTACAGATCTGAAACATGCAGTCTTGCTTCAGCATACATATGAAAAATCTGGGGAAGAATTAAGAAATGCTTTTTCAAATAACCTATTTATCAGCACATTAATTAGTAAACCGTTCCTCGTAGATAAGTTATTTTTTATTTATTTGCATGGAGCCTTGAGGTGGTGCTGTAATCTGAATTGCAAATGGATTAACTGTCAGTAACAATGTTGGATGTTTTGATGCAGGGTGAAAAAGCCTTTTTTGCATTATTTTTCCAGTATGGCAATGTCACGTGGTATCACTGTTTCATAGCTATTTTTAGTGGAGTCGTCATTTTAGCACCTAGGCTGTAACTGGCATAAGTGTATGATGATGTCATTCCTGCCTCTGTCATACTTCCATTTATTTTTTGGCAAGGAAGTTTTTTCTTGTTTTATTTTTCACTTGCTGAGATCATGCCAGTGGAATTCAATGGGCCTTGCATTGTTTTCCAAAGCCCTAGTTCAGCAAAATGCTCCGATGTGCTTGCTCGAAGTTAGGCAGCTGTCGGCTCGGGTAGGATTTAAGGACTACCTTAAGTGCTTTTTGGAGCATCAAGTGATTTGTAGCTTGCGGATAAGTAAATGCTGTGTTTCCCCCTCCCCCCTTGGGCTCATGCCTGTAACAAGTTGGATATGATGTAAGTCAAAAGCCATTTCCACATCTGTGCGACACCCCTGGATCATTCCAAGATCTACCTGTCCTGAAAATGCCACTGTGCATCACGGCGAGGTGTGAAAACAGAAGAGAGAGCCTCAAGGCAATCGGACCCCAATTCCTTAGGATGCTTTGTGAATAAAAAGGAGCTGCACAGTGCGTGTATGGAGTGGAATGGGCATCTCAACCCCTGTGTATTCTACCTGAATCTGTTGCTCTGGTCTTGAGAAACATCTGCCTTTGGGTTGGATCACTTTCCCAATTGTCATTGCGGTAAGACATAGACGGAAAGCTGAAGTAGCCTAGCCATTCTCCGGCAACTGCATGCCCTGAAAAAACTGCAGAATGAAGTTTTAAGTAGCATTTGGATAAACACGTGCAGTACCAGACACACAGTTGTCTTAGGTTTACAGAAAGAAGCCGTGTGCTTGTGCACAGGTCAGCCAGCCTCCAGTCTTCCAGAGACACGCACAATCGCACCCTGAAGCTTGCGGTTAATGACTATCAGCAAAAAGATACCCAAATGGAACACAGAATTTGTGAAGTAGTCTGCTTTGATTTTTTTAGAAGTCAGTGCTCGGTCTGGGCCCACATGCCGATGCGCTGCACAGGAGCCCATCGCTGTGTTCGGCGGCCAGGGAGTCTCTACCTGTGCCACAAGGAGCCTGAGCTTCATCGGCCTCTAGCTTCTGCCTTTGTGCGCCAGGAAGAAAAGCCCCAACTTCCAGTTGTCCACAAAACTGTATGCTGAATTAAAAGACTGCAAGTATAGCAATGCTAGGCCTTCACATCAAGTCCAAACTTTTATCAAAGACATGTATGTCAGCAGGAGGCTCTCGCTGCCGTGTGGCTGCAGCAAAGCCCAAAGCAGCGTGGAAAGTGGAAGGTGTACAAGGCTGCAGTTCAGGCAGTCTTCCTTAGGCATCGAAAATATCTTATATTTACTAGTACCTCACACAGTCAAGCAGTCGTAGTTAGTTTCAGCCAAGTCTTCCTTCCCTTTGATCTCCATGCTGCCTGCTATTATAAGATACTGAATTATCACCACCTCCCTCAGGCTGTCTCAGAAGTTTACAGATGCAAACTTGCAAATCAAATAGTTTATGTTCAGCTATTTTCCCATTACTCCCTACCACTGCAAACCAGCCAAAGCAAAGTTCACAAAAGAGAAAAACAGTAGTACAAAACACTTAATAAATTATCACCCTTTTCTTTTCAAAATCTTTCACGAAGTAATGTTGTTTACTCTTCAATATGGAGCTATAATGAGAGCAAAGTCCCTTTGCAACTTGCATGTCATGTAGGTCATTTGTGTATTGGCACTGCTAATCGTGATGATTGTTTCTAAAGACTTCACTGTAATTGTGTGTTATGGTTTTGTTTGTGTACATGTGGAGCTGTACCTTGTGCCATCAGCTTTGGCTGAAGCACTGGCTCAACAATGGGAACATGGTGTGGGAAATTAGACCTACATGGAATTGTGTATCAACATTTTCACCACATTACTTCCTTTTTTTCTTTTTTCTTCTTTTACTAGAATTATTAGAGATGTAACCACAGAGCCTCTTTTACAAAGTGCAGATCCACGCTGCTGTCAGTTTTCATTGCATTTCTTGAGCATGTTGTGGCCTTGAAAGTGGTTTTACTATAAAGAGTGCGGCTCCAGTTTGGAAGTTTGGTAGAAAAATGTAAGATTCTTTTAATTTTATTTTCAGAGGGGAAAAGGTGCTGCCTTTTCCATTCCTTTGTCTGGGATTTGAAACAAACTATAGTAGTAGTTTGAAAGCTTTCCCAAATGTGTCTTCCATTACCAATGACACTTTTAAACTCTGTTGCTAAACCTTCTAATCTTTAAGGTTCTGCGAGTGTAGGCAACTGTCAGGGAAACTGCATAATTCAGCAGTGAAGTCATGCCTGATTCATTGACCGTTATTTATTATACAATGATTTCTGCAGTTCCTAAAGATGATAATCCTGGTAGTAAGCACTGATGGAAGTCAGCAGTCTTGGAGCAGAACTGAGATGATCAGTGTTACATGCTAGAGCAAAATCTGGTAGAAGTCACTCCATTGACAAATAATCGTATTTAACACAGGTTGCATTAAAAAAAAATTAAAAAAGGGGGCTTAAAGAGCTTGTAAAGTATTATTTTTTTTTAACAATTAATTCTAAAACCTGTGTGGAAGTAATTTGTGATTCCTTTTTGTTTCTTTCCTGTTGGTGTTTATGTTTTTGACTTTGTTCCTCCCTCCTCTCCTCAGCTTTTCTTATTTTGGTTCATTCAAGTAATTTAATTAAAAGATGCTCAGGAGATTCCCAGTGTGTGGTGCAGGTGGCTTCCCATACTCAGCTTTTCTGTATCTCAGTGGTGTAACCTGTGTATTCCTGTTCTTGAACTCTTCTGAGCTGGCAGTCAGTGGCTTCAAGTAGTGACACCCTATGTTGTGGCTCCGAGAAGATGACAAGTGGCAGCTGGAGACGGGTTTGGGAACAACTGCTTTTTTTTTTTTTTTTCACTTGAAACATAATCTGTGCCTCCTCCCCCTCTCCTTCCCCTGTTTTGAATAGAGCACTCAGGGAAGGGAAGGAGAAGAGAAAAGAAAAGTTTGGCTGATGCTTGTTTGCCTTGGGTTTAGTTCAACGGCATCGGTGGCCTCAGCAGCTGGGACAGCCCTGGGAGCTGGGTGCTGGGTGCTGCCATGTGCATTTCGTGTGCCGCAAACAGCGGCCGCGCGGGCAACATTTGAACTCATCTGCGGCGGCAGCACTCCTGTCGTGGGACAGGAGGTGGGCAGCTCCCGGCTTCGTGGGAGTCAGCAGGGGTTTTGCCAGAAATGTGAGCAGGCCTTAGGTTTTTATCCACAGTTTTCGGCCTTGTTTTGTTTCCAGGATTTGTCCTGAGCTGGACACTTACGTGCCGGGGCTGCCTTGAGCAGCCGCTATGCACGGCGCGCCGGGGGCTGCACCAGACCGTGGGGGGCTCGGGCACCGCTGCGGCACAAACGGCGCGAGCCCAAGCAGGCGCTGCATGCTTGCGATTATGGTTTTAAAACTGACCTGAAAGCAACGTGCTGTGAATTACTTCAGCACAGAAGCTGGAATTGAAGTCGAACGCAGCACAGAGCGACCCGGCGGCTGTGCCCAGCTAGTGCGTGGTGCTGGGGAAGGGCAGGGGCTGATTAGCAGGGCAGGAGTGCAGGTGGGCGTGATGGATGGGCGGCTTAGAAACCAGCCTGGAGAAACCTGGATGTAAAGAGACAGACCAAAATAAAAAAGCTTCATACACTCTCCTTAGGGACATCGGAAACAACTAACACATCCGGTTTTCTGAATCAGTACTTGGCATGGTATAATTCCATGCAGGGCAGACACATGATTTGGAATGTATAGAAGCATCAGAACATGGCAGTTCGAATATATAATTCTCCATTCAACAAAGCAGCAATAAAGTAAGCACTTCATACTCAATTAGGAACATATATGAACTAAGAAATAAAGTACAGGATTTATTCTTAGTAGCTCTGACAGTACTGGTTTGCTACAAGTTATTTGCAATTTATAGCAACCAGTTTCATTTGTTCTTGTGATACCTAAATAGTATTCTAAGATCATAATAGGTTTCAATTTGGTTTGGGTTTTTTTTGAAAAAAGCTTCCTTATAGGAGAGACTTGGTAAATGATATATGCTTGCTAAACACAGTTACATGGAAAGTTTGCACTGACCTTGCAGAGTATTCATTCCATAAGCAGTGCAGAGCTTTCTAGCACCTGAGAATGAAGATGTAAAATTAAACTCTAATTGAAGAAATTTATTATAACCATCGATTTGGAACATTTACAAAAGATAATCAGGATAACGATGACAAGCAGCTTGGTTTCAACCTTTCACTTAAAATATAAATTTAGCAGGTGTTAGAGTAAGCTTTAAGAGAAATTTGTTTGTATGTGTCCTTATAAAATGTAGAATGAAAGCCTTAGGATAGGTAATTGTGACTGATGGCCTTGGATATTTTTCCACTTCTATTATCCTTTTATGCTCTGATGATGAAAAATGTTATACAGATTAACAAGGTATGTTAAACCCTCAGAAGGAGCTGACAGCAAAGCCAAACACTGTCCTGGGCTATTTTATTGTGTGTATTTTACTGTACCTGAACTGGTTTGCTTTTTCTGTCTCTTTCCTCTGAGTATGAAAGAATTGTTGAGTCACCTGCGGCTCTTCCAGTCCCTGAACTCTTTCTACATCCACAAGAGCTTTTTGGGGCAGTATCCTCAAGTAAAACAGGAATGGACTTTATTTTGAAAATCTTATTTCCGTGAAAAGGTTTTCTCTGTGGCATTTTTACATACTTTTTGGTGGTATTTACCACCACCTTGCTTTCTGGGTAAATTTCTGAAGGGGTATGTGTATTTATGCGTATATATATGCGTAAGGTTAAGCACATTACAAATTGCATCTTTACTGAGCAAATAACTCATGCATCTTCTTAAATCTAATTAAAGTTAATGGGCTTGTTGATGTGCTTAGAATTAAACACATTCCTAAATATTTTTCTGAACTGAGACTTTACTCCTTTGAATTTTAGTCAGTACTGCAAACAGAATGGAGTAAACAATTTGTTGCTGTAATTGTCTCATAACCGTGGTAAACCATTCTGCATGAAGGAGCTTGAACAGTATGTACCTGGTTTAGTAAAGATTAAGAATGTTTTTATTGCAAAGGAGAGACCAGGTTTGTTGAGGTTTGACTTTTCTGTTGTCATTTTGGAAAGATAAAAAGTCAGGTTTAATTCAAATGCTGATTTGAAATCAACCAAAAAATGTCTGTGATGCTTGCAAAATAATTAACTTTTGATGGTTATTCTGAACTAGTGCACTGCTAGTTTGCAGTCTAAGCAGTTCAGAAATAGTGCACTGACCATTGAATAGAAGACAAGCAAATCAAAGCTGCTTTTCCTGTCACACATACTTGTGTTAATCCTCCTACAAGAGACCAAGCAGAGACACAGTAGGTGTTAAGAATTGTTGAAAAGTTCAAAGTGTGCATACTCGGTAGGATGCAGTGACTCCAGGGTGCACAGGCTTTGAAAGGGTGATGTTGCAGCCCTGCAGAAAGGCTCTGTTCCTTTTGCACTGGTTAAAAGGTGCTGTTATCTTTGGTAGGAAGAAGGCTGTGGAAAGCTGAAAGTGAATGACTGGTAGCCGATGTGTGTGGGGGGTCCTGAATACTTTATTTTAACATATTCTGCTGCAATCACATTATGAACAATTCACACTTCACAGAAATCAAAGAAGGAAGAAAACCGTTTAGATCATCTTGGCTTATACTCTTGCTGATGCAGGATTGATTCCTGCTGTATTTTGCACTGGTGTTAGACATTCCATTGTTATCTGACTCAAGTGATAATGCATTTCCCAAGACACTTTCACAGTCTAATAGATTTTAATGTTAGGAAAATTTCTGTTTCCCTGCAAACTAAATTTAACTTTGTTTAAATTCAGACCATTATTGCGAGACAAATCTCCAGGAACATAAGCTAAGTAATACCCATCGCTCTCCTTGGCAGTTTACACCATTGAGGTACCTCTAAGTCTAATAATTGCTATTAAAGAAACCATGCTACTGCATAACTTTTTTTCACCACAAAAAAAAACCCCAACAAACAACCAAACCCCAAACCCAAATACCAGTTGGGTATTCATCAATCTGATGTTTTTCTATTGTAACTACATAAAAATTTGTGATGCAATTCAGCCCTATGTCTATAACAGCACTTGTGGCTCAGCTGTGTAGCCTATGCTGTATGTTTGGTTTACAGGTAACAGCATATGCAGAAATACAGAAATCACATGAAGCTGCAGGCAGGGGTGTTTGGTGTTTTGGTTTGTGGGTGGGGTTTTTTTTGTTTGGTTTGGTTTTTTTTAGTCACACATCGGACTGTTTAGTTTTGATCCAGTTGTTAGAAGGAGTTACAGCCCCTTATCAATAGCCTGCTAACTTAAAAGAGCCATAAAACCGACTGTTTGACATGTTCACAGTTTAGGAAGATCTAGAGAGACTCTGCAGCATCTCCAACGTGTAGGTACAGAAGGAGTGTAGAAAGAAAGGCTAAAACAAACAGGTGTTGATACTGCTATCGACTCAGTGGGAGCCCAGCAGATATCCTCAAATCGTCAGCCTTGCCACCTGGCTGTGTCTGGGACACGGGGGTTCACGGACACAGAGACCAGAGTGCGGCTCCCAAACGGTGTTAGGTTCAACCTCCAGCTGCCAGAGAATGCAGAACAGGAGATGAATCTGTGATCTGACAGATCTCTAAGAGACAGATCTCGAGTGGCAGACAGAAGGATAAGTGCCTTCATTCGCCCCCGTGAACGGGTCTCCCTTGCCTGCAAGTGGCGTGGAGATGTGGTGGGGCTGGCCAGGCAGCTCAGCTGGAGGTGCCACTTCGCACCACGTGGCATGGCTGCGAGCGGGCAACGGTGTCGCAGCCCTATTTCATAGTTGCTTCCTAGGAGAGCTCCTCCAAAGTCTGAATACTCTTGAAACCCCATCTCTGGCTTGCTTTGGCTGTGGATGGTCTTTTCTAAAATACACCTCGCTGCCTAGTGCAGGCCCTGGTTTCCCTGGTGGGGAAGGGAGACGTGATTATTGTGGAGTCAGGAAGGTAGAACGAGGGCCTGGTAAGTGCCCTGGGGACAGAAGGCCAACGTGGTAGCTAGTGTGTCCCTACCGCCTCCCCTCCGATCGCTGGCTGAAATGGCTCATCTTAAATAGAAGCTTCCTGGCAGCAGTGGATAACCTTCACAGTTGTAGTACCTCATTTTTATTACCTTTGGCGCTCTAGTCTGGTATAAACAACGTGTCTCGTTACAAAATGAAAAGCTTTGTCTTCCAAAATTAGACTTATAAGAAGTTTACACTCCATATTCTGAAATGTCTTTGGCTGAACCTTTTGCTTTCCTTTTTTGCTGTGTGTTTATCCAGTACTTCTTGTGGAATCATTGTTCTTGATTTAGGTATTCAACTTTGTAAGAGCTGACTTATACCCGTGCTTTACGTACATTACCTTTTGATGGGAAAAAGTTCAGAAAGCTTCTTGCAGCTGATCAGTAAGTAGAAGAACATTGTGGAATTGCTGGAAAGTACCACATCTGAGACAGTAGAGTTGCTAGTGATGCTCTGTTGTTTCTTTGGGAAGAGTAAGGTTGAATCAGCATTGCAATTAAATACAGTCCATACAGTGAATGTACCACGGACCTTGTCTTTTAAATGTGGCACTTGTTATAGTAGTCTCTGAAAGCACTGCTGTAGTTACGCATCTGTAAGTACTTCTATTATAAACCCTTATTTTTATAGCTTGACCATAGAAATTTGCCTTTGGCAAGACCTTGGCACACAGACTGCTGTCAACAAACAGGAGTCTAAGTTATGTATGTATTATCTTCTCCTTCTTAAATGTAATTCATTTTAATTAGAGATGGGCTTGTGCTACAGAATTCAGATCCAAATCTTTAAGTCGCCTCCCACAGGTTTAGAGGATGTGTAGACTTGATGCTTACTTTTGGGCCAATCTTTCATTTAAATTCAGCTGGCAACGGTTAGGCAGTGCAGTAGTGTCAGATCCTTTTACTATTTTCTTTCAAAGAACAAAATCTTGTCAGCGGTGTCCTCTCTTCCACTCAGAATAATGTCTTCAGAAATGCTTGATTTATTTTTGAGTATTTTATTTTGGAAAAAAATCAAATGGCTTCTAGGTTTTGTTCTGTTTGGAAGAGCATAAAAAGTTAGAAGGCTGATGTTGCAATCTGATTTGGGTTCCTGGAAAAACGCTGGTCTGTACTGATGATGCTGACAGCTCCCTGACTCCGGGGGCTGGGTAATGGCTTTTAGCTCTGGGTGTCTCTGGAAGCCAGGTCAGGCTTCGCAGGAGAATTACAGAGCCATGGTTCATATATGCAGGGAGATGACATGAAAGGCCAAAACTCGGTTAGAGTTGCAACTGGCCAGTGCTGTGTCAGACAACAAGAAGGGCTTTTTTAAGTACACTAATAGCAAGAGGAGGTCTAAAGAAAACATTGGACCAATGCTTGTTGAAGGTGGTCACCTGACAGTTGGACTTGATGGTTTCAAAGTGTAGAGGAATGAAGCTAGGGTTAATTAACAATATCCAGCTGTGGGCTGGCTTGGGGGGAGGGGGGGGAGTGTTGGCTGATGTGGATAAGGTGCAGCTGTGGCTGGTTTCTGTGAAGTAGTCAAATAGCTCTAAGGACGTGTGGAAGAGGGGTAGCTAACAAACAGAGACCTGGAAGGAGCAGAGAGCGTGCCCTGGAGGTGGGAGAGACAAGGAGAAGGATGCAGCAGAGGGACTGGCATGAGGAGTATGAAGAACCAGCATGACCAGTAGGATCTGACTACCCGTAAAAGCCTTGTTGCAGCCTACTAGTTCGTTTGTGCTGCAACATCAAATGTCTTTTCCAATCTAATGATTCTATGATTCTGTGACTAACTGGGATGAAGAAAAAGCAGAGGCATTCAATGCATTTTTCCCCTTGGTCTTTCATAATACCGATAGACCTTGGCTTGCTGGTCCCCTGAGCTAGAGGACCATGTGTGCGGGACCAGTGACTTTCCATTTGTGGACACTGAAATTGTAAGGGACCAGCTGTATCAGCTGAATGTCCACAAGTCCCTGGGGCACAATGGGATTCATGCCAGCGTTCTGAAGGAGCTAGCGGATGTTACGGTATCCTTTTTGGCAAGTGACCTTAACATAGTGGATGAAGGGAAGGCAGTAGATGTAGTTTTTCTGGATTTTAGTAAGGCTTTTGGTCCTGTCCCTTACAGCATCCTTCTGGACAAGTTGTCCAACTGTGGGATAAGCTGGGTTCACGGTGTGCTGAGGGAAGAACTGGCTGGATGGCAGAGCTCGAAGGGTTGCAGTGAATGGGGCTGCATCTGGCTGGCAACCAGTCTCCCGCGGTGTTCCTCGGGGCTCAGTTCTAGGGCCAGTCCTGTTCAACGTATTTATCAGCTACGTGGAGGCAGGAGTTGAACACACCATTAGCAAGTTTTCTGGGTGATCCCAAATTGAGAAGTGCTGTTGACTCGCTTAAGGGACAGGAGGCCTTGCAGAGGCATCTAGGTAGACTGAAGCAGGATGTGAAGGTCCTTGAATGTGTCTAGAGGAGGGAAACAATGCTGGTGACAGGGCTTGAAGGCGTGTCCTATGAGCAGCCGCTAAGGATTTTGGGCTTGTCTAGTTTGGAGTAAAGGAGACTGAGGGGCAACCTCATTGCTCTCCCAGCTTCCAGAGGAGGGGATGTGGAGAAGGAGATGCTGAGTGCATCTCCCTGGGATCCAGTGATAGGACTTGTGGGAATGGTCCAAAGCTGTGGCAGGGGAGGTTTAGACTGGACAATAAAAAGCATTTCTTTACCGAGAGGGCAGTCAAACATCAGAACAGGCTTCCTAGAGTGGTGGTCGATGCTCCAAGCCTGTCAGTGTTTAAGAGGCCTTTGGACAATGGCCTCAATAATATGCTTTAACTTTTGGTCAGCTCTGAAGTGATCAGGCAGCTGGACTAGGTGATCCTTGCAGGGCCCTTCCCACTGCAGTCATCTAGTCTGTTCCATTCTATCTCAAGTAAACTCCTAGGAGCAAACCCTTTTCCAGGGCAGAGGAACAATCCAACAACCTGTGCCTTAGAAAACTGGTGCCGCAAGTGTCCCCATCGGTTGCGCATACCCCTCCCGGTTTCCCCCAGCTGTTCAGAACTCTGATTTCTACTCACATCTTTCAGAGGTGATGTGTCAGTAAAGGAGGGAAATGCACGTTTGCCATGCATAGGCCCATGCTTCCTTCTTACAAAAACAGGAGAAAATCTGGATGATTTATTTGTCTGAAAACCACTGAGCTCTTCAAAGCAATCTCTCAAGAATCCTGGGTGTGAGATGATTTTTTTCAAACCAAAACAAGCTTTTCAAGCCTCTTTTGGCCTGACTGTTGTCTTGCAACCATGCAATGACCTGCTTACCTTAAGAGGACATTCCTCATCTAAATCTTTTATATATCTCTTGTCCCTGTCCTTATGCATGGAATTTCCAGGCTGTAACCTCTTTTAGCTCCTGGCCAAAGAATGTCTCCAAGGTAGTGGCAGTCAGTAGCAATCCCATTGCTCTTCCGAGGTGGAGCCATCAGCGTGCTGAGGCTGCTCTGCCCCAGCTTTCCAGGCGTTCCTGAATTTCAGATACAGAATAAATGCTCAAAGCCATATTAATGATAGCAATTGACTTGGATGTTGAAATACAACATCAAAGTCTTTGATGAAATCATACCAAATTTGTAAGTGGACACAAATCTATCTCCTGTTTTATTACGGCATAATCCAAACTCTAAGTACTAGCATCAGTATATATGAAGGTGCACGACATGTTTAGCTCAGCGTATACTCGTGTTTTTAACAAGGGAGTGAAAGTTGTGGCCAGTACCTGTCTGTCTCAGATCAGAAATGGGAAATCCACCCTACGTAAGTCAGGGTTGACCTTTGTCACCAGCCCTGGTTCTCAGCTGCCTTTCTATGTGTGGATGTGCAGAACTAGTAAAGAAATAGTGCTTGTGCTTTCCCAGCATTAGGTGAAAGGTGTTAGTCCCCTTCTATTCCCAGTTAGTGTGTTTAATTAACTTGTGATGGTTTCACTCAGACTTCTGAATACAGAAGTTTTCAAGTATCAGCCTATGGAAGTGTTGTATACAGGAACTGTGAAGCATATGAGGGGGGTGTTACAGATAAGTTAGCCCTTTTGTTTTCCCTCCCTGGGGGAAGGACCGGGGCAAGGAGAAAACTTTTTTTTTTTCTTTCTTTGGTTTTTGTTTTTTTTTTTTAAATTTAACATGACTTGTTAACCATAAAGAAGAAACTTTCACTTTCAGGCTTTGGCAAGACTTTGGACATCTTCTTATTTCGCTCCCTGTGGTTGCTTGTTCTAGGCAGCCAACTCCAGTGGGACGCATAACATTTAGTACTTTGAAAGCGAGTATGAATATGTATCTTCCCACACCCCACCTCTTCAGGTATCCTAACAGAACATATGCACCTTCTTTATGTCTTTGCTTTGAATCTCCATCCTCTTGAGAGGAAGAATTACATGTTTGTCTGTATCTCCTCTTTAATTCTTCAAAAAAATCTCTGAATGTTAGCTTTGGGACAGAGATACTTGCTGATAATGCATGTTGGAGAGCCACTTGCATCTGGAGCAGCTGACTAGTCATTCTGTGATATGCTAGTGCTAGATAACTTATTTTGCCTTTGAGGTTTCAAAAATAAGGAAATATTTCAGAAAATATAACAGGATTTTTTTTTGGTAGAGGTATTTTTTAAAAATTAATTGAAATTAAAAAAATTATCTGTGAATGGGCAACTGCAGTATTACTCTTTAACATGTTTATTTGTTAGCAGTAAATCACGCGCTCAGAAGGTGTCTTGTTTATATCTCGGGACTTTCAGTTCCTAGAGTATTCAAACCCCTGTCTTGGGCCATAGCAAAGTACTCAGTATGTAGCAGCACTTCACCTGCTGGTTCCATCAAGGGCTGTTACCAGCTTAACTGGCTGGTAATTTTGGGTTCAACAGTGCTGACTTCTCATGCAGGTATTTGTTATCCCATTGTCCTTCCTTCCCTGTGCACTGACTACACCAAGTCTAGCTGGTTACTATTAGATTGGTAATGGTCGCTGGAACCAGAGGGGGGTTTCTTTTGCACACTAAGCCATTCTGAAGTGCTTTATCCATGGAATATGGCAGCGGTGTTCTTAGTCTGGAGGCTGATAACTGTGGTTTAAATCTGGCATTAATCAGCAGTGTGCTTATTCACTAAATTCAAACTGACTTCTCATCCTGTGCCTTCCCAATCACACTCTCATACGTGTCTTCATTTTATAGATTCTTTGCTCTGTGCACCGAGTCCCCATTCTTACTCCAGATAAATTTGGAACTGGAGGTGGTTTAAAGAAATACATTCTCACTTAGATAATCTTTGTGATGAGGTCTGTGTTTGCTCTCTTGCTCCTGCCTTTGTTCCCTGTCAGTGCCAATACTGTTAGGACTTTGTACAAAACAAAGGCAGACAAAAATTACTAATATGCCATGTATTGAATAGATCTTACATCTTTAATTACTGTATAATTGCTTAATTGCTGTATGAAGGGCAGTCTTCCATAAATGTCCAGCCTTGTTTTTAGGTCATGGCAGTTGGTTGCTGTGGTTATACGACTGGGATGTCGTACAATTATGTGTTTTGGTGTGGCCAAACACTTCAGAGCGGAGAAATCTGAAGAAATTAAAAGACTGCTTTCCCACCTTGGGTCATGTTAAAAAAGAAAAGATTACAAGCACATACAGAGCAAAGTGTCTCCTGAATATTTTGGGCTTGTGTTATCATTTTATTGCTGAAGCGTTTCAGATTAATTTTGCAAAATTAAGTGATCACTTTGATATGAGTGGTTAGCCTCAAAGTCACATTCCAAACCTGTTTACTCATGCATAGTACAAGCACAGGGTTTCTTGCCGTACATGCTCTTTAATATGTTTCCAGTCCATTCATACTAAATATATCAGTGTGATCAGCACATGACATGAGGAAATACTTGAGATGCATGTGGCTCTTACACAGGGAATACATCCTGGTACCAGCAAAAGCAGGACCGAAGCAGAGGGGCTGCTGAGACGGTGCAGGATGGCACCATGGTGAGGGAGCTGCCATTGTTCCCTGTATGCATGCCTTTTCCAAAGCGCTGTTTTGTGTTGGCCCTCCCAAGTATGTGATGTATCTTAGGGGTTTTGATCACAGTAAAATTTCAGGGTCAGGAAGATGCATCTCTTTGAAACACAACCATGTCAGTGTAGTTTAGTGCCGTCTGCAGAGCTGCGAAGATTGCCCCGTCATTTGTGTGTCTCTTTGCTATCACGTATTATCCAGCTGTCGGTGGGTCAATCCAAAACATTGTTTAAACTTTACTTTCAGGTGATAATTAGAAAATTATCAGAAAGCTTATGATCACCAAATTAGGAGAAAGTAAACCATCGTTATACCATGCTGACAAAATCCAGGCAGATTCATTCAAAACTGGGGAAATAATCCAGATTTAATTTTTTTTTGTCGCTTTAACTTAATTTGGCCCTATGTGTGTAGGCACAGATCAACAGAACCAGTAATACCATGCTCGCAACACACACTTCTACCTTAAAACGATCAGTTGTAAAATGTGTTATTTTTGGAAAGTAAGGTGAGTTAAAATGGTTAAGAGCTTATTACTCTAGCTCTTGCTTCAACAATATGATCACGAAGGTTAACGACGTTTTGTTTGCACAGTGCTGTGCTCCTGTCCATAGTTAATATGTATTTTCAAGAGCATTGCAAGCAGATTTTTTTTCTGCTGTGACTATAAATCATGTCATTTCCTTCACATTTTGGGTGTAGTCTATGGGCAAGTGATGTTGGTTGACAAAAGAGCGAAAAAGGCTTGTCAACAGTTACATTGGTTCCTGAATTACAGGGATGTCAACTTCTCCGTTTTGGGGGCTCCACTTGGGCGGGTAAGTACTCGGTTTCACTTGGCAGTGAAGTCGGAGCTCCTAGCTCACTTCTTTTTTGGTGTACTGCTGCTGTTCCAGATGCAGACCAAGCTTATCACCAGTATAATAGGCACAGCTCTCTTAAAGTCAGTAGCTGAGTACATTTAGGTCAAGATCTCTATCACTAGCTTTCCTGTCAAACTACTGCCTTCTCACTGTGTGTAGTGCTCTTTTGTAGGGTTGTAATGGAATTCCCATTAAACGTCTAATAATTTAGTTTAAAAAAAATAAAGAAAAAAATCACCCGTGGAAAAGCAAGTAACTGGAAGAAGAAATAGCTAGCTTAGAAGTGCAGGCATCAAGTGCTATTTCAGGTGTTAATGTCACGTGAAGGAATTGGAGCATTTTTGGAGGAAAAGGGCAGATGAGAGAATAGTTCCAGTGCTCACCAAGAAGAGTTACCTGTATGGCTAACTAAATGTAGCAGCAATGAAGAGCTTTGCCCATGTTTAGTAACAAACACTAGTTTTGGTATGTTCACAATACCACCATGCTGCGTAAAGTGCCTGTATGTTTGAACTCTATGCATTTCTTTGAAGGTGAGAGTTGCATCAAACTGTATATGCTAAATAATGCAAACAGCATTCATATGATCAAAGATGACTGGTCTTGAATTTGTAACAGTGGGTTAATGTTAAGGGTGGTTTTGTGTTGCCTGTTCTTGGCACTCATCATTTTAACAAAATGCACGTTGTTTATTTATATGTATACATGTTCCTTGTTACCTTGACTACAATAACATTTACTTTTCTTTCTAGTTTCAAAATGTAATATTAAGTGTGTTTGGACTTACATGCTTTAAACACACATATTTATTAATTGAATTCAGTCTTCCTGTGCACATAGAATCAACATTTTTGCATTTGTCAAGGCAGTCGAAAAACCTAGAATTATATGTAGGGTTGGCCAAAAAAGAGGCACCTGGAGCTGTGGTGCATGAAATAGCCCAAGACACATAAATCCCATTACAGTATTTTATTTATCTAAACAACAGAGAGCAGTGTGTAGGTAGTGTTCAGTGTCTTATCAATTAATTGTTCTTGAAACTCACTGGATAGCAAAAGCTTATGTTAAAATATTTGGAGCTTTTTTTTTTTTCCTTTTGTGGAAAGACCTTTCTTTCTTCCCCCTGCTCTCAGCAGGGAAGTAACAAATTCATTACTAGCAACGTTGCCTTAAGACAATATGTACTAAAATAAATTGTGGTAATGTACTAAAATAAAATAAAGACTAAATTGTGGTAATAATAACAACGCTATTGCTCTTACAACTTTGGTCTAAAGCATCTTCATTACCAAAATACCCAGGCTTTTGTCAAAGTGAGCTGTTGACCAGCGCTCTCTCTGTCTGTAGTATGTTTTTTATATTGCTTAACATTGAGTGAATATTGACTTTAAATATTATAGAGAAAAGCAAAAAAACACAGCAGAGATGTGTGATTTTGTTTCAAGTGCAAATTCCCTGTGAAGGACAGCTTCTTCTTCGGCTGTACTTTTCATGTAATTCCTCCAAAATGCTGACAGAGGTGTTAGTGAATTTTAAAGCCCTTGTGAGCCTGAATTAGCAGTGCAGACCTTCACTTTATATAAAGGAAAAAAGAATCTGTACTGTATGTTCAGTATACCTCCTCCAGGTTGTAACTAGATCTAGTTTGTGGTGGGTTTACTTTCAGGCTGTTCTTGATGGACACTGAAACAGTCCAACAGAGGGGGGCCAGCATTAAGCGATGCTTGCTCCATACACACAGAAGCATTTACAGTTTTGGCAGTAGCTTGCTTTACTGTACCTGAATATTGTAAATATTCTTTTATCTGTTGTTTTATTCAGGGATTTATTTGTTATTTACCTGTGGATGCAAGTTCGTGATGCTGACTAGCTAAACAGAGTTGAACAGGGGCCTTCTGGGTTTGTTGCAAGGTTCCTCTGCATTTTAGTGTCTTCTGTATAACCACTGTCCCCCATTAAGTGAAAACTGATAAAAAATGTATTGAAATGAAATGGTGATGGCAGACTGTTCACCTGTGCCCTATCAAGGTGATTTTCCTTCCTGCTCGTTAGCACTGGATGCACATTAAAAATCCTGGAAAAGAACACACGAATGAGCTTTTCAGAACAAAAAATTAAATGATGCAATCTTCTCCAGATTTCCCCAGTGAAAGACTATAAAATTAATTACAATTTATTTTAGTCTTAATAGTTGTGAATTTGCATTCAAACAGAGAGAAATTACCCTCTGCACTGTGGTTTTTATTTTGCATAAAAGAGATGCCAACTAGACGCTACTGGGAATACTTTTATCCCCAAGGTCTATAGTAATCCTTCCTTGCTAAAAGACACATTTCTGAAATATTTATCATAAACCTGCCATGCTGTTGCCACATTGTTCCTTTTGTGGTGTGAGCAGTTCTGGGACTCCTGCCAGCATTGTTCCTTCCATTCAAATAGGAAATGTGCTCCCAAGTGTCTGGGTGTCAGATGAACAGCGCGATTCTTGTTCGGCAACCTGGCCTCGGTGGTTCATAGCCTGAGTGCTGATGGCACCAAAGTAGGAGTGGCCTGAGTGGGGCCCGTCAGGTTTACTGACATTATAATTGCAAGTATAATTTTAATTGTATTTGTACGGGAGAGGGGGGAGGGTTGATCACGTTGATCATTTTAAATACAAGTCAGGTCTTTGAAATACTAAGTTTGCGTTGCTTAGTGAGTTCTACAAACAATTAGGTAAAGAGTGAATGAAACTGAGGCTTTAATTTGTAGCTTGTTTTAATCAGAAAATGTTACAGCTTTAGTTCTTCTGCTGTCTTTGTTGATGAGACTAAATAACAGAAATATTTGTATGCAGCTGGAGATAGCCTTGCATCTCTTGAACTTGCACTGTATTTGAAAAGTGTGCTGAAACACCTCCCTCAGAAGAGTGTCCATTCTAGGGGGCTTCATCTATGAAATATTTGTTTGAATTGGTAAGCTAAAAATAGTGTCTTTTCAAAGAAATTGGTATATAGCAGAAAAAAGTCAGTTTACTGGTTACTTTTTTCCCTTACATGCTTTGCAATTTTGATTATTTTTTTTATATATATAACAAATGGCTTGATTGCATTACTCTTGTGTCTGTGATTTCGTTTTAAAATGCAGTTCTATTTTAGCTTGATTATTCTGGAGAACAACAAGAATAATTTGATAACACCTATTCCCTTATAAAAGCAGTTGAAGTATAATGTGTTTCCATTTCAAGATGGTGGAGTGCTGTCTGGTTAAATTATATAAATTCTGAACATGAATCCATCATGTATGAGCTTCTTGAACCAAACTTCGGCGGCTATTCTAAAATTATGCCAGATCTGGGATTAGTTTTTAATATGTGCTAGAACCTACCTGTAACATAGCTGATAAGCTCTTTTAAGAAATGGTGATAACTTCCGTGTATAAAAATAAATTATTTCAATTCATTACAATAGCCCAGGTTAAAATTATATAAATAGAGGTGTTTCTAATAATGAATAAATTTTGCATCAGCAGGAAGCTCAACACAAGTTAGAGGGAAAAATAAGAATTCTTTCAACTTTCAGTTCATGGGGCCATTGAAGGTTTTATGGTCAAGGTGCAGTTATTAGAGACCAAGGATATTTCTGGATCAGTATTCCCTAACTTAAAAGCAGGGCACAAAGTATGGGTGTTGCGGGAGAGACAGCAAAACAGGTTTTGTTTGATCAGTAGCTACACGCAGGAGGCTCCAAGCCTGCGTTTCTCCAGCTCTCTAGTGGCAGACCTTGCTCCTTGATCTAGACCTCCTTCCACTGCAGAGCTCCCGTCCTCCTGCGCCCTGTCCTGAAGTACCTGTGAGCCCCAGTCTGCACCCTTCCCCTTCATCCCTCTTAACACAAAGTTAGTTATTCTTTCATCCTCACCAAACCACCCTGGCACCTCTCGTGTGCCACAGATCTCTGGAGTTTTCCTGTCAGTGTGCCCCAGTCCTCTCCTGACAGTTGGTTGCTGTTACTGTCACCTGCTGCCTTGTCCCCATAGCGCTAAATTCTCGACCCAGTGCTGATTCCCTGTGGTCACTGGCACCGTGTTCTCTTGCCTGCTGGAGCCTGCCCCTGCACTGGCCGTCAGTGCAGTACCGAGATCTTGCTCTCGCTGCTGACGAGCATTCCAGAAGCCTGGAAGGGGGAGCTGCCTTACGGAAATCTGTGGATGTACAGTAGTAGTATTCCTGACAGAGGTGGAGGAGCTGGCTGGGGAGAGTGTGGGATCCTTCAGGGAAAACAGAGCATCCTTTACCTCTCTGTGAACTTTTTTTTTTTTTTAAGATAATTTTCCCTCAATTTCTCTGTTTCTCATTACCTGCTAATATGGATAACAGATAATACATATGGGCCTTTTTTTTAAAAAATGTGGCTAACTTAAAGTCATTAGGTCATGAAAAAGTGTAAAAAGGGCACCATTTCACTTCCTGTCAAATGCTTTGATTTCTAAATGAACACCTATACTGTCAATATTGTGAATTCATCCAGGACTCTGAAAGTCAAGAGTTGTTTCTTTGCTCCTCTGTCATTGCTGGTGATAAATAAGAAACTGTTGCTAGGACTTTATTTTGATGCACCACAATACAGTTGCAGACAGACTGCAATAATATGGATGTAAGCTATGGTTTAAAAAACCTACCACAGGAGTAGTTATTACTATAAGATTGTAATATTACTTATATTATAGAATCAGCAGAAGGTCTTTATCGTCACTTTAAGGAACATAAAAGCATTGTAACTGCCCTCTGTGTGTTGGAGCCGGCGTTCAGTTCTTGGGTTTGACCAGCTTTCTTCCGAATTCCTTCCTCAGTGGGTATCGCTTCCTGGTAGGGCTGCAGGAGAAGCTCGGGTCATGCTTGGGCCATTGCTAAATCTACAAGCTAGTGTTTTCCAAGAAAAACATTGTAAATTGTACTTTAAAAGGGAAATGTTGTTAGACACACAGTTATTTAAATTGGATTAACTATGCATCAGCCTTTCAGTCTTAAGATTCACTTTCCTGCATTTCTAGTGGAGTGAGATAAACCGGAATCTTTGCCTGACTGTTTGCTTTGACTGAATTCAGTCTTTCATAAACAGTGTTGTATCCTTGTATCAACAGCAGTGAGGTAAGATGTTGTATCTGAACATGGCAAACCTGATTTTTGGTGGGCTTACCTGCGTTTTACTTCAGAGGTCATCTGCTTTCACCAGCAATCGTCAGGTTCTTAACACAGCTGGAAGCGTAACTGCAGTCACAGCCTTTGCAGCTGGCAGCACTCCCGCAGCTGCTTGACTCCCAGGCGTGTCTGCAGGAGCTGAAGATGCTCCATCGGGTGTAGCCAGCATCTGCGGGTGCAGACACAGCAGCCCTGGCTCAACAAAGCTGAAGGAGGTTCCTAAATCATGCTGGAGGAGCTACTGTGGCATTGAAATTAAGCGCGAGCTTAGATGCTTTTCTGAATGTATGAGGGTCTGGGAAAAATGTGTAGTAGGTCAGATACAGCAGGATGTTTCAGGATGCTCTTTAGCACAAGACACTTGTTTCAAGCACATTTGAGCTGCGCTCAGGGCTAGGAGATCCGCCATTAGCAAACCAATACATAATTTTCAAGGAACAGTAAATGGGGTAGAAAACATCTGGTGTATCTTAAGAATAAAGTATAATGCGGTAAGCCCTACACTTAAAAATAAATAAATATTTACCTACTAGAAAGTATTTCTTGACACATAAATCGCTATTCTGTGAACTGTTTGTTTCACTTTAGAATTTAGGGTAAACCAATTTCCCCATTAGATATAGTGTATTAAATGTTGGCTTTTTGAATTGTTCTAAAATTTGAGTCACTTTTAATAATCTGCTTAGGGTAAACAGCTCGTCCTCTTTGTTATACAGCCAGCCATATTTCCAGATCAGTAGCACATATTTTGATTATTGAATGACTGTATGAAAACACTTTGAGGGTTCCAGGGTTTAACACTCTGATGGATTCCTGTGAAATTAACTGCAGGAATTAAAATGCATTGTTCTGACACGCTGCATTATCTGCCTGTTCAGAAACAAAAAAGTTCCAGGGCAAATACTTAAATCTAGATTTGTTTAGCCTCTATTTCCCAGCTTCTTGCTAAGCAATTCAAGAGGAAAAAGATATTATTTTTATCTTTAATTTTGTTGAAGTCGTCATTCTATTTAGAGTCAGACAAGCCTGAGGTCTAAAGTTACATTAATTTGGTCAAACTGACCCTGAATTCTTGACTGTAAACACCATAAATCTTCCCTGCAATAATTAGTTTCACATTGTAAAGGCCATGTGGTGAAGGGTAATCCCTCATGCAACAAGTTAAGTTTCTAATTTGTTTTCCATAGCACAATGAATTCCAAAAGCTTTCACCATGTTTCTAGCGAGTCATTTATCAGCTTCATAATAAAGCATGGAAGGGACATCACAGATCATCTGCAACAGAAACCGTCACATATTTCCTCATAGCCAGAGCAGGCAGCGGTGCCCTAAGGCTACGACGTTGACCATGATATTTCTTTCATCATTCACTTTGTTTTAAAAAATTTTAAACTTAAAAGTCTTCCTGAAAAGCAATCAAAATCTGTAAGCTGAGCCCAGAGACTGAGTTTCTTTATTGATTTTCCTATAGAGAGTGTATCAAACAGAGCTCAGTAGTGTGCCAGTCTCCCACTTCTCTGTTGAGAGTGTCATGGTATTGCAAAAAGCTTCACCAGTACAGGGAACCATCAACACCGCGACTCGGCTACAAATAAGTACAGAAGGTGATTTCATTCTACCATGTCACTTTTCAGAATTGGTCTATTATAGTTCCTCCTAATCTAGAGTATAGAGTGCTGCATATCTATGCTTTATAGAGCAATAAAATATTTAACATAATTCTTCTTCAAGTATGTTTTGGTAATTGCTTTGAAAGCCGCACCACGTATCTCTAGAGCAGACATTTGAACTGCAGCTTTTATATCACTGCTAAACCCAGTAACAGGCTTCATCCCATCTTGGTTCCAGTGAGACCTTTTTCACTTTTTTCAGGATTTCAGGTTCATTTGGGGTTTGGGGTTTTTTTGTGGTGGTAGTGTAAGAAACACCTTTTTTTGTGGTTTTGTTGGTTCATTTGTTGGGTTTTTTTAAGGAAGTTGATTCTGAGGGGAACATATCAGATATTTTTGACTCAAGTGAGTGTCCCTTTAAACATCGTTTTGCTTGTGGTGAAGCAAAAGTCATTTCAGCCAAACAGCTAAAAGAAATCAGCAAAAGACTGCATTAATCGTGGCATACCCTTTTTAGGACAATTCAGTTAGGTCAAAAAATATCTGCCTCTCTGCTTCAGCACATGCAAATCAAGAATTCCAGACCACATGCCTTCTCTGTCACCCGTAGAGTTCAGCCTGACATACAACAGCATCTCAAAAATGTTTCTAGGAGAATCCTGTGAATGCCAGGCAGGAACACAACTGCACAGTTCGTCTCTACGGTGAACAGTCACTCGTTCTGTTCTGATTCCTTTGGGCACAGGGACCACCTCTAAACATGCACCTCTGTACAAGCTGCTCTGCTCAAAAAATACACTGTCCGGACCCAGCTTGTGCTGGGGTTTGTTAGGACACTAAGCGGGTTAGCAAAGGTCAGGCTTC
Source organism: Falco peregrinus (assembly GCF_023634155.1). NCBI lineage: Eukaryota > Metazoa > Chordata > Aves > Falconiformes > Falconidae > Falco > Falco peregrinus. The sequence goes on along the minus strand of NC_073729.1, from coordinate 2,031,060 downwards.
ACCCAGTTCCTCCCAGCCCTGCAATTTTCCAAGAAACCGCACAACTAAAACCTGTGTCATGAAACAGTGAAAGGGAAAAAACAAAGCTAGCAAAAAGAGAAACAGACAAGCTGGACAAGACGAAGTATCCAGAGGCAGTACGCTTGACAAACGCTTCATGGAGAGCCTGTAGCAGGCTATGCTCTAGTGTAACAGGCCTGCCTTGGCAGCAGCTAGCTCAAGAGCTTTGTTTCTTGCTCAGGTGGCTTGTCTAGGACATTCTGCCCAACAGTAACCTGATGTCAGTGACCGTTATTTTCTTACCAGCTGTCTTTTCAAAAGAGACATACATCTATAGAAATGGTGCTGTCTGGTGAGGGATGGTGTTGGGGAAGTTGCTGGACTCCGGTGTTGGAGCTGAGGGGGCAGAGGTCTGGGTGACATACAGAAGCTGTTGGACTTGCCGTGGCTGCATGGGAGGAGGTAGGAAGGCTGGGGTTGAGCGCAAAAGGTCCTTTAGGGCCGAGCGTTGATCGCTAGCAGTTTCATTGAAGCACAGATTTCAGTGCCTTTGAGAATCAGGACTTAATTAATAGGATAGCTGCTTAACAATGTTTATCATCAATATTTAATGTACACTGACTGAACCCAGAGCATGTACTCTTGTTCTGTTTTGCAGGTCTCATCGCTGAGCACCATCCATGGTGCCTTATCTCCATTAACATTGTCACTCTAGCAGGACGAATTCTTTCAAAAATAAAAAAGTGTATCAATAACAAATTCAGACTTAAAATTCAAATTCTTTTAAATTCCATTTAAGACTTCCCCCAAATCACACTTCCTTGCTGTAAATACTGAACGTGTACAAGTCCTGCTGGATTCCACTGTGCGTTTGTAGCAGATCCCAGGTGTCTCAATTTGTGCATCTGCAATTAAGGGCTGTAAACCAAAAATTGTATTGAAATATTGTGCTCAGTGTTGCAGAAGTAAAGAGGGAATTTGAGTTTTCTTGGGTGAACGTATACCCCTGTCTCAAGTATAAAACTTTCCCTTCTTCTGTAATTCCCTGCCTCATTCCATAGCTAATGCTGAACAACTCTTGTCAGTGCCTGCATGGCCAAGGATTGTTCATCCCGGTGTCCTTCCTGCTGCAAGTGTTTTGTGGGATGGACCAGTACAACTATTAGCTGGTGAACCCCTAATATCTGGGATAGGTGAGCTAAAAGACTCCGGTTAACTCACAGCAGGCAGTGCTGTGCAGTTTTGTGACTATACAGTGACCCTATTTCTAGTGAGGTTTACTAACTTATTGTATATACCCTGCTGAACATCAGGCTGTTTCTTTCAAGCTTCTCTGATGTCTCTACACACTTTGTAACAGGGTCAGATGGGGTAATTAGCTTAGGCACAGCAGTATTGCTCTCATCCTTTTACGAGCTGTAACACCAGCTTGTCATTGCCCATTCACCCTTGGGTTCCATGAGCTCAGAGCTCATCCTGCACCTCCAGCCTCCTTCCTTGGTAGTCAGAAAGCCTAGAGATGTTGTCTCCGTATATATTGTTCTTCAGAAGCTCTGAAATTTGGAGATGTATTATTTGAAAAACTAAACCGTTTTGAAACACACGTTCCGTGTTGCCAAGAAGGCAATCCCATTGACCTGGCCTGAGGTGGAGACTTCTCAGTGCCACGGTCTCCTTAGGAACCATGTCAGGACTTTCAGAGAAAGAACATCTCTCTTCCTCCTGGCGATGATGATGATGATCCTCTGCTGTTCATAGAATGTAATTTAAACTACTTAAGAGGCTTTTGGCTTGCTAGTGGAGGACTCTTGGTGAAGACTGGCTTCAGCTATAGATTTGGGAAAATTTTCAGAGGAGAGCTCAATCATCAGAACTAGTCAGCAATTTGTTGTGAATTTCTGAGGGGAGAGCTGTCAAAAAAAATCTGGCTCGTCTTCAAAAAAGCTTTTAAAACACGGTCTGTTTTGATCTGTGGCTCAACTGAAAAAAAATGAGGGAAAAAAGATTGGAGATAGTTAAAATGTTGACAAGGACACTGTAACTTTAAATAAAAAGATCTTTCATGTTCAGGTAACACTTTGTAACGAAGTACAAGCTAACCTATCTTGGAATTTGAAAACCAACTTTTAAAGTGCTTTGATTGACCAAAACTGGAGCATTGATATGATTTGGGTTTTGTTGGTTGGTTTTGTTGGGTTTTTTTTCTCTCCCCGTGCCTTCTGGGATGGGAACAATTTCTGAAATCATATATGTTTTCACAGAACAAAAAGACTCTCTTTCACTCAGCTCTTGATTCTGTTTGCTAGCCAAGGATCTGCCCCAAACACTTCTGAGAGCCCCCTGAAGTGTTAACCTGGTGTGCTGCTGAAGTGTGGGGTAGCTGTATCACTTTCAAAGGAGGCAGAGCTGGAGGGTCATGCTGATGTGCATGCTCATGCTGATGTCCGTGCTCCCGCTGAAGCGGTGCCTTGGGCTGCTGAGAAGTCACGCGGATTTCACAGGAACTATTCAGGGAAGAAAGTCTTCATCAGCATAAATAGACACCAAAGTTTTTAAAAATCCTGATGTGGTACTTACCATACATATGGACAAGGCGCAGAAGTAGTCACTGATATTACGGTGCTTTAAGGATCAAAAGCTGCAAAAAAAATGTAGTCTTTCTCTGCACCCCCTCCTCAGCCACATGTGCTTTTTTATTAATGTCCTTCCTTCAGTAGGAGAACGTGTCTTGCATTTGAAAGGTTTAGTTTATGTGGAGTTCAATATTATGTTGACTTTAAAATCATATTGCGAATAGGAGCTTCTCATCTTTTAGCTTCAATGGCAAATGTGTGCTGACACCTTAGAGGATGTTTTCAAAAAACTGCCGAGCTGCAGTGGATCTGCTTCTGCCGTGCTGCTGCCACAGGCTGGTTCCTTAGGGAGCAGCCGTCTTCCAAGGAGAGGACCCTGGGCACTGCGGGAGCTTAGGGCCGCTAGGTTTGGGTGTATTTTATGTGCCACTGACTCACAAAATCTTGCTAAAAATCCAGCAGGCTTCTCGTTTAAGAAAAGCTGGTATAACTGAACTTGCTTGGGAAAATTTTACGATAACTTTTTGGATATTGAGCTTTTTATGCGTTGATACATTTTGGGTTCTTAAAATCAGCTGGGCTACGATTTGTTAAAATCGCACAAAGCCTGCATTTATAGTATGACTTAGTTCACCTTATGCTATGAATGTGATATTTTTTTGGAAGTATAGCTGGAAAAATTGAATGTACTGTTTGTCAGCTGTTTATAATCAAAGAAATATGTTTAAAAGAGTTCTAGGACCTTTATAAACTATGCATACAAATTACTTTTGGAATCGCTTTATTACATTCAGTTGCGGCTGCCATTGCTTTGGGTAACTATTCAAATCCATTGTTATGAATTAATTGCAACCATAATATCGCCTTTTGATACACTTCACTTACATCAGCTAATCAAAGGCGCATGCATGTTGTGCTGCCACAGAACATGGAATAATTCATTTTTGATGTTCTGTTTATTTCTTTAGTGTGTAATTTTTTTCCAAGAAATAGAATGCAAAGTGTTTAAAAACGGAAGAGATTTGATTGGACATCAGATGTATTTGTGTGCTTTTTGCAGCAAGAACAACTAGTGAAATATCTGAAATAAATTGGCAAGGAAGCGAACTTCTGGTCCATGCACTTTAACTCCCTTGGGGGCATGCTGTTCATTTGTTAATACCCACAACGCATCATTTGTATGGAAGATGCCAATTCCTGCTGTGTTTCTCTATTTTTCTTTCATTTGCATGCAAACATGCAGTACTTGAGTTCTACAAATTTAACTGCTGTGATCCATGGGAAAATTGGCTACATTTGCATGCATAAATATGCAGGGTTTTTAACAGAGGAAAATTTATATTAAAGTGTGTGTGTGTGTGTGTACATCCATATGTACTCAGTTAATGTGAACGTGTACCTTAAAAAAAAAAAAAAAAAAAAAAAGCCAGGCTGAATGTAACATGCATTTCTTACATAGTTGATGCTTATCCATGATGTGTGTACTCTGTAGCTAAACAGGGATAGAAAGCTCGTTTGAAAACATACTCAAACACTTGACATTGCTGCTGCTATTTTTATACAAAACTCTACCACATTTATTTTTTCGGGCTGTTTTTCTAACACGGCAGTAATCAGTCCCATGTGGTTTATACAGTGAACTGAGCTGTACGCACCTCCTGCCTGTTTGTCAGCCAGAAATAGGAGAGCTGTGCTCGTGGCGGTCAGGACTCGAACATGAATATATGGAGAAAATCAACCAGTAGCCATATTCTGTTAATAATTGCCAGAAAAAGCAACCGAAAATGAAGAGGCTTGCAGAGTGAACTGCTAGTAAAAAGCACAAATGGGTATCAGCTAGCCATGAATGAACTGAGGCTGGAAAATGGAGAAAAAAAAAAATCTGAGTACAAGGCAGTGGGGCTCTGGAGCTGCCCTGCGACAGGGATTTGAACAGTGGGAACCAAACTGGTGCTTGCACAGGGCTCAAGTCAACTGGTGGAGGAATTCTGTGATGTGTTTGCTGAAATCCCAGAAATTCAGGTGGTCCTTCCCGCTGGTGTGTGCTTCGTCAGGTCCAGGGACGCTGTGCCCTGGGTGTCACCTGCGCTTCCCTAAAAGGCTCAAATGGAAGTGGACATCAAGATGAGCCTTCCTGTTGGTAACCTGCAGTGGGATTGGCATTTCTTAAAGTAACAAAGATGGGAGCAAAATGTTTAAAGGAATCATTTTTACTCCTTTAAAATGTATGCATCCTTCCTATGTAAGGCTGACCACCCCCTCACAGAATTTCAGGCTTAACTCCAGCCACCGCAGCAGAAAGCCAAGTCAGCTCCTGTCCTCTCAACACCTTGCTCTGTCCTCGCCTCCCTCACCCCACAGTTCTTCTAAACCGGTAATTGTTGCTTTCTTGTACAGTGCAAAGTATAACAAATGCAGAGCCATACCCGATTCCTGCTGTCCACCCCATCATACTGCTGTTAACCAGCCCTGCGGTTGACATGAACTGGTAACAAATGGCTCCAGAGCAGCTCCAGGCCTGTCATATCGGCATCTTTAAAAAGCAAGTCAAGTATGAAGCAAATGGGTATAAACCCTAGCTGTTTCAAGTCCCCCAATTTAAGCTTTTATATCAGAGTGGTATTTTTAAAGGCATCAAAGCTTATTTTTTAAAAATAATTTACTTCCAACATTTTCCAGTGCATTTCAAATTTTTCTGTTCTAGATCACCTCATGGTGAGCTCTTCCTAGATAACCTTTCTTTGTTCTTTCTTTTCTCCAATTTTGTTCTCAGATTATGAAATTGTGATGCTTCTTTGTCCTTAGCTACTTCTCCAAATATTATGTCTTGTCATCTATGCAGCAGGTTTAGATGATGTATGTAAACAAATTGGTCAGTTTAAGCTTTAAAAAGGAAAAAGAACTGTATATGAAAGCAAAATATATTTCCCTTCAGCAGTCTCCCAGTGAATGCTGGTGTACCACCCAAGCTTAAAGAACTGCCTTGCTTATGAAAGCAAAGGCAACACAGAATCAAACAATGGTTCAATTTCATGCCTCATTTCGGACATCATTAAACATATTTGGTTTCACCTCATCTTCATCAAGGTCCCAAAAAGAGACAGGAGCCCTGATTAATGTACATTGCAGCGAAAGAAGACGAGGGGGAACTTCATAAATCTTCCCTGCCCGCCCCCCCCCCCCCCCCCCCCCCGATTTCTTTGCCTGTTGTGCAGCTTTTTATTCCTCTTTATTATTTTGAGATTATTTTTTCCTTATTTTTATTCCCCTCATTGCTGCAGAGGACACAGCATGGTTATTAAACCCTTAGCAAAACTTTTGGTCCTTGCAAAACTGCCCATGGTTGTTTCTTCTGCAGGTTATCGTTCTCAGGAGAATTTCTGCACTGCCTGACCAACACCTTTGGCACTATTCCTCTCTGCTGTGTATTACAAAAGGGTTGAAGACCCCAGATAGAGCAACTGTTGAATTGTGGTTATTTTATTCTCCAGTATAGAAGAAAATATTAGCACCCTGCTTTATGGGCTCTCTTTATTGTTCTTCCTCTGTGTGTGTTTATCGCCAAGAGGATGAAGAGCTGTTTACACCACTGTGGCGCTGTTGAACTCATGGGGAAACATCTGCTGGCTGCGACGGAGACCGAATTTTCATTTTGTAGGTATTAGATGTGAGAAAGCCAGGACTCTGCTTTTCCCCCATCATCCTTCCTTCAGGAAGGTTCAAGTACAGCAGGCTCCAGGATGAAGCTACTTTGTCACAGTATTAGATCCAGATTAGTGGTCTATAGGGTATGGTGTCCTGTGTCAGAGGGTGGCTGTCATGGTGGTCACAGCTGCTGTAGAGATTTGTGCCTGGTTTTGGTAGTCATATGTTAAAATAAAATTGGTAAGGCGGAGGAAGATAATGGAGAGAAACCCCCCACTGGATCTTGCTCAGTGCTGTGGGATGTTGGCGTCGCAGGACTGCCAGAAGCAAGCTAGCTTGCTTTCTGCTAAGCCGCTTCCATCAGTGCTTCAGATGTGTTTGTGTCCACTGAGCAGGAGGGGTTGGGGACCAGCGAGAGCCCTTACCTTGGCGGGCAGGACACCACGCGCTGGAACAGGCAAAGGTGGCAAACTGCTCTCGTGGCATCACTTGTAGCTCCTCAGCTGCCAAGGGGCCTGCGTAGGAAACACATTGTGCCTGAAGGAGTAACGAACTCTTGGTACCAAGTACTGTCTGTGTAAGCTACTCCGAATCATCAACAAGGCAGTGCTGCAACAAGTGGAGGCTTTGTAGTTACTAGAAACAGCTTGCAAAACCTGAGCGTTTGGTTGTCCTCTGGTATGTCCATCCAGCTGGACATGTGTCTCCCCTTTCCTATTCTCTCTCCCAGCTCTTCTCATCTGATGTTCTTCTCCATCTGCTGAATTTGGCTCCCTTTCCTGTACCCTTACCGTCACAGTTTGTGGTTCTCGGCGTGCCCTTCCCCCCGCAGCAGCCAGGCTCCAGGTGCCAGACCACGTGTGCCGTGGGACCTGCTGTGCCCGCGGGAAGGCTTGCCGTCCCTTCAGACCTCCTTCGCGTGCTCTGCAAACAAAACCTTGGAGGTCAGTGGTGCGGGCACACAGAAATACTGACCCTGATGAAGCTTTGACCTTCATTAGTTAAAGGAGGTACAGGTAATGCAATATTGTCTGTACCTGCAGGTTTTTCCAAGAAGATGTTTTGATGTAGTGCTTTTGTGGCTGTTGAATTTTGAAACCTTTGGAGAAATTTCCATTTTAAGCTGGTTATGTGACAGCAAGCTGTTGAACTGAACTTTGCTTTTGTTTACGCAAAACCCAGAGGAATGAGGGAGACAAGGACTCCTCTAAGGGATGTTGTATCTAATATCAAAAACATAAGCTAACCTTGATGATTTACATAAATGCTACAATATGTGATTTAAATGAAAGTTAGCATTTCATACTTCAAGTGCAACCTCTTGCCTCTATCATGTGGAGATTTGAAGCAAGTCTTGCAAAAATTCCTCAGCTCAGCAAGCTCACTCTTAAGCTAACAGCTAATACAGTGCAGAGATCAAAAGGGCTGGTTCAGGTTTTTTTGGAACCTGCACATTGAGATAAGATCTACATGAGACCAAGCTGAATATTTTTCATGTTACATCTGTGGTTTACCAGAAGTGACAGTATCACATAATTAGTGATGTAACGTTTGAAATATTTAGTAAAGTCGCATGTGGATCTAATCGTTATGCCTAGCGGAGCTATTATATATTTGAATAGACTGTAACTTCTTTTCTGTAATGTCTTTATAGCTCATAGTTGATTGGAATGATGTCTATTATAATAATTTTATGCCTAAGGGTAAAACTTATGGGACGTAAATGAACTAACATCTCTTGAATTCTGGTCGATTTTGCAGCGATAAAAAAGCTGAGATTGGTCTCCTGCTCAATCACATACCCAACCCAAGCAGTCCATTTCTTAATCTCTTAAAATTCAAACAGCAATATGTGGTCTTCTATTGGTAATGATAGTTAGAAGATATAATAACGATCATTATGATATAGTATTGTATGATAATTAACTAGCAAAATCTGAAGGCTCGTGAATACTGGAATTGAAAATTACATTTGTAATTGTTTTTCCTTATTTTAGTCTCATGCTGTAGATACTGTGTGGCACATTCTGAAGTGCCTGGCTTTGTATTAAGAACAGAAATTTTGTGCATGCCTTTCTGGGTAATTTCTGGGTTTCACTGCATGGCCAAAGAGGGTCGAGACTCACCAGAGGAGACATTGCTCTGTGTTGTGGTACAGCAGGGAGCGCCTTCTGCATGCTGCGGACACCTTCCCGTGCCTCAGTGCTCGCTGGGGTGCCGTGGGAGTAACAAGAGCAGTATTTCTTTACATATGACGTTCTACAAAATCCTTCCTTCCTAAATGGAAAGAGTATTTCTTTCCCAAGCTGCCTGTGGAGCTCCTGATGGTGACAGAGGGCATGTGAGTGCCCTCATCTCTGGCACTGCAGAGCGCAGGCGCACTGGCTTAATTCAGTGTCTGCAACAAACTGGTGATTTGGGTTTGATCTTTTTATTTATTCAGATTTTTCTTAGATCTTCTCTTTCCACTTCCATATGTAGTGGTTGCATGCCTTGCATATTCTCTTTGGCAATACCCAGTATTTTTGCTGGTTCCATTTAGGATAAGATTTTGTCGGTTATAATAGTAGTTTTGCATGTTATTGCCAAGAGGGAATAGCGGTGGGCAACCTTCAATCATCTGTTTAAGTAAGTGGAAGTGATGCATCTTTTTTTGGAAAGTGTTTTTGACCTACTGATTGAAATTATTAGAGGTAAGAAGTAGCAATGTTTTCTGCTAGGTATCACTAATGGGCATTTGCCAAACAGCAGCCGTTCGCTTGGTACTTCACATGCATCTGTTATTGTGCTTTCTTCCATGGCATCAGCAGGAACACGGGCCTCTTATTTTGATTCATTTTGATTCACAGTTTGCTTAATACATTTATCTCGGTGTGTATGTGTGTGTAAAATCAGAGGAAGGAGCACACTGAATTCTCCTTCTGTTTCTCATGACAACAAACATTGAACCTGTTGGCCAAGTAGCATCAGTAGGGTTGGCTGCTTGAAGCTGACTGTGACATGAAACACATGAACAACTCTCAAGGTAGGATTTCCACTGTCTCTTGAGAGAAGGCCATGCTATGGCTTAGTTCTGTCAACCATAGTTATGGGAAATAAATATATTTGTTTGACTTTTTTTTTTTTTTTTTTTTTAAGGTGTCTGTTGAAAGTACTGGCCAGTTCCTTGCCCTTATTGTGCTGTATTTCCCCCCGCTAAGCGGTGTGGTGTACTGTGTACATCGATTCTCAGTCATTCTGGGAATAACAACAAATTTTAAGATTTGTTTCATAGTATAAGTTGTCATATATATGCAATAACAAAAGATGACTGAAGACTTTGTTGTTCAAAGACTTTCTCTAATGACTTCTTGTTGTTAATGAGCGTTGTCAAAGTGGCTGTAATGTTCACTACTGTAACACTTTCTTTATTAATGAATATTACGAGTTGTGACGTTCAGTGGGATGGGTTGTGATAATAAACACCATGACTCTATATAATAAATATTTGCATGCTCTGGCCCTTACAGTTTCTTGCATCAGCTAATGACAGTATTTCGTATGTGCAAGTGTCAGAGAAATTTAACCATACTCTGTGACTAATAATAAGCCTAGATAGAATCAGTAAAATACTAGCAGAATTGCGTGCAAGTAAGTTTGGGTTAAATAACCCTTTTATTTTTAATGTATTGTAGTTACGTGGATATGGTCCAGAGCATACAAACTCCAGGTTTTGATCCACTGAGATGTACATGGCAAAAACTAAAGGATTTTTTTGTAATTCAGGAGTTCAGAAAGGCTTTTTCTTAGGGGCACTTAACTATGAAATGATGTCCCCAGAGCAGTCTTTGAAATCACTGTACTTAGAGGCTTTTAAAGTTGAACACTGTATATGTTCATGGATAATATATGTCGAACATTGGCTGAGAGATAGACAAAAGAGTTTGATTAATTTAATCCCCCCCCCCCCCCCCATTATTTTTTCAGCAATTGCTGCCAGCTCCTGTCTGTGCCTATGCAAATGTACCCGGACCCACTGAATCCCTTGCTCCTGACAAATTCCAGCTCATACAAAATGTTAGCAAGGCAGCAAGTTCTAGTCTGGTAGGGGGTGGGGTAGGGAAAAAAAAAAAAAAAAAAGAAGAAAAGGCATAATTAGATACCTTGAATCCTTCTGCAACCTGTGATTCTGGGCTAACATGCTCAGAGGAGGGGAGGGAGCGAGCAGCCAGGGTGTTGGGCTGCTGTGGCAGCGAGCGAGGCGCGTCGCTGTGTTGGCCGAGGGAGACCTGGTACGGCCAGTCGTGTTTCCACGCTCTTTAGCTGAGCAGGGTAAGAGCCGGTTGGTTCTTGCTGTGGTTTCCAGCTCTGGTTTTACTTATCTGGGGCTTTATGATCTCTCCCTGTAAGTAATCTAACAATAAAATATTCTATTTTGAGCAGCAGCAGCAGCGTAGAGCTGAAAATGGAGGCTGAGCTTCAGCGGCCTCAGCACCCCAGGGCCGGGCCGGGCAGCGCTGGGAGTGCCCAGGCAGGGACACTGGCAGTGACATTTTTCATTCCCTCACAAGTGCCGGAGATGGAGTATTACTAGGCTTGTCACATTCTCTAGCATGCTGAGTTACATGCGAAGAGCAGATACTTCTAAAGTACTGCATTCATGGTTCATTTGGATGAGCAGGCATTTCTAATTTGGCATCAGCCTAATGAAAAGATGCATTCCGTTCCAGATTCCAGCAGCTGCAGACTTCATTGACTCAAAAGATAATGCCTTTCGTTTTGGCTGTGGAACTCAAGTGATCCTTCAGCTAACTGCTGCTAAATCCAGTGGTGGTTATACTTAGGGGAAAAACAGTGAAATAAAGTAGTTACACTTTAAATTCACCCTTATGTTAGTTTTTGTTTGATTTACTGGTAAATTATAGATATACTTTAGTGGATTAAGTAGGAATTTATGGCATGTTTTATGTGCAAAAAAAACCCGGCCCCAACAACCCAAAGCATATCTGCCAGAAGGGGTAATGCAGAGGACTCTGGTTTGATATATAAATGCTAAGCAGTTTTGCTAGTAGTGGGAGTGAGCTGTGTGTTCTCATTTCTGCATTTCTTTCGATCCTGAAAGGGAGAACGAAGGATAGCTGCTGAGGTGGGAGTCTGGTTTTATTGGGAGGTAACTGCAGTGAACAGCAGGCATAGCCTTGTATGTTTGGAAAGAAAGGTAAAATTTGGACACTGAATTAGATTCCAGTCTAGAAAAAGTATTTCATGTATACGTTTCAGTGTGGCATTCTTTCTCTTTCAATGTTCTGTACGATTAATTTACATAGTCTACTTCCAAACTAATAGAAGCAGCCTGTTCCTGAGATCAATGTTCTTTTCCTAATTTAAATACAGAGCAGAGGAGTTCCCACTTGCGACAGTTGGATAGAAGCATTAACTGGCTGCTGCTTGTGCTTGCTCTCTTCGCTTTGATGTAAAAATCGGTGTAGAACTTACTTGGGTAGATTAAGTGGAGGGATAAATCCCTCAGACTTCTGCTGATACCTGAAATTTAATCAATTGACACCTAATTTTTAGAGAGCATTAGGACAGCATGGCCTTGCCCTGCTCGTTTCAGGTAAACTGAAAGGTCTGCAAGGCTCACGGGAAAGGCACACCTGCTTATTGGGAAGAAAGGCAGGGACTTGAAAAAAGGAGGAAGAGTAGTATCAACATGACACTATTAACTTTTAAAACCAATTTTTACAGGCCTGGCTTTCCTACATATTTAACTTGAACTTTGAACGTCCTGTATTTTAAGAAAATCGTGTTCCTTTCTATGTTTTTGCACTTTTCTACTGACAATAAAAATTTCAAGCTTTTTGAACATGTTGAAGTCATATTGGCTGAGAACGATTTTACCCGTGATGAAGGTGAGTGCAGCACACTGCCCCTGCTTTCCTCCCTGGAAGCTACAGAATAAGCCTTGGTGGTGCGGGGGGTGGAAGGAGAAGAAGTGACCTGTTTTGGTGGGGTGGAGCATTGAGAACAGGCTGTGCCATCAACTTTTCCATGCAAGGAAGTGAGAATGGGATGTGGTTTTTTCCTGGATGTAGTAGGATGAGAGGTGGGGGAGTAAGCTGCTCTTAGGCTAATGGAGAAGAATCGTAACAGATTGCAGCAAGCAGTGTAAGAAGCACCTGGTGCTGCCAGTTGTTGCAGTAGGGTGACCCGTTCAGGTGTTCAAGGAGTAGAACTTGGTGATCTTACCTAGAGTGGCTCAGGAAATATATGAGTGGCAGTGATGTCTGACCTGGAGGGTAGTCAGGTAATTAAACTTCTCTGTGGATAGTGAATAAAAATGATCTGACTGCTGAAAGTTATTTTTTCCTGACACATTTAGGGTTCACATATGGTTGGCTCTTAAGTTACTTGGGCTTTTTTCATACCAGTCTATGAATATGGGAATTTGACTATGAATACCCAGGTCTGAGATACTTAACTGAAAAATTTTGATATTGAGATTTTTTTTTCTTTTCTTTTTAGGATGATAGGTGTTATCTCTTTTGATGGTATCCATTTGTATAATTAGCATATTTTATTTCATGACAAGCCAGACTTCTGTGATAGATGAGCTTTCACTACCAGAATGGACATACCAAATACAGAAAATTCCTTTTTTGTGTACTTTTTTTGAGGTTTTATTTTTAATCCTGGCTTCACTCAAGATACTCAAGTAGGGAGCCTCTTCCCCCCCGCCCCCCCTCAGGTTTAGCCACCATTCTTTGGCTTGGGTGTTGCTGTGCCACAGTGGCCTATGAAAGTTTTAAAGTCAGAATTGCCTAAGACTGACTTTTTTTCTGAATACTGCCATAAGAAAACCTTGGCAGTTTATTCAGATATTATCTCTTGGAATTTACTCAAAGTCTAAGTTGAGGAGGTAGTTCTGATTTATAATTACGGGGCGGATAATCTAAATTCATCTGTTTTTATAGGCATCCATTCAGAGTAAGCACTCTGGACTGGCAAAAACCCCCAGCAAATCATAAATGTAAAATCCAGACCCAGACATCAGAAGTGGAGAACTATAAATGTACTTTTTAAAACACAGAAATAGTAGGTCTACTAAGAACTGCTTTAAGCATCTCTGCTGCTGAATAGATTTCATTAAACTGCAAAAGATTGTGCTTAGTTTTTCATTTTAAAAAGGCTTGTAAACCATTAAGCAGCATCCTTACTGGATTCAGTGATATTAATGACCGAGTAAAAGATCTGGTGTATAAGGTGTTTTATACTAAGCGTGGATCTAAAAGTGTTCTGAAATTAGCAGCGCGTTAGTGGCACTTTGCCCTGTAGAAGTCTATTCCAAATGAATACCTAGACTGAGTAAGTAAATACAGGCTTGCGTTTTGTGGAGCCCACCCCCCCCGTGCGCCCCCCCCCCCCCTCCCCGGGTTAGTCCTTTATCTTCTGTTTGCTCAGCTTTTAGAAAGTGTGTATTAAGTCTCAATGCTAACCAGAAAAAAATAGTTCTATACTTGTTATTTGACTCCTTCTTTATGTGATTCCTCCTAAAATAGCCCTTATACTGCCATCACATTTTCCCCAATATCCTCTTGCGTAAGCTTAGTTAACCTTTTGGAAACACCAACTCTGTTTTCATAACAAAATATTGCACATGTGGCTTTTATAACATTTTTACACTTATTTTTTGGTATTAGGATAATGCTAGGGTAAAAAGTTAAACACTGATATTCTGGTTCCCCAGGGGACCATTCACTGTTTTTTATCTCGTCTCTGTTACTGAATTCTTTTGTGATCTGAACTCTTTTAAATATAAAACACTCCCATTTTCTGGAGGTGGAATGTGAGATCTAAAGATTTGAATCTGAGAAAGGCTGACATTAATAGTTGCAGCTGAAATCAATGGAAGCTGTACTTGACTCGGTCAACTGTCAGGTGATGCTAACTGCAATTATTTCTTCATTTTCACAACCAAAACTGCAGGTGTATGTAAGGTGATACTGAAAAAGACACTGCAAAGACGTGCAAGGGGCTCAGCATAGGTGTTCAGTGGGTCCTGCTGCTCACCCCAACAGAGTTATCTCGAGTTTTCCTCAGGCTGATCACATCATGGAAACTGTGAGGTACCTTCCTTTTGAAAAATCCAGCTTTTACACATGTGCAGTTAGTTGATGGTTTTGGCCATAATCGCACTGCCTTGCTAGTTGTGATCTGCAAACCGGGGTGCTGTCATACCAGTCAGCTGCCAGGAATGTTTGAAGCTAAATGTATTGATATTTCTCAGGTATTTATATTGACTCATGGAAAGGACCTTGAAGTAATTAATCATTCTGTATTCATCTTAAGGGTTGGAGAGTGTGCAGCGAATAAAGAATAGGTCTCACAGCTCATGAGTGGGAGAAAACAAAATGCTTCTTGAACGAGTGGCCCCCCCCTGTGAACTCAGGGCTGTTGCACAAATGCTGTGAGCGACCATCAGGTTCACTCTGGACGATAACGCTAAGGAAAGAGGGCTGGTACTGCATGTTTTCAGCTTCTGAGTGCATGTCTCGGCAGCCAAAGGTTATATATAACAACCCTCCATGCAGATACTTTTCTAGCACTTTTTTCACTGCATACCTGTAGTAAACCTTCCTACTTTTTACTTAAATTAACAGTAGTTAATTCCAGATAAAATTATTATAACCATGACAACGTTAGGGTTTTTCTTCTGTTAACTGTTTATTGCCTTCTGAGATTCTCTCTTATTAAAGTGTAATTAATGCAAATCATGGGGACATGTTCATTCTCAGCTGTAAGCACATGCTTTTACACAAAATTAGAAGAAAGTTACGAATGTTTTTAGGAACGTACATTTGTTTTAGCTAATGCCAACCAATGAGCCAGTTAGACAAAACGCTAGTGCTCTCATACTAGTTTTATTACATAGGGTATTACAGGTGAACATAAAAGATGTAATTTTGTAACTCACATCTTTACATGATCACAGAAAATGTCACCAAAAACAATAGCTAGAGTCAAGGACAGTCTGCAGGAGTTTCAGGGATGCGTGGAAGTGCATCTGCTTTACCTGTGACATTCCAGCAAGGCGTCTTTCCTCCTGTGGGCTGGTTGTGGGCTCTGGCATGGGCTGCTGGGTGCTGCAGGACCATCAAAATCCGTTCTCACTTCTTACCGCTTCGGGTCTGAACGTTGGTCCCCAGAGATAAAAGCCTGCAGGTCACTAACACAGTATTCCAGCCAGGCCTACCATGTTACTAGTAAGTCAAATAATTACAGATATTTGTGAAGAATTTTCAATAATAATTACACTCTTTGATGGATTTGTGCCATGCTGAGCAGGTGTTTTTTTAGCATGTACTGTGATTGAGTACGTGTTAGTGAGCCTCTCTAACAAGGTGAACAAATTCTTTATTACCTGAAACAAAACAGTAATAGTAATAAAAACCTATTTTTTAAATATATATATGTATTTTAAATATAAAAACCAAATAGTAATTCAGCAGTTGGCCGTATTGGTTCCAGCTCAGGAAAACCAAATCCCAATTACTTTCAGTTGTCCCTCGTACTTCATAAAGAGCTGGCTTTTTCATGCACCGTCAGTTTACAAGAATAAATACCATCCTTTAAAGATCTGTTTGTTCTGAAAACAAAATATGCTAAAGTGTTTACTTGTTCTCTAGAAGAATTGTATTTGAGTGTCTGTATAATTGTATTTGTTCAGCTCACGTTTAACAATGACCATTTCGTTTTAAAATATTTTATTTTTCCTTGAACTGAAATAATGAAAGCCACAGCCTAAGAAGCAGTACATACACCAGAAAGTGCCTTGTGCTAATTGTGATACCAGAGATAACAAGGTAGGGGATAACAGAGCTGATCTTTGGTTTTCGCAAGCACTTGTCTACATATGGAATTATTTAGGAACAGCAATTCTTGAATAACTCCATGTGCTGACACTCTTGTTTCTGTTTAGCTTAACACGCTTTGATGGGCTAAATTAAACAGAAATAAGGCAACCTTACTCTGGAATAAGTGTGTCTACACGTGGAGCTATTCGCCAATAGCTGTTCTTGAGCAGTCATTACTAAATAATTCCATGTGTAGACAGTCCTTTAATCTAGCAAGTTCTGAAGTCATTTCTGAAAACATGACTTAGTTTCCTGTGTTATTAAAGAAAAATCTAAATATTTTTATCAAAAGTATTGTTTTGAAAAATATATTTAAGTCCCAGCTGGTCTTGGAAGTTGTAGGCTAGATAAGGCATATCTGGGTTTTTTTTCAGGTAATATGATGCAAAACAAGAAAAATGTACAGCAAAATAACAATTTACAGTACAGCAACTCAAACAAAGAGACTAGTCTGAACAGTTCTAGAGCATCTTTACTAAGAAAGTGGCTTGAGAGAGATGATTATTGTTAAGGAGTTTTGCCTATCAGTTCTGCATCTGTTTGTATTTAAAAATCGAGAGAAGAAATTCTGGGTTTAATCAGTAACAGGATAATGTTGTAAATGATTACTGATTGCCTTAAAGTGAAAACTTGGGTTTTTATAAGGGGATTTTCCCCCTGTGTTAAATAGGTATATGGAAATTCACCACAATCAAGAGTTTCAGGCCAGTGAAGCTCAGCGCTTACATTCTACTTAACTGCTCACTGTGTCTTAATGCATTTATCCAGTTCACTTGTGTAAGTTACCAGTGGAACTCTGCATAGCTTGTAAGACACTGTGTTCAGCTTGGCTGTTTGAAGAGGTGTGTTGTCGCCTGTAAAACAGATTACATATCAAGATTCAGAACTTAAAATGCATGTTTTGAGAAACCATCCGATTACTTGTTCTTATTAGACATGAATTAGCCTCAGTAATAAAATATTCAGAATTTTGCTGTAAGGAGATTCTCGGTGAAGAATGAAAGGTGTTCTATAGTAATCGGTAGGAAGTTCCAACTACGTTACGTTTTATAAAAAATCCCAACATACTGGGTCAGAGTTACTTTTTGTTCACAAACTTATATATACGGCATGGTATACTACATATAGTTAATTCAGAGCAGGAAACAAATGTGCACGATTCAGATGACGGAGAGATGTTTAAACAAGCACCAAATGTGTATGACACGCGAGTACTCAGTCTGGACCTAGTGTTGTATTCATAGGGATGGTGCTGTTGGGACAAGCTATCACTTCCTATCGCAAATTTCCTCACACTGTAAGTAAACAAGAGATTTATGTTCTGTTTTGTGGTTTCTTTCTCCGGAATACAAACCTCCTATTTTCTGTGTGCACACAAAAATGTAGATTTTTGCTGTGTTGTTGTCTCCCACTCACATGAATCACATTCTTAACTAAAGGCGGCCAAACCAGTTTTCAATGTAAGTCTTTCTCCTAAACACCAACGTTAAAAAATTATCCTGCCATGAGATCATTGCTGACTTAATTAAAACAAGGCCAATGTGAAGCAGAATTGTACCTGATTTGCCTATCAGTATCCTGTTCTTTTCTCCCTTTATCCTAATGGAGCCCGCTAGGAAGAACTTGACTGCACTTTTCCTCCCATAAACTCAAGTGAACTTTGGCAAGATGAAGACATACAGACAGCATTATTGCAAATTCATAGATAGGTTTTCTGTAGATTCTCCAAATACCTATATCAATAGCTTCCTTGCTGGGCTGGGGTCATTCAGCACAGGAGACTTGATGGATAAACAGTAAAGTTGTTGCTGTGCTAGTGTTCAGGCACAGTTCTTCTATGTATTACTGAATAACCAGTATTATGTATTACTGAACTACTGAATGAGCAGTGGGAAGGGACTTCCAAAAAAGCCCGTGCTGCTTTTCGTGGGACACTGAGTGAGTACAACATTGGGCTGCAGCACCTCTGATACCCCGCTCCTGTTCAGCTACCTTTGGGTTCTTTAAAATCATGGTAAGTTTATTTCCCCAGATGAAGGAGCCTGCAAATCTCATAAAACTGGAATTTTGGTTAACAACGCCAACAGGCTTGTATTAGGAGTTTGTCATTTATACCTCTGTCAAACACATTTTGATCACTACAGTCCTACTGCAGGCTGGTCTCTGGGCTCACAGACAGCCAGTCTGACGGGTGCTGCAGACACACTACAACAATCAGGCTGGTTCCAGCCTCTACAAAAAACCCCAAGACTATTCCGTCAGGAGAATGGAAGAAAAAAATGCTCTGTTTTTAAAGTGAACAGGCAGTGCTATCTTTACCTTCTAGAGAAGATGCTTCTGTGCTTGGGGAACTGCTTTGCATCCCTTCTTTTTGTCATGGTGCTTCCTGAGAGGCAGACCTCTGAGCTCTCACCCTCTCCCAAGCTACAAGTGTTAACATCTGCAATTTCAAGTCTGTTTGGATTTGGACTACATCCATTTCTGTTTGTGTACAGTTCTCAGCTCTCTCATAAAATCTCCATGCAGCTCTTCCAGACCCAGCAGAAGGCACCTACCAAGTGCCCTTATAATAAACAGGATTACATGTGATTTAGTAGAGCCCATGAAGTAAAAATCTCTGTTAAGCCCCATGTCAGGATTTTGTTTGAGGTAATCTCAGGCCTTCACATACTCTTATTAAACCGGAGAAGTTCAAAACATTGTTTTGCATCAGCCCAGGTACCAGTGCTGGTTTAGAGGCATTCGACTTGACGATTGCTGCAGTGTCCCTTTCCTGCCCCAGGTAAACCACCAAACTGCAGTCTGGGGTTTGCTTTGGGGTTGCACTGGTCTTTGCACTTAACGCTGTGCTCTGGGCCCCTTTGGATGAGTTACTGTTCTGGTCCATCTGTAGCTGCCACTCTGTTGGAGCGATGTGCTCCTTCCCTAGAACCTTGGAGAAGGAAGGGACGAGGCACCAGCGAGATGTTTCTTGCGGGTTCATGCTTCCTGCTTAATTCACCCTGTAAGTGCCTCATTTGCTACGAAGTGGGGAAAAACCCACATACATTCCAGGTTTGGGTTTTTTGGGGGTTTGGAGGTTTTCCTTTTTGTTGTTGGAAAGCTTGTTAAAAAGAAACTGAAGTATGTGTGTGTATGTGCAGCTATACAGGCATTTTGTTAGTATGTCAGACTGACCCAGCCTTTCTGTGTAAACAGGGTTAACGAACCTTGCCAGGCACAAGGTTAAAAACAAGAAAAAGCAGTTCAGGAGCAGTGAAACTGGCCTCAACATTAACCGGGGAAATGGGTTGCTCTCCAAGTGTGTGCATTTGGCAGCACTTCCAGGCAAGCAACATGTTTCCTCTTTTTTTTCTCTCCTTCATTTCGTTCCTTGTGCCATTCTTTTCACTCTGCCAGCTATTCAAGAAATGCACTTACATTTGTCTGCACAAACAGCGTGGTTTACAGATGCCTCCTGATCTTTTAAGGTTATTCAATCCAGGGCAATGCAAAACTAAACTACATATTGTGGGTTTAGCATCCTCAGGTCACCTGTGACCGTACACGGTGACTATAGCTAGAAGGGATGAAAGCAAGCTAAGGCCACTACTGCTGTTAAACGGGTTTTCTTGCTGAAGTCCTGTGGGCAGTCTGTGTGACAACTTGCAGTATGAACATACAAAAAGCCATAATGAAGCCATGACTGTAGTCTTTAATAATTATTAATGTACATACATGTTTATGTATTGTGGTGCTGTGGGTTTAAACATTTTGTAAGAATTACAAAACATTGCTGTTTTAAAAGGAACACTATTACCCCATCCCTACCCCTTTTCTCCCTGCCCCCTATGTTTTACATTTTCTTTCCTCTAAAAGAAACCCTTTCTGATTAAGGATCATGTTGAAAACTCAGCAGTTTTTAATCCAGCTCTCTGCAGGCTGCAGTTCATGCTTCATTTAACCGATCAGTTCCACTGCTACATTACTAGACAAAATCACCAGTTTGAAGAGAGAAGCAATTATAGTAAGCCATAAAAATGGAAGACCCCACATTTTAAGAAATTAAATCCAGTTTAAAAACTCTCCGTTTCTCATACAGAAGATTTGGAGGGTGTTTTTGTACACGGCCAAATGAATAGCACACTTTTTGGTGTTTTGCTACACTTTGTATAATGAATCCCGATCAAAACGCAAAGTATGTGCTTAGCTGTGCTGCAGAGACCATTAAAAAGATTTTTCTGCGTGCTTTGAAATATCATTATGGATCCACGTGAAAAAGTTTCAGCAAAGCAATGCATAAATGCTGGTGTGAACTGGGAGTGTCAGACTTGAACAGTAATTTTTGATGTGAGTCTAGAGGTTAGCGTAAATAGGGCTTCAAATCAGCCAAACAGATGCTTGTTGTTTTGTGGGGCTGCTGGAACGTAACTGTGTGGGACATTGCCAGACACTGAGAGGAGATGCTGCTGGAAAAAATTTCATGTCCTGGTAGCAAAACCCAACAGGTGCGGGGCGGGCTGTGGACCCTGCGGACCCCACGGACTGCTGCACAAGGCTCCTTTAGCCTGCTCCTCTTAGGCCGTAATCCTGGAGGAGTCCTTGCTAGCGGGTATGCCTGACCTAAATCCTCACAGGTTCCGTGCAGTTGCAGCATGTGCTCTAGCAGGTGCAGAAGTAGCATCTCTATCTTTAAAGGATTGTTGCCTAAGTGACAGACCCATTGGACTGCCTGTCCTCTCTGCGTATGGATGTGTATAGGGATACACACACATTTGTGTAATCATAGTAAGGTTTTATTTACACTGTGTAATGTTTTATTTCTTTACTTTTTGCTTATTCATGCTATTTTTCATATGAATAGTTGTGATGACAAGTTCATATTAGCTCTTCCTTTAACACAATACTGCTTAAATGTGAAACAGTGCTTGCCAGCACAAATTTTCTCCCTTCTCCCCTCATTCGCATGTTTCTGTGCTGTTTCAATTTCTGTGCTTCATCAATCCTTCTTCTAAGGCTACTGACAAGACCCTCGGACTAGACCATTGTATTATAGCTCAAAGTATAGCGATTCAGGATATCTCTTGCAACAGACACCTCAAATTTGGACATTTCAAATACTGGGCATTTCTTATTAAAATATAAATGTACTGTATATTTCCTCAGCACTTAAGCATTTATGCTCGTCTTTCAAATAAGAAAGATACTGTTGTCTTGCTAGAGCTTATCTTGATACCTTAGGGTATTGCACAATGGTTCAGTTCCATAGATCCAATAGTTGCTAACCTTGTGGAAAAATCCACACTGACCATTTTCCCAGTTACCATTTGCAGATGCTATGGTGCTGGGCATGCTTATAAAAACAAGAGGATGATAAAAGTTAGAAAGCTGATCAGATAGCTCTGCCTCTGAAGGCTCTTCATGGTGTCAGATTATTTTTTTCAGCATCAGTCCCATGAGAATCTATTGTGACAATGCAAAAAAGCCTGCTGTTTTGATCTGCTTAGTTGGTGCCCTGCAGGTGCAAGCTGCGCTGTGCTGTTGGTGGCATTTATGGCAAATTTTCCTAAAGCAATGTGGCACCTGAGGTGGGGTGTTACAGCCTGTCACCAGCGACACAAGAACATGACATTTGTCTTCTGAGACAAGATTCGAGTTCATTATATGATCGTTATGTCACATTATATTGCAGAATCCACATAAGCCTTGTGGATTTTCTTTTTCCTCTAACATGCAGCTTCGTTTTCCACAACAGTAAATGTATTTTCCCATACGGTGTGGGCCAGATTCTGCTTTGAGCTCTACCTGCCTAGATGAAGCAAATCCACTCCCAAGTTACACCTCTTTCGAAGGCATACCCATTTCTTACAGAAGCAGAGCTATTTTACTTTTGCTCTGAACTGATGCTCGTTAGCACATTGCTTTTTTTGCCTCTTTTTTTTTTTTTTTTTTTTTTTAATTTCCCAAACAATCCTACAGTAACAGGTTAATATCAGATGACAGGCCATATAACTTAGCTGTATGTTAGTCATTAGAGCAAAAGACCTACGGATGAGATGTTTTCAGGGAGACAGTATTTGGGCACATCTAAAGAAAATTCTCTTCAGTAAGCAGCACCAGATAGCCAAAGTAAGGTTGAGTAATTTTTCTGAGTTCTTAAATCATTTTAAAAATAATAGCTTTCTCTCTTGGTAAGAATGCACTAATTTAAGCTGAGAGGGATATACCCGATGCACTGAATGCATTTTGCTATGGATAGTGTTTCAGGATCGGTGACTTGGAGATCTCTGAAAGCACAAAGAGGTTTGGGATATTTTTATGCTTTTGGACTGGAGGTAGGTGACAGTGTGACGAGTCGATGGCGCAGGTTCTGCGTTAGCATGTAGCATCTCCTTTAATAGTAGCACTATGGTCCAGGACAGATTACTGCTAAATCTGGGAAATATCATTTAGCCATCTAACTCGTCACCATATTTTCAGAGGCAGAGGGAGAAAATGCTATGGGGTTGGGTTTGGTTTGTGGTTTGTTTTTTATTTATTTATTTATTTATAAAAAGATATGTTCAGTTAATCCATTTTGAATGTCAAGAGGATAAATCTGACAGGAGTCAGAAGAGCTCCAGTGGAACTAGCACTACAAGTTACAAAACAGCTAACAACATCCAAGACTAATTTCTTTCCCCTGTTTGTCCTACTGTGGAGGGAGAGTTAAAAGGCAATTCTTGGGGAGTTGAAAGGCTCCATAATAGGGCTCCTCTCTCTAAGGGAGTAAAACTGCTTTGTGGCCTTTGTCTTCAGGCTGCTAATAAACCATCCCATGCTGTGAAGCTTTGAGTTCACTCTTAATTCAACTTCAGTTCAGCTTCCATCAGCTTTGGTTTCCCCGTCTTTGTGAGTTGGTTTTTTTCTTAAATACATGGTGTATCTAACTCGTACTTGAGCTTTTTCATTCATTGCCCGAGTTTATAAATGTACTGGTTTCATAACACCCTGCTTGGCAATTTTTGTCAAAGCATAGAAATCACCAGAAGCATTTCAGTAGCTGAGGGTTTTGGTGGTTCCTGCTGTCTTTCTGTCTGTCTCTGAGCGTGCGTCTCTGTCCCTTGTAAAGCATCTTACAGATGTGAGGGTACATTTACCCGTATGGATCCGTGTCACGTCTTCCGGGCTGCTCATGAGGACACGTTATGCTGTGTGGCTGGGGTTTGGTTGATCCCTTCCCCCAGTCCCCAGATATGTGACCAGTCATGTAGTGACGTGTTTGCCTGCTATCATCTCTGCCCCTGCGGTTCCAGGTGAGAACCGAAATACGGTACCTGGACTTGGGAATGCCGAGGAACTTGCACTTGGCAAACTGCAGATTTGGCAAGAGATGGTCTGGGGGGCTGTTCAGTTAATTTTGCAATCCATGAGGGTCTGATGGTAGGGGAACAGCTGCAAGGGGCCGGTGCCAGCCCTGCCAGCCCTGTAAGGTCTTGTTTGCTGCCTTTGTACCTAGAAAGAGCTTAGAGAATGATGGGGGGAAGAAGGGCAGCCCCTGGCCTTCTGGTGAGAAACAGTGACATGCCTATGAGGGTGGCCAGGGCCGGCTTCGGTCCATGGGCAGCTCTGGTCCAGGGCTCAGTAATCTAGGGGAGGGTGTTCTGTCCCCCCGCTGCTTAACCCTTAAACTGCCGCTCCCATGGGATGGCCAGCCCTGAGTGACCCAAGAGCAGTGGGCACACACAGCCAATGCATCTTGGCTTCAGAGCAGCTGTCCTGACAGATACTGGTATGATCATGTCTAGAGCCAGCAGGAGCTCTTAAAATAAAACTTTAAAAGACAGAGCAAAGGTTCCACGAAACTTGCTTTGTTTGGGGTTTTACTCTTAGCACTTCCCTAATCATTTCAATGTCCCTGCAAGTCATCTTTTTCAAGTGAGCTTAAAATAGCTGCAGTTACTGTTAGAAGTCGTTTGAAATAAGGTGGTGTTGCTGTATATCTCCCTAAGCATTGGTTGCGTTTGTGCATTCCCAACATTAGCAACACAGGACAGAAGTAAGTGAGGGTAGTGTGGGGTAGCGTGTTACTTGGAGACAGAGCACAGGAAGGGTCTCATGCAGGAGAAATGCTGGATGAGTTAGGAAGCACCATCAATTTAGTAGTGAACTGAGGCAAAATCCTGTTATTGAAAGGTTGAGCATCCTTCACTAAAAGGGCAGAAAATTGGTAGATCGGACTCAAATGTCTAGTTTGTGACCTTTTAAGAAGTTTGCACGGAGGCCAGAGAAGCTGGATAGTCGAGAGTTTCACTCTAATTGGTCTTCTTATCTACTTTTCAAGAAATACATCTGTTTTCTCTGTCTTGGGTTTGACGGGTTGTATGACTCTATACGCACTGTATGGATTTCTATTTTGATAAAATCATATGTGATTAGGTCTTGCCAAGTAAGTTGGGAGTCTGATGAATATCTGCTACTATCTTCTCGAAATTATCTATAAGAACTCAAGCCAGCATGAAAATTAAGCATACAGTTAGAAGTGAGGAGTGTGGTGCCTTTATAAAGGTATTAAAAAAGAGGTTGTTCCTTGCTGTTAATTTTAAGGTAGGTGAACTAGGTATTGGAGAATTCAGTCACAGCAATTTCACTTTGTTTCTGCCTGAGCACTGCTTTCAAATCCATAGCTACTCAGATGTGGAATTAGTGCACACATTTACCCCAAAGGATGAACTCTTTGCTGTGTCATAAATACATGAGGAATTGTTATTTCTGGAGTGTTGTGTGTACGGCTGTCTGCAGATTGGGGTTTGGGGGTTTTATGGTTCTTGGTTTGCAGCTAAATTCTTATCCAAACTGTAGCAAATCAAAATCCATTTCAACAGGTGAGATTCAGGTAAAAACCCTCAGTACTCCAAGAACTGGAGGCCCAGATGGGAAGGGACAGTAGAGAATTCAGGAGTTGGGAAAAGGAGATAAAACAAAAAAAACATAGATCAGGGGAGGGAAAAATGGAAAGCAGCAAGAGAGCAGGCAACGTAACAGATGGAAGATTAGATTGAGAGTCCTTTATGCTTAGAAAAAATTGAGATGCAGAAAAGGAAATAACATCCAAAAAACCACAGAAGTCATCATCATATGGAAACAGCACATAGCCTGAAACTAAATACTGAACTTTTTATGTCAATTAAAGAGATTTTTTTGAAAATGATAGCATGGAAATGTAATTCTTAATTATTTTTTTTCTTTTTTCTTCCTGGGTTTTGAAAAACCTGAGATCATTTATTATTGAGTGATATTTCTAACCAGATTTTTCTCCTGCAAACCCTAGTCAATAAAATCTCAGTGTAGTCGGAGGGAGAGGAAATACTATATTTTAAACTGTTGCTGTCTGCCACATTCCTACTTTGCTTTTAGGACTGAAAATCAAACTGACCTTCACCAGCTACTCTAATGCAGCTGAGAACACATGTTGAGAGGGCAAAGGCTTGCACACGTAAATGTGATTTTGTACCCTTGTTTCATGCCAAAAGAAAGTATGATTATTCTCTGCTCAAAAGTCTCAGTGGGAATCCTGGCCATTGTCAGATGGGTGCTTTGTGCACATCTGCTGCATTGCCCAATGCTTGACTTGACTGCTCACCCTTTCATTGAGGATAAACGAGGAAATAGAAACTCCTGCTTGTGTAACTAAAAGGATATGAAAGGGTACGTCCTCATTCGAAGCATTCTAGCAAAGAGAAGCCTGGCCTGGGGCAAATACAGAGGAACAAAATATATTTGTATTTTACCAGCTCAGGCTGCTACTTCACACATATAGCTGTACGGATAAAGAGTTATTTTTAAGACTTTAAAAAATGTGTATATCCAAGCTCTGAAGTATACAAGTAGACCTCTAAACAAACATGTCAAACGTGATTAGTGTTGTGTGCAAATGAACCTTCATACAGTCCTTTCTGTCCGTATCTGTCTCCCATTTAAGTTGCATTCAATAACAGATGCTGTCAAAGATCAGAAAAACAGTTTTCCAAGTTTCAGTTTATTCATGCAAAATGAGGAATAACCACATGTCAAAGCACTTAGAATTTGTTGTTATTAAGAGAACTTTTTTTTTATTATTTTTTCTCCCCAAAACTGGGATTTGAATAGAAGCAAGGGATGTTACTTATATATCTGTCTGTTGTGTGGCTCTATTTCTGGAGTAATACTTCTGACGAGAATTGTTTGCTATGAAATTGTTTTGACCCAAGAATAACTGTAGGTGTAAAGTTGGTGTAATTGTTTATGCCTTCTAAACTGCTCACAGAAAAAGGAAAAAATTAACTTGAGTAAAGTAAAATAAAAAATCCGTGACCAGAGATACCTAGCAGAAAGTTTAGGTAAGGTTGACAAATGATGTTTTGACAAGCTCGCACAATCATTCCAATGTGGTTTGAAGTTGTGGGAGCCTGCGACAAGCCTGCAAGCCAATGCAGCCTCTTACCCTAACAGTTTTAAACGCAAACCTTCTTCTCTGCTCGGAGATCCTGGATAGCTTAGTCACATCTCAACAAAGCCCCTGGAACAAATTTATACGCTATATGAAATAAGCCATCATGCAGGAGAGCTACAGAGCACGTTCAGAAAACCCACTGGCTCTGTTGGTGAGACAAGAGGGAGGGCGGTGCACCAGGAGGGAGAGAGGGCACCTCGAGCAGACCCCGCTGAGGCTTTGCAAGACGGAAGGCAAACGGGTACCCTGCGAACGGTTTGTGTAAGGGAAGGGCAGGCCGAGATACAACACGTGCTGTCAGCAGGCTCCCGTTGTATCATTCAGTGCTGCTACACCCTTCCACTTAAACCTCCCTGCTCAGGATAGCTCCCACCCACCCCCGACCCAGTCAGTCCTTACCCAGAGGGTCCTTTTGCCCACTGTTTCAAGAGATCCCCCTTTCTCGGCAGCCAGTGTCCTGTAATCATCTCCCAAAGTGGAGGAGCTGAGAAGCCTCTGGTCACACCGGAATGTGTGGGCTTTGACCCTTTCATGTGAGTATGCTGATGCTAACGAGGGACGGCATCATGCACAGAGCGTGTTCGCTTTGTGAATAAAGCAGGTGTGTTGTTTTCCCTGAAGAGTAAACTTTGTTCCGTATTTTTCATACACTGCTACTTTAATTCCTTCAAAATGAAGGGGGCCACCTTACTCCTCCAGCTGCCAGCACCTTTCAGCTTCATCCTCTGGGGTCAGGCTCATTTCAAAGCATTCTCTCCTTCAGCCTCGGTCCCCCTCTTTCCCCAACCACTGCGTACAGAGAGGACTATGGCAGTCCATTTACACGCAACACTTGCCTTAGGCAAGTGGCAAACCCATCTATGCTTGTAAACTCAAGACTCACTACGTTAAGAACTATATTTAACAACATCCCTGCAGAAAATAGCCAGGAATACGGAGTTACAGCAAGCTGCCCTTCAAAGGCACGGATTAACCTTCCAGGCACTGGCAAAACACTTTCAAAACAGGTATCTCATGTTACCCAAGGAATAGGTGCGGCACGCTTCCTATGGGCAGCAGCCAAATGTCCTTGTGGGAATCTCTTCAGATTTTAAAAGCAAAACGCAACTCAGGATTTACACTTTAGAGAACATAACAGCACTCTCGGTGGCTTTGCAGAAGGTGACTCTGCTGGGAGAGATTCAAGTGTCAACACCTAGTGCCATTGTAGGTGACGTACCTTACCTTGCCTGATCTACAGCTAGCTCTCCTGAAGGGCATGGGCCCGATGTCCTGCCTGTCCCCATGTCTTGGATGCTGTAGAAGTGCCTGAAATCGCACCACGCGCCTCTCTGCTGGCACCTAAACCCGGTGCTGTTCCAGCTGCTGCTCCGAGGCGTAGGAAAAGGTGCTGTGCCACTTTGCGTCTCGTTATTAGGTGAAGCATAAAGTGATATTTTGACAGCTTATAAGCTTTATAAATGTCAGAGATGGTTTTCAACAGAGGCAGAGCTAAATGTTGCGTCCAGTATTTCAACCTAAAAGTATCCCCTGAACTCATTCCTCTGGCCAGTGTGCTCCTTCTGTGAGGTACTATGGGAATCAGCTCGTGCTCTCAGATGTTTGGAATAGCTTCATATACATGTATACGTGCAGTTAGGGTTTATGAAATACTCGTAACAGTGATTTGGTAGTGAAAAAAAATTGGCCCTCGCTGACAGAGGCTGCAGCCTGTGCAGCCACCCCAGCCACAGGGCACCACCAGCACCCAGCACGCGGCTGCAGCTGGGAAACCACAGCCTGCTGTAACGTCACACAGCGGGGCGGCGGAACGGTTGCCGCTGTACCTGACGGGGGCCAACTTGGTCCAAATTGATCCCCAGACTATTGGCATGGTTTCTTTTATCTTTCTTCAGATAGAAGTCTGCTCGCTTGGCAGTTCCAGAAATAGCAACTCATCCCGTGACCTAGAGCCGTGTCGCTACTACCTTGTTTCTCCCAGTTTAGAGACGCCCGATGAGGAGAGGAGCTGATCACCTCAAATCGTGTTTGCCTGTGGCACAAAGTGTCGAACGTGTTCGTGTGCAAGGTGGGTCCCGATGGACTCACTGTCACACCGCTTCAAACTTCTCCAGCTGCGGCATATGTTGGTTTCTGTGAACTTTAAGAGCAAAATATTTCTTCTCGACTGTTGAGGGGGGGAATGAAAATAAACTTCAGGGCCTGGCCAGCTTCATAGGAGCTGGATTATATGATGTCTTTTGAATGAGGTTCTTTACTTAAAAACATGTTGGATTTAGTGGCTGGCTGAGGCAAGTATTTCCCTACAAACATACTGGTGAAAGCTCGAGGATCCTCAGCCCAGCCTCTGAGGGAGCAGGGCTCGTAATTTTTTTTTTTTTTTTTTTTTTTTTATGTTCAGTTTTATGTAGCTAACAGGTAGTAGATAAGAAAAAAGTTTCTAAGGTTTGAGAATGAGGGCTCAAAAAAGAAAAGCAGCAAACTCAGCTCTTGGCAGGGCAGTGTAGTGCACATGTGAGGGTATGAAGAAGCCAGCCAGAAAGCTTGAGAGCTCCAGTGCCTGCAGTCACTGTCTCAGGGACATGAGGCATGTGGTGGCTTTGTCTCATTACAAAAGTCAGTCTGAGTTACCTACAGGAGACGACTGATACTTCTTCCTGAAGACTGGATTCGTTTTCCGTTTCGTTTGACACATTTGGACTAATCAGCCCAAATGACATCATGGACATAAAATTGCACTGGCAGACATCCTAAAAATGATCCTGCTGGAAACTTCCAGCTACATTTTCATCGGTGGAAAATGTGCTCTCAGCCAAAGCAAAACTTTATGTGAGACTGTCAGAAAACTTGAAATATTCTCTGTGGGACGGGTCTTCCATCCTACCTGAAAGCCTTTCAGATTGGATAGTTCATCACTTATTTCATACAGACTTTCAGTGACCACAGTAATTATTTCCCTCCTCATCCTTCAGAAGGAGGAGAAAACCAAGAGTTATTTCATCATAGGAGACTATTGGATTTTCATGTCAGCATTATAGTCCTTCCCATGAAGGAGGGAGGTTCCTGTGTCTTGTTTGGTGGATTCGTGAAATGATCCTGGTGGACTCTGAGCTGGAAGGCTGCTGTCATCTCACTCAGTTTTCTAAGGCACAAAAGAAAGATGAGCAAGAAACTGGTGGGGTTGGGGCTGGGGGCTCTTGTGAACTGTGAACGTGGGAAGGAGAGGATTTTTTTTTTTGTTTTTAATTTAGAGACTTTAAAAGTTTAAAGCAACTTCTAAAGACATAGTTGTGTCCTGTTGATGTTGAGCTGTTCCTTCTGTTAGCCAAAATCAAATGCAGAAACTGCCTAATCCAGAAGTGCGAAGGTGTGTTCTGACCAGGTGCCTTTCTTTTACAGAATGTTCCGTTTCCACACCTGATTTTTCCTTACCATACCAACAGCTTGTCTTTAAGATTTGCTTAACAGAGTTTACGTCCTGTTGGTTACAGACCATCACTTGATATTGTTTTGATCAATGGAAACCACTGTCAACAAAACAGAATTATTGTTGGTCGCTGTTAACTTTGTGTCCTTTGTTGTTTCCCTGCACTATTAGATCTTCTCTTTTTTTTTTTTTTTTTCTGAGCAACTCGCCCTCATTTTCACTTCACAACTCACACTCCCCCATTTTTTTTTTCTTCTTTACACTGTGATCAGTGTACTATGTATAGCAGATCCAAAAATGCTGCTCATTTTTCATGCCCACGGTATATGCCATCAGGTTGATAAACGCAAAAAAAGCTGAAGCCCCAAACCAGCCTTTGGAAAGAAAACTGACTGGGAGGAGTAGAGTCTGGTCAGCCCACTGCTCTGTGGCACCTGCTGAAGCACTGCGAGACAAGGATTAGATTGCTAATTTGAGTAGTAGCACAGAACCATTAAATCAGCTTGTCTTTCACTTGCATAAAAATGTTCATTCCTAAGCATACAGGACATCGTGCGAAATGGAGCACTGGATGAACTGGTTTCTAATAGAAAGTTTGCTCTTCCCTGGCTTAAGCCTCGGTATAGTTGTAGTCTTCAAGAATTTCTCAAATTGCTTCATTTCCGTGGGAAAGTATGGGGAACTGCAAACAATTTTACATTCCATTGCTGCGGCTGATGGACTAAATATTTATTGAAGGGATTTTGCTACTCTTATCTCAGGAAAAGATATTGCTGAAAGGAGGCTAAGTCATTTTTCGTGCAGTTGGCCTCCAGGTACCCTCGGGCACAAAAAAACAGCATGAAGTTGTAGGAGGCTGTTTCCTGAGGGTTAAGGATGTAGAGAAACTTTTCAAAAAGAAAATTCAGTGAAATCAAAGTAATTGGATTTTATTGAGAGAAAATGGAACTTGTAACTATCTTCGTTGCCTTGCATTGGTTTGAAGTATGCCCCTGGAATGATGTTGGGGAATACTTCTTTATATTCTTCCCTTTCCTGCTAAAGCATGCGCTCCTTGCATTTTGCAGCAGCTGGCTGGAGAGGAGGAAGATGTGCTGGTGCTCTCCGGCGAGCTCTCCGGCTGCTCCGAGGGCAGCCCTTTGTGCCTGTCCTGCTGTGCCCTGTGTCCTTCCAGGTGGCCAGCCAGGGCCTCTGGTACCTGTGACATGAGGTGCGATGCTCTCAGCGCTGTGTGGGGCCGAGCTGGGCGGCTCTAACACCTCAGCTGCCCCTAGCCTCCAGGGTGTACTGAAGGCAGATTTAACGGGAAATATCCCTTTACCTGTTGGAAAACACCTTGGTTTGGCTGAGATGAAATAAAGTAACAGGAAGGTTGGACTGCTTTGGGAGTAGGGATTCTACCTCTGCATGCTGATGCAACCCTTGCTAATAAGGAGTTATTCTTTCCTATTATTTTGGTATTGTGCTGAATGTAAAAAAGAGCTCCTAAGTGCAGAATAATGAAAAGACAGAGGAACAAAATTATTACCTATAAAAATAAATCTTTGGAAGTACTTGGCATTGACCTTCAAAATTATCCCATTCAGGTGGAGATGAAGCAGTATTACACCAAAGTTCCCTTTAAGGGAAAAATCAAAGTGCAACAACATTTGCAACATAAGTAACCAACAGAGATTAAGCAGAGAATTTTTGAGTGGAGGTTACAGAAACTGTAAATTACATACAACATGTTTGAATTATTATCAAATTTTGCATTGTTGCAAAATTGCAAGAGGTTGACTTGTACCTTCATAGGAATACAAGACTAGCATCTGAGAAGGGTATGGAGCTGAACTGGAAATGTACATCAATAAAAAGAACTTGGAATTACAGAATCAATATTTTTAAAAATCCCAAGAGTATAAATGCTCATGCTTTAAGGAACATGAATTTGCAGACAGCTGTTGAGCCTTGGGAAACATTTTATCAAAACTGCCTGGAAATCAGATTTCTTTCTTCTAAGCGTCTGGCCCTGGCTACCCTGCAGACTAGTTTGATCCAGAATCACATTCTTTTTTTAAAAGTAAAAGCCTGTTCATTGCTAACAAGAGAGAATGAAAATATATTTTCAAATACAGTAAAATGAAATCACTTGGTATATTGATAAAATAATGTTGTTAGCTGTCGATACTGTTAATCAGAGCAATTCTAAAAATCTTGCCTCGTAGAAATGGGGTTATGGTTCCATATACCAGACAGGAAGAGCAGAACCAAAGATACTTTGACTAATATAGACTTCTGGTTGCTGCATTTTTTTTTTTTTCTGCATGTACTTACAATCTTCCTAAACCTTTTCAAATAGCTTTATGTAACATTTCATCACTAAAATAAGATTCATTGAATAAGGATATAGTTGCTGATACTTAAATCTAATCTGTTATTACACCGAAACTTTTCTGAAGTCAAAGTTTGAACTGTCAAGAAGTGTTTGTTTGATCTTGGAGAAGATATCCCAGTGATTAATGTTAACGATAAGGTGTTGATTGGTGCTCAGGAGAACCTATTCATAGAAACAATAGACTATTATACTCTACTTTAACTACTATATAACAATATCTAAGCTTTATTCGTAGAAACAATAGTCTTATTTATACATCCCTGTCTGCCTCTAAACCAGCGTTACAGTTTCTGGCTTCCCAGGAGGTTGAAAGTGCCCATTAACATTTTCAGTGCTTGAAGAGTTCAGGTCTACATCAAGGTGCAGAAATAAGCAAGCGGAATTTTTCAGCCTGTCACCTGAAGCTTGCAGTAAAAAAAAGCTGAGCCCTAGAACTGCCAGCTATATTTTGCAATTCATCTGAGAGGTATACAAAACTTGAGACATGACAGGCTAAACCCTCCTTCTTTTTGAGCCAGACCACACAAGCTCACTCAGCATCCCATCCAGGTGCCAAGGGTAGGAGCACCAGGCACACCACTTTTCTTTACCAACACCATCCAAGAAGATCACGTTTACTAGACCTCAAAATAACCAGAGCATCTGCTCTTCTCAAAGGTGAACATTTGGTGCCAGAAGCCTAAGGGTGAGAAGTTTGGTATAGTAACCAAACCAAATATAGTAATATTATTGTTGTTACACCAGTTAAAGTTGTTTAAGTTGAGCTGTGCACCAAAGAGCTTGCAGGTTAGGGGAATGCTCGGGCACTGAATGTATGAACTGAGCAAAGCCTAGATTTATCTTATGGCGTTCACGCTTCTTTGGGTTGAGAATCAAGAAGCAAACCTGAAGCCCTTCCTTCCCCAGCACATCAGTGATTACAATTTAACAAAACTGATTTTCAAGAAGTGGCAGTGTAATTTACCCAAAGAGTTGGGTAGAAAAATGAAATTACCACAGGGATGATGCAGATCCTACACCTGAAACACTGCTATCCCGGATCTTGGCATTTGGTCCTGGAAACTGAGATATTTTTCTACTTGAACTAAAGTGGTGTTCATTTGCTTATGCATAATAGATTATTAAGAATCTTTTTAAGCCAAATCCAGAACCAACTACATTTTGCTTTAGCATACTTGGGTAAGCTGATACATAAACAAAAGAAATATTATTGATGATGGTATCATTTCATTAGTAATGAATTTTGCACATGCAGATCACCTGGCATTATATTAAAATTAAACATGAGTACATAGTTATGTCTGTAGCCCACACACTTAGTCCTGTGTTGATGTCCTCTTTGCTCAGAGATACACCATTGGAGGGAGGAAAGACGATTCTTCATGCTGTGTGGGGAAAAAAAAAGCATAAAAATTAAATGGTCTGAGTAATTTAGACTAGGCTAATAATTTGCATTATGCACGAGAGATTGTGGCAGCTACCAAGGCCTGTGATTTTGGTTACTCCAAGTCTTATGGAGGACCGTGAGCTCAAGGAATGTGAAAATCTGGCTCTAGCATAAATACCAACCTCTCTGAAGGATGAGGGAAAGTTTTCATTATAGCATGAAAGAATGAAACTCAGGCCTAGGATCAGAAAGACAGGCTGTAGGTAACTGCAGGAGCTGCAGAAGCAGAGGAAGGCCATACAATCACAAACCCGGTGAGGGCAGACGGGGGAACAAGGGGTAGGAAAGGAATCGTCATGCCGATGGGAAGGGAAAGCTGCAAATCCAGGGAGATTGCATGGTTTTTCTTCTTTGGAACAACTGATAGGCTTTTGAGGAAAAAACCCAAACCATTATGAATAGAGAGAAGAGTGAAAAAAATGAAGACAACAGGCTTGTGTTTGCTCAAGTATAGACTGATTTTTGAGCAGCTTTGTATCATGCTTTGTGGGTGTAGGGTGAGAGAGAGGACTATCGAGAAAGGGCATTGTTACAGTGGAATCTAACTCGAAAGAGGAGGATTGTTTTCTATATGCCAAAATATAGCAGCTGGACAAAAAAGAAAAGAAAATGTAAATAAGGGCGGACCTTTATGTATGTATATATTTCAATTTATTAGCTGCCAACGCTGTCAAACAGAAGTTGAGTTTGATACTTTATATTCCTGATTAAACATATTTTACTCCTACTAGAATTCCTCTGAAAGATGGTCTGTTTGAATGTTGGTCTGGTTTAATGTTTGTTTGTTTTCAGAAAGCGGAGCATAGAGTAAAAGACGACAAGGTATTTTTTCTAGCCAAGCGCCCTAACAGTGTCCCTAACCAGTGTGACATTAACGATTGCAAGGGCCTCATGGAGACACCAGCCTGTCAGTACCTATATGAACTGCCACGTTATTTAAAAGTACAATTTGGAAATAAAACAGATTTTTACATTTAGGGAAAAAAAAAATAATCCTGTCCTACTATCCCAACTTTACAGAAAGCAGTAGTTACTACTGTTTCTTTCCACGTG
Organism: Falco peregrinus; assembly: GCF_023634155.1. Lineage (NCBI taxonomy): Eukaryota > Metazoa > Chordata > Aves > Falconiformes > Falconidae > Falco > Falco peregrinus. The sequence goes on along the minus strand of NC_073729.1, from coordinate 1,996,195 downwards.
CAGCTGGATCCATTGGATCTGTTCAGTAACGCTGTTAAATTCATACTTCTGAAGTCTCACTCAGCATTTATAAAGTCATGATATGAAGGCTCCCCTTCATGGCTTTACTGGGGCATCTTCCCGCTTCCCCTGTGCAACTGCACTTCTGGATTTGGGATTAGGATGCCCTTCTTGCACATCTGAGTTCCTGCATACTAGCCCTCATACGGAGAAGCTCTCACAACCAGGAAGGTTCTGTGGAACATGTTTGAAGTTGCATTGAGTTCCACCTAATGCCACTTTAAATATTTTCCAAGTAATTTTATGCTTACTTCTTCCAGTGGTATGTTTTATTGTATCCTTACCCCTCCCCTTCTTTCTCACTTCTATACTTTTCTGCATTTAAATAAGTGATTAATTAGTTGATGCTTCAGATGCAGTACTTCTGCATCTGAAGATTCTCTTCTCAAAGATATTTTTTTAAAAAACTAAAGAACTGCACTACAATCAAACTGATTATTTGCATATTGCAGTGTATTAAAACAATATGGAACTATCTCCTTAAACCCACACGTGGGTACTCTCTCCAGGTTTTACTGAACTCAACTTGTTCTTTGTGTATCTCATCTGCCATCGCTCAGGTACCTGAAGGAGAGATTGCATTCGTTGCCCCATTTTATTTTATTTTAGGTCTCTTGGCTGTACTAGAATGGGTGGATGAGATACTCATGGCCCGTGTATGTTGGCTCGGGAGGTGGGGTGGTGGTGGTATGCAAATCTTTCTTTGACTTTTAACACATGCTTCCTGTTGGTCGTTTTCGCTGTATATTATCCATCACTGTCTCTTTCAAAGGTGCTGGAGTGATGTGCTCATTTCCTGTCTTTTAAAGTTCAGGCACATTCTTTTTTATCTTGAGAACTTCATTTAGTAACCCAGGGTCTCTTAAGATCAGACAATAATAGGCTCCACCACATTTTCTAGCTAAAGGGGTGGTGTGAGGATGACATCATTCATCTGTGCTAGACACTGACTCATAGGCATTTGACCCAAGGGTGGAACCCAGTAACAGGGGTTAACGTGAAGTCATCTGCGGTTGCACAATGAGTTTCGCAGTTGTTCTCCGTTTATTTTTGAACTATCTAAATAATTGCAGAGCGCACAACATAATGAAGTACAGCAATAAGATCAAACATTGCTTTTGGGGCTCTTCCAGGGCGCTTTGTAGACCACAACGAATAGGAAAAGTTTTGTGATAGAGTATTGGATTTTACATTTGGATGTAGAAATAGCTTTGTCCGGTAGCCAGAAAATGGAAAACAAATTTATTTTTGAACTGTATGGCATACAACCTGTTGCATTAATTTTCACTGTGAAATACTAGACCTGTTTTTAGATTTGTAAGGCAGTCCAGTATATTATACATGATACCTTTGAGGCATTGTTGACTTATTAGTCTCTAAGACATGTTTTGATTTATTCTTTGTTTTTTCCCTGACATTTTTTGGCTATGCCTTTAGCTTGTCCACAATTGCTTTTTTAGAATTCTTTGCTTCGTATTCTGGCACCAGGTCTGCTCTCCTTGGGAAATACAGCCTGAGCATGCATTTACGGGCTGAAAGTCACCAGCGATGCAACTTGCGAGAATAGCTGTGATATTAAGAGCTTTAGAAAGAGAATGACCTGTTGGGCTTTCAAGTTTCTTACACTGTTTGAAACTTGGCAGAATCTGTCATGCAATACTATTTTAGGACATTAGGAAATCTAAGGCTTTCCCTTTTTAGGTCGATGGAACAGTGGTTACTTTCTTCTCATCTCGTTCGCGCAGAGCAGGAGCCTGGCGGTTTCTCCTTGCGGAGCACAGCTGGGCTGAACCCCGGAGGCTGGGCACGAGGCTGCCCCATGCAGCGCCCAGCGCCGGGGGGTCCTGCCGCCAGCCGGGTGACTGCTCAGGACGAGCTGTTTCCAGGATCTCCCTTTCTGGTTTGAAAACTTCCGCTGTTTATCCTTTTATAACATGAGAAACGTGTTTTCCCCTGCTTCAAAAGCTATGGAGAACATGAAATGCGCAGCTCGTTTTTGCCTGCTGGTGAGTGCTGTGTAAGGGTTATAATCAAAAGAGAAACAGTTGGAACAAAACACTAACTTCCAGTATTAGATTCTGAAAATCTTCTGAGTCTTGTAAGCAACTTCACATTTGAGTATTGCATGGTTTAATATAGCACTTCAAATACTTTTCTAGGTTGTATATAATTATTTACCTAGCACTTTCCATTTCAAGTCTCTGAAATTTAACTTATAAATAGGCAAGACAAGTGGGAATTCACGTTTGGAAATTCGAAGATTCTTGCAAAATGTTCTGTAACAGAATGAATGAATTATTAAAATCAGTATTGTTACCAAGGAAGAGTGAGAACATCTGCCTAATTTTGAAAAGTAATCTTCTTCTGAAAATGATTTAATTGTTTACAACGTCCAAGACTGGACTCCCCACCTTCCCCCAAATTTTAAGAGCCTTGTAGACTGTGTTGTGTTTTATTTTTAATTAGAAAGTACATCGAGTATTTCACTTCATAGCTCATATGGGTAGATATATTTTGGTAAACTTCTGGAGCAAATGAACAATACAGGGCTTGCTTTTACAAAAGTTCTCCCTGTGTGAGTGCAGCACAGCCTGCTTCTCTCCACTCCACTGAGTCAGTAAAAGGTTTAAGCATCCGCTTGCTTTTGTGTACAGCGTTGGGCTTTAAGAGGTTCCTCCATTGAGGGCCTTTGTCTTTGATGGCTGATTTCTGGTTGAGTAAAGGACAGAAAATCTGGTTCTTGAAAAAGATATGATTAGATGGCACGGGATTCCACTGCCTAACTTCTTACTCAAGGATGCCGTGCAGCCTTGGACTTTGTTAGACAGATGCCCACTTCAGTGGTACATGAAGTTTTCTGTAAGATTAACTGAAGCGTTATTTGGACCAGGACAGTGTAAAATCGCCTGGGCTCTTAGAGGCGACCTATACTTGGAAAAGAGTATTTTGAGTATTGAACTTTATCATAACATAGGGAGAAGGTAGGTTTTTCTTCCATAGGCATTGCTGAGTTCTGATGCAAATTCCATGCAAATTACTGACCTTGGTAACGTCATGGGGGCAATCTTTACGTAGGCATGAACAATTTCTCCAATGTACTAAGGCATAAATAGTCTGGGGTTTGACATCAGACGTGCAAGAGGTTTTGTTTTTTTTTCAGGTTACATGTTTCTGCAGCAGATGCATTTATTAATGTCATTGCACAAAAATCTCCTTTAGAATTCTTCCTCACTAACCTTTTTCAGGGAGATTGTCTATCATTATTCCGAGGTAGCTGGTTATTTTCTGAACTAACTTTTGTCTGGGCAACTTCTACACGATTTGATTAAGGTGGCTTGAGCCATATCTTTGAAAGTAACGGAGGTGTGTGTTCAGTGAGAGCATGAAATGAGAAATATCTATACCTATAAGCATGCAGACCGCTTCTAAACATTCTTTGCCCTTCGCTATCTTAGATTATGTACTTAGCATCCTGCTTTTGGTCATAAAAATATGCATTTAGGGTATTCATTTTTGAAGTGTATGTGTGCTGGGGGAGGGGGGGTTTACACTCATGCATGCACACACACCAATGTTATGATTTAAGTATATCCATTGCCATCCTTTTTGTTGATTAAATTGCTTATCTTTACTGGTCTAGTGAAAAGCAGAAACGTTTGCTTTTGGAGTTGTAGGGAATTATAGTCACACTTACCTACAAGGTCTTCTCTCAAGGAAGCACAGTGACAACCAGGCTTTTATTTATGGCAGACTGTAAATTTGCTGAGCTTCACTGGGGGAAAAAAAAAGTGTGAGTGGGAGGGAGGAAATATACTACATTAAAAAAATATTAATATCTATATATATATATACACAGACATATTTTCAAATCCAGGAACTGGAAACCTTGTAACCTGCAAAGCACATTTTTTTGGCCCTCCAACAAGAAAATGTACTACAGAATAAGGACAGAAATGTTGTTTTGCATTTCTTTGCTTCCATATGAAGAAAACACAAATTGTAGCCTGCATTCTTCAAATGTTTTGAATTTGGTTTGGTGGGGTTTTCTTTATTTCATCTTGGAATTCTGTATTATTAAAATATAAGTCTATAAAGGAGAGTCTGTCAGAGTCTTAAATGCAGTGGTGCTCCTAGTGCTACTACAATTTTATATGTGTTTCATTATATGTTGTACATAATTTCAGTATATGATGTACACATTCCTAAACATTAAGTATATCCTATGAAATAACAGCACCTCATAAAAAGGGATCATTTTCATACTAATGATATACTTAAGCTGTTCAGAAACTAACTGAACTTGCAACTTATTTCCTGAGGCAGGATTTGGGGATATATTTAATTTAAATGGGGCAGCCGTAGCGAATGATGAATTGTGAAATGACCACTGTGTTTACCGCTTAAGAGGTGCAAAATTGTTAATTGATAAATGAAGCCTCCCTTAGCAAGTAAATCCTCACATTGCATGCCTGTATTCTCAACAGATCTAAAAAGTGATCTGCATGTGTTTAGAAACTTTGAAACGTCATCTGCTGAAAACTTTGCTCAGCCTTTCAAGAATCTAAGGCAGGTTTTCCCATTGAAACGGCTCAGATTCGCTCATTGAAAACTAATGTCATATTGGGCTAAAGGTAAAATGTGACTGTGAAATTGCTTCTTAATATTCCTCAAATTACTACTTTTCTCCTTGACCTCTGTGCCTTTCCTCGGAATAATGGCATTAGAAGAGGGGGAAGAATTCCTACCTAAGGTTAAAGGTCACAAAAGGCTGGCGATAGATCCTATGTGTTCCTCCACAGTCGTGCGTCATTTGTTGCTTGGTGGGTTTTTTGTCCCACCTGGTGTTTGTACCCCTAAGATGTCTTTACACCGAATGTAGGAAGTTTAAATTTAGGATCCCGTAGTCACACCACAAACAACACGGGAGGCTCCTGTTCCCACCGACCAGCTCTATTAGTGTACACACAGGTTTCAGAGCCTTTACCTTCTGTAGTCTGGGACAGAAAATTATGCCTCAGCTTCTGGTCAGGCCTTCCACTTCTTATGATTTTACTGAAAATTTTGTGTCTTTTTTTTTTTTTTTTTTTTCCCCTTCCCCTGAAGACCTAATTCTGAAACCAGGGGTCACTAGGAGTACTTTAGCATTTGTTTCATAAAGAACTGTTCACTACAGACACTTTGGATGAAGGTCAGAAAACGAGTGTGAGTTGCCAGGTTTCCTCTGTAACATCACTATCAAGCCGAGACTTAAAACAAAAACTGCAAGTGTCGTCACACTTAGGTAAAGAATAAAAATTAGGATTTCTTCTTCTAAGGGTTTTCCCTCAGCTTTGTCTCACTGAATTTGTGGTGACTGGAGGGTAAAAGAGCTTGCTGTGAAAGCAAATTATTTGTTTGAACTTTTCCATGCATGTGGAGCATTATGTTTTTTTCATAACTCCCATGTAATTTATGGCGTTGTGGAAGAGAGTTGTGAGATAATCCATTTCTCTGAGATAGTGTATATTGAAGAACTTCTGTCTTTATGTGAAAGTGTAACCGTCAAGAAATGAGCCTTATTTTGTTGTCCCCTTGAGATAATGAAATCTGAAATAAATGACAATGAAATAATTTTAAATCAAGGAAATTCTCAGCAGCAGTTAAACATAAACCATTAGTCAGGTGTGCTCTAGTGATTGTTTTAAACATCAGATTTACATTCATCAAAATTTGAATTTCCCACTAATTTTTTCCCACAAGTTGGTTTTTGTTGTTTGTTGTTTTGTTTTGTTTTGTTGGGTTTTCGTTTATTTTTAATCCATACTCTGTGAACCAATATTCTTCAAGAAGATGCACTTCTTGTACTCAACTTCCATGTGACTGAGATGCGTGTGTCATTGATATGTACCTTATATTTTTAAGAGGGTAAGGGTAGTTTCTAAACATTTCTTCTGCTCCACCGTCCATGTGTTTAAGGGTTCCAAGATACGGTGAGAAGCATGTTCTCTTGAGCACTGCAGCATTACTAGTTGCTTTAAATGACAGTTTTAAATTAGTGTCTCTGCTTTCATTTTACTGTGTTCCTTTCCATCATCCATTTCAGCAGTGAAACTTGACTTGGTGTGCATTGCAGCCTAATAATGACTTGCCTTAGGAGCTGTCTGGCCTTGTGCCAGGAGCAATCAAAGTGTCATTACTTGATTGTAATGCGTAAGTTGCCGTATCTCATTGCAGCGATAAGAAGATTTCAGAGGGTGAGGAAGGAGGAGGAATAGGAATGTACAGTGAGAGGGGTGGTGTGCCCTGGAAAAGAAGTAACAGTATTGGTTTGGGAATTAGGTATATGTCCCTCACATTGGACAGAAGCACCCTGTAAGAGTTCAGAACGTTTAATGATGCGCCTTTTTATCAAGGCGTTGAGCTAGTCAAGATAAGAAAGGAGGCTTTTGTTTGCAGAAGTGTGTGTGCCCTTCACAGCCCAAACCCTTGAGCAGAGCAGGTAGTGGGGGCTGGTCCAGCCCCAGGTCATGGTTTCCCATATGAAAAAGTTGCTGCCTTCTTTAGCTTGAGTGTTACAGTTGGAAAATAAATTGGCAGACCAAAGCATCCCGCAGAGTCACTGCAAAGCTGATTGCATCTGGGAAATACCAGAGAAAACTTAGGAACCTGGCTTGCCTAAGTGGTTTTGTAAATCCTATGCGGCTAATTCTGCATCTATAAGCACGCAAGTACTCTTTTTATTTTTAATCTGGCTGTCAGACTAGCAATTTATTTCATAAACCATCACATAACATGTCTGTTTTACACTTTAAGAAGAAATATATGGGTAAGTAAATCTCTGTAACTCATGCAAACATTGTTTTTGTCTTTTGCTTCAGCAAAAAGGCTTCGCACAGCAGTGGATGAGGATACAGGGCCAGGAGCATAGAATAAGATTTCTCAGAAACTCACATTAACTAACATCATGCACATTGAGTTAATGGAATCTTGTCGTCACCTGTAAAATTTCTGTCAGCAAACATCTGGGTTAGATTGAACTTCCCAATAAACTGTGTTAAAATTGACAGGGTACAAAGGGGTTTGTATGTGAAACGCTGAGGCGAGAGCTGTAAGAATCATGGCATTCTCCAGACTGTCATCTTAAAGAATTAAAGTATCCTCCAGAGGGAGAAGGGCTCTTTCTGTGGAACTGGACTTGACTTTGGCAATTCTGCATGTTTAAAAAAAAAAAAAAATCCAAATCAAATCACTGCAAAAATGTCAAAGCCTTGACTTTAGCACAAGACAGAGGAAAGGAGCTTTGTCTTCAGCTTGTGTGAGCATCTGCAGCGTGATGAATCTGTGCAGAGCGCGCTGTGTCACTCTGAAACAGGCCTAGATTAAAAAGCAGTTAATCGGCTTGGTTGTTTTCCATGCTATAAACCTCTTGCTAGCATGCAGCTTGTGAATGGATTGTTGGCCCTGGGCTCTCACTTGGGTAGCACGATGGCGTTGCAGTTAAATGCTGCCAGGGCACACACCTACAGACAAATCACAAAGGGTCATTTTTCACAAGGAACCATTGCCCTGCTCTGCTGTATTTTGTTGTATTTTTATGGCCAAAAGTAATTGGCAAGAAAGACAGGAAATGCTGTTAAAACAGAAGGAAAAGCATTTTTGCTTGTGAGGATGTTCAAACGCTGGCAGAGGTTGCCCAGGCAAGCGGTGAAGTCTCCTTCCTTGGAGATGCTCAAACCCTGCCTCGGCACAACCCTGAGCAACCTGCACCAGCTGAGCCTGCTTTGAGCAGCAGGGCTGGACTAGACACCCTCCGAAGGTCCCTTCCAATCCCAGCGTTTCTGTGATTCCCTGAAAAAGTGTACTTCAGACTTAATTTCCTAAGCATTTTCTTTTAGCACCTTTATATGCTGTAAAGTTAGTTGAGGATCTTCACTATTAAACCTCTGTTGCTTCGGTGTCGCTGGTTTTGTGACGTGGTCATCCTGGTGGCAAAGACGTTTTGTGAGTCTGCCTCCCATCATTACTGTCACGGAGGCAGAGGACTGGCTTATCAGGGTTAGGGAAACTGCTGGGGCTCAAGAGAAGGGCACAGGCTCTGGAAAGGACCAAGGTGCAACACTGGAATGGCACTGAAACATCGAAAGGATGCCAGTTGTTACTCCAGTACTGCTGCCAAAATTACTTGTAAAATGAAAACTGTCAAGTTCCACTGAAGCAAAATTCAGCGGTTAAACATCAGTGATGATTTGCTCAGGAAAATGCTTTTAGTGACCAAAGAAGGGACATAGTAGAGAGTGAACAAGGTGTGAGGTCTCACGTGCTTTTCTGATAAAAAGGGGTACATTTGGTAGCCTTTAAAATCAGCTTCTGGTCATGTTTTGTTGCGTTTGCCCTACTTCAGGTGATGACATGCTCTACGTTAGGCTAAAGTGTTGATGTGAGATGTGCTATTTGTTGATAGAGGGAGGAGGCAGAAGGTTTCACTGTTTTGGGGATTCGTAGTCCTGATATGGTGCAAACCGGATTTCTATCCTTATTTCAGAGAAATGTCTTTTGGCAGGAAGGCTGCTTTTGTTTAAAGGCGTGAATCCATTTTTTCATCCAAACTTGACTGTTCTGACAGGTATGTTACAAAGGCTGTACACAGTAACTCAACCTTGGCAGGTGTTTTATTCATTTCCAAAATCATGGAACATTTCAAATCATTGATTTCCTCCTTTTAAACACTTCTGTTGTCTTGTTTCACCTTGCCACGTTTCAGTTTTACCTAATTTTCCTGCCATAGTGCTTCTGAGTATCTGTCTGACTGACGGTGCTCTCGGTTTCTCCGCTGCCTGTTCACTGTGCTCCTGCGGTGCTGGTCTCTCGCATCCCGCCTACCACCATCATCTGAACTCTTTGTCCTTGCTACCCGACTTTCTTCAAAATACCTTTCTTTAAGTTAAATCCTTTTCTTTCCAGCAAGTTTTCTCCCCCACTTTTGACTATTAGTGGATTTTGTTTCTGTAAATCATCTTGTCTCATTTTGATCCTCTATTAAAAAGAGCTGCACCCCAGGGTGCCGGGCTGGTGCATGCTGCTCCCTCTGGGCAGGGTGGGGAGCACCCACCTGGCAGTGCCTGCCACCCCATAATGAGTGCTCAACTTTTCTCTTCTTTGGACCCAGTGCGCCGGAGGTAATTATCCCTCCTTACTCTGGTCGCTTCCAGTCTACTGCATTTGAAAAACTAAGACCTTAACAGTGAGTTTGAGAAAGACATTTCTAACGCTTCTGAAACTGCTACTGCGGTAAAAGGGGACGAACCGGGTGGCCAGCAGTTGCCAGTATCAATGTCCCTTTCTCTAAAACGCTTTCAGTCAAACGGGATGTGAGCGGCTTCTGTCTTCCCATTCCCTCCGGAGCAGAAACGGTCTTCTCTTGCCATATTATATCTGCGGCAGGTGTCCCAAGTGGGAGCGGTGTCCCCATGGAACAGTGTCACTGCTGTGGAGACCACACTTTCAGAGCCTACAGCTCCTTTCTCAAATAAAAAAAACCCCAACCAACCAAACAAACAAAAAATCCCAACAAAAAAAAGACCCCAAAACAAACCCCAAAGCGCCCGACACCCAGGTAGCATGCCAGCTGTAAGAGACCCAGCCAGGGGCAGCGCGTGGCTGGGGGGGCAGCCGGGAACCCTGCCAGGGGGGCTCCCATAGATGCCACTAGGCTGAGGCTCTCCCCATCTCTATTTGAGTTTTGGGGGGCTGCGGAGGCTGCCATCCCCAGAGCCCACGGCTGGGGCCTGGCTTTTATACCTGCTCCAGCCCTTCTCTTCCATTCCTCCCCAGTACTCACCTTAATATGCCAGTATTTCAAACTCAGTGCAGTTGTATTTTATTTTGCAAATACTAGCTTAGACCAGGAAGATCAGAAATTAAAGCAACAGCAGCTGTCTGTTGCAGGACCAGGAGACACAAACATGCCTGCATATACAGCCCTGCAAGGCACTTTTGCCCTCCCCCCTGCCCCCCGGACATACTTTTTTCCAGCTCATTGAATGTCATTTGTGCATGTGCATGGAACAGGTGTCTCTTGAACTCCTTAAATAAACTGCATTTAAAAAAAAAAGATCCTGATGTCAGTTTACACAGGTGCAGGCATCATTCAGGAGAGTGCTATTTGCACACAAACACACTACTGTTTACTGTCCGTGCTGCAATCAGAGCAGTGCCAGCAGGGCACTGAAGCAGGATGCTTTGCTGTCAATTGATGGGAACTTTCATAAAGTTCCCTCTTGGTGGGCAGAGAGTCCTTTTTGCTCGGTGAAGCATTAAAAAGTGCTCTTTCAAAGAGTGACTCAGAGGAAAGCAGAAGCTGTTACTAATCACAATATCTGAAATGGAATAGGAAACGTGTCTGTGTGACTCTTCCTGGTTTTGCTTGGTAGCTTAGCAGGAACTTTATGTTTGGGTTCCCCAGCCCACATTACAGCTTATCCAGGGCAGCCCGTGCCAGCAACAAGTCAGGGCACCTGCAGCATCGGTCAATGGGTGACAGTGCCCACAGGTTATCGCTGAGTCAGCCCTGCCAACGCTGAGCAACAACAGTTAACCGCAGATGGCCCGTGAGGACAGCAGCACTGAGGTGGTTATTGTCCCACCTTCGCAGCCCCCTTGAGCTGATCAGAGACTTGGCCAGTCCCCGGTATAGCAGTGAGCGCAGCTCGTGCCCTCAAACAGAGTGAGCGAGTAGGAGCAAAGCTGGCAATGTATAAGTTACGCTCTGGGCTATCACAGTGCAGGATAGCTTTATCAATACAGCTTCAGAGAATTTAATTTTCATCAGATTCCCCAGCATTGCTTACGATCTGCATAGCTGCCCAAAGCCCACCGTGGCTGGAGCTGCAGGATCCTGACCTACCCCGGTGAGCTTGCGGTACCGGACCTGCCTGCCATATGCTGCTGTGCTATGTGTGCAAGGAAAAAGCGCTGAACATGTCCAAGATATCTTGTTCATCACATACTTAAATAAGAGCAACAGTAGGATTCCCAGCATGAACCTTTTCCTTTGTGTGTGTATATTTCAACTTCTGAGTGAAGGACATCCACAGAAACGACAGACGTTTCTCTGGCAAGAAAGCCCACAAGCTCTTAATATAAACTAGTGCCCATTAATTAGGCGCTCTGACAACAGGCGTGCTCACCACACCCTTTTACATGTGTTAGCCTGTGTAATTTTTTCCCTAAGTAGAGCTTTTAGGTGTATTTCTTCCACTGAAAACGGTGCATTTGAAAAAAAAAAACCCGAACACTTTTACAAAAGCAAATTAAGAACAGATGTAGCTGAGCAATACTTTTTAACCCAGGAGTAATAAATGTTTGGAATGGACTGCTGTGAAGGTTATTAAGACTAAAACACTGGGGTCATTCAAATAAGAGTTGAGAGCATCCAAGGGGATGGAATTGGAGTAGAAAAGAAGGGGATAACTGGATATTATCCACTGTTTTCTTGATGGTGCATAACACCCTGTGCACTTGTTTTATGTTGTATGACTTGAAAATCTATCTGCATTGGTTAAACATATACTAAGGATTATGCCTGAGTAAAAGTTATGCAAAGCTGATTATAACAACAAATGCTAATAAGCTGGTCTCTGGGCTACATCACTTGGGAAAAGATGCCTCAGGAGAAGAGCTGTTTGACTTTACTCCTTCTCCAGTCTCATGGAGGACGTAGATGTGACAGCTTGAAACATTTAAAAACATTTAAATTTTCTACTGACTGTGGTTACTGGGGAGAGATTTAATACACTGTGAGGAGCATAGAGTTTTGAGGAAAAAGTAGTATTCAAAGTCTAGTTTACATCCATATGGTGAATAGATCATTGTGAAGATAGGAACTAGAGACTCATGACGTTCACAACATGAGGCGAATGTACAGCAAGGAAAGCACTACGTCATGTTTGTCCCTGGTATTCCGGGATTATTGTCAGGCATTTGTCCAGTTAAACAGCTGGGAAAGCCGCTTGTGTCTGCCTGGACTGTGCCAGGGCCATGCCTATAGCTTCATTGTAGTGTTTCCGTTCTTCTCAGTCAGTTCCATCAAGCAGGTGAGTATTTATTTCAAAACTCTAGTGCTTAGCAGATTGATGTCAAGTATATCACGGCAAGCACTGGCTCTTCTTCCCAGAAGGAAGGGTGAGGGAAAGGGTGGAAAGCTTTTCAGTTCTTTTAGTCAAGTAAACTATTCTTTGATTCTAAGGACATCAAACATACCTAGAAAAAATGATTTCAAAAGAAAAAGCACTTTATCATAAACTTGTTAAGCTTCACCGATTTTTCTTTGTAATATTTTAATTTAAAGCACTGCTAAGGATCATAATTTCCCGTTCCATCTAAGACCACAGTAGTGCTCAGCTGGGTCAAAGGATTCTAGGAGGAGCTCAGGATATAAACAAGGTCAAATCAAGGCATTTTTGTTTGTCCATATTTAACTACAAGAACGAATCTAACTGTCCAGGCAATGTGAGAGCCTCAGCTGCTGATGCAGAAGTGAGAAATTATGCGCACAGAAATGGTAGGCTGTGAGTGGCATCTGCAAATCTGGAGCTGGAAACAGAAGTCTGGGGTTCATCTCTGCTGGGCACGTGGCATGCTGCAAAAGGTGTGTTAATCTGGGAGATCAGGAATACCTCTCAGCGTTCAGATTCCTGTCCAGAGCTATTGCCTACGGCTTCATAAACCAAGAGAGAATAACAAAATGAGGAACACCGTGGCTTAAGTTAGTAAATCCTTGATTAGGACATGTTCAGGTATGTTTTTTGAGAGGCCTCAATTTTATACTGTTGCAGAAAAAATGGGAGACAAGGAAGGAGTACACCTGTTGTACCAACTTTTCAAAAGTAACAGAATTCAGTAATTACTTGTCCAGGGTTTTCAGTTATCCGCCTTATAAATAGCGTTCTGAGCATCGATTAAACCTCGCAGCACTGAGTCAGATGTCTCCTTTCACCCCCATTTTAAAGGCAGTGTGACACTGACAACCCAGACGCTATGGCCTGCTCCCCTCTTCACTAGTTGTTCTCCTGTCCGCACCTACGTACAGTAGCAGAAAGTATCAAATATTCCTCCAGCCTGAAGGGCGGTCACTTGAGAAAATGACGGTTGCTTTCTGAGCTGTGCGCTATCCCCTACGTCCCTGTTGAGTACCTGCCATGGATCTAAACACTGCACAGCTTTTCCGCTGCAAACATCATCGAACACAGCTGCAATAAGGGCACCTCACACGAATGGGTTGAATACAATGGCAAGTCTGTAAGCTTCCACCGCCTGGGTGAAGTTGTTTCTAAAGTTGTTCTAAAACAAAGGGTGGCTTTCCCTTTTATTGTCTTGCAAGGATCTCGTTGACTACTACAGACCTGAACTTTAACCTCGTAGGCTATTGTTCTTACCAAATTATAAAATATTTATGAGTGGCTAAAAGACACAGCCTTTTTTGTTTTCTTACGAGATTCTCACAGCGAAGCAAAGCTATCAGATTTTTCTCCTAAATCATGAGGGTTTATGACATGAGGCATTCTGCGGCTAACAGTTGCACTTGTAAAAATAACAAAGGGAAAGCAATAAAGAACAAAATTTGCAAATCACATGAGGCCTCGTCAAGTAGCAGGTATCTTTGGAGGCAACTTCTAGTAAGGCAAGAAGTGGGAGAACCGTGACACCTCGCTGCCGGTGCCCCTGCGGCAGGACAGCTGGGTGCCCGCATTAGAGTTCTGCCAGTCCGGCCGCTCCCGGGGGTCCCCCCGCCCGCCCGGGCCCCTGTGTGACACAACCTCTTCCCTCTTTTCCTGCGCAGGTTGTAGCCCGGGGCCATTGGTCCAGCCTGTCTTAACTGATGACAGTCTTCCAGGTGCTGTTCTGATCTTAATCTTCTGGCTGAACCACAGGCCCGGCGTGGCAAGCCATAAATCTGCCTGGGTCAGCGAGGAGCTGCCGGTGTCATTTCTAATGGACCTCAGGGGAAAGAGACCAGCTTAGGTCGTCACTGCCGAGGCTGACAGATTCACAGGCTGGCATTTCCAAAGCAGCGCTCCTGACTTTCCAGTAATAAATTACACTGAAAAGCCTACAGCTACAATAATTTATGCTCTTTCTGCTGCTCTTATAACACATGTTAATTGGAGGAAAAAATTATTTATAGGAAGTTTTCAGTGGAGTATTGAGAGAAAAAAATAGCATTGGAAAACCAGCGTTTTCTACTGGGTAAATTCTTTTGTGTAAACATGTTCAGAATTCCCTCCGCAGTGGTAAGAAGCAGCAGGCCGCGGTGTTGAAGGACAAAGGCGGCAGTTGCAGGCGGGCAGGCGTTGCTGCTCATGCTGCGGCGCTTGCGGCTGCAGGGCACTGCGGGCTGCGCCCATGCTCCCACGGGTACCCCAGCTCCACCAGCGCTGCGGAGCTGTGGTAGAGATTTTTGTGGTAGAGAAAAAATAAATCTACCTCAGCTGAGAGATTGCTCCCTAGGTGTAGCTATGTGAGAGGGTAGGACAAAATACTTCAGCGTGTGAAAGAAAAGATGGGTTCGGTCAGTTTTGCATGAGTTGGTCTTTTGGCAGAAGAAGAACACGTTTTGCTCGATCTTTTACCGTACATGAAATACAATCAGGAGTTAGGGACTGGCTCAAAGCTCGTTGAAAGGTTCCTGGTGACCTCGCTGACAGCAACACAGAGAGTGGTTTAATTGCTAAATATGATTTTAGTTGTATCGTGCAGAAATTTTTACAAAGAGAGAATACAATTAATCTCAATTAAGGCACAGTTCATTAGCGCAAATTTGCTTTTAAAATTCTTTAATACAAGTCTTTCCATTTTTTCCCTTCTACCAACGTTTTGAATACACATGCATTTAAAATTAGTTAATTGTTATTTTGATGTGGAACAACTCCAAATTGTACTCCTTTAAATCTGAACAACAATTGTATACTTTGTCAAAATTCCTGGATTGCCTGGAAAATTTTGAAATTGTTAGCTCTGATTCTTATCAAACTAGATTTCAGCTAACACTGCATAATGAATATCTTAATTTTTGCCTGTTTTCCAGTGGTGTTCTGGGTTCTGTTACTGCTTCAGAGCTAAGCCACAATTACATTATTTTATAATCTTTCCCAAATCCTTTGGAAACTTTTCCAGAAGACTTCTTGGGGAAGCTGTGCTGTGTAAACTTTTCAAATGTGAAACAAAAGAATTTCCTACCTATTTTTGAAGAATGAAATACTACGCATAAACATGGTACTTTTACCTATTAAGCAATTTGGAAAGCTGCCTTTTGACTGTTCTGTTTTTCAATATCAGCTTTATGATACCTTTAAAAAGTAATTTAGCACCTTTCAAAAATATACCGCTAATTTCCTGATAGACAAATGAACTTTACTATTGGGTTTGTTTTGGGAAGAATGATTCATTTATTCAGTGCACTGCTACTGACTGGTTTTAATTTGTTATTGATTCCTTATGGATTGTCCAAGTCACAAGTTATTTCTTAAGAGTTGTGCCACTATTTAACTTGGCATTTCTGACCCAAGCTTAGCTCATAGGCGAAGCTGTAGATCTAAGACACTTACACTTATCAGCATTTGGTCTAGTCTCATACTTCTGGATTACATTTATATTCCAGCGATGTTACTGGAATGGTCTAAGCAAGGCAAAAAAATAAACACGCTGAGCCAGGAAAAAATAAATTTTCATATTTCTGCTCTGTATGGTCACCTTTCTTTTAACCCGTTAATTCTGTAATGAACTTATTTCAGAGAAATGCACAGCGAGGACAAATCATAGTGTCCCCTGGGGCAGGGAGCGTGGTGGGGAACCAGCACGTACGTGATGAATGTGGGTCCATGGGAACCAGCGAACGTCTGGTTCCTTCCAAATTCTGCTCAGAGGGTTTGTCATAACCTTTCCATGCAATCTGATTTTTTTGAAAGTTAATTTCCTATAGTAGTTGCTGCAAGTACCTGCTTAATGTTAATACGCTTGCAGTATGCTTTTATCTGAAAGACACAGAAGTTTATCCTGCGATATTTTATAGCCCATGGGAAGTCCATCGTTATATCTACTCAGACTGTTTTCCTGTTATGTTCTCTGGCACCTGGATGTTGAATATTAAGTAACAATGCAGGAAATAATTAGGAAAATTGTAGCCAGTCACTTGCCATAACTGTCCCTTAATCTAAAACTTAGTAAGGCGATTTAGCAAATTAGCGTCACGAGAGGAAAATGTAGTCCAGTCACATGCGGAAACACTAGATGCTGAGAAATAATATGGAACTTAACTTGCTAAATCAACAGTTAACTCCAAATATATAATAAGAACAAGGTTCTAGCAGTCAAGTGATTTCACTTACAGCTGTTTTCCAGCTAAGAAAAAAGCTGTTCCTCATTCCTTGACGTTTGATGATTCTCATACATGTCTCTGTAGGAATGACACACGCATTCTTACCGCCAGCGGCTGCAGCTCTCCCTCTCATCTCTGATAACCTATGCTCTCTTCTTCTGAATTCAGGCCATTTCAAAGGTATTAGGACACCCAAGTTAAGTGCATTTTTCATTGGATTACCAGAAATAGTCCAACAGTTCAGGTACTCAGCTCGCTTAGAAACGGCCCGCTGCAGGCAGCTCCGTCCCCTGTCCCCACAAGCTGGAGCCCACCTCTGGAGGCCAGCGTGCCACGAGCCCCAGGACCCTCGCCTGGCAGCGCGGCTGACATGGCTTGCTGTGGCTCAGTCCTAGTTGGAAGGAAAAAGGTGTTTTCCCATGGAAAACACGGATGAGCGTTGGGTTAAATTACCAGTGCTGTTTAGTCCTGTCAGGGAATGCTCCAAGAAGGACCTGAGTTTGTGTCATTTTGATGACAAGATCATTTTCCTACGGTTGGAAGGGGAGAGAGTTGCTGGCGGTTCCTGGGTGGGTGTTACTCTGCACCCAAACCAGTCCAGTTGGGTGGGTTGCATTCAGGCTGCGGCCCTGGCAGCTCAGCGCCATCCCTAGCGGCACACGTAGCTACGCACATGAGAGCGTCTCTGGTGGCAGCTGGCTGGAGCTCTGACCTCTCCTCTTGCAAGGATTAAGGCCTGAGAAGAAAATTCCCTCTAAGGCGTAAATGCAACAACATTTTGATCCCTTGAGAAATGCTGTCGTAACCCTGCCTAGATTCTCACATTGTTTGGATTTTATTTTTAGCTCTGGCATTCTTGAAGATTAATAACTACAGTGGTGCTGAACTGACTCTGCCAGTGTAACGTCACCTGAACTGAGCGTTGCGTCGCTGGGTAAGGCAGCTGAAAGGGTGGCTCAGGAGGAGCACGTGCTACAAGTTGTACAGGATTTTGGACAAAGACCTGTTTAGGTTCTGTTCTGCCAGTGGGATTTTGGCTTGTTGCCGTTCCAAAACACTTGCTAGTGAGTCACAGACAAGTGTGTGACAAAAATTGCACGGGCTGCTCCTGAGCCGTGGGATGGGAAGGTACGCAGCGAGGTAAACTGCAAATGCACTTCGCTGCACATAACAGGCGTACCTCTAACACAGCCCAGCATGTACAGAAAAGCAAAAAGGCGTTTATTGAAGCTAAAAGCTGAAGCTGATGCAAAACTAGAAAAATGGTGTCTATCTCGAGTTTAGAAAAATACATTCTAATTTTTATGAGGGCTTTCACTGAATACGTGTATCACCCTGCAAAAATTCTATTTAAGCCACTGGAGTTACTCTGGACTTAAAATACTGGAGCACTTTAAAAGAAGACTTTTAACTATAATGTCTACTGCAGAACCTGGTGAAAACTGGTGAACATTCATTCATAGGGTTTTTTTATATCTAGTAACACTTGCAAAAAAAGTAAAAAATATCTTTGCACACACATCATCTAATTTGGTGAATTTTTATATTTATCGCTATCTACCATTCTTTATGATATAAAAATTGTCTCAATTTTCTGCTACCTTTATTCTTAATAAATAACTCACGTGAGAGTTTTAGTTACTGTATTGTATAGGTACACCTTAAAAAAAAAAAAAAGGAAATCTAGTTGTGTAAAACTGAACCTGCCAATTATTTCTAAGAAACTTAACACGAGAGACTTGTTTGTAAATGTTATGAATGGTACTCAATGAAAACTTTGTTTGATTTCACTTATGTTTAGTATAATTTGTTCTGCTTTAGGGCATCCTAAGAATAGGAGATTGTACGCAAATGAATACTGAGTGAAGCAAAGATCATTAAGAGAGGAACTGGGGGGGAACCACACATGCTGGACACAATTATGTGTGTGTGTTATATTATGCTATCTTGGACACATCAGCACTGACTGCTTTGTTCCTTAGAATGACCTTTGATCAAGAGAGACTGCATGTGTCTTTGGTCATTCCCACATCCTAGGCTACTGTAGATGAAGGGAATTTCTGTGGTGTCTTAACTATAATCTCACTGGGAGCTGCCTCATTGTGTGCAAACACTCTGGTAGATGTCTGCCTTGTTGGGAGTTTACAATTGGAGGAAAGGATGGTGGCATTACCTCAAGCATACTAGGCATTGTGCCAGTGTAACTGAGCAGATGGTGACCCGTGGGTCATGGGACTATATTTCTGAGATAGATGGGAAAGGAAATTCTACAGTTTGCAGACCAGATGGAGAGTTCTCACAGAGCTGGCTACAAGGAGTGTATCTACACGTGTGTGTGTGTGTGTGTGTGTGTAAGAGAATGACAAATCAGAGCAAAATAGCAAGTGGGTATCATTAAATGTAGGAAGAAAAACCTATCAATGGCTTTTACGCAAGAGGACGTCAAGTAATAAAGGTATTTTACATGACTGTTAAACGCAGCATTCACAAGTTTCCTGCTAGTTTCTGTACTTCTTGTTTTCATTACATAGCATTTGAATCTCTCCTATATAAAAAGTGTAATTAAAATGCCCTATTGTTCTTATTGCAAAAAGATAAGTGATTTACTTTCTCTCTAGTATTCACTTTATCCAGTTTTTTCTTTCAAAGTGTTTTTTTTTCCCCAGATAAATTACTTTTTTTACAAAGAGGGTACCAGCTGCAAAGTTTCTTTACCTAAAATTATATTCTCTGTCTGCCAGAATTGCCTCCTTTCTCCTATTTTTATTTCTTGAAGGCTTTGGGGGGCTCTTATTTGCGTCACTTGAAGGACGCTTGCAGAGCAGAACAGATACTCCTCAAGCAGTGGAGAGCGCTCTGGCTGCCAAATGTCACCATTTGTGTAGGTGTAATTGGCAGGTTATTTGAGCACTGAAAAAATTGCTGCTATATTAATCTGAAAATCTAGAAAGTATTTGATCTCTAGGAGTATATACTTCCCTGGAAGGACTAATAAGTGACAGATTTTGTGTGTCATGAAATAATATATGCATCACTGAAACAAGGAAGAAAGGGGTTTCTTTTTCTGAGAAATTTCCTTTGATTCTCTTTTAATGTATCCATGTGCCAGTACATAATCCATAAGCCATTCCAGGAAGGAAAATTCAGAGTCTCTTTCTCAGGATGGCAGTTGCATTAAATCAATGAAAAGAACCTCCTCCTCGTTGCTCTGCTAAGGTTGTGGCTGCAGGAAAGGGCGGTCATTGTGCATTGTTCAGAGGGGAAAAAATGAGAAGTCTCAAGCTCGCTTTGTTTTGTGATTTTTTTTACACCTGGAATTTAACTTTTAAAGAAAACCGTTCAAGAGGAGCCGAAGAAAACCTTTAAAGAATGAAGAGCATAAAATTAATAAATATCTTCAGAAACATAAACTATAGGATAAGCCATAAAGTTCTTGTTGCCGTTATGTTTCATCCTTGGTCTAAAAAAGTGAGGTAAATGCAGATTAGCTGCTCTTTCAAGTTAGTAAAAAGTATACACAATAAAGGAACAGCAAGGACAGTATTTGCAATAGCAACTACTGATAGATATTGTCTAGAGAATTTTGTGTTTCCTTTGCTTTCGTAAAAGGGCAGTGTTCACTCAGAATTGGATATGCTAACATCTTCTATTTGAAGAACTTAGTATTTTTTTACCATCATTTTCATTTTTCTCCTGAATTTTAATGGTATCTAACCCTATCCACCAAAGGTAGCTCTGTGACCTTTGAAGTCAACACAGTGGTTAAAAGCTTTATGGGTGTGTGTAGAACCGGAGTCATCTTCATTCAATTTTGTTTGTACTGAGCAAAGTTGGGAAAAGGAAGAGGGAACTTTTGGTTTTGCTCTTCCCAAGCGAGTGCTTTAAATACTAGGCAAGTGGTAGGAGTCAACGCTGCCTTTTCAAAGCTAAGGTCTGGGCAAGGTTTCATCCAGCAGTCATGTCCTTAACACAAGCCACCTTTGGAGAGGTCTGCTGGAGAACCTGGAGGTGCCTACCTGTGGGATGGTAGCAGGACATACTGGTACAGCCCATGTGGCAGACTTTTAGCTTTGTAGGTGATGTTTACGGGCAGAAACCTTGGTATCTAGGTAGTTATGTTCCTCTGAGGTAAGAAAACACATCCCTGTTTGGGATCAAGATGCCTAAAGAGGTGTTAGGTACCTGTCCCTGTGCCCGTGTCCCTAACCCCATGGCCCCAGGCTGTGAAGCACATGCCTAAATTTAAAGCAGCAGTGGTCTCATTAACTTTGGGGGGGACTACTCGTGTACTTCTAAGTTAGACATTGCTAAAATGCTTGGTTGAACTGGGGCCCAGATTTCTGGTTTTATGGAAAACTCATATGAAAACCGTAATAGCATAATTAATCTCTTTTCATGAAGTGTTGGGTTTAATAATTTTACTTAGGGCTTATTGTGCTTAGTACTTTTCATCTTCAAGGCCTTTTGCAAACATCAGTGTGGGGATTTAAATTGGGTATAAGATTGTGGGAATTGTGCAGTCTTATATCTGACTTTGCATTTCCGTACCTTCGCATTCTTGGCAGGAGGCTCTTGCCATACAGCTGGGTTGGCTGAACCAGGAACTTTGGTTCTGTCTCCTCTTAGCACCTTGGCAAGTTATCTCCCAGGTGGAGTTCTGGAGGCTGTAAGTGGTTTCAAAGCCTCTTCCAGATCCAGATTGTCAAGCTAATGACTGCATTCACCACTGAGTGAAGCAGAGGTGGGGATGTAGGCTGCATTTGGCTCTCATCCCTTCCTTCTCTTCACCACAAGCTGCTCAGAAGGCACATGGGCCAAAGTTGCATTTAAGATACAGGCATAATTCTTGTTGGCTTCAGAAACGCTTGACGTACATGCTCAGGTCTTGACTTACATGCTCAGGTCTCAGTGCTGCTTGTGTATTAACTCGTTGCTGTGTTTATGTCAACGTGTAGGATCTCAGTGTCTGATGACGGAGGGCAGTGATACTGACCATTGTTTTAACTCACAACGGTGCTGTGCAGAGTATTTTACCGCACTAAAGGCCTGGATTGCAGAGCTCCTTGAGTTTCTCTCAAGGACTGGCGAGAGCCCAGTTCTGCAGTTTGGTTGGCTTGCCTGCTTGGAGTGAGGTTTCTTATTCTTTCATATATATGACAAGGTCCAAGCCTTGCTGGTGATGTGTGTCATGGTTTAACCTCAGCTGGCAGCTCAGCCCCACGCAGCCACTCGCTCCCTCCCTCCCGGTGGGATGGGGGAAGGAATCAGAACAGTAAAAATGAGAAAACTTGTGGGTTGAGATAAAGGCAGTTTGATAGGCAAAGCAAGAGCTGCACATGCAAGCAAAGCAGAAGAAGGGATTCATTCCCCACCTCCCATGGGCAGGCAGGTGCTCAGCCATCCCCAGGACAGCCGGGCTCCATCACACGTAATGGGGACTTGGGAAGGCAAATGCCATCTCTCTGAACAGCCCCCCTTCCTCCTCCTTCCCCCAGCTCTATATGTTGAGTGTGATGCCCTATGGTGTGGGACATCCCTTGGGTCAGTTGGGGTCAGCTGTCCTGGCTGTGTCCCCCCCCCAGCCTGCTCGCTGGTGGGATGAGCAGCAGAAAAGCCCTTGGCTCTGTGTAAGCGCTGCTCAGCAATAACTGAAACATCCCTGTATCATCAACGCTGTCTCCAGCCCAAATCCCAGGCACAGCCCCATACTAGCTACTGTGAATAAATTAACTCTGTCCCAGCCAAAACCAGCACAGTGTGACCTTAGTTTTTTCTCTGTAAATCTCAGTAGTAGCAGCTAGGTGGGAGAGTCTAGCATTCTATTGGCATTCTATTTTTTTTTTTCCAAGAAGAAAGATTCCTTAGAAGATTTTTGTTTTACACAGTGTTTTCAGCAAAAGGGCTCCTCCTACTGTTGCAATTTCCTTTTCAAATGCAGATGTTCAAGGTATTTATTTCTGTCCCTTTCAGAGAAAAAATTCACATCAGTTCATGTTGCAGAAGAGAAATTACTCTTTTCCTATTTCCCTATTCCTGACAGAAACGAGATAAGTTATGTTCTACAGAAAAGGAGCCTTTTTTATGTGGGTGGCTCTATAAAATACTTGGGTGGGTTGCCGTCTGTGACACCGGCCTCCTTACTGAGTTGTGCATTTATTGATGGGTCCCTTGGAAGATGCAGAACGCAGCCGCAATATGAGGAGAGCGGGCTTCCCTGCCTAGCCGCCTCCGTAGGGTGCAATGCTGCCCAGTCCTGCTCTTCCTCTTCGCCTTTCCTGGAGTAAAGAAGATGTGTAACTAGTGCCGTGGTCAAGCAAGCACATTTCAAATGCATGAAATGCATCACAAGGGCATAGGAGGGAAGGGAGTAGGCAGTGCTGCACTGAGGCCAATGCCGTGCGTGAGAGGATGGAGCCCAGGGTGCAGGACCGCCGGCGCTCCCGCGCGCTGCTGCACTGCACTTAACCATCTACGTGGGAACTCCTCAGAGATCCTCTTCACAGAACTAATAAGCCACTAGAAATTCTTTAAAGGATCGCACCCTTTAAATAAAAGTATTGCCTCATTAGGAATATCAGAACATAGAGAGTCTGAACTGAGATGAAAATGGAGCTTGTGACTTAACAGTTGAAATGCAAATCTAATTAGTCTGGTATTTTAAAGTATTAATGGGGAGCCATAAAAAAAGATGGATTGGAATGAAGAAAATTGTTGTAAAGAAAATACTGGATAGTGAAAAAAGCCCAATTTATTAACACTCCACGATGTGGAAGCAATGAAAAGGGAATTAATTACTTTACTAGTACTTATTTTGCACCATTGCCCAAAATAATTGGTTTATTGACCTCTCTTTAATCCTGAGTAGCTCTAAAAAAAAATATTTTAATGGTGAAAAGTAAGTTCTGTGTAGGAGTGTAGCCCTATTTGTCCTGTCCTATCTTGCCTTCAATAAGTGTAAGTGACAGTACAAGGAGAGTATAAGTGATACATTGCTCCAAACATATGTGACTGTATGTGGAGGGCAGGACATCTGTATATTCTCTGTGTCCTCAACATGTGTATACAGGCACTAGTTTTCTATCAGTGCCAGATATATCTATTTTTTTAAAAGAAGTAGCTATAATAAGATGTATTTGGTATGCTCTTCTATCCTCAGTTTGAGTTCAAGTACCTCTAAGTACACACTCCAAATAATTCATTCCTGGAAGGAAATTCCTCCTTTACGGTTTTTATTGAAACTCCCCTCCACATCTCCAGACTTCTGCGAGGCAGTACATGCAGCACTTTGAAAACACGTGTGTTTAGCTGTAATTTATTTTTTTAGATGTATTGCTTTTCATAAGTAGTTTGAATCTTTCACACTTTGGCTATGTGTATGTATATATTATTTACAAAATACTATTTAATTCCATACTATTTATAAGTAACTATCTTTGGCTATGTCACTAAGAAATGCACGTATGGAAGTGACTAGAATAACTTCAGATTAGACTTCGGGACGTGTAAAACCTATGTTTTTTTTCTTCTGGGAAACTTTAGCAGGTGTAAGATTTTTAGTACATTTCTGCCTTTGAGGAAGAGCTGAATGAACTATTTCATCTTATTTACATTGATAAATTGTATCAGCCTTGAACCACTGAGATTTTTCATGGAAGCTGATGTTCAGGTGCCACTCACCCATATTTTACATCGCCAGATGGGTATTTCTGAGTCAGCAGGTTGTGTGATTGCTGGAGCATCCTATTGTTTTCTTATTGCTTATCTGTATATTGCTTAGCAATTTCTGACTGAAGAAGACTTTTTTTTTTTTTCTTTTTACTAAATTTACCATAAGAACCTTGTTTATAATGAACAAGTGCATGGACTTTAATGACTACATCTCTGGAGGATCAGTCTAGATACGCACAAAAGACAGATGACGAATAGCAAATAAGTAATTTTGGCTTCTGTTTTGCCTGGAATTCATTAAGGACAGAAAAGTTCATGATTAACAGCTGAAAGTGTGTGAAACCTCTATGGAAATCAATGCAGTCACAGTAGACAAGTGGAAAAAGAATGCCCCATTAATATGTCCAGGTAGGAAGGCAGTTGATGCAATGCAGTGTGTAACGCTGCTGTGCGCAAGATTAGAGTTTGATCTACAGAGCAGGAAAATGTAATATAATGACACCTTCAGCTACAGAAAAAACAGCGTGTATCAAAGCAGCAGTATTACAGTCCTTCAAATATTGTTTCTTCTGCACTGTTTTGCACTTAACATAGGACACTTTATTCAGGCAGTTTTAAACTTGTTTCCTCAAAGAAATGAAGTATATAACCACAGCTCTATTAAATAAGTCTATTCATGTGCTCAAATATCTTCCTGAATTGCTTTCCCTCGACTCAAGAAGCTATCAGTTGGATTTCTCTGCTCCTTCCTTTCTCACTCTGTCTCCCTGCCTTTTGCTCTCTGTGGTGAGGCCCTGGGCTCCCCCTCCTCATGGATGGGACCGCATCATCTCTTTCCCTCTCCTTCCAGCTTACTCAATAACCATTAATACTCTTTACCTTTGTTAGAGGGCTCCTGCCTTCAGGCATCTGTTTATTTTTCCTGGCTTATAGTATCCGTATAAAACAGTGATGTAATTTTGTCATGAGAAATAGGAACGGTCCTGACTTCTGTCAAGGTTTATAACACTCAGTTGGTTAGAAGATTTGCCTAAATTTAATGCATAATCCATAAGCATTCGAAAAGGTTCACCTAAAAGATGAGGTTGACTAGGCTGCAAAATCTCAAATGCTGCTGGATTTGGGGAACCTTGTCATACATGTTTTACTTCACTTACTTTAGATGTTTAGAGAAGACTATCAGAAAATAATTAGTGCTTCAGGTCTCCTGGGGTGTATTTGCTGACCAGCATCCCTTCTGCGTTACTTGGACATATTAGTGAGATATCTTGTTATATATCTGTAGTACATGAAGGGTATAATCTTGTAATGGGAAAGAATTAAGTCTGCTTAGGTACTTGAACAGTTACAGGGGGAATTTTTTTTCCTTGAGTTATTTGATGAATAGCAGAAACTGCTCGTTTATATTTGGTTGGGGTTTTATTACTTAGTTGTATAATTGACATTTAACATTAAGTTGAAACTGTGGCCAGTCTTTCTTCACTCCTTTTGGGGGGGGCAGTAGGTTAACCCTGTTTCAAAGCTAGATTAGCTTTTTCTGGATGTGCAATCTTTAGTGTTCGTGATGGTAGCTGTTAATTCCATATGCCTTCTCTCTGGCTTCTGCTGTGCGGGACACTTAGAAAAGAAACAATCCATTTTTTCTATTCAAACTGAACACTTGGGTAAACTGTTTAGCTCTGATCTTCGTGTATCCTTTCCCAACGGGTAGAGAGGACTTTCGGCAGGAATGCTGTTCTTCATGTAAGTAAATTGGTATCACATTCTGCAGTAGCTAAGCACTAGATTTTCCTAGTGAATATTCCTCCAGAAACGTGCACACGCTGCTTTTTGTCATCTACTGGAGGTAAGCTATTCTTAACAGTGTTAAAAAAAAAAGGAGGGGAGGTTCAGGCTGGGCTTTTTTGGGGAGGGAGGGGGAAGTGTAAGTAGTGGTGTTAGATGCAGGATTTCACCCTGTGTGTAAGAGATGCAGCGAGTTAAGGGGTTTTTTTAGTATGCCTAACTCTAAAAATTGGCTCCACACCATCGGAACATGACTGCTGTTCCTACAGCCTGATATATTCCTCCCCCAGATCCCTCGTGAAATCAGTGCGTGTTACTGCATTCATGTATTATTATTATTATTTTTTTCCATGTTTAGCTCAGCTTGTTGTTGGAGGCAGCCTTTTCTGTGCCGAAATTTTTAGAGCATAATAAAGCTTTCATTCATAAGGAGGGAACCTGATGTTTACTTTTTTTGGCAGAATTCACCAGTCACTCACCAGTAAATCTAAAGTAAAAGCAGACGCATACAGATACTGAAGTGCCTCCTATACCCACGGTGACTGGGTGCCGGGGGAAGCTGGTGGTGTCGTGAGAGAAGGTTCAACTGGGACTGAGCTGCTTAAAAGTGAGCGTCACTCCCGGGCAATGCTGACACGGGATGTGTGTGACATTCATCCAGTTTGCAAGGTGATGGGGGCTCTTGCCCAACGCGCTGACGGGTGCGTACCACCCCTGTGCCAACTGCTTGACAGAGAAGCCAAAATACACTTAGAAACTGGCCTGATTTTCCTTAAAATGTGTTCCTGAGAAACAATAAGAGGACAAAGAAAAAAAGAATTAAGTAAACAGTAGAATTCCTGTTCTCATTTTATGCAGAAGAAATGGAGCTTCTGCTTTTTTATTTCGTGCTATGAATCAACACGAGTTTCAAAAAACTTCACTGCTGAAGTATGGAAAAATACCCAGTCGACTTCAAAGCAGAGATGCACCTAGCTACGAGTAAATAAATTGAACCAGTTCCTGGCCATAAGGATGTCTGAAATCTTGACTTCGACTTTGCAGATCTCAGTATCTAAGTAGGCCCCAGAATTTTGAATTTTGCATTTTGCAGCCCAGGCACATCGGTTTCTGCTCCCTGGTACCCTTCTGCTGTCCTGGCTCTGAAAACACTCCCAGCATTTCAGACAAAACTAGTATTTATTATTAGTGAGCACATCACAGCACATCACCACCTCACACTGAACCATTGGTTTCCTAACACCTTGTAAAGAGATACAAAGACCCAACAAAGAGAAGAATTTTCTCTTCGTTAATGAGTTTAGTGGTAGCTAAGCTTGTTACCAAGACTTTTAGATGATTTTCTAAGTAGTAAGGCTTTAAAAGGAAAACGTCTACAAAGCTGTTCTAGATTCCATCCAACAAAATGACTGTATCAGTCGTTTCAAAATGTTAATGTGTTTTTTTGCTTCTTTGCCTTCATTTTGGTCAAGCAATCCCATATAAGTCATCTCAGTACAGCCATTATTTATAGCTAATAATCTCCTTTAGCTGCCAAACCGAAACTAGATCTCCTTCACTCTTGAGCTGAAAGCGCTTTTCTTCCTACAATGTGCTGGAAATGTGCCAATTTACTAGTTCCATTAACTTAATGAGGTCTGACAGCCTCCAGCAAATTTTCTCATAATCTCTCTTGGATTTAAATTTGGTGCTGCACAAACAACTGGGTACAACCAAGCAGTTGCTTTTTAACTCTATATTCTAAGCAAAATTCCTTACGCACCTTAAATACAAAGCAGGCTTGGCTCTTTCTGTTTTTTCTCGTGGGCAGTTTTTTAATCATGCAGCAATCAGTAAATTTACTGATTAACTTACTTTTTAATCCTAACAATCACCTGAATGCTGTATTTGTCTTGACCTGTTAAACGTCAGTATTAAAACTTCAAGTGATTTAAGTGCAAGTGATTTCAAGTACTGTTGGTGGTGGGAGAAGGATGGTATTTATTTATTTTTATAATACACCTGAATAGTTATATGAGCTGTGAGGTTATGTCATGATTTTCACAGACTAATAAATAATCACTCTTATAAGGTCAACAGTAGTTTTAATGCAAGGTTAATCCTTAGCTTCTGTTTCCTAATACTTCCAGTGATTACTGTTCACTAAAGGCTATAGTATGTTACTAAATTCACAAGAAATTGAATTGCTTGGCAAATTAAGCAGAACAAAAATAAAATCTTGCTTTCTCTTGCTCGAATTCTACCTTCCTACCAGTGACAGCGATATGCTGCTTAAGGCAAAGCTGAAAACCCAAAATTATTACTCATTGCATGAACAGTGGGTTTTCATTTTATTTTTTTAGTACATCAGATTCCATAAGTCTGCTAAACCACTTTCACTTTAACAGCATGGCATTGTAATAGAAAATTGCCAGTGACATACTGCGTTTTGAAAACGAGCGTGTAGCAAAGGTTTGTTCTAAATTTAAAATCGCCAGGGGTATTTCCCTTCGCTGTATTAACGCTTCCGCTGTGAAGTTTTTACTCACACCAGCATTTCCCAAGAAGCTGTAAATTCTGGCTGGAAGTGCTTTGGACATTACAAGACCTCAGTACTTGGGGTAGAAAGTATATTGAGGAATCTTAAATTTGAAAGTAGGTGACAAAATGCCTCAAGCAGAAATACACCGTCCCACACTGCCTCTTTATCTGAAGGGTCTCTGCACATGGGCTCTGTGTATTTTGTATTTCATCACTATATGTGTAAGTATTAACTTCACTATATAAATATTATCGGGCTGAATGTTTGTACTTCAGCACAGTCCACAGCCTTTTGGTTAATATCAAGTTCTGCAAAATCAGTGTGTAGGTCCCCTGTTTAATCTGTTTTTTCCTAAAAACCCATCTTTTCGTGGTAGGTCTCTGGTTTGCAAGCGGGGGAAAAACCTTGGGTCTCATCCTTACAGAATCTTACAGGGGTGCTTTGCTTCGCATGAGCTGCTCCCAGTGCACTCTGTGGGAGTGTCTGTATGCTCACAGCAACACAAAATTGCGACTGCAGGATGTTCTTAGTTAAATTAGAATGTCTTTCGTTCCTGACTCCTGGAGAGACTCTTCTCATATAAACACATCAAGTTTGTGCATGTGCAGGCTTCATGGAAAATTGGAATGGCCATTGATATTTGGGTAACAAAGCAGCTCAAATGAGACAAAGTTTAAAATTCCACACACATGTACAATATTGTATGGAGTGAGTGTTAAGAACTTGCTCTTCCTACTGGGAGCCATGCTTTAGTGGAGAGAACAGGGAAGTCATCTGTGTGCAGCCCCCCAGCTGTAATCCTGCTCTCCCCAGCCAGTGCTAAGTGCATCACTGGAAGAGCGCTCAGGACCTCATTTTCTGTCTTTAGTGTGGGTCAGCTCTCAGGGCTTTTCATGACCAGACTCATGTCTGTTTGGGGTCATTTTGTCAGTTCAAGTCCCAGTTCCTCAAGACAATTGCTTTGTAATTTCCCATGAAGAAACAGTTGAACAAAAATATTGAGTTTGCCCTAATGCTTTAAATGCCAGAAACATTTTTCTTTTTCGGGGAAATAAATCGCATAGTTTGGAGCCCCGTGCATGTCCGATTCCAATATGCTGACAGTATCGCCATTTGTAAGTTTTTAATTTTATGTTCCTCAGTCTTCCCAGCAACTTTGTTTTTCCTCTCAAGCAAGATCTTTCTGGAATCCCTGAACATACTTGGTTGAGCTTAATGTCAGAGGTTAAGCACTACTGTGTTTTGTTGCTGTTGAGATGCCTTATGCTCCCTTGAGCAAGCGCGTTGCCCAGGCTGGGGAAGAGGTGATCTTACGGGTGTGGAGGGATGTTGTGTCCTGCTGAATCACGGAACAGTCTGGTAGAAAGGCAGGATGTTTCTTGCTATGTTTCTGAAAATATTCTGTCAAATTCCTCCTCTTGCATTAGCTCAGCTGAACACAAGTTGTTTGAAATGATTGCAGATACAGTTAAACATTAAAAGAATGAAACATTCTTAAGAACAGGCACCCTTGAGAATCGCAGCTACTGTTAAGTCTGTATGAACATTGACACAGCAAGAGCATGTGGCCAAACAGTCACATCACCTATGTATCAGTCAATTCTGCTTTGGACTAATGAACTTGGACTGTACCATCCCTTTATTTTTGACATCAGTAAGCATAGTGAGGCTGCGCTCCTGCCAATGATGCTGGTTTTATGAACACAATCCTTTTTAGAAAATGCATTGATTTCTTGCCGGAACAGCAAGTTTAAAGGAAAATCTCTATAATTGCAAAGCTTAGTGAAGAAAGCTACATTAAATACAAGTGAGTGATGGAAGTGAAATGTGAATATAGGTGTTAATAAGAGAGAAAATTAGCAGCTATAGAGAAATCTGTCTAAAGTCTCTTCTTTGGTTTAGTAGAGGTTTTACATTCTTGTTTTGTTGCTGTGCTATAAATGGTCAGACAAATGTTGCCATTCAAGGTAGGGAAGCCAGGGACTGAGAAAATCTGTTGTACAGGCGGTTGTGAGAGCAGGTGCAGTGGTGTGCATGGCTTTTGTACTTCAGCTCTAGCCATACACCAGGGCTTTCCTCCTGTTCAGAGCACAGCTCGCTTTTTGTGTCTTTATAAGCAGAGATGCCTGGATACATTATGGCTCAATATTGATATATATCTGATCATAAATTGGGAAATCACACATTTTGTGTTTGTGCATACATGCACGTACAATCTTTTCTTTGCACTTTAATTCATTGTGCTTGTAGGAAATGTTGGGCTAAAAAAATGTTAGCTCACCAGTATATATCTCCCTCTTTTCCCCTTCATGTTCTCATTCATGATTGTTTTTTTAAAAATTAAATAAATAAAAGGAAGATGTTCGGATAGTTTCATGGGACTCAGAATCTTTGGCTTTGCCACAGGCTTCCTTTGTAACCTTGGACAAGTTGCAATATATACATATACAAAATATACCACATTTTGACAGGGGTCTGGAAAAAAAGTGGTTATGTGAAGCTAGAAAGTGTTTGATTGTGTTTTCTCAAATGAGAGATCTCTATGATAAATCTACCAAACAAGTCAGGCACAGCAACCTCAAATGAACCCTTAATTTGTAAGTGTGTTTTAATGGGATTAAATTATCCTTTACTAGCAGATCTGAGTATTTCTAAGAAACTGCACTTTGACTTTTTAGAGACAACCTCAGCAGATGTGTGGGAAGCTATCCAGGTATCCAAAAATAGTAGGAGGAATTCCAACCCACTGACATCAGTAGCAAAACTTTTATTGACTTCGGCAGGCCAAGATGTTACCCCATCCCAGATCTGTGCTAACCCTTGTGAAGGAACAGCTCTCTGCAATGGATGATGATGAGCAATAATTTTAGGACACATCCTCTTGTATTATGATCTCTCTGCCTTTTATGTTCTCTTCAAGAACTGGTTGAGCGCTTTAGGATGTGTGAGAAGAACAAAGCATAAATGCTCTTCTTGGCATTCCCTTACTCTGGTCCACTGACAGGTGATGATACATCTATCTGATACTGCCTGAACACTGATTTGGGCACTGGCAATGCCGGCATCTGTATTGTCATTTTTCCTGTTTAAAGATAGATACCACCATGCTGGAAACCTTTGCTGAGCTTCCAAGAACTATTCAATCTTCTCTAAGCACATTTTTTAAATAAAAAATTCATTGCCATTGTAAATTGTTTGAAGTCTTGAGAAAAGAGAGAGCGTGTTCTTGTCAAATTTGGAAAAAGACTGTGTGCTTTCAGGTCAGGAGTTCGGAGGTTCAGTCCTCGTTGCCAATTATCTACTTAGGTGAGAGTACATTAGAAAAAAGTAAACAAGTATATGTTATTATATAATCCACATGTTTTTATTTAAGGCTGTCTTAGTAACTGAGTAACATATATGAGAAACATGAGAAATAGGGAAGTTTTTTTTTATTCCAGTGGATTCATGTTGGTTATTTCAGCTATCTCACTTAAATTCTCTGAATTGCCACTGACGGAAGAGGGTACTTGGACTTCTGTCTTTTGGGCCTTCAAGTCAGATGCATATCTGCTTTGATTTTAAGTGGAAAAGCACCTTGAAGCTTACAGATTGGTCTCGTATATAAAACCCTTGCAAGAATCAACAAACTTGAAAGGGCCTGACCTCATTTACAGGATGCAGCATTTCCTTCATTTCGTATTCCGCTTCTTTTTTTCCTTCGAACCAACTGCTTTGATGTTCTTACCTGCAGGAAAAACTTGTCGTTCAGTAGAAACACTCCAACAATAATCAAGCAAATTTATGTTTTGTTTATGTACACAGACAAGGGAAGAAAATAAAGCTGGTTTTCTGTTAAAGCTATTTTTCTGGGAGGACTGTGCTGCTGCTATGGATAAATCATTTTGTGGTGTGCGGCTTAACAGGAAAGGCAGTGAGATTCCATTTTTTTACCTACGGGTTCATGCTTATGAAATTCAAAATAATAAAAACTATCTTTTGAAAACTAGATAGGGTTTTTTAACCTTATTAGATACACTTATTTTGTAAGGAGTCAATATGGTAAAGGATTGCACACATTTAGTTTGGACATAGTTTAATTTGCAACGCAGCTATGATTATTTAAGAAATGCCCATTGTTGTAATTGAAGGTGAACTGTTACAGTACTTTGGATTATAATTTCAAGTATCAGAATAAGAACAAGGTTTGGGACAGCTCTTTGTGCTATAAAAAACTGTCTTTAACCCTTTAACACTTTAATTTTATCTGCATGTGAATCTAAAGCTGCAACTACTGTTTATGGACCCTGCAGTTGCTGTTCAGTACTATATGTCATAACAGCATTCACTTCAGCCGGCATGCAGGAAAACAGTCTAATCTGAAAAATTTAGGATTTTGTTTAGCCCTTATTTTAGGCCTACCTGCAACCAAATAATTGTCCTAACAGCTTGGTATTAATTTGTCCTTGGGAAGCAGCAGCTAGAGGTGTCAGTACAGGCTGCTGTGTAGGATAAAACGTTTCAGAACATCCCATACCACTAGAGAAAGAAACAACTGTGTGGAAAAAAAACCAGCATAAATTCAATGTAGTCACCTAATTACACAAATATAAATAATTCTTTTGTCATTGCTTTATTTTATCTGGTTTATGCATGTGTACACACAGGCAATACATGAAAATACTGTACCAAAGAGAGCAATATTTAAACTTAGAAAATAGAGAGTAAAGTATACTTAGGTATATTTAGACTCACACTTAAACCTAGGCAGAGGCCATATGCTTACACAACAAACAACACCAATTTGATAATCCATTCTAGAGAACAATGTCACCTGAGTCTTTTCAATAAAATTATCAGTGGATAAACATGTGGAGATTTCAGTAAAGGTTGCATTACTTGGCGTCTCTCAGGATCATCCAAAGCTCATGAGTTTTCAAAGTGGGTCATGAAAGTCTTGTGGGAAATGAGTTTGAGCTGATTGTTTTTTGATTGTTTTTTCCTGCTTCCAATTCAGACTGGAAATTCTGTGAAAATGTTCCTTATTGTGGCATTTCATCATTGGTGCTTTAGGTCTTGTCTTGCAAACAGGAAAAAGTAGAATGAAGAGAAGATATTTAAGTCTTTTTCAATGTGAAAAGTCCAAGAGTTTTCCAAAGACCAAACCCTTTCTTTCTGGTTTGGTCTGAGATTAAGTGAAATGATTTCCGATTCAATTGAAGACCAGACTTTCATAGGTATAAGGCAACTCTGAGACAGATGGGTACTTGGTAGGATTTGCCTGAGTGCCTTGTAGTTAGCTGTCTGTCTGCATCTTTAGGAATTTATTTAGTATGTTTAAAAAAAATGCAACATTACTAAGAAGTGCTGGAGGCTGCAATTCTCAGCTGCTCGCAGGAAGCATGTTTGCCTTGCCTGTTAAGCCCCGCTGCTCCTAAGAGATGTAACTTGTCTCAGGTCTTGCACCAGGGTTGCCGCAGGGATAGCATTGCCGTGGGACAAGCGGCAGTAACAGCTCCACAAAGCTGCTCGCCAACAGACCTGGCTTGAAAAGCGTCACGCAGCACTCCGGGGTGGCGCCCCTTTGCCTGTAATCGCCTACTCCGGTGCCCAGACTCGTGTGCCATTTGTCTGGTTTTGGTTGAATTTTAAGCAGTTTATCGGCTTGATTTTTCTTGCGTTCTGACCAATTGGTCATCGTCTGTCAGTTCATGTCTGAAACAGCATCTGTGATGGGACATCTTGTGATAACCTGGTAGTTGCTTACTACAGGATATTCAATAGGATTTTCAAGTGTAATTAAGGATATGTGTATCGTTTGCCAGCAGATCTCCAGGAAAATCAAGATGAACCCAGAAATGCTAGGAGAAAAGACAGCTTTGATTTTCTACTAATGCTTGTTCTGTATTCCAGAAGCCCTGCAAAACTTGAGTAATAAAAATATGTAGCGGAAAAGAAGGGCAGGCAATATCCCATGCACTTGCACTCTGAGATGTGGAAAAGCCTAGATCCCCGCAATTACCTGTTTGCACAAATACCCATGGTGTTATTCAGGCTCTCATTAAGGTCTCGGTAGATTAATCCAGTGAGAGTACACTTTCATGAACTGGAAGGAGAGGAAGATACTATGAGTAAAAAGGGTGCATGAGGGGGTAGAGCAAGCACAGCCTCAGAGCCTGGCTTAGCTGAAACTGCACCAGCCCCAGGCAAAAGGCACCTGCCCTGCCCCCCTTTCCATCCCAGCCGGGAGGAGTAGCAGCCAGCCCGCACAGCAAGCCATTCCACAGATTCCATAAGGCTGTGCCTACCCCTGTGCTTTTAGGTGTCATTTCAGAATTCATCATTTTTTTCAGTGCCCAAAGTGGACAGTCATAGTCATAAAGATGGAAATGAAAGACCTGAATAGTCTAAAGCATCAAGTCAACTCTCCGCTCCTCATTTGTGGGCAGCATTGTACATTAGTACCTTTGGTGCCGAGAAAAGCACCATGATGCACCAGAATGCAAATGAGACTAATTTTGTTTCGGTCTCCTTGCATGCTTTTTGCCTACCCTGCTCTTGGCTTGTGTGGAACCTGTGGATATAAAGGCATATGCAAGGTGTGAAGGTAGCTAGTAGCGAAGTACTGCTGATTTTCTGTGTGCCTTTTCACATTTGCCCACTCTCTCAGTAGATTTTAAGTGAGGAATCACTGCTGCTGTCTATTGAAAGTCTCATTAATAATGATTTTTCATCACCTTAAAATATTTCTCGATTCTGGTATTTTCAAAGTCAAAATTTACTCCTTTTCTCTCCAGTTCTTGTCTGCAATTAGCATTAACTTACTTGCTTTGTGTTAAATGAATGCTTTCATAGTCATATATTACTATGTATCTTAACTTACATGAATGATTATTACATAAAAATATCCATTTAAAGCTGGAAAAAATTTAAGGTCTTGGACTACCCGTTTATCTGCAAAGTGCTTACTAGGAAGTGCTAAATGTGGTTTGGTACGTCTTTTTTCCTCAAAAAAACCCTGGTCTCGCAAATGTTTGAATGAACAAGTTTTTCTTGGTTTTAGGGCATCCCCATCATTAGTTTAAAACAGAAAGCACAGTTGGAAGGCTATAACTACACCGACAGCTTAATTTTGCTGTGTTCCTATTTAGCATTTCTGCTCCTCAGAGCGTGAGGGGTATGTTCTCTGACTTGAGTCCTGTTGTGAGGAGTTGCTGTGGAACCAAAGAGTAAGGAGAAATAGAAAAAGCTGTATTGGCTCGCACAAAGGTGCCAAGGGAGGAGACATGGCAGTAGGTGTGCGTGCTCAGTGAGTGGTGGCGTGCAGAGCGCAGGCACCTGCGCCGTTGAGTAGCCAGGGCCACAGTGGGTTCTGAAAAGCTGCAGAAATGAGGGTACAGCAGGGAGGAGGAACCACAGGAAAGATGCAGAAAATGTAAAAGGGGAGAAAAAGGTAATTGGAAAGTGTAGAAAGTCAGTGGAAAGTCAGAGGAGGGGGGCCAAGAGCTAACGTGAAGGAAGGCGGCTAGAAAAGAGAGCTGGCTCACAGTAGCGTGGGGAGCAGAGGAGCGGAGAGCCTGGTGCCGGTGCGCTGTTGAAGCAGGCGCTCAGGGCTGCCCGGTTCAGCCATGGAGCTCTGATCTGAGCCCCCCGAGTGGCTGGCCGACTGCTTCTGGTTCTACCTCTTTGGCAGGTAAGACACCTATGAGTGAGAGGGGTCTGTGTGTCTATACACATATATGTAGATATGTGTGTGTGTGTCATCTCGCCCCTAGAAAGAGGAAATTATCACAGCAGTTTTAATGCTGAGCAAGGTATCCCTCCGCTTTCCCAAGTAACATTTGCCATGTGTTTTGTGGGATGACAGGTGATGTTACTCTTGAGGCATGAATCCCCTGATCCTCTGCAGGTATAACAGAAATGGCAGCAGTGCTGAGCCCTCCTGAATTCCACTGCTAGTGTGTCCCATCAAATGACTGCCCATCCCAGGCTGGACACTCTTCTGAACATTGGTAGTTCAGTTTTCATTTCCATTTAACTTTCTCTGTGCTGATACTGCCAAGAGAAACGCAGTCATATTAGTTCTTTGAATACGGGATTCCTTGACTGCATCACCATTAAAAAATATTTCTAGAATAAATAGAGCCCGCCTAAAACTGGCCAGGATCAAGAGACTCCCATCTGCTGTGCTGAGTATAGCTGAGCTGATGGTTACCCCTTACCAAGGAAATGTTGCTCTGCAGAAATGTGTCCTGTGAAACTGAAAAGTTACAATGCAGGCTGATGTTTTTACAAAGTACTTGACAGTACATTATTCTGTAAATAACACTACGTATTTACACAATGAGATAGGAATATTAAGCAAACTATTTTTTCTCTAGGTAACAGAACTTAAGCTGAAAGGTACAACAGGCTTGTTAACGGTTTCTGAATTGAGGGAGAAATTAAGATGCATGCTATTTCCCATATCTAGCTTACCAGAGAGTAATTCTAGGCCAAAAACTATGTTGTTGAGCTGCGCTTGTGCTTTGAAGCCATGGGAAGGAATGGAGTTCACATACCAGAGCAGTTAGTCCCAGCCCGTTTCTGTCTCCAGCATATCAGCTCATAAAATTTCCTCTGTCTTTTTGCAATAGTAATAACACAGCATATTCTTTAACTATTAGATTGAACAGAACTGGGATGTTTCGGGTCAGATTTTCTGCACAAAAGATATGAACCTAGGTGGTAAGTTAGAATTCTCCTCAATATATAATCTACATTTGCTATCTGAAATGCTTTCCTGTAGGCACGAATTTTTCAGGTTTCTGGCGATCCCTCGAGAGGCTGAGCAGGTGTGTCAGCCCAGGCACGTGTTCTCTCCTCTGCTCACACACGTGGTCCCCTGCACGCTTTGGTGACACGAGAGCAGCGCGGTACGCTTGGGCAGGGGCTGTGGCTCAGGGTGTGCTTTGAAGAAGGGTTTATCTAGCTAGCCATTTTGAACACGTGATTCAGTAAACGTGCTACAATCCACGTTTTGTACTGGCTTTCAAGCTGCAAAGTGCCTCTTCCTTTATACTCGTACAATTTGTGCATCTGGTTACATATGGAATAGGTGAGATCACCACAGTTGTTAGGTACCTTGTGAGATTTTTCTGAACTGTGTATCCCAACCTCATTAGATGGGCTGATAGACATCTTGGGAAATTCCAGTGGGGACATCCATAGATGTTTGTGTGCAAATATCTTGGGCTCGCAAGAGACAAAGATGAGATCTGGATCTGAGCATCTGCAGGACTACAGTGAAGTCAGGGAGGTAGTATTTGAAATGGACTGCAGCTTTAAGAAGCTGTAGTGATAATAGGTCAAATGGGAAGCAGTTGAGGGTCTAATCTTAAGTTTTCCACAAAGTATGGGTTTGTGAAAAAGTCCAGTTTGAAATTATTAAAACAAACAAAGTTGCAGTGACTGTTATGGTTATTGAGATTTGCTAACACAATTTAACATACCAAATGTTGGTCATAAGAGAGAATTATGCTAATACCAAATTCTCTCTTACACTCTCTGTTTCCCCCACATCTTTCTTTGCAAGTACAATTGCATTAAACAGTCCAAGCAAGCTATTTCAAAAGGGCTCAGGCGTTTTTTTTAGGTTGTCTCTGATTATCATAACACATAATTTTAGCCATGACTGCCTTTGTGGGATGCTCCCACCACACACATAACACTGAATTCATTTTCACGCTGCATGTTTCTAATGTTCTTGGGTAGCCACTACTTCACTTGAAAAAGATTCAGGTGCCCATCATTGCCACTTTAGAGACGTTTTTCCTATGAATTGCAACCTTCTTAGTGAAGTACAGGAACACCCTAGCTTCTCGTCAGGAGACATGGACTTCCCTGAACTGCAGCCCACAAAGGGACAGAGGCTGGATCGCCACCAGCTGATACTGTGTATGCAGATGAGGCATCTTGCAGCAAGTTTAAAATTATCTTTGCTCTTCTCCTTTCAGCTGTCCTGGCTTGGCTGGTTTAGTGTTTGCTCTAAAATATTGCACTGGTGTAGAGATTTAACGCGCTTTATTTCAAACCGAGCCTGTTTCTGTTTTTAATCACGTTGTGTCACATACGTGAGTGAATTTCTGGAAGTACTGGAACTCTGACCCTGACAAGGTATAGACTAATGCCTCTTGGCAGTGCTGATATTCCAATTCATTCTTTTACGTTGTGTTTTTTGCTTTGGGGTTGGGGGGAGGGCGTGGAAAAAAAGGCTGCATCTTAGGATTCAAGTTTGAACAGGCTATGCTGGGTTTCAGGTATTTTTGTCCACTGAGCCATAAGAGAGGCCAAAATGGTAGAGCAATGGTTGGGGATCTTAAAAGACAATAAATAAGCACTCCTTATATCATCTTAATGCTCTTACCTATTTCTGAAGAGAAATTATTGCTAACGTGTTAGTTCTCCTGTTGCCTGATCAAGGAGTTTATAACCTTATGGTGAGATGACAGGCTGCTAGTTGCTCCTTTCCCAGTGAAATATAGCCTGATATTCAAAACCAGAGGCCTGTGTGTGCCAGGTCTCGCTCTCTAAGAGAGATCCTAATCTCAACAAGATAAACTGCTTAAATAAAAGTTGATGAAAGAACAGTTCGAGCAGTGGATTAGGCTGTAACAGTCGTACAGTGCTTTGCTTTCGGACAATTCTGCACTTGTGCCCTTAGGGAAGTCAGTCGAAGAGCTGAAGTTTTTGGTATTTACAGAATTGTGTTCATCTTGATTTTTACCAAGTTAATTTCTGCTCAGTACTTGCATATTCGTTTTCTTTTTGCACTGGGAAGAAATTATGGGGAAAGGGTTAAGAGCATGCTTGCTCTTCATCTGTTTTAAATCCATAAATGTGAGCCCCTGTGCTGTTTCTAGGTTTCAGATTACACTCTGTGATTTATAGGAAAAGGCTGTTCTCCACAAGTTGAAATCCCATGTGTTTCTCCACCATTGTAAAATTACAAATCCTTGAGAATGCTTCCATTTGCAAAAATTGCAGTTTTGAACTACATTTGTAACTGCTTTTTTTTTTCCTCTAAAGTGATGGCATTGACGCACGAGGCAAAGTCCCCTTGTCCAAACACGCTCTGTTCAAGGATTGCCACGCTTTCCGTTGCAGCTTACACAAACTATAGCAACACCCTTATGTTTATAGTCTTCTAGCGCTTCAGTTTTGGAGGATACACCCACTAAAAAGTGCAGCTGTGAGCAGACACTTATATCATTCTGCATAAGTTACATCCAGAGCCCTTACACGGGCGGCAGGCCAGAAGCCACAGTGGCCCAAGAGTCCATCAGCTTCCAGTCCCTTCCAGCGCCTCGTGGTGTAAATCGGCACAGAATCTGGCTGCATGATTTTCGGTTGATTTCTGTGGCAATGCTGCTGGGGTTATTTGGTTATGTTTTGTGGGGGTTTTTTTGGTACAGTATGATTTCAGAGTATAATCCTTGTAAAAAGCTTCACAGCAGCAACTTCCATCTTCTCTTTTGCATTATTAAATGGTAGGAGAATTTCCATGTAGAACAGAACATGGAAAATGTTAGGATTTCTGAAGCAGTGTTATCACTGATTTTGGTAATGTAAATATTGCTAGTCAGGTCAATGGCCTTTTCCTTTCAGATATTTTTTCCTGCTGTAATGTCTGTCTCTGCAACAGGAGAGCTGCTTTATTTTGTCAGTCACAACTGTGTAACGACTTTCATTTGTGCTGAACAGCCAAGATACTCTCTCCATTTCTCTGCTTTGCCTTGGTAGAACAGCCTGAACTTGTTAGGGAATGTGAGTGAATCTAACCTCTTGCCTGTGATTGGTTTTACAAAGAAAATAGCAACTTTTTTGTCTCTATTCACCATTATTTAAAATTATGTGTATTACTGAGATGGGGGAAAAAACTGCAGGAGGTTCTGGCTAAAGTAATTTGTGTGAGGCTAAATAAGTAGCAATGCAATATGGTTTTGACCTTCTGTGGTTCCCCTATGAACTGTGTCGGTAGTTGACCTAATAAAAGCTACTTCTTTTGCCTCAAAACAAAAGGTTAAATGGGATGTTATTATTAGTGTTACATGATGATTCTTCATTAAGATGTGTGATATAGCATATATTAAATTAATAGTAGGTAGCATGGAAACAAATAGTTGAGAATTCTTAATGAGTTGACTGTAATTTTGATGCTTTTACATCTCATACTTGGCATTAGCCATCTTTGTGTACAGGGTGTATCTATGAGTGTATTCTGGACAACGCAATTTAAGCCAAACAGAAAAGCCAGACTCAGCCTTGAGTCTCCCAGTGATCTTGTAGCTCCCTGTGACAAATGCAACAAAGAGCTACTGCGTAGTGTTAACAGATCCTTGAACATCATGAAGTAGTGTAGCTTCAGCCAGTTTAATATTCAAAGGTTATTGTAAGTTTAATAGGCCAGCAATAGAGAGGTAAGTAACCATAGGCAATATGGTTATTTCTTCCTAGTATCACTGATCGTAGCCCTGCATTTCCTTGTACAATTCAGAGCCATGAATAACAAGCTCTGCAAAAAATACTTTTTTTAATCTGAAAAGATTGCTCTTAACCACATGCTGCAAAATAACAATAATATCTGTGGCTTTCCATGTGCACTGAACTACAGCTCTGCTGTGTTCTGTATTCACCTGCTTTAGAAAAGGAGTTTAACGTGTCAGACTATGTAAGACAGTGTCGTACGTTATTATTTACTTATCTCAGATCTCATTTGTGTCTAGTTAGTTTCAAATTGCTTGGCCTTGAAACCATGTGAAAAAAGCAACTGCCTTCTGACTCAACAAGATGCAACCTGAATAAAGGTTCACTGTGATTTGATATGGGTATCAATATAAATTGGTATTTTACAATGATGTCACCAAAGCTGGGGAACAGTAGTCAATTCTGACAAAATGGGAACCAGTGGTTATCTTTTTCCTGCTTCCACTACAGGGTATTTCAATCTCTTCCAAAAACAATTTTGTCTTCCTTTTTTTTTTTTCTTCCCATGTCCTTTGTGCAACTCTTCATTTTGTCTGGTAACTGACAGAAGTAAAAACAGAACTGTGAAAATACAAAGCAAAGGTGATTTGGGACGTACAAGGAATCCCATGCTCTCACCTGGTTTCAGCACAAGCTTTTCCAGTAAGGGTTATGTTCTTAGCTGACGTTGTTGTGGGCAGACCGCAAAGGAAATCTCTGCTGCTACATCTCCTTGCCCCAGTGTGCCATTAGTTCTGAAAACATATGCATGATCTTTACGCTATCTGCAGGGGTTTGTCCTGGTTCTAGATATACTGTGTGTCAGACCAGTTTCCCCAAGAGAAGTTGAACAAATTTGAACGTTGCACTCCAAAATCTTGTGTTGTTTAGGTATTCTGGATCCTCTCGTGTTTTGTTGGAAACCAGTGTTTGTTCTGTGTGTCAGGATGTGCTGAGGAATAGAGGGACAGCTGGCAATGGATTAGAGGGTCAGTATGCTCGAAAACTGTGCTTTTCATGGTGTGCTGCTCTTCCTCATCCTGTGTCTGGTACCCCAGTAAATGCTTTGCAGAAAGCTCTTCTTGAGAATTTAGTTGCTTGATTATCCACCTTGAGTTACAGCCATATGGTCATTGTGCCACAGTGTCAATATTAAGAGAGTTTGCTCTTCGGGTGAGTTATGGAGCCAGGCCCCTTGCGAGACTCGTGTTCCCTCTCAGAAAAACAGCTTCCGAAAACTCCTGCACTTTGTGCCCTCTCTTGCTGATCCACCTGGCAGTTACATTTTTTGCCTGTGTTAACTAAAGATCCGGGAGAGCAGTGGTTCTTTCCTTTCTCAGGCCTGTATTTAAATACTCATTTTGGACTGATATGAGCACATTTTAAAGCGCCAGATGGATGAGCTGTATTTTCCAGAGTTGTTCTGAGTTTCAAATCACCATTAGTGCCTAAAACGGGTCAAGTCACTTGAGCTTGTTTTCCTCTTTCGATATGAACCCCCGCTGCCCCTCGGACACTTCTCCCCAGCCACCGCGGCAGGGCTTGGCACTCTGACTGTCCGATGGCGGCTGCCCAGCTTCCCTGACATGCCGGAGACAGTGGCTGCACCCTGCACCGGCTGTGCACCCGCATGGCTCCCAGCCGTGGTGCTGCCGGTGGGGTCTCAGGCCCAGCACCCAGCCGTGGTGCTGTCAGCAGGGGCTCAGGCCAGGCACCCAGCCGTGGTGCTGCCGGCGGGGGCTCAGGCCAAGCTCCCAGCCGTGGTGCTGTCAGCAGGGGCTCAGGCCCGGCACCCAGCCGTGGTGCTGCCGGCGGGGGCTCAGGCCAAGCTCCCAGCCGTGGTGCTGTCAGCAGGGGCTCAGGCCAAGCTCCCAGCCGTGGTGCTGCCGGCGGGGGCTCAGGCCAAGCTCCCAGCCGTGGTGCTGCCGGCGGGGGCTCAGGCCAAGCTCCCAGCCGTGGTGCTGCCGGCGGGGGCTCAGGCCAAGCTCCCAGCCGTGGTGCTGCCGGCGGGGGCTCAGGCCCGGCACCCAGCCGTGGTGCTGCCGACGGGGGCTCAGGCCAAGCTCCCAGCCATGGTGCTGCCGGCGGGGGCTCAGGCCAAGCTCCCAGCCGTGGTGCTGCCGGCGGGGGCTCAGGCCAAGCTCCCAGCCGTGGTGCTGCCGGCGGGGGCTCAGGCCCGGCAC
Source organism: Falco peregrinus (assembly GCF_023634155.1). NCBI lineage: Eukaryota > Metazoa > Chordata > Aves > Falconiformes > Falconidae > Falco > Falco peregrinus. Next base: position 1,953,144 of record NC_073729.1, on the reverse strand, counting down.
CCAGCCGTGGTGCTGCCGACGGGGGCTCAGGCCAAGCTCCCAGCCGTGGTGTTGCCGGCGGGGGCTCAGGCCCAGCACCCAGCCGTGGTGTTGCAGGTGGGGGCTCAGGCCCGGCACCCAGCCGTGGTGCTGCCGGCGGGGGCTCAGGCCAGGCTCCCAGCCGTGGTGCTGTCAGCAGGGGCTCAGGCCCAGCTCCCAGCCGTGGTGCTGCCGGCGGGGGCTCAGGCCAAGCTCCCAGCCGTGGTGCTGCCGGCGGGGGCTCAGGCCAAGCTCCCAGCCGTGGTGTTGCAGGTGGGGGCTCAGGCCCGGCACCCAGCCATGGTGCTGCCGGCGGGGGCTCAGGCCAAGCTCCCAGCCGTGGTGTTGCAGGTGGAGGCTCAGGCCAAGCTCCCAGCCGTGGTGCTGCCGGCGGGGGCTCAGGCCAAGCTCCCAGCCATGGTGCTGCCGGCGGGGGCTCAGGCCAAGCTCCCAGCCGTGGTGCTGCCGGCGGGGGCTCAGGCCAAGCTCCCAGCCGTGGTGCTGCCGGCGGGGGCTCAGGCCCGGCACCCAGCCATGGTGCTGCCGGCGGGGGCTCAGGCCAAGCTCCCAGCCGTGGTGCTGCCGGCGGGGGCTCAGGCCAAGCTCCCAGCCGTGGTGTTGCAGGTGGGGGCTCAGGCCCGGCACCCAGCCGTGGTGCTGCCGGCAGGGGATCAGGCCCAGCTCCCAGCCGTGACTGCCCACCCTGCGGGGACGCTGCAACGCCTTCCCCAGCTAGGTACCCTGCACTAAGGGCAGGGCTCTGAAAAACCTACAAACCTTTCTTATAATAATAGGCTCTTTTTATTGTTAACTGAAGATATTAAAACGTCAAAATCCTCCAAAGGAAATATTTTTTAAGCTTGTTCTTTTTTGCACATCTCTTAAGTCTTCAACCCAAGCTAAAACAGACTATCTGTAGAGAAAAGAGGTTTGCTATAAGTACATGAAGGATTTCTGAGTTAAGCCCATGACTTTTCAGAAGGGAGACATGGAAGCTGCTATAAAATAAAATGCAAATCCATTAAAAGATGACTGGATTTAAAATTACATATTTTAAATGAAAAAGACGACCAACCACAGCTAGCTGGGAGAATATATGGTCAGGGGAGGAACTTACAAATGTTAATTCAGCTGAAGCTAATTCCCCTTGGGCTATGTTCACATTCAGTAAATAATAACCGAGATGTTTACTGGCTGAAGGTTCACCAAAAGAGTAAATTTGACATTCCTTTTACAGAGTACTCTTGCTGAGCAATTTTTTAATTTATAATCACTGAAACTCCAGGGGGAAGCCAGCCCCTGCATTCCCCTATGTGGGGAAGAGAAATTACATTATGAGTCACATGCATTTAAGTCAAAGCAGCTCGTATTTCTAAAATTAAACACTCAAAACATACTCTTCTACAGAAATTATTAATCAAATGTCTTCATAGAAATCATTTGCTGCTGACATTGAATTATTCAGTGCTTAGATGAGCAAATGCATTTGGTGAAATCTTACCTGGTCACAACCAATTTGCAAACATATATCAAGTTCAGTAGACTTAGGTCTTTTGCAACCAGATTACTTGTTCACCAACAATTACTAGAATACCTTTGACTGCTAAGACCAAAGAAGTTTTCAAAATCTAGTTTATCTACTATTTGTGATTATCCTTCTCCTATGTGTATCTGTTATTTTTGCATTCCTATTGCATTTAAACCTGTGAAGACCCTGGAGGTGAGGACTGTGGGGGGTAGCTGATCTCATTCCATCTGTCTTGTCACTGGTTTCTAACTTCACTTTCACAAATGGATGGGAATTCTAAAGGGCAAGGTCTAGTAAAGAATATTTGTCCATTAAAAATAAACACATTCATACATTGAAAATGTTTCGGGAGCATTTATGTAAACGCTAAGCCTGGCTGAAGCCCATTTCATAAAGCTTCAGTTTTGGAACTGGTTTGCTCTTCAAGTGTCATCATGCTTTTCTAACGCTTCTGGGCAGCTTTTACTGGTTTGTGCTTACGATGTTTTTTGTGAATCATTTATGGGCCAGGGTATATTTTGAGAGGCCCTGACAAATATATCATAATGATGGCAAACAACAGTTTCCAAGCTCTAGCAACAAAGGAGAGGAAAAGCTGGGTAGCTCACATTATCTGAAATAGCCAGCGATTCTGATTTTTGTCCTTGGCTGCGGCGATTGAGCGTTTCCTATCACAGCACACCCACTGAGGCAGCCCAATCCCTTCTGCCTTACTGCATTGAAAATTTTGCCCGGTACGAAAAGACTCCTGTCCCCTATAATGGTCAGGGAATGACAGGACATGTGAAAAAACAAGAATAACTTTGAGCCACAGCATATTCTATAGCAAGAGCCCCTGGAGGACTAACTCCAAAAGCAGGATGCCAACGATGAAAGATTTCATTAGACTTAAATGCTCTAATGAAATGGCTTAATGTAGTTACTCTAAATCTCACCCACCAGACTCTGTGACAAGGAACGCTTTTCTGTGCCTGAATGGAAAAAATATTTCAGTTGACATGCACAACATATTATTAAAATCTGATGTGTTAAAGATAAAGTTCAAGTCTAAATAATGATTAGTGCCAAAAACTTCAGGCCAACCGACTTAAGCCTTCTTTCTTAATACTTCAGCTCTGTCCTGAGTCAGAAATTTAAGATGACTGCAGAGAATTTAAATATGTTTGAAAACCGAGCTTGACTTGAAATCAGTGTTAGGTTTACTGAGAAATGGGCATTTTGTAAAAGATATTATAAATCTGTGGTGCTCTCCTACTGAGCTTTCATTCTTGCTAAACTCATTCTGACTAGACAGTGCTGACCTTTTAACTCCAATAATAGCAGTGTCAGTGTACGTTGGGAGGTCTGCGCCAGACGTTATGGTCCTGATAATAAAATGTTCTACATATGAACAAAAAAGCAAGTGTTACAAATTGGAAATTAGCACCACCTTTCCTCTGTCTTGTTGCTTTAATATTTCTGTTAACACTAAACCAATATTTAGAACACCTTCCTGAGATGAAAAGGGGACAAGCTTCTAATGTCATTACTAAGGATTTGGCATAAAACTCAGCAGCTTTGTAAGGACGATAAAAATATTTCTAATTAGTAATTGCTTTTCCTTTCTTGTTCTTTAATGAAAAACTGTGTGTTTTGGAATAGGAATTAATCTTGTAAAACTTCATTAAAAAAAGAAAAAAAACTTTTCTTGAAACAAGAACAACCAAATTATGCAACTGCTTACTTCCTTTTCTGTTAAGCTGCTTGGGTTTTGTGACCAAAACTTTTAGTCTTAGTCCCAGAAAGTGTTCTGGGGTGGCCCTGCGGGTCCCAGTGCAGGAGGGAGGCAGGTGGGTGCTGGCTGAAGCCACTGACATTCCCTGTGGCTGTCGGCAAGGGCAGGACTGGGGAATGAGCCACATCTTGGGAAGCCTATGGAGGTCTTGGCCGGCTGTGTTGTGAAAAATGACTAATATAGCAGTCAAATGTGTGAATGGCTCCATGACAAGAGTTTGGGGCATTTTTGAACATATAACAACTTTACTACCAAATGGGAACATCTGTAAAATTACCTGAATCTCTTCAGCATGCTTGTTTTTCAAATTAGGTGACATTCCAGTCCAGGTTTCTGATGGACTAATGAGGAGATCAGGTTTCCTCCAAATGACTTGTTGTAGGTTAAGTGTTCTAACAACAAAAGGAGGAAGGAAAAACTAATTCTTTCTAGACATTTTATTCTGTCAGGCTTTCTTTTGTAACGTGGGTGCTCAATCCATTGTTATTTTGTTGCTGGGGGGGCTATTTATATCCCCATTTCTTACACTTTGAGGTGTGCCCACATCTGCAAAAGGTTACTTTTTCAGTGTGCAAACAGCACAAACCTAGTTTATACCTACAAATGATGTAGGCTTGTATGAATCTATTGACCCTTTTACCACTGGGATGGTTTTCTGTTACTGAGGAGTTTTGAAATCCTCCTTCAGCTTTCTGGATCGTTCCTGTGGGTTCTGACAATGTTACCGCTTTCCTGGTGGCTTCAGGACCTAATAAAATGAGATTAAGTAGTAAGTGCTGTGTTCAAGATGATCTCCATGTCCTTCTTATATTGAGAAAGAAAATTGATGGTAGCCAGTGAAAACTACTGCCAATTTTTCTTTGGAAGGGCACAGGCTGGGATGTTGTCTCGTATTGGAAGCAGTAATCTTTAGCTTGATTTTACGGGCAGCAAACTACTTTGGTTTCTTTGTGAAGGTGACACACTGATGGTTACTGGTATCATCAAACGGTGACTGGCAAGTCCCTTGGGATGTTGGGTATCATGAGATCAGTGGGTATGGTGGCGGTGAGGCTTGAAGCTTGACAAATGCTCCAGAGAGGAAGATAGCTCCGCTGACCCAAGGGCAAAGCCCTTTCCTGCTGACCCTGCTGCTGATGCGCTTCCCAAACAAGCTTTCTCCCAAAATCAGGCAAAGCTAAACATGGAAAAAATGGGGGATTCCACTTGCAGGAAAGCTTGGCTCCCACGGCTCTGCTGAAGTGGGTGGGCTCTCTGGAGCATCCCAGTAGTCCCCAGAAACCCCTTCCCAGGGACTGGGGGGGGTCACTGTCATCGGAGGGCCCCTCGGCATGGCAGCACCCTCCACAGGGCATCCTCTGCTCGCCGTGGGGTGCACACACAGCACCAGGGTGTGGCTGCTCTGTGAGCGATGCTGATGCCATGGCCTGCCACTCGCCTCAAAAAAACGAATACCAGTATTGAAAAAACCCTGGCTCTGGGGACGGTAAAGCACAGACTGGTTCTCTGGCGTGCGAGCATGCAGTACATCCCCAGAGGCTGCAGGCAGCCATTCTGCAACCAGGATTCAGCGATGGCACGAGTGGCTGAACAAACAAACAGCGCCAGTTAATATTTAAGCTCTCAATTTGCTGAAGTGTTTGTTACCCGTTTGCGAAAGAGATCAAACAACCATGAATCATAACCTTGGCTACTAATTAAATCCTTTATTCCCTTCCCTCATCGCAGAAGCATTTAATCTGGGGGGATCGGGAAAGACTGTTGTGCAGAATTAGATTTTACAGCATAAGCAAAAACAAGCTTACTGTGAGGTTTCCTACTGGAGCTGGAAATGGAAAGGAATAAAACGAGAATATTAACTTTCCCTCCTGGCATGGAAGTTTGTGTTAGCACTGAACAACAATTGATGTAAAATAGCTGCACTGGAAAATCATTTTGGTGGTATAGTTTTATTTCACTGAATGGCAAATATCAACTTTATGATCCGGCTGTCTTGCTTGTAGGTGAGACTCGTCACCTAGATAGAGAATGAGGGATTTGGTGTGCTTTGCTAGTGACCGTCTGCCCCAAAGGAAAATATTTTACTCAGAAATAATGGACTGTGAAGAACACCCCAGGGGAAATGAGGCATAAACTGAAATATTACAAGCAGTTTTATTGCAATTGAGATTTATTTATATTCATCATAAGGTGTCTTTGTGTGTGTTTATGTATGGGATGTATAGCTGCATGACAGTTACGCATTCACACCTTTGATATTTAATAGCAAATTAAGTAGTGTTTATCTTTTTGGCTCCCATCCCTGTGAAGCACAACTGAGAAACCCCAAACACTTTATTTCCTTTGGTCTTTGGGGACATCGTGCTGGTCCCCAGCAGCAGAGTGATGCAGCAGGGGCTCACAGAACAGGGATGCCATGAAGGAGCATTACGCTTCACTCTGCTCACCGGGACTCTATCCAAACAGGCAGCCATCCCGGGTAGGAGGGGCAAATTTCCATTTTTATGACCTGAGCCATGATGTTGCAGCCAGATCTGTGGAGGCAGGGACCTGGAGAGGGTTTCTTGGAGAAGCCCCGTAAGGTGTGAGGGGGGAAGGGCCCCCAACACAGCCCCAGCACAGGCTGGCAGGTACAGCGGCACGGTCGCTCCGTGTGGAAGAACTGTGCTGAAAAGCTGTGCCTTAGTTTGAAAAGCAGCCATATTTTACACTATCTCTGGAGAAAGTAATCTGTTCTGTCATGGCTAAATGGGAAGCATTTCTGTAGCAAAGGGAGCCACCCGAGAGGCAGCATGGCAGCATCCACAGGTAGAAAACGAGAGCTTCTTGGGGGCTGTTCCTGGCTCTGCAGAAAGCTCTTTTCCCACAAAAACGTCACCTCAGTACACTTGCCATGCTCTTCAGGGGCCAGACATCCACCAGAACTTCTGTTTGCTGGAGGAAATTTGTCCTGACACTAAATGCTCACTAAGTTCCAGGCTGCACTTGACGGAAGAGGTTTGGGTGATACCATACTGCGTCCTGCCAAAGACCCAAACTTGTACAGAACTTAGATGTGACTTTCCCATCCCATAGAGTCTGAAGGCTGTCAGGTTCAGTACAAACAGCGCTAATATGCCAGTCTATCAGTAATACTAATAATGATTCTATAAAGATAAAACATGTGGAATACCTAACTCTGCTTTTACTGCTGCTTTCCCAAAGCCATCACTAGCTGTCAGTTTGGGATGAGAGTTACACGTACCAGATATAAAAAGGAAATAAAGGTTGTGCAAGAATGTCATTCAAATGCACCCTGATAAGACTAACAGAATGGAGAAGTGGAATAAATAAACTTGATATTTTAATGTTAAGAAGAAAACTACATCATTTTTGCAAGCTTTGAAAAATCTAAGCCCTTAATGAACTCTTTAAAAAATAATGTCAGGTACTATGAAAATCTCTTATTTTAAAGTACAAAGAGCAAATTTTTACTTTTAAATTTCTGTTTTCAGTTCATATGCATGTGCATAAAGAGGGGCATATATTTGTTTAAAGACCTTTCAGATTATTTTGTCTTTATGTACATTTTGGGATACGTGTATATGTAGATGTTGCATCCAGCTACCACAAGATCATTTGGATGGTTTAGCAGTGAATGACTCAAAAATCCTTAGAGGTGGGGTTTTTTTAATAATTTTTGGAAAAAAAAATTATGTAAGTGAAGAAACATATTCTACAGGACTTGGAGGTGGGGAAATAAAATACTCAGAAAACCCACAAGACAACCAAAAGCTGCATTTCTAGAGTGACCGGGTATAAAAGTTGTGCATGGCTGAATATGCGGAAACTTGATAGCTTTTTTTTTTTATCCTGTGGAAATGAAACTGGGAAAGGTGAGTGGAGGTTTGCTTCCACATAGGAATAGGTTACACGGACACCTCTTTTTACTGTGAAACTTATGCAAACCTAGCATAGGTCAGATAAAATCCTGCATTTTTATAGCTGCCTTGGATGGTGGGGAAGGTCAGCATCACAAAGGTGTGTTGTGCTCCCGCAGCTCCTTACACTGCACGGTGTTGCGTTGGGGAAGCCTTTGCTGCAGGCTGTTACAGTTATTGTCTGGATGGAGATGCCCTTTCGCCCCGCTCACCTCCCTCACTTTTCCCACAGGCTGCGAGAACACCACCGTGCTGCAATTAAGGTGATTCGTAGGATGCAGTATTTTGTGGCAAAGAAAAAATTTCAGGTGAGTTGTGAAGAGAAAGCCCTTTTCTGAAATAAACCCTTTTATTCTCCTGGTTCATTGTTTCTTTCAGAAGCTTAAGAGAGCCTGACACAATTCATTTCAGTAATGGTGAGCTAGACCCGCTGTTCTCCCCCTCCTTCAATAGGGCTGTTCAGCAGCAGGTTAGTCAACTGTGGATGCACTGGAAACAGGCTAAACTTCTGAAATGCAGCCTGAATTAAAATGTTATTTTCTGCTAATGGACTTGACCCTTAACCCTCTGTTATCGCTGTCTCTTTCTTGCAGTGCAAACATTCTCGTATGTCTCCATTAATTCTGAGCTATATGTTACTGTCATGCTGAGTCAGTAGGATTAGAGATTAAAATGCTACCTCAGCCTTGTTTCTGTCTCTTACGTGATGATAATGCAAGTCCTGATAAGAAGCCGGGCTGGAAATTTGCTAGCCTGTTCCAAGGTTTCTCCTTCCTTTTCCCTCCTCCCCCCTACATAGGTAGGAGACGTCCTTCCCAGTTTGTGGAATACTGGCTCTCTTTACTCCTCTAGCCCTCGCTGACACATTTCCTGTGTGCCGCTTCGCTGGATGTGATATTGTGATGCCGTAAGCATTTAACAGTTGCTAATTGACCCTGTTGCCTGCTCTGAATAAAAAAAAATCTGACTGCAAAATTTCTATGAATGAGTTTTCTAAATCCATTTCATTAACCCAGTAAAAACACTAGTCAACAGCCTTCAGCTTGATTTAAACCAGGTAAATACATATATATGTAAGAAATATATTACTTAAAGTTAATTAATAAGGGACAATCTCTAGACAACAGGCTTCACAACTGAAAATGCAAAGAAAGAGAAGGGCTTAGCTGCCCACAGCCGTTTTCATATATGACCTTACCACTACTACTTACAATAGACTAAAAAGCTTTCCCACCCTTGATCTAGCCCCCCCACACCAAAAGGGAGGGTGTCCTTTTTCCTTCTGATCTGGAGGGTGAAAAATTTAGGATCAAAAAGGTGTTGCTGATGATGACGGTGACTAGCCTTCCAAGAGATGATTGTTTCTCTTAGGTGATGCTTGCTGCTACTTCAAACCCATGATTCTGACTTCTTTTGAAATCTAGCAACACTGCCTGAATTCTTTAGTGACTTTCTCCTTTGAATCTTTTTATTTTTACTAAAATTCATGAGCTAATTTATGGCTAACGTTGCCTGAGCTTTTCAGGAATCAGTTCCAGTTATGTATCATATATTGGGACTGTCAGCATTGAAGTAGCAATCTCCCATGTCTGGGATTTTCTTGGAGAGAGCGCTTTCAGAAAGATTCTGCTGGCACATTTCACCTGTTTTTATTAGACTAAAATTAAGAAAGGCGCAGTGTCTGGACTACTTGAAAATAGTTTTAATAGTCATTTTGTTGAGAAGCTCCTAATGCTTGCTGGCAGCACGCATAACTTGGCGAGGGAGTTGGCCCATTCCAGTGATGTGCCTACTGCTGCTCTGTGAAAAACTGCCCAAGTACGGCCAGTTCCATTAAACTGTAATTTATTCTCATTCTAAAATCTGATTGTGATCCTTTGCTCCATGGTAATTACTGAATCATTACTCTCATAAATTTAGATCATAAAATATTTGCCACGGTATTAACTAAACTGCTTAGAAAAAAGAAATCTGCACACAAGATACCTACCTCCCACGTGGTATTTGTCAAAACCAGATTTGGAAAACGCCTGAATGCTGTGTGCAACATTATCCACCTGGCAAATAAACGGAAGTCCCCTGCGGCAGGTGATTTGATAGAAGCTGGAAAAGCATTTGACTGAATAGAATGGGACTATTCAGTTCGTACTTAAAACTTGTTTGTACTCGGTATCCCAGTTGCTAATCTGGCTTCTCGGTTGTACTCTCACTTTCGCATCTGCCAAAGGCCAGGTCCTGGCCATCTACAACATCCCCACAGGGCTGTCCCTCACCCCGCTCTCGCAGCCTGCCCTCCCCAGGCCACCCGTGCTGGCCGCTCCCGCAGAGCTGCCAGGGTCAGTCAGGCTGGGGTGGGACATGTCTCCAGTCACTCCCACGTCCCACAAGTGACAGATGGCCGCTGCTGTCAGCAGCGGAGTCTCCCAGTAGGAACACAGCGGGGATATCTGATCCTTCTCCGTAATTTCTGTACGCAAGGTTATGACCGAGTTTAAAAATTTGGAAAGCACCAAAGGTACGGTTTTCAAAAGCACCTAAGTAACTTAATGCACAAAGTCACCTTGAAATTCAAGCCACAAGGTGCTTTTGAAATTCTCTCCCATAATTAAGAGATAACCGCTGTCATTATTCTTTCCTCAAAAGTATGTTGTAAATCTGCTTTGTTCTATTGTACTCACATAAAATAGTCATAAGAAATTAAAACGTTTAAATGTGTGCCAAGTAATGACTACACAGTTTCTAATAACCAGTCCAATGCAATATCTGAAATTAAGGTAAAGCAGAAGATGCATTTTTTAAATGTGTCCTTCAGCATTTAAGAGGTCTGCATAGCTGTTTCACGGTAGCTATTTGCCTTTTAAGCTTTTTGTGTTGATGTGAAATGTATCTTCCTTAAAGAAAATTTAGATATTTTTTTTCTATAACTATTGGGGAAAAACTCCAAATTTCAGCTGAAATCCATTGGACTATTCATGCTTAAAATTAGCTGGAACACCAAGTAAGGCCAGCACTTAAAAGGACTATTTTTTAGAGATGCCTCTGAAGCATTTTATTATTATTATTTTTTTTCAGAGGGGAAGTAGGAAGAAGGAGAGGAAGAGGAAAATTTTGCAAAATAGGTCCCAGCATGAACCCAGCATGGTTCTTAAACTATACCAGCTGTTTGCAGGATACACCTGTTCGCCTAAATTTGCCTAGATACATTTCTTTAAGAGCTCAACTAATAACAGAGGGTGATGGCACAAGGACAAAAGTCAGTTAGAAAGCAGAACCTTCCTGTTTAAAAAAAAATAAATAAAATAAATAAAGAGAAGCTAAACATGGATACAAAGAAATTTCAAAGGACATGAAAAGCAGTTCTTTGTGAAGCATCACACTTGGGCGTTATTTCCTCTTTAAAGGAAGGGGAGAAATTTATGCTCTGTTTTAAAGTCCAGGTTTGAATATAGTCCATAAGAACCCAGCATAATATTATAAAGAATTAATACCCTTTTCATGGATGTGTTTATGCTCTTGTGAAGTCTGTAGAACTGTTTCAAATTGAAAAGATCACATTCTGCTAGTAGTCAACACAAGTACTATGCATCACTTAAGGTGAGTGGCCCACAGTTAAGGAAGGATTCTGTAGATTATAGGAAAAACAGTACTTCAAAATTAATGGGTTTTCTAGGCTTTGATCACCCCACCCACCAAAAATGAATTTCATATAGTAGTTATAATTCAGATGTCTTTGGGACAGTCTAACCTTCCAACTGAGTTTCAGGAAGAGAATCACTGTACTTGGTTATTCCATTAGCTGGATTCATGAGTAAATAATCTTTGTCTTCCAACTAGGAAAGTTTCTAAAATTCTTGAGACTTACACACATGGATACAACTGTGATATACATCACGGATCCAGAGACCAGGGATTTGGTCTGAGTCCCTATTGTCATTTTGAATACTTTTTTTTTCCTCTTTCCATGTAAATTCTTCCTGTTGAGTAAATCAGTTTCCTTCTACAATACGTTTTTAACTTGTGCTATGTTTTTCACTATGGCAAATATTCTATACATAGCATAAACTAAAAATACAGGCTGCAGTTCCACTGGTGACGTGAGTAAACTGTTGCCTGGTTTGTTACATTTCACCTGAAAGTCTTGCATTTATAGTCTTATAATTCATCATTTTATGTAATTCATTTGTCATGGTATGAATCACGAATTGTTTGTGTAATCTTTTCTAATCTCTGTACTGGGCTATACCAAACAATGTGGTTCAGTGTCCTGCGCTTCAAAGGGTGTTCTACCCATTTTATTTGACTGTTACCTGGTTACATTTCCCAGAAATTCCCCTTGCACGGGTTCCCCCCTCCCGGGGCTGCCTGCCTGCGCTGGCAGTTCCTGGGGAACAGCAGCAACCATGGGGAATGGTTAATGTTTGGCGTTGGTGTCTGTGCCTTTTGCAAACTTTCGTATACAATGGAGGAAATTTTAACTCATTTAAGAAGATCTTTGCCATGACTATTGCTTAATTAGCAGAGGGACAAAGGTCAAGAAGAGAAGTTAAGGAAAGCTGTGGGGCTGGCTTCTACTTTTGTTCCTTCAATACTCATCTGTTGCGTGCTGCAGGTTCTTTTCCTTTTATAAAAATTAACTTCTTATCAACATCAAGACTATTTTCTCTTGAAAGATTGGCTTTCAATATGAAGTAATTACGAAATAATCAGTACTGATTATTAAATACCTTGTCCTACTCAGAAATTAAGCTTAATTCATAAATTCTATTTACTCCAGGTTTTCAGTTCTTGTTTTAAAGTGGAAGCAGCAGCCCACTAAATGAAAAGCAGGCAGGGACATGTCTGCTCTTTCCACTGTCAGACACCTGCATCAGAGCACGAACACGGCAGGAGCAAGCTGCATCTTTATTCCTACTGAACAGTTTTTCTGAACCTGGAGTTTTCAAGCTGATCTTGCAGATTTCTCTCTTCCTTATTTATGGTACAAAAATAATCCCAGCATTCTCTTTTTTTTAAATATCATTGTCTTTATAATTCCAGCCCATGGAAAAACTTAGGGGTTTATGCCATTATTCAATCACATTTCTTTCTTTGTGGATGTTAGTTGTGATTTACATGTGTGTAAGCAGCCAGGGTGCCTGGGAATTCTCCTGTGTGCTCTTTGGTTAAATTGACGCAATTCCCATTCCTGTTCAGCCTTCCGCTGGAGAACATCTTACATTCACCCCACGTTTGCAGTTGGCTTTGGGGAATCTGGCAGACTGAAATACAGTTTCTTTGATGAAGTGATATTATTAATGACTCCTAAAAGGTGGGAGCTACCTCCCGGACAGGTGCAGGGGACTGCATGAAGGTGCCACAGCCTGGTTTTTATATTGTATCCCGCTTTCCTTTGGCTGAAAAAAGAAAGTATTTGTGGCATGGAATTGAGGAAAACCTGCAGCATGTGAAATAAGATTAAGCAGTGCAGAGATATCTCCTGCTTTTGCAGTACAGGTGACAAAATGCTTTTGAGACCTCAAATGTGGTATAGAATCTGCTATGTTGGAAGCTGCCACTGTAAACTCTTTTCCTTGTTCTCAAAAGACACAAGAAAGGAAAAGTGGTAACTTGATGTTACCAAGGGTTTTACCAGACCTTGAACATGACCTACATAGTATCTATAGACAGCATAGTGAATGAGTTAGAAATATAAAATCATAGAATGATTTGGGTTGGAAGGGACCTTTAAAGACCATCTAGCCCAACCCCCTGCAATGAGCAGGGACATCTTCAGCTAGATCAGGTTGCTCAGAGCCCCGTCCAACCTGACCTCTGATGTTTCCAGGGGTGGGGCATCTACCACATCTCAGGGCAACCTGCGCCGGTGTCTCACCACCCTCATCATAGAACATTTCTTCCTTACATCTCATCTGAATCTACCCTCTGTCGGTTTAAAACCATCACCCCTTGTCCTGTCACTACAGATCCTGCTAAAAAGCCTGTCCTCTTCCTTCTTGTAACCGCCTTCAACTACTGGAAGCTGTTGTAAGGTCTCTCTGGAGCCTTCTCTTCTCCAGGCTGAACCACCCCAACCTTTTCAGCCAGTCTCCATAGCAGAGGAGCTCCAGCCCTCTGAGTATCTCTGTGCCCTCCTCTGGCCCTGCTCCAGCAGGTCCATGCCTGCCCTGTGCTGGGGACCCCAGAGCTGGATGCAGTACTGCAGGGGGGGGTCTCGCCAGTACGGAGTAGAGGTGCAGGAGCACCCCTCTCAGCCTGCTGCCATATCATTTATTGTTACTGTGTTGTTTGGCTGAGTCCCTTAGCATCTTTAAGTAAAAGATTTCTACCAAATCATAAGTTGAGGTGTTCCTGTGCAGTGTAATGTGGGACACTTGCACCCCACTCCTCTCTCCATTATTGTCAGAGCTTCGCTGCTGCCTCTCATATGCGGCTCTGGCACTGGTCGGACTCTAGTTTCTAGTTGTAGGATTTAGATATTTTTAATTTGTCATTGTGCTTTGACAAGTTCATTCATTTGCATTCCAGTTAGTTTTGCATTTTATTGGTTAAAATTATGGTTGTCATCTCTCTCTTTAATACTGCCCAGAAGTATTTTCCTTACCAACCGGTCAGACCACGGCTTTCCCATGTGTGATGTGCAAACGGCAGGCACGGGGCTTTCTTCCTTGTCACTCCTTGCACCAATATTTTCCCAGTATTTCCCAGTAGATTTGAAAGCTCAGCTCATCATTCTTGCAGGGGAGCTCAGTCACGCACCTTCAGGCAGGACTGCTTTGACCCTCCCATGGGAAAGGCTGTGCGCGGAGCCCCAGCTGTCTCGCTTCTGGCTGAGAGCAACGGCTTCCACAGGTGAAACACCTCTTCACTGGTCGGCGACCGAGGACCGTGAACCTTATTTCAGAAGAAAATACACTGACCACAAACTTCTGAGCAAAGTGCCAGATTGGCGCTTTGGCCACAAGTTCTTTCAGCCTCAAGTTCAGTGGATAATCTCTTGAAAGGCAGGTAGACCTGCACAGTAACAAGAAGGTGGATGAAATCAGAACTGCCATAATTATTCCACAAAAAATGTGTTATTGTGGCAACAATTAAAATACCTCCAATGTTTAGACAGTGTTATAAAAGGAGTTAAAATAATTTACTGTTTATTCTTGAAAAAGAATCTACATTACCATAGACCATTCCTTGTGGCTTAAAGGCGTGGTGCTTGATTTTTTGTTTTACAGCAAGCCAGAAAGCCCTATGATGTCCGAGATGTTATTGAGCAGTATTCTCAGGGTCACCTCAACCTTATGGTGCGAATCAAGGAGTTACAGAGGAGGTATGTCAATGAAGTTCAGTCTCTGTATCCATAAACACCAGCACAATGATATTTGTAAATAAGTCAGTGACCGAGGGGATCAAAAACTACAGGGTTACCGTACTGGTAGGGTTTTGCCGTACTGGTAGGGCTTTGCCAAGTTACAGGATGTAGAATGGTATTGCAGTAAAGTTTTGTTTTCATGTAGGAAGGAAAAGGCAAATGGCTTAAAAATTTGATGACTAGGACTTAAAATTTTCATTATACTTATGTGTATGGCCTCAGTCCCTGCTAGCTTTGACCGTAAGCAGCTGTATTATACTCACAGAGTGAAATGCTGCTGCCTGCTCCGGTAGAGTTGCAGTGACGAGCAAGCTGAGAGGTGGCAGGTAGAGGCAACAATCAAGCTGGAGAAGAACAGGGAAAAGGGGAAAAACTGCTCTTCATGCCCATCACAAAGGAAAAGTGATGGGCATGATTAAACTTCACACTGGTTAAAGAAGCTAAAGACCAATCTAGGTTTAATCCTATTTTGGTATTTTTTTAATTTCAAGTTATATTTAGCCCAAAGCAACTGCTTCCCTTGCAGTACAAACCAGAACTCTCTGAACTTCACTTTTCTTGTTTGTGAGGAGGCCTCCCCGCTGCAGCTAGGGAAAGTGAAGATGCTGGTTCAAGCTGATGATAAGAACTTAAATTGATTCTTTCTCTTTTATAGGTTGGACCAATCCATAGGGAAGCCATCTCTTTTTATCTCTGTCTCAGGTGCGTTAATAGGAAGGATGTGTCTGAAGTTAGTTGTATGAAGATAAAATTAATGGAAAACACTTGTTAAAATACTTTTTATTTTGTTGCCAAATTTTTAAACAATGCTGACTAGTTGTGGTCTGAAGTTTAGGCATCCATGATAATATTTAGTCATCAACACCTTCAAAGTAGGGTTGTTCTTATTTAGATATTTAAAGCACCTACTTTCACTGAAGTTCTCAAAATGTTGGCTCTGATCTCTCCGAGATACACCACATTTTCAGTAAAATGGTGTGCTCTGATTACAACGTTCCTGTGAAATCAGTAATATTCACACAGAGCTTCAAAAGCTTTGAAAAGAAACTGGAAAAGGAGCACAAATTACTAAGTTTGTTTGTGACAAGTTCGGCTAATGAACACTCTGTTAATGTCATCTTGAAACTCATGTTTCTATATAGTTTATAGGGGGGAAAACGACAAAAAGTTACCAAATGCGTTGTTCAGGCTGGCTGTAGAGGCAATTAAAACATTAACTACATTAGGAATGGTTTTGTCCTCCCAGGTTAAAGCACAATACTAAGGTTGGAAGTGCCTTAAACCTAAGGGCTATTAAAAGCCATGGTGGGGGCTAACACTATAAAAAGAAACAAAAAGCTACTTTTAAGGAATAGAATTATGGCAAAGGTGTTCAGTTACGCTATGTTGGTGGGCTGGTTAAACACACCCTGTTGTGGCTCGCTGCTATTTTTTTATACTACCGTATATTAATTTGAAAATGTTTGTTGTTCCACAGAAAAAAGCAAAGATCGAGGGAATAACACGGTTGGTGCTCGGCTAAACAGAGTGGAGGACAAGGTAAGCCTCAGTTAGGCTGGTGAGCAAGGACGTGGTCTGTGATCGAACAGTGCTTGTTTCATAGGATGTGGGGTGAAACTCAGCTTAAAATAGAGTTGAATGCTTGACTTTTCCAGGTGTCGGAGTGTAATTTTTGTGACAGATTGCATTTTTGATTCATTCTTGTCATTCTAACAGAATAAGAAAAAAACAGACTTAATTGATTTCAGTGTCTTTTGGGACTCACTTGAGGTTTGATTTTTAATTGTATATATTACACATGTCTCAATGCTCTACTTCTTTCCTCCACCATAGATAAAAGGCTCTGTTCCCTTAATACCTCGGTATGTTATGGTCCCTAAGATTTCCCTTTGATCATTGCTCTGTTGTTTATATAAGTCCACCTACAATTCCTTAGAGGGAGCGATAGCAAACCTTGCTCTGTCCTGGTTTTCATTCCTTATGACAAATGGAGTTTCTCCTTTCAAGTGACGTGAAGCCAGAAAAAAAAAATCAGGCTTGTTCTAGAATCAAAAATTAACAGTTTAAGTGCTTTGTAACCCTTTATTTCAATGCTGGCTGTGCTTGAAGATAGATGACAGGTAGAGGCTATGTCATTGTTAAGAAATAGAGGTTTGCCTCTGTTGGTATTAAGGAAGGACAGGAAGAGTTAAGGAAAGGTTTGAATCCTTCACTGATGTCCTATAATGTGAAAGAATTTCTGTACCTTAGGATTGTTTCACTTGTGTATCTAAACTGTTCATTTGGTATTAAGGGGTGAAAATTTTTCTTGAGGGAAGGAGCTTTTAGAGTGTTTCTTCCACAACTGGAAGTATGTGATAAGCCCATGAAGGATTTGTTCTGAAGAAATATCCAGCAAATACTCAGCAAACCGGGAGAGGAGTGAGCAGCACATCCCAAGGGATGCTGGTGAAGCACCTGCCCCGTGTTGATTCACCTGTGGCATGTCTGTTCCTTACACCTTACATACTTAAGATAGAACGATAGTAATCAAACTGTTCTTCAATCTGTTGGAAGTAAACGGCTTTTTAGAGGGAACGGGTGCTTTTTGGTATGTGGGGTAGCACGCAGAAAGGGTGAAGCAGGAGGCAGGTGGGTGCCCTGCGCTTTGCTGGAAGCAGCAGCACTGTGCAGTACCCACCCAGCCATACGTATACATGGAAGCCCTTTCCAGAACGTTTGGATTACATTTATTTATTTTCTCTCTGTAATGTCAACTGAAAGTGTGGAACACTAGAAAATGTCTTGTGGCTTGTGACAAAGAGCAATGACTTTTCAGTTTGGACAAATAATTCTCAAATGACAGCTAAAACAGCTTCTCAGAGCTATTTGTAAACTCTCCAGCAAGCCTGGGAAAGCTTTGGTGCTGTACTGGCTCAGAGATAAGCCGTTTTGGGGTTATTAATTACCCTTTTTACATCCTTACAAATAAGTACACCGTGAATTTATAGTGACTGTTGTTTTATGTCTTGTAATGGGACTGTAAAACACTCCCTGTTTAATTTTAGTATAGCTGGGTTAAATTTTAGCCTTGTTTTAAGTACAGACCCGTTTTTCTTTGCAGTTGCATGAGGTCATCTGTGGTTTCAGAGTTGTATGTTATCTGCTGTATACAGCTAGTCCTATCTGCAGGAATTTTATCTGAAAGTAGCTGAAAGGCTAAAAATAGAGAATTTCGGTTGGACTCAGCAAGCAGTGGTATACATGACAACAACTGGCAACACTGAAATCACATTTTTTCTGCAGCTGCAGATGGTGGCCAAAGCTAGTTTGGGGGGGGGGGGGGGTGTTGCCCTCGGAGATCGGGCTTCTCTTTTCCATAAAGTACACAGTGCACGCTGTGCTTTCAACCTACAGTTAAAGCCTTCCTGAGCTGAGCACTGTATAAAGGATGTCTATATTAGCTGGTTTTTAAGGTGACTACATATTTCAAACAGTTACATCCCGTTTGGTTTGTGAATTAGTTTTGAATCTTGGGACTTCTGAAGGAGAGACTTTCAGTGCTGCAGGCTAGTGTTAGCATCTAACCACTTTCTGCGCATTTGAAAAATCTCCTTTAAGGCATTTTAAAATGAGCCGTAGCCTTCTGAGATTATTTGGACACTCCTGCTACAGCAAGAAATTACACGGCACTTCCCAAGCCACAAGAATAAGCTGAGTTCCATTGGGTCTTTCTCAATGACTGTTCACATGCCCCTTGCAGCAGGAGGCTGATGTACAGAAGTCTGTGTTAAAGCAGAAAGAGGAGAAACCCTGAACTTTCATTTTTTTAAACTTTAGGGTGCTTCTGCTTATGGTCAGCACAGGGTCTGGTACTTGCACATCAGTGGGGCAGAATCCAGTTTTATGTGTATTCCTATAGGCTTTTGTGGAGGTGGATTTTTAACTCGAGAAGCATTTACAAATGAAGATAGTTCTGTCTTCAAGAGTATTTAGCAGTGTTTCTGGGAAATCATGTCACTCTTGCAAAGTTTTTGTACTTGTGGCACAAGCAAACATACTCTGGAGGCATGTGTATGGCTGTCAGCACAGAGAGGGTAGCATGTGAGAGGGACATTTGAAAAATAGAATGCTTAGAGTCAAACAGCAGTGTAGTAGCAGGAATTATGATACTTTATGGCACAAATCTGAATTTCCGAGTATTAAAATCAGCAAAAAATTGTCTTTTCTTCTTTTAAATTTAGGAACATGTTCATTTGAGGGAGAGAGGCCCGTAAAGTCTGATCATCTTGTGTGCTGAGTGAAACTTTGACCTTGTAATATATACAGTTTGTGATAATATAACCAAAGATTGTTTCCTAATGTGTGAAAGCGAGGGGCATGAATCACACTTGCAGGAACCTTCCTACAGATTCCTCCCCATAGAATTTTGTAATTTTGGCAAGCAACTGAAAAGGGGGTTTTGCAACTAATGTAACAAGAAACTGCACAACCTTTGTAAGAGAAACCATAATCCAACCTATAATGGCAGCATGTCTTGACTGTGCCATTATTCTTGCTTATGAAGGTGAGGGCAGCAAATACTGTGCCCTTCTGGTTTCCATCGGGGTGTGCCCGGCAGCTCCATGCAGAACAAGCCCGCAGTGCCCTCAAGAACTTCTGGAGGCTATACCTCCTCTTTTCACCACTTTAATTTTAGCTTGGCCATAAATGACTGCACTGTTACCTTTTTAGAATAAATTAATCTGTCATTTTTCAACCTTTTGCCGACTGTTAATTTTGATGTAACTGGCACAGCTTGCACTTTTCAGGTGATCAGCCAGGCTTACTGCTTGGCAACCCTAAGATAATTTGGCCTTAAATATGGGTACTGCACAAAATCATCTAGAGTACACAGCAAGGGCTAAAGCTGGCAGCCCCTGGCCTCTCGACAGGCTGTTGTGTCTCCATGGCATACAGCCCCCGATGTCAGGAGGTCCTACCTGTGCACCTCCCAGAGCAGAGTAACAGAACCTAAATTTCCAATAAAATGTTACAAACCATTCTGAGCAGTAAACGTTATGCTCTGTTCTCTGCTAAGTTCTTTTAAGAATAGGACTTAACCTTCTGCAATCATTTGGATGCTTTAAAATTTGCCTTTTAAGAATAGTTACAGCAATCCAAAGCAATTTTCTAGGTGTCCTTTCTGTATACTCAGAACTCTTCCTGTAGCCGACAGTAAGGACAGTATTAATATCAGTATTGCCAAGGTCACAACTACAAATTATATAATAGTCTTTTTCAGTCATATGGAACTGTTGCAGAGATTTAAATGGAGATTTCTGTTTATACAGAACATACGTAGTAGTAAGATATATGGCACCTTTTAGTGTGAATCCACCAGTCCTGCAAGACAATGCAACCTCCTTTCCAAGCGTATGCAGGTTTGATGTGCCGAACGCTTGCGTGCTGACCGAGACTAACCCAAAGAGCAACAGGCAGAACTTCCAACATGCAGCGCAGCACTCAGCAGAGAATCATTTCACTTTTTCAGATTCACTTTAAAGGCAGATAGCACCACTTGTTTAAACCAATTAAAACCAAATCTGTCATGTGAAAGCGTGTGCCCTAAAATAGATGCTACTGTGTGGCTTGGGTTGCCTACTGAGAATCTGAACTGATCTTGGAAAACAAAACTGAAAGTCCTCTTCTTTGCACGGCTCTACCGAGTTCTGGTTATGGTGATCTGGTTTTCTGTCTTGCATCTACAATGTCCTTGATGGATTGTTAAATGCATTGATCCCATGCTCAGGAAAACTGTAAGGATATGGTAGATATTTGGTACAATTTTCACCATGAGTGCTGAGTATGGAACTTTTCAAAGTGAATTGCAAAGGCTTTAGTTGAGGTGGCTTTCAAAAAGTGGTGGAGACCTGTACGTTACAACATTATATACGTGGTATGACATTTTCTTCTAGCTAAATAATTTTCTGCAATTGTTTCACCAGAGCATTTATTCTATCCATTACGTGTATTAGTTTGGCTCCACTTTGGCTGGAGCGCTGTTAAATACAGTCCAGATGAATGGAATGGCCACTGATAAGTCTAGGTCCAGTTTCCGATTTTACTCTTGCCCTTTCCTGCTCTTGTTTTCTAATCAACTAATAGTTCCCCATTACAAAAGGTTTCATATCTAACTTATTTCTCTTGTTGATTTGCTGAAAAATATATGAACTTGAGTTACATGTTGCAGAGGAATTTCCCTGTAATGTTAATAAAATTGCTCTTTTACTGTGTCACAAGGTAAACTTTAATCATGCCATTTCTAATAATGAACTCCCAGCCCATCCAAGGCAATAAAGTTTTGGGACGTGCTCCAGAGACTGTTAAAGGTGGTAGGAGTCTTTCCTTTGCCCTGGCAGGCTGTGAAGCAGGCCTTTTGATAAAAATTTACAGTAGCCTTGATGTGCCAACCTTTCAGTCTTCCTTCATCAGGACTGGCAGCAGCACTGAGCCTTATCGAGGCTGTATGCCTTTGGGAGGATGTTTTTCTTTCAGTGGTTGTGATACAGTTTTGCTCTGTAACACGGATGTGTTAGTTACCTGACAGCATTGCTGTCATAAGTAGAAGTATAGATCTGTACATATATGTGTCTCATTACTGGATACTCCGTATTTACAATCCTAGGAGCATACCTTAGGCAGTTTAACATTTTGATTGGGAAAGTATTCTCACCTACCTCCTCCTGCATTCACAAATACCAGGTGTCATGTTGACAGCTTGTTCACCTAAAAGAATTCTTCCTGTGTGGCCAGTCTTCCAATTTTATGTGTAATACCTGCATTATCTGACACACGATCAAACCTCGGTGGGTTTTTTTGTCTGTTTGTAAAGGTGTTCCGTAGCCTGTGGGAACAGCCACTGTGCGTCCTGGTGTAACGTAGCAATTAGCGCAAACTCGAACAAAGCCCTTGGCTGGTGATGGCCTTCCTACTCTTCAGTTTGCCATGGACAGGAACATTTTTGCCATTATTTTTAATTGGATACTGATGCTGAAAAATTGATGGTAAAAGACTGACAGACAACCATCTGACTTTCTGGTCGGTGCTGGAAAGCACGGTTAGAGCCAGGAGTCACCAGCTGCAAGAGACTGCTTCAGAAAGTGTCCGGCATGGAAATTCTCAGCACTAGGCAGCTCAGGTATTGAAAATTAGCAGTTCTGCAATAGGTGTGCGAGGATTTTCCTTCCTGATACCTAGAAAAGTAACCAAAAACCATGGGTTTGGATGGAAATTTTAAAAGATATGCAAAATCAATAAAAATCAAAAGATTCACCGCCAGGCAGTTACTCATCTGTGTAGTTCTTGCAGTAATGCAGAAGTAGTAACCTAGAGGATGTGGAGGAATATTAAGCAGCATATGGAAGATTGAGTATCCCTGTTAATTTAATCCTTAGTCTTTTGCCAGATGCTAAAGTACAAGCATACGGAAGCAATTTCGGTGCTGAACTGTGTGATGGAGGATGCCCGTTTTCTATAAATTGGACTATAGCTAAGCACGTCCTTTACCAGTCCAGGTCGTTAGGCAGCCCCACAGTTTTAATAGCTTTTCTCTCACTGATCTGATAATACCTCAGTGGGTAAACAACGAAAACCTGCAGATTTCCATTTCCAGTACCCTACACTTCCCATCTCCCCAGATACAGTAAAATTATCAGGAGTCATGGTAAAAATGAAAGCAAAAAATATTTATTTGTAGGATTCACTGCTGCCAGCAGCTTTGGTAGCCAAATAGAACCAAACTGAGAGAGATGCTGGGGAAAGTTGTGGAGAAGGGCTCACATGAGGACTATTAAACAAGACGACTGTGTGTAAACTCCAGTTCAGCAAGTACTTCCTAAAGCAGCCAGCATGAGTTGGTAAAAAAAAAAAGAAAAACATGATTTTATGTATATGTACTTTCTCACACTCCTCTTTTAAGACTCTGCTACAAGCCTTGTACCAAAGCAAGATAACTGGGGTAGATAAACTTTAGTTTTGTTGAGTATCGCCCTTTCAACGCTGGGCTGTTGTGCGTGGCTGGCCGTGGCCCTGTACAGCCCGGCGCAGCGGCCCCGGGGGGCGCAGGGGGGCTGCAGGCAGACCCCATGGCTCCCGCCAGGCCACTCGCAAGGGGCTGCGCAGCACCGCACCCCGGGCTGTCAGGTGTGGGTGCCTTTACTTGCAGCCACTCGTGAACACTGATTTCATCTGTTTGAAGACCGTCAGAGCCTATAGCAGCGCAAATGAAAAATAGTCAATTTTTGTGTTAGTTTTGAAATGGTTTAATATCCACGGTGTTAAGTACTATCTGTAACCTGCAGGAAACTATCTAGGTGCAGGAGCTTAGGTATAGTTTCAGACCTGGCCTGCAGGGCAGTGTTACAAGCTGTTGTGATGGTGTGCAGTCTGTTTCTGAAGTGTCAGCTCTTGGACCAGAGGAAAATTGATTACATCAAAAAAACAAATCTAGCATTGAATAAAATACAGCCACAGATGGTGAGGATACTGCAGCTCATTAGCTTATTTACAGAAGATGAGAGTATACGCTTCCTCAGCACTGTGAAATAATGTTAAGCCAGATAAATCATTATCCTGGTTGTAGAGAAGAGTGACTGGAGGTAATTCAGGCTAGCATGTGGTTGCTGTGCAGGTATTCAAAAGCAATGGCTAGTTAAGCTCCGGTTATTTGGTTGCACGCAGTCATCTGTGATGCTTCTCTACATATTTTACAAAAAAGTAAAAAGGCAGAAGTGACATACTAAAGAGAAGGCTTCCTGTTGAAGGGAGTTCCTATAGATTTTACCCCAAATTTATAGCACTTCTAGATGCAGCCAGTAGTTGGGAAGAATGATGCTGAAGGTAGAGTGTAAACATTTACGAATACAAAAGGATTTGGGGTTTTTAAGTATATATATATATAAAATATAATATTTATAAAGAAAAAAATCAATGATATTTTATATATATATATAATATTTTCCCTGTTTGAGATCTGATTAATAACTTTTTAATTCTTAACACTGGCAACAGTGCGTGCTTGTGATCTGCATACCTGTCTACTTGCTTATTAAGAGCAGAAATCCCAGAGGAATTTTAGATAACATGCAATATATCCTATAAAATCTAGGAATTTGAGGGGGGAAATGGAGGAATTAAATAATGTGTTACCAGTTGATAATCTTTCAAGCAGTCTTCAGATTAGTTGCTGGTTTGGGAATCAGCTGTTTGTGGTTTCATTTGAGCAGATATGTAAGTGGATGTAAGTTTTGCAAATTGAGATGACTCAATCTTTTATTAAATCACATAAAACCTGTTTTGCCTGGCATTCAAAGATAAATCCAAGCAAGATTTGAAATGTAGCCTTCATCATTCTGGTCCATAGACTGAATTCCATCTGACGTGAAATGAAAATGCATGGTGGATATTCCGAGAGAGAACGTGGAACAGTTGCATGAACTAAATATCCTGTAGAGCTGTAGAGTGGATCAGAGAAAAAGGGTTTAAGTGAACAATACGTGTGCACAGTGTGCTATGAAAGGCTTTTATTTTTCTTTCTTATAGGTTAACGGAAAAGAAATTACCACAAGTTCATCAATGCGCTTTTTTTTTTTTCCTCTGTGTGTTGCACATGAACGACCAAAAAAAGTTCTAATGTAAATGGTGAATTCTGGTTTTTATACACTAGGATGAACCTTTACTGAAGTTAGATGCATCGCAGTTGAAATCATTCCTTGTCAAAGAACTGTTTTTAGAGTGATCTCACTGGAATGAAAATATTTTATTTTCATTTGCAGTTGAGTATCAGGGAGGGAAAGTGCATGGAGTTGAAACGACACTATTCAGGCTGCAGTCTTTTCACGCTGGAATCTCTTCAGCTCTTGGAAAAGAATCAGTGTAAAAGAAGATATACTCCCTTTCTTACGCAAAGTCCATACCTTCTGTCATCCTATCTGCTCCCCTTCCTCCCCCCACAAATAAAAATTGCAAAACAGAGATGATCCAGTGCTGCTTAGAGTGCGGGAACAGAAAGAGGAGAAGGAGCTTTTGCTGCCCTCTCCTACTTAGCACTGTGCGAGTCAGAGGGAAGATAAGAAGAAAAATAGGTAGTCATTAAAAGCAGAATATGAACACTTGGTTTAAAGTATTGCTACCCCTCCTAGAGCTCAGGAAACCAAGATGGCAAATACAGTTTCCTCAAATCCATCTCTGTTCCTGCATCCTACCCACTGGGGCTGTGACCAAACCACAATTCATCTTTCAATAAGAAAATCAAGGTTTGCATTACTTCTATACAAAGCTAGAGCAAATATGATTACGATGACTTTTTACACCTCTTTGAAGTATCCCGCTGTTCCTGCAGCTGGCATGGGGCTGCCCCACAAGTTCTTTCCCTAGCCCTGAGCAGCCACCGCGCAGCGGGCAGCTCCAGCAGGCAGAATGCGGCCACCCCTGTACGTGCTGGGGGTGGGCTGGGGACCCACCTGCCTTTGGGGTGGGTCTGTGCTGTGGCTGCTTCGTGGCACTGTCATAGCACGAGAGCTCCTGCTCTGACAGATTAAACATGCAAAATGCAGAAAGGAAGGCCAGAAGCAAATATTTCCCTCTTTTCCAGCTAAGGGTGTGGGAAGTGACTGGCTCGAGGTATCGCAGTGGCACCTGTGGCACAGCCAGGAACTGAACTTAAGCCATGCCTGGGACTCCGCCGCAAATCAGCGTTCCTTTTTGTTACTGTGTTTAAAAGCCTCTCTAGTTTTGAATAGTTATATTGGCCAGTGCAGCGTTCAACATAATCGTAGCCCATTAATACTAAAACCATCCAGTACTTGAGAACAGCATATATGAACACATAAACCACAGCAACCTGGCCAACATAAATGTACCAAGGCTACTTCAGACTGTAGATTTTAAATCATCTGGAAATGAAACTATTCACTAACCATTTTGCAGCCCAGGAACCTAGGTGCGGAGAGGACTGAGCATACTTACATGACACAGAAACTGTCCTCCGTATAGATATAGATAATGTATAGATAATGACATCTGTATAGATGTAATGTGTAAAGCTAAACAAATGGTATTAAATGTTTTATTTGCACACTCAAGCAGGGAGAAATATTCAAGTGAGTTCAAACATTCATGGAAGTTTCTTTTTTAAAAGCATTGGATCCAGCGTTGCTCAACATTGACCCTTCTGCGACATCTGTTAATCTTGGGTTTATTTCGATTTCTTTCTCTTTTTTAGACAGACGACTCCACTTAAATCAACACTTGGTTTCCATTAGACAGATAGAAGGTGATTCACTTAGTAACATGTGCATCTTTATCTAGTTAAGTCCTAATAGCCTTAATATATCAAGGCAGATGGTGTGATTAACAGCACTAAAGGCTTGTCAGACACTTCACCTAATAAATACTGCTCTTTGTCCAGCCGTAGAAAAAGAGTGAATAAATACATTGTGTTTCCAACCTTAAAATGTGTACAGCCTTATAAATACTCTAAAATTATCCCTATTAAAAATATGTATGTTGACAATAGAAGTTAAATCTACATTTATTTCTGTGTTTGTGCATGTCTGACAATTCCAGTGTGGGTTGGCTCTTTGCCCTTCCCAGGCCGTCCTTTTTCTGGTTTATCATTTCATGATGGAGCCACCATTCGCATGTGATTTTCCTCCTGTTCACTTGAGCTTTGCGCAGTTTGATTCTCTGACGGTTCTTTGTCTCTGGTTGTCATAGCTTATCTGTCCCAGGGCAGTTGGGTATGTGAGTATTAGCTGTGCTGCTCTAGTTGATGTTGGCAACAAAGACATCTGACTTGGCTTGATTACCATGTATGATAATCCTGCCAAATGCAGCAGTCAAAACAAAAACCCCAAGAGTAAAATATACTCAAAATGTCAGCTTGAATGGAGATGGGGTTCCTGCTTCATCGTAGCTGAAGTCTGCTGGAAACTTTCCAGTTGTACCACCAGTGTGATTGTACACTGTGGTCATCAGGGGACTGAAGGGAGCCCTAATCCTGCTGCTCCCAACTTCCTAGAGGGTTTCGGCTAGAGACGTTTTACCAAAGAACACCTTAGAAGGTAAATGGGCAACGATAATTTTTGCTACTTCTCAAAAAGAGACTGGCTGAGCCGTAATCATGGATCCTCTACCTCTTCGTGCTAAGTAAGGGAGCTTTGGCCATGATTTGAAGTCAAATAATCAGTCCCACAGGGGTGTTGCCATAAACTCTGGGCACAATTTCAGTAGCAGAAGCGGCTGGGGAGTAAGGCAGTGCCATTTCACTGATGCGAAGGAGCAGTGGTTTCTGCTGTAGCACAAACTTCCTACCCTTCCACCTAACACAGTGCATTGCAGGCGCGCTGGCCTGGGGCTGGAGATCCATCCGGCAGCGTTTGGGTGGCACCACATCCACACGTACCTCGTAGTAGCTTGGGCATGAGGCTTTGCAAAGCTCTGGCTGTCCCTGGTTGGAGCGCGGGCAGCGCTGGTTCAGCGACCTTTGCAGCACACTTTTGATTGTAGCTGATTGCCACCATGCTCACGATGAATGGGTCATTCATAGGCTGCTCCAAAACAGTGGTTGGCAAATCTGGGTTTGAATCTCTGTGCAGAGGAATTTCTGAATCTCATGGAAGCTAGAAAAAAAAAGCATCAGAAAGTAATTCCTTTTGCATAGAGAAAGGGGAGGAGGAGAAGTTAACAGTGCTACATTGACAAGGAAGAGGGCAGCGATTCCTACAAGCAAGGTCACCTTCCTTTTGTATTGTGTGTCCAGGCAGGTAGGGTACATACTGGTCACACTCAGAAATGCTTTCTTTTCAGGTGGAGAAGTGTAGGAACAGTACCAGTACTTCAGCCAGCAAAGCATCCAGGAGGCTTGGGAGAACATGGAATGCGTCCATTTAAGTGACAGCTAGGTATCTTTTTTAAACGATCTGAGAAAGCTAACACAAATTGAAGGTGGTATGAAGGTAAGGGCAGAGACTGGTTTAATTAGAGGTTTAATTAAGGGCAAAATTGTATTAGCTAAGCTCAGCTGGCAATTATTGGGCAATAACTCATGGAACAGGGATCTTCTCTCCTTCTTGTATTGTTTCTATATCCTCCTTTGGCTGCTGAACAGCTCTCCCTCGCACGAGGCTGAGGGAGCTGGGGCTAGAGCATGGCTCCCCACTGTGCTAGTAAGTACTTGTCTTGAATCCTGTGACATCTATGAACTTGCAGCAGCTTGAACCTTACTTCTAACCAGGATCCCAGAGCAGCTGGAGGGCATTTAAAAAAAAAAAAACAATAAAAAAACAACAGTGCCAACAAATAAAAATTCCTTTCCAGTTTCAAAAAAATTGTTCGGTAAGGTCTCAGAGCACATCCAAAAGCTCCTTGGGTGTTGTCCTGATTCGCAGCAATACAGAGGGTAGAAGATAATATTGGAAGCATGCAAGAGGTCTCTCTCTGGCAAGACACTGTGTGTGCACATACATACAGACTCGTGTTTTACTCTAGCAAGCCTTGAGCTCAGAGAACAGCTTTTCTGAGCCCTGTTTTAAACCCAAAAGAAGCAGAAGTCCTTTTACAATGCAAACCCCCATTTTCTTCTGCTTTACTGTAGAAAATCCCCCTCTCTGTTGAAACTGAGAAGTTTGCACTCCATAGTAAATAATAATGAGGATTATTGTAAAAGACGCAGGTTACTTCCACCCTCCTCCTAAGCTTGCTTTCATTTCATCGTAGCTTTGTTTTGTACTGAAATGAAGCTGCAAGATAGACACACTGAACAGAAATCAAAGTCATGCTTTCATTGCGGTCCTGAAGCTAATCGACTGGCTTGCTGCTACAGGCATTTGCAGGCACCTTGTCCTATAGTACAGTAGTGTTATGACTTTGGAGGCCCGGCTATTTTAAATCATAATGGTGACACAGCATGCATGCTTTCTTTCAAAAAAGCCTGGGCAAGCCATGCTGAGCTGATTTTCTTGGCACACTGTGTACCTACAATTTTGTCTTATATTTTGTAATGTAGGTATCTGGGCATAGAATCAAAAAAACTCCACTTAATATGACTTTTTTTAAAAGAAAAAGAAAAACACAACAACAAACACATTCTTTGCTTTTAGATTCATATTCTTCTAACAGCTATAGATGTTTAAGAACAAAGAAAGTTACTGGCAAAAAAAAAAAAGAAAACAAAACATTATGATTGTGGGGGATGTTTTCAGGGGGTTTTGGCAAGGCTGTCCAGGTGTTTTGTTATGAATTTTCTACCATGATTTGGTCCTCTGCTAGCATTGCTTACAGTGACGGGGTTACTCCGGACAGCTAGAAATAAGTGCTAACCTTTCGTGACAAACCTAGAAAGCCCTGCATGCGCTGTCGCAGTGGTCAGCTGAACTGGCTCGCTCCAGAACTGTCGGATGGCTGCGGTTTGGTCCGTGTCAATTGCACCTGTTCGTGCTGCTAAAGGATGTCAAGACACAATAGGATGATGCAGTTCTGTTGCTCCGTGTTTCATCTCCCAATAGCCTGGCGTTCAGAGGTCGTGGCAGACACTGTGGGTGCTCAGCATCATTTTAAAACTCAGCCCCTACTTCTCCTCTAGAAAGAAGTGTAACACCTCATTGCCTGCGCCCAGTTGGAGACACAGCTGCTTTTCACACCAAGGACAGAAGAGCTAAACCCAGCCTTGCTAATCTCTATGAAAACAGAAAAAGTAAAGTGCAACAAGGCTCTCAAATGGTCTGTAATCTGGGATAATGGTGTAATTAACCTTATGATAATAGCCTGAAATGGGAAAGCATGGATAGCTGTGTCAGGCTCCATTCAAGTACAAAGAGGAGACCCAACTTCAGCTGGAAAGTAAGAGGGACCTTTCTGTCCCTGTACCCTCAGGGACGAGGCTGAGGAAGATTCTCTCCTGCTAATACGCTTTGCTTTCCCAGTATAGGTACAGGAAACTGCCCAAGCTTCAATATAAAGGAAAAAAAGCAGATGAGGGGGAGTTGACTAATGAGATATTATTTGCATATTTTTGCTAGAGTTCCATCATTGTAGCATCGGAGTATTACAAATGGAACTTTCCGTGCGTGCATTTTTTGGTCATCCCTAGCTATTTCCCAGGCATCGATAATCCTCTACGCTAAAACAGGACATTGAAAGAGATTGCTGTGCTCAAAACTTTCCATGTTTTCTCTGTGATTTTTTTTTATCTCTCCACTGAGAGAAGAAGGCCTTTCCCCACAGTGGGGAACAGTACATTGTATCCTCTTGTTGTCATCTTCCTTTTCACCCTAGATTTGTCCATTCTTATGACTACTGGTGGCGATGCTTTCCCTGAGTGTTCAGATTTGACTGCTTCTGTCAAAGGCTTGCTGATGTTATCCTTGTTTACCAGAGGCAAGAAGAAGAGGATTGCTTGGCTTTGGTTCATGGTAGTCTGTAGACTTAAAGCCCTTCCAAAAGTGTGTTCTGTGTCAGACAAGAGGATTTGGTTTCAGAAAATTACTCTCTGTAGCTAGTTGTAGGGAGGCAGATTGGTTAAAGTTTACAACCTCTTTTTGTTTAGCCTCTGGAACAGTGCCATGGAGTCTCAGGTTTCCTGTATAAAGAGAGATCTGTGTTCGGTCGGGAGGTAACCAGGCAAGGTACATGGAGGCTGCGGGGTGAATGGCTCTTTCAACAATGAAATCGGTTTGGGGTCTTTAAGGTCCCAGCAGTGCCTTGTGTCAAGACAGTGTTGAGCAGGCAAAATTACTAAAAACTTCAGGGGGGCAAAATAACCACCCTTAAACAAAACAAAACAAAACTTCAGAAAATACTAAACAGGAAGAAATTTCCTGCAAATCTGATGATCCTTACAAAGTTTCTTGGCTCTCGGGCAATCAGAAGAGGTAAGGGCTACCCACATCTTCATTTCCTTCCCAGTGAGTCCTGTTTACTTTGCCTGTTCACATGCCTATGCATGGGGAATGGTATCTCATGCAAAATACCTTGATGCATTGTTGTTCTGGGAGCAAACTTACTGACGTGCCTTGACTCTGAGGATTAAGGATCCTACAGTTATTCCTGCAGAGAGGATTCACCTTGCTCCCATCTTCCTGAAACTGAAGGTGTCACTCTACAATTACTGAATCACATTCCTGTGTTACTCCAGGGTACATAAGCTTTGCCTCAGGCAGAACAAAAGACAGGAAAAAAAGAAATATGCTCTTAGAAATACTGCATTCAAGTAACAACTCATAGTTGCACTGGGAGACATGCAGTAGTGAAGCTCTGTGGTTTTGTAATCTCGTTTTCCTGATTTCATCAGATTAGTGAGGAAATGAATCTCGCATTTTGTTTGCTCATTTATCTGTTGGTGCATTGTAGCCTTTCAGTAGGTTTCCAGTTGCATGCTATTTGATTCTTTCTTTGCAGTAATTTACAGAATAAGTTCCATCGGGAAGAAAATAAAATGCTAGGCATCTGATTTTGGCATCTTTCCC
Source organism: Falco peregrinus (assembly GCF_023634155.1). Taxonomy (NCBI): domain Eukaryota; kingdom Metazoa; phylum Chordata; class Aves; order Falconiformes; family Falconidae; genus Falco; species Falco peregrinus. Next base: position 1,922,057 of record NC_073729.1, on the reverse strand, counting down.
CACGGTTTGGAGGAGTTTGTCTCTATGTGTGTAAGCTCATCCTTGAATATCAGAAAGTTAAATCTGCCAGCACAGTTGTCTAAACTTTGCTATTTGTAGTACGTATCTTAAAAATATTTGAAAACTTGACGTTTCACTGTACCTGAGCACCATACATCCCTTCCACTGTCAGTTGCTACTCAGAAAGCAACACCAAATTAACAATGGTTTATTTAGCAAACTCGTGAAAGACCCAGAATGTTTGGACTGTTTGCGGGACCTTGATTTTGGTAAAACTATGAAGCCAAAGTCTGGATTTCATGCAATTCTAGACACATGGAACTGTAGCACTAACATCCCTTTCCAGGCAGCTGAGAAAGACTTCATCCTCAAGACGGCTTCTGCAGGGTAGGAGGGCTGACCCCTCGCCTGCTGCGATGTGCGGTGCTGAGCTGCAATTGCCAGGTGCCTTTGTGAGGTCCTGGCAACCTCTTGCTTTTGCTCACCTTACAGGTTGGTGCGCTCTAAGCTGGATTTTTGCAGGGATATCCGTAGATCGCAGGTCTTGCAATGAAACCTTTCCAGAAGTAAGCATTTCTTGTGCTCCCTTTGCCTCAATTCCTGGTTTTCTAGAAGTACATCTGCTACGGAGGTGCTCGAGGTCTTTAAAGAAATGGGCTGGAGAAGTGCTAACCATCGGGGTAAGAGCATTGTGTTTGTCCTGACATTGGCTGGTGCCTGGTTTGTTTTGACTGTTATAGAATACTAATTATTTTTTGTTCTCTGCTTAAGCTAAGCAACAAATAGGTATAAAGCCTAGTTCACTAAGTGTGCAAGGTGATGCCAAGCAGCATCAAATAGTCCCCTTTTGGCAACAATGGGCTGTTGTTCAGTATCCTCGCGCAGGTTAACCGCAGAGCTGCTCCCGAGAATCCTTCTGATTTATGGTAACATTGCTGGCAGCAACCGAAAGCTCTCTAGCAGCGCTTTCCACAGTGCTGTGTCAGCAGTTTCTTACATATACACACACACACTCTTAATATACATATTTATAGCAGAGAATTCTGACCCAGTTCTAGTATTCATCCTGTTTTTCTTTGCACTTGCGATACTTAGTCAGCGATAATGTCTCCACCTACATCTCTGGTTGCAAGTTTAGTGTCTGTACCAATTACAAAACTGCGCTAGCCAGAACAGTCCTGGGAAATTAATCGTATTGATCTTGTGTTGCAAGTGCCTTGCTAGGAGGAATTCCCTGGGAGGGGAAGAGGCAAGTAATTGAATTTCTGGGATGGTATCACTTGTCTCAATAAAGCACATAAAATGTTATCAAAGCAGCAGCTCTGAATTCACAGACTAAATAATTATAATACAATTAAAAATATAATTTGTCATCCAAACAGTGTTTCTGCTGTTTGAAGGATATGTCTTTTTTAAATTGGAAAAAAAAAAAAAAAAAAAAGCCTTGCATCTAGATATAGCAGAATTTGCATTAAAATATTTGTATCCTGTAGTATCATTTTTGATACCCTCTTTCTACCTTTCTGTCCATCCCCCAGGAATTAAAAGAGTTCTGCCCTGCCTTGACTGCATATGGTTTGTGCTTCATCTATTTCTTATTCCTGTTCTCTTGTGGGGCAAAAATCCAGATAAAAACCACACAAATGCAGAACTCATGAGATACGTATCTTCCGCCTCTAGCTGAAGGGGTTTGGGTTTAGGTTTTTTCCTGACTACTTTTGTTAGGTCCCCCACCCTTTGGTTTGTCCAGATCACGCTACAATTTCATCTGTTCTGAGGCAGCAGCATCACGTAATGCCTGAGCTACAGCTGTCAGGCCAGTGCTGAGTATGGACTGCATAGCAATTTCTAGAGGGCAGCCTGCTGGCTGTCCGCTCAGGATCTGGGCATTCGCATAGTTCTGGCTTTTACTCTTTTCTTTGAGCTTGAGAATGCATAAATAACAAGATGTCAAAGCATATACACTGCTTTTTTTATTCTTATTATATTGATATTTTATTGTTTCTTGTAAGCAGTCGGTGCAGAGCCGCAGGGTCAATGATAAAGGCCGACCAGCCGGAGGGATAAATGCACATGATCACAAGTGGGATGGAAAGCATTGGTGAGGCCTCCCTGCTAGTGAGAGATGTATGAGAATACCCGGACTATACCATGTTTAGGTCCAGTTTCTTCCTCTGAGTGCAAGTTCCATGGTATATTACATGCAGGCACCACAGACCTGACTTTTTCTTCTATTATGTCATTTTCTGCTATGATGTTGTCCAGGATCTCAACAGACATTTCAAGGAAATAATTTAATGCTGCCTGTTGAAGAAATATTTCCTTCTTAATTTTGCAAAGGGAATTATGGTTAGTATCTAGAATTGCCTGGATCTGGGGTTCTCTGTTTCTGTTAAAGAAACTCTTATGGCCTGTGAGTGAATAATAAAATACTTTTGCTACGTAAGGGAAGTCTTTGAATAGATTATCATTCTGGCTTTCTGTTCGGATAGAGGGTTATTTTGAATGTCCTGCTTGACACATCAGCATTTGGAAAAAGAGCTACTGGGTTGTCTCATGTTGTGGAAGTACCCTTGGTTGCAAATACATTAAATGCAACTTAATAGCTTCAGTAATAAGAATACAGTAACGCTCTTAAATAGATCTGTGATGCCCCTCACTTGGAATACAAGGGGAGCAGATGGAGGCTGTGGGGACTATAGGGAATGAGGAGTATGTCTGCAATAAAGGTTGTGTTAAAAACTGAACCATCTCATTTACAGAATCAATATATTTGAGAGATAGTATGGCTATGCATATCCCGAAATAGGGTAGAGAAAAGAAAAAAAAAAAGTTGCACCTACAGTCTTGACAGTGGATAAAGTAGGATCTGACCAGTAACATGCCCTTTGTTACTTCTCCTGTTTAATTCCCTGAATGCTGCCCATCCGGGGTGCTAGTAAGATAGAGAAAGCTTGTAGGAAAAAAACCCAAGCATGCAGTGGAATGGTTACTTACTGGATCTTCAGAAACGTAACAGAATGGAGGAGAAGGTTCATTAAACGCAACGTGTGGCTGCGTGCTTTCATCAGCTGGGCTGGAGACTCCTCTACCAACCACTCAGACTCTACTGCCTGCGCGAATAACGCGGCTGAATAACCCCGCGTGTTTCTGCCCTGTCCGCAGAGCAGCCGCGGCCGGCACAGCCACCTTGCCGTCCTTGCTGCTGCCAGGGAGGGGTCCCTGGTGGCGGGGGGTCCCCGCCCCGGCAGGCAGTGGTGGTGGGGGATGCAGGCTTTTCTTTCTCTTTTCTGCCAGATTTGATGTCTTGTACTCTGTACTCGACAATTATTTTTTCTCGGATGGTTTTTTTCTCTCCTGAGGCCTATAGGCCTGGAAGTTGATGTCCTTCACTCTCTCCAGCCTTCACTCACATTTGTCATCTCGTTTCCCCACGGTTCCTAGGCTCACCTCTGCCATTACTTTTTCCCAGGTGCTTCCCACCTCACCCTTGTGTTTTTTCCTGTGTTGTCTTGGCTCAGACAGGGTTAATTGGCAGTGCTGGGGACAACTCCTGCACTCACTTGTGATGACCTCAGTCCTGGCGTAACCCACACCAGACCTGCATCAGGCACAAGGAGCGCCCTGGTTTTTTTGCTGCTGCAACAGACTGCTAAGGGATATTTGCTGCTGGCATCTCCATGCTGGGAAGGTGAACCCTGCCATTTTCCAGACAGTAATGCTGTGCTTTTCACATGATTAGCAAGAAAGCACACCCTTTGTCCAAAATGTTGTCTTACCAAAATGAAGGGGTTTGCTTCAGAAGATGGAGGACCAGAGCTTTCCTAAAAAGTATTTTCTCCTTTTTTTTTTTTTTTACATAAATTCATTTGTCCCTCACATCGCTCTTGGAAAAGGCAATTAATTTGTCTGAAATTTCCCAAAGACTTTGAAACAGATATTCAGCATTAAAAAAATCAGGCCCAAGAGTTGTGCTTTGGCAGAATTACTGAAGAGTCATCATCTAACAGGAAGCGTGGGATAGACTGTACAGCTGCTAATGTATTAATTACAACTGTTCTTGTTACCTGACTGAACGTCAGACCCATTTTACAATTCTAAGTATACATTTTGATGATGATTATAAAAGCTTTTACAAGTGAGCATGTGTCAGACACTAACTGAACAAGGAAATGCAATGCTCTCTTAAGGATTTGATTTTATGACTGTAGAAAGTGAGTTTTCTTGTCAGCCTTCTCAGGCCTTTAATAATCTCTTCTGCTAAAAAAAGCAGTATTGGTCAGCCAGTATTATTGACTGGTGAACAAGCCATTTGCTGCACTGGGCTATAGTTCCAGGAAAGCTCAAAAATTAGGAAGATTCAGTGAAATCAAAAAATAGTTCTGCACTAAAAGTGTGCGTGTGTGTCTGAGCGTACATGCATATACATGTCTACCTAAGCATTAACTGGTTTTCTGTAAAAGGTTTTGAAACATTAGCTGTAGGATAAATAAGTATCTATAGCCATGAGTGTCTTGAATCTGTCAGGGTCCTCTCGGACTGTGCCAGGCAGGCAGCATGCTGCCGTAGCAAGGAGCAGACTCAGGCAGGGTCCCTGAGCCTCCCCGTAACCAGCCACAGAGTGTCTTCAAAGGAGAGTGAGCTGAACTGGAATTAAAAAGCAAAGGGGAAGCCAGGAGATAGAAGAGGTAAAGGCAAACTTGCCATGCACTACTGTTGTGGGTACATTTACAGCCATTCATCTCAGTAAAACTGCCAGGCTCTTTCCTTGGTATTAATGATGATGCTGCAATATGCTGGCACTTAAAAATCACTCAACTGTTTCAAAGATTGTTTTCCTTCTACCTTCCTGCGTGCAAGTCTCGTTAATGTCAATGGGGCTGCAAGCACACTAGAGAAAAGGGCAATAAGTTTCCAGCTGCATTTAACCCGTAATCTAAGGGGAGATGCTCTCCTTTACATATTTCGCCGAAGCATGAAAAAATAAACCACATGTGAACGATGAAACAGAGGTAGAGAGTAGACATTAGGATAAAGCAGAATTGTTCAGCATTTGCATGCGAATCTGGCTGGATCGCAAGTGAACGATTACGCAGGGGTTCGGTTTCAGCGCTTTACACCACTGGACTCCGCTGACCTTCACGAAGCAGGTTGTGTCTCTGGAAGCACTAGCTTAAGCTGCAGCACATTTTGAGGTTGTTTGCTCATTGTAAAAACACTTTGTTTGAAAAAGGCTGTTCCCAAATTTAATGTTGCACACTTGGCTTTAATTCATCAAGATACTTAAGTACATGCCATGTGTAAGTATAAACGATTACTGTCCACTTTTGCTTCAGATTTACATTCTGCTTAAGTAGCTTGTTGAACAAAGGTCCTTATTTGTAGTTTCTTTTTTTTTTTTTTAACTTTAAAAACAACTGTGACTTTACTGTTTTTAAGAAGCTTCCAGCCTTTACAAGGAGAGTTGAATTGTGACTGCAGTGGCCTTTTGTCTCTGCATGTATAAATCCTGCTTAGTGTGCAAAAGCAGAGGACTCTGACCACGTGCCCTAAAATTCACGTATGGCTAGGAATCTTTAACTTCCTTATCTCCAGGGATAAGGATTAGACAATTTGCCAGGACAAAACCTTCTGATTCCCAAAGATCAGATCAGTGCAGTGAAATCAGGGCTAAACAACTTCAGAAGCTCGGTTTATGTGCCAATAAGTTACATATTATAGTGTTGACTGCTGAAAAGCAGCAGAGTCCCATGTGTCCCATTCATTTATGTGGGGCTCATGAGATTTCCTTCCAGCTCTTTACTCCTTTTCACCAGTCAGCACTGTTGTACAGCATTTAGGAAGTCCCTGATAAATCTCACATGGCAGTACAGATTAGTGGAAACAAGGTATGATTAGAGCTGGAAGTGCTTTTAAGACATCTGCAAGGTAGGTCCATGTAATTTCTCTAGTTTTATGCAATGAAAAATTCTTATCACATCTTTATTATAGGAACAGATCCTTCATAGGGAAAATAATGGTGAAGTCTGCTTAGAAAGAATTTGGTTACAAAAATAAGAAAGTTGCTGCAGCTTGGGTGTGTAAGAATGAACGATGAGTTTTAGGCATTGGGAAAGCCCAGAAGGCTTGCATGGGAGCTCCTTCCCCTTGCTGTTTTTCACAGTAAATAGATTCAGAGCCAAATGTAGGCATCTCCCAGTGCATCCCAGGCAGCAAACCTCGAGACAAGCTGGATGTTTCCCAGCAGGCTGTTGGGTGCCCATGGCTGCAGAGGGGTGGGACGGGCTCCTCTCAGCACTCCCACATTTGGCTGCTTACAACAGCTCAAAGCGTGGTCTGTGGCATTGCCAGCCTGAGGCGCCCATCCCTCCCCACGCACCCGCGCGAGCTGCGGGCCGCCTGCGTAATGCTCTGACCCTGGGCTCAGCCAGACCCAGGTCTGCCTGCGAACCTAGTGGTTATGGTATGAGCGCGTCAAATCCCTGCCTATCTAACAGGGGACGGGACGTTCTTTTCCTTCTGCTTGTTTATTTGAAACTAAAAAGTGCTTTGCAGCTGGCTCAACGGCATTCAGGTCACGGCTGGTGCAACCCTCCTTCTACTGTCAGTGTAGCTGATGGTACAGGTATAACTGGAAGAGAGAGGCTAAAAATTCAAGCGGTGTCCATCCTCCTATCATTTAGAATCTGCTGGCAGACTCGTGCAGGGGTCTGAGAAGCAGCGCAAGGCATGGAGCGTGCCTTGGCAGGCACCCCCAAAGCCAGGCTGAACCAGGATGGAGAACCTGGGCTGACCGGGGCGATGGGGAGCGAGCTGGAATGGGAGAAGGTGTTGGCACTGCAGAGAAGCACACACTGTCCAGGAAAGACTTTGTGTCATAGTGTTATTTTTTTCTAAATATGTTAATCAACACATAACAAACCAAAGTTCATAGTCTCCAGAATATGCCCATTTTGGGCATTTGATATTTTTGTTTCTGTTTTCCTGTCTCACTTCATCCATGCTGCCCGCTGGTCTCTGAATTAAATGACATTTGCTTAAAGAGGCACCTAGGTTATAGTGCACCCGCCAGAGTCACAACCGTATCAAATTTGTGGAACTGTTGTAGAATTCAGTTCTTTGGTTATATGCACTCAGTGTAACTTTACAGAAATTATGGTGGAAAAAAACCATGAGCTAAGTTGTTGTGAACTTTACATTTGAACCCCAAAATACATTATTTTACAATGAAATCTCTGTTTGACTGATAATACGAGGTTCCTTCGGCAGCTTCTTCAAAAAGATACAACCCACAAAGCCTTGAAAAACTAAAAAAGAGGAACAATAATAATTACTGATATGAAGTGGGAAATTCTGCGTTTAATGTGATTATATCAATAGCTGTCACTTCTTCCTAAGCCAAACATGACATCTCTTTCCATTGTTTTCCAATGAAAGCACTCATCTGTGCGCTTGTCCATAATCTGGCGTTTCTCCCAGCTGTTCTCTGGGTAACGGTAACGTGTTGGAGGCGAAGCGGGTTCTTAATGGAGTAATTGCTTCTCCATCAAGAAGAGTTCGTTAAATAAATACTGAGGAGGAGCTATGACACTGAGTACTTTCCACTTGGTATTATCACATGTACGTTTTCACAGTGCAACCTCTGATCTTTTATAGATGTCTTACAGTCAAAAGAGAAAAATGGGAGAGAAAGTAGAACTAATTTACTGACTGCTGACAAAGTCTCCAGATAAGCAGGGAATGGGAGTTGTTTCAGGAAGGGAGAATTTTCATTTTTTCCAGGTGGATCTGAGGGCAGCGCTTCTGCCATCTTCCCCTCCTCGCAGTCACTTTGATGTAAAGGAACTTAAGTTTATCCATGATTGCTTTGAGCCCCACTTCAGTTCACACCGAAGTGTGTGGAAACACTGCCAATTAACTCTAAGGCTGTAGGATCGTGACCTTGCTTGTAAGATCAGCAGTAGGATCAGCAGTAGCAAGTTGGGCAACGCGACGCTTCAGGACAGTAGCACCCGTAGAGCCGAGGACTTTCAGTGACCTGCGTTCTGCTCTGCGGGGCACTGAATGCTGATTGTCAATGTGGATGCAGTCATGCTTGGGAGAAATCTCATTACATTTCTTGTAATTTCAAATTATTATTTACATTTGCTTTCAAAAGCTATTTGAGATTTTTGTGCAAGAAAGTTTTAGTATGGTACTTTATCAGACAAAAATTATTTTTGTAAAAATACACTTTGCAATTATGTTTTATAATTGTTAAAGCACATTTGGGCTGAAACGCTTAAGTTTCGTTTGAGGAATCAGTCTAAAATTCTGAGGACCAGGCAGCGCTACCTGCTGCTTGGGCGCTATTTCAGACGCCTGCGGAGATGAGCTGGGTTTGTGCAGGCGGTTGCCGGCCGCTGCCGCACTGCCTGGTGGCAGTTCAGAAGACACGTCTTCCTTCTCCCGTGTTATCGGGTTCCCTGTAGCTGAGAACCCTGTGGAGTTGTGTGCTGAGGGGGTTGGGTGCTGCAGGGCCAGGGGGGTCAGGTGCGCCAAGGGGGCACATGTCAGCCAGAGTGGGGGACCAGGGGGCATTGGAGCTGCTTTTGCCGTGGGCAGCTCTGCTGCTCCAGGCGGGCACCATGCGGTGTCTTTCCAGTCCCAGAAACAGTGTTTTGGCAATGCCTGTCTCTCTCGTTCAAAACTGAGTTTGTGCTCAGGGGCAGCACCATGGCCCCCGGCATTTTGCATGGGTGTGTATGCTGTGGCTGTAAGAGAAAGAGTCTTTTTCCCTGTGGGAGGTGTCATGAGTGGATTCATGGGCATTTCTGTGCAAGCATGAGAGCCGCAAGAGTTAGCGGCTGCAATTTCAAAGTCTTAAGCTGCTGTCTCGCGTACAGGCTGCTTTTACCACAGGAGGTGTTACACCACTTGAAAAGTACCGGTTTCTTTAGTGATGTGCAGTGCTAACATCAAAAAGTCCCTTGCTTGGGCTTGTTGTGCTTTTCATTAAAGCTCCTTGGAGGTCAAACAGTGCCAGACGGGGTCCCAGAGGCACAGAGCAGAGAACAGAAGAACTCTATCAAGTTTACATGACACAGAAACACTTTCTGCATATGGTTTTGCACAGAATACTCACTTTGAAATATTTTTCCTGACATAAAAATCACCAGGTTGGGGTTTTTTTGTTGTTGTTTCAAAGCGCAATGACTTCTAAGGGGCTGCGTGATTTATTGTTTGTCCTGTACTTTTCCTTTGCTTTATAGAATATTTAATTAGCGAAGGTCCTTCTGTTACTGCACTTTTTGAAACAAGTTCAGGATCCCTCTGACAGCTGCCATTTTTTATACCCTGATGCCGTTACCTGCAGCAAATCTCCGCTGCTCGAGCTTGCTTTCCTCTGATCCCGCTCCGGCACTGGAGTCTCGCAGCCTATTCTTTGCTTTGCCTGCTTGGGTTTTTTGAGGAAGCCAGATGGTGTGTGCCACATATACTTTGCGTCAAAACTAGTTAATACTGAACTGCTGCAACACTTTTTTAATATATGGTGGATGTCCTCTCGTAACAGTTGATGTGTTTCACAGCTGGTTTGGTCGAAGGGCAGTAAGCATGCTGTGAGCGCAAGAGGCAGGTACTCGGTCATGGATACTCGATGCAATAAGACCGCTCTATCTTACGCTCTCACTGTGCGAATGGAGTTTACTGCAGCACAGTTAACGTGAATTTCTCTCTGTCATACCAACACAGATCATGCTCCTGAGAGCTGGAAGGAGATGCTGCTGCTCTTCTCTGCTGGCACCATGTAGGTGTTTGGTGTCTGCGTCATCATCTGGTTAGCAGCAGCGTGAGCAGGACAGAGATTTGTTTCCATTGAACCAAATCTATGAAATTAAGCTTTGTTTTCATGAAATCAATTATTTGGGTCCACAACGTGATGGTTGACAACCAATTCCAATGCAGCTGAAAAGATAATGTTAAAAGCCAGTGAAGCACAACAAAGGCAAGGGCTTGTGCGGGTCCGGGGCTGGCTGGGCAAAGGCAGAGGCAGTTCCAACCGGAGAGCGTCCTGTTTGGAGGGGAAAGGGGGGAAGACTAAACACAGTGGGTGTTATAACGTGTGTTTAATGTACTCAAGTAGGCTCCTCACCTCAACATGTGCTTTGATGAGAATAATTTAGTTCATTTCAGATGCTAAAGGTGAAATGTTCATGGCAGAGACTACAAAGCAGTGATGTTTCTTTTGCAGGTGTTGGAACATCAATGTTTATTAGTCATATGTGACAGGAAGATCCGTTTTGGTATCGTAAATAATTGTATGTTCACGAAAGCAGAGTGAAGTTGTAGAATCAGAATGTTGGTGTAGCATTGTTCTGTGGTACATCTAACATACTTTCCAGTCTGAATGGAAGCATCAACACTTACTAGTTTCAGTCTTATCCGTACCTAAAAATATTAGATGAAACACATGATTTTTTTGGGGGGGTAAAGTTACATCACCTCAATTATATAGAAAACTAAGAGCCTGTAGAGTTCTGTTGGGCTGCTGCATATTCAAAACATTTTTCTTCCAAGTGTCTGTGTCTGTGTGTGGTATAGGTGAATACAGCATATTAAATAAATTGGTCTTGCAAGATGCCAATGATTTCTTCTCTCCAATTATCAAAAACGTGCTTTTTTTCCCCTGCCTAATCTGTTACCAGAAAAAAAACTGTCCAGTTATGTATGTTCTGTGTCACAGAAGTTGTAATGGAATTAAAAACCCCAGCCCACCGAACCAATATGATAGCCCCGTGTCACTGGTGGAACAGACCCTGATATCATATATCATCCCGGGGGGGGAAGGGGGAAAAGGGGGAGGGGGGGGGAGGGGGGGGCAAGCTGCTGCCACCCTTCTAACCCTTATTGTAAAACGTGTATTGGCAGCCTAAAAGAGGAAAAGCAATTCACAGTCTTCATTGGTCATTAATGTTTACAAAAATAGGACCTCGAGCGGTCAGTGTGTGTTTGACCTTTGACTTGCAGAAAATTCCTGGCAGCTTTGCTCATCCAAAGGCCTATTTACGCTGGATGCACAATGCATTCCCAGATTCAGCTGTGATACCATGAAATGTCAGGAGTCACTACATAAATGAGTCAAAGTCAGATGAAATAAATGCACAAAGTGCCAAAGCAGACTTTAATGTTTTTGTAGAATTTGTAACACGCTCCCGCGGAGTCAGGCAGATGCATCTACTTCTAACTGGCAGAACCTGTGGGTACCTTTTGCAGACAGCTACACTGATCTGCATGGATATTTATAAAGTAGATGTATATAAACCATATATACACACGTATATATTTATTTCAAGAATTGAATTGAGAACATTTGTGAGGGATGAAATTAGATCTTGCTTCCAAAAAATCTGTTTTTAAATCTTACAGCTTTGTTATGGTAGTATGTTTTATGTTACATGAATTACGTCCTTTAATGTGAGTATCTGGAAGATACATTCACCGTCGGATTTAACTTGCATTTTGGAATGTCCACAGAAAAAGGATCAGCAGAGCAGTAATAAAAAACAGGCATTTAGTAATTTTTTTTCTGACACATCTGTGAGCAGTAAAGAGACACAGGGTTTTACCAGCCCTGAACATTCAATCATAAGTGAAACTTTACAACTGCAGTAACAACAACGCTGTGAAAACATTCACTGAACTGCCACAAACTCTCTACTTACTACTGAAATCCTTAGATAAATATTGAATGAAATTTCTTATTGCAAGGCATGGCAAAGGAAAACAAACACACTTTCATATCCACTTTTTTCGCCTCAGAGGTACATCAGGTGACATGGAGGCATGCTAATTGAAGTTGATTTTTAAAGGCTTGATTTCCAGGCTCTGAGTTGCTACAGGTGCATCTCTCTTGTGGTTAATGGGAACGAAGGACCGAGGTCACCAACACAGCAAAAGAAAACATCATGAATATACAAGGCCTGTATATGTGGCCACATACACACATACAGCTTCTGTATTTTTCTCTTTAGCTTAGCATCTCACAAATGCTGACAAGTTAATTTAAAGATTGGGGTCTGTTTTGTGTTTTGACAGTATTAGAAAAGGATGTTTATAAGAGAGGCACTAAAAGATGCAGACATTCCCTTAGTTTGTAAAACTTCAGTTCTGTGTGCCTAGGTAAACAGGGCTTTCACTTTGTGGAGTGAGGAATGTTGTGTTATTTATCTTTGGGTGGATTTTATTTTCTGTTTGGGATTTTTTTCTGTTTAATCACAATCTCTAAAAATATTTTCAGTATTTCAGAATTGCAGTAAATTTTTGCCTGGCACAGGATGAAAATAACATCATCAAAAAGAAAAGCACGTATTGCAGTACCGATATGAAAAGGTTTCCTGGTTTTTTGGTTGTGTTAATACCAACTGAATCTGCACAATCGTGTCCAGAGCAACTCTGCCCGTGAAACAGTTTCTGCGTTCTGCCTTTGTCCTTGGGAAAGCCAAAGTTTAAGAAAACAACCAGAATGTTGTTTCTCTGCCCAGAACACTTAAATACACTTAATGCCAGGCAAATCAAACATGCACATCAGCAGTTGGTCAGATGGTAAACCGGTTAACTGTTTTTACTGGCGAGGCGTGCTGCACAGAGCATGTTCTATGCAAGGATCTTTGGATGATGCCTGTTCACATGCAGCGTGTGAGCTCCGGGGCAGACAGGATTTTAGGGCAGGTACTGTTAGTCTGGCAGCAAGTCATGCAGTGGCAGAAGGTACATCAGGGCAGAAGTAGAAAGGCAAAATTTTCCGTTTCTGCATGTTGCAGCTTGGATTTCCAAACAAGTCTAAGGGACTTTGCTTCTTAATGGCCATTGAAAGTGCGAGTGTGTAGGAGAGACGGGGGTCTGAGCACCACCTCGGAGGCTGCGAGGGGCAGCTGTGTCTTGCATAGGAAGTGCCACCTCCGTGTTCAGAGCAGAATTCACAAAATTCGCCCTCCCGCCTCACACTGGGCGGAAAGCCTCTGGCAGGCTGCACTAGGGACAGCTCTGCCTGCTGAGGAGGGGCCCTGAACTGCGAACTGCTGTTTGAAGGGGTCATGTTTGTCCCCATGGCAATGTCCTGGAGCCCATGTGGCACGTCAAGTTGGTCTGCTCCTTGATTTCTGCAGTGATGCTGCTTGTAGCAAGTGCTTGAAGTTGAAGCAGCTAGTGAGTAGGAATGCTAGAAACCATGTCAGCCTGCTTGCTGAGGGAAGAGTATCTCCAGAAGAGGTCCTTCAGTATCCCTGGGTCCTTTTTCAGCTCCTGCCGTAGGACATCAGAGTTGTATACTTTGATATCTGTGCTGTTTGCGGCGGGAGTAGACAAGTAACGCGCATGTTAGAAACTGAGTTAAACCAACACCTTTTCTGCATTTAGCAGTGTGTTGCCAAGTGGGTCCCATACGTATGCTTGAGAGCGGGCATATGTATGTGGGCAATGTGTTTGCAAAACCATCCGCAGTAATGGGCTCAGTATTTGTAGTATTTATCGTCACAGCAGGGGTAAAGAGCAAAAGTGGTACAGGTTGACCAAACCAGATGTCGCTAAAAATGAGCAAGACCCAGTGAAGGGTATGCTTTGATTCTTCCATTTCTGTCCTCTTTGTTCTCCATACTAGTCCCAAGTTTTCACACTCTTACCTTTCCTTAGCAAATGTGGTTTCTCAGGGCTCTGGAATAAGCGTGTTACACAGCCTGTAGTTCCCTTGGCATCCCACCTCTCTGCAACATCCAGCCAGCAGCCCCTAGAGCAGGCTCCAAAAGGAGAGTCACCTGCCCCCTGGGTTCTTCTGCTCATCCTGCACACCAGAGTAGCCAATTGAGTAAAAGTATTTGAAAAGCAATTTTGCATGTACTTTAAGGAAGCATGAAGACCCTAAAGTGAGGCTATGTTGCGTTTAGTTTGGATGAAGATGGCAACTCTATAATGTATTTTTGTTCCCATTCCCATATTAAGTCTGTCACAGCATCAGGCTAATTCTGAAGATTTGTCAGCAATTATGTGGTGATGATAGCATAAGTAAAATGTGTGACTAGATTCGTCTGCTCAATAAAAGGAGAGGGTGAACTCTTCTGTGTGGTTTCCAGGTAGATCAGGGAGAAGTAATTGCTGTGTTGCTCAAATTAGAAATCAGAACAGTTGCTTTGGTTGTTGTTGTTTAACCTCAGCTACGGCCAGCCTGTCCTCACAGCGATCTCCCCATTTGCTGATGAGTGAGAGCTCTTCAACAGACCAATCGGCCACCATTTTATTCTGAATTCTTCAATATAATGTAACATCATTATATTAACTTCATTATATTTAGTTAATTATATTAACTTCGATAGTAACATCAAAGCGGCCACTCAAGAAACCAAGGCTAGCCCTACCAGCTGCACGGGGAGGATGGTTTCTGTTATATCTGGCTTCAGGTAATGGTGCTGGGTTTGCTCCAGTGAGGATTCTTCAGCTCACAACTTCACTGACCAGAGTAATCTTTTTTTCTGAAAGGTTCTTAACTTACCGCAGTGGTTCTTGCATGCTACTGAAGAAAGTTATTTTTCTTCACTGATATCCTAGCTTGATTCAGTTCACTTTCTTGTTTAAAATGGAGGAAAAGGTACATTATCCTGTGCTTTTAGCATCCTGGATTTCTCCCCTTGAAGAAAAGTCCTGCTGTGCAGCATGCTGAGCATGTCTTGAAGGGTCTCCAGGTTCTACTGAAATCAGCAGGTTCACAGGGAGTCAGTCCTGTGTTAACTCGGGGCCAGGAACAGCTAGTAGGGGCGTTCACAGAAGATGCACAGGCACCAAGGGCAGGCAGCGAGGTGCCACCATCCCACCTGCAGGCTCGTTCAGGTCGGGGGGGGGGGAGCTGATGGCCACAGGCTGTACCCCAGCATGGGGGTTTGGGTGTCTCTGGGAGAATAACCTCCCTTTTTTCCCAGTTACTTGTATGTGCAACCAAGACAATGACACTATGCTTGCTTTTTAAAGCACTTTTTCATCTGCAAGAGGAAAGAGCTACCACAAAAAAAAAAAAAAAAAAAGCTAGATACTTGCTGCTGTTCACTCTTTTTTTAATCTAGCTTTAAAACCATGCCACTGCGTTCATCGGCAGTTAAGAGCTTTTGAAGGCAAGACCGTTTTACGTCATGATAATAGCAAAAACTGTTTTTGCAGCGTGTGAATGAGGGGGTTTCTTAGATTAAGAGTAGATGGGTGCTGACATCTGTTAGTGTTTACTGAGAACATAAAAATGAAAAAGGCTAAATATTTTGTAGCACTCGCACCTACATTTGGCAATAGCAAGCCAGAAAGAAACTTCCCAGCTGGTGCGTAACTCTCGCTGAGTCCAGGCTGGTTTCAGACTTCTCTGAAGGTTCAGCAATCCGAGCTCTAGGAAGGTTCAGAGATACTCAGTATGTGTTCTCCAAAAATGTTTAGATGAACACATAAATGTTCAAGTCAGTGGCAAAAAGGAATACAGTGGCCGTACGAGGAAGCTCCTTTAGGCTACGTGGCTGCTGTAATGCACAAGGAACTGTGCTTTAAAAGCTTGGACTTTAATAACATGCAACAAAGCTGTGGTCAGGCCCCAGTTGATTGGACATCGCTGGCAAAATTCCTGCTTAATTCATCTACCAAAATCAGAACTCAGAGCTGAACACATAAAAATTCATGGATATTTTGGAAAAACACTACAAAAAGTACTTAATATAAAGCGCTAACCACGTATTTACTGATCCGTCACTGTTTCTCTTTTAAACCTCTGCCTTCCTGTTTCTTCCACACTTTGGTGTCCCCAAAGAACAAGAAACATCATAAAACCAACTCATAAATGTGTTAAAGCAGCACCTCTTTCCCGTGGTGTGGTCATTTCTGGATCCCCTTGCCAGCGCAGTTTGCTGTTTGATTTGGGTGTTTCTTCATGACCTGGATTTGCTGGTTCGGCAAACACTAAAAAGGAGGGAAAACCCATCAAAGTGTAAAGATTCACCAGCTTTACTCCCCCCATCTCAGGGCTGTCCTTCCAGCCCAGCTGGTGGCTTGGGAGAGGAGAAACTCCAAGGAGAAGGCTCAGACCCAGTGGTCCTCCAGCCTCTGGTGTGGACCTGGGAACAGAACCCTCCTATAACAAGTTTTGCTACTTTTCTGAAATTTTTAATTTAAAAGGGGATTTTCATGGAAAATAACTTTCTCACTCTTTAGCTGCAAGTCATTCTGGCTTTCCGTACCAAAAGTTTAAGGTAGGGTAGAGTGCCAGAAGACAGTGCCGGACCCCAAACCTCTGCTTTTAAGTATTTAAAGAAAAAAAAAAAAATGAATGGCAGCTGGCTTGAACGGAGAGGAGTGGGGGGAAAAAGAGAGGTGGTAGATTTACACAGTAAATGCAGCCCTACCTAACCAACCTCAATATAGAGGAGCGTTTCATATTCCCTTTCATAAACCTTGTGAATCTTTGAGAGTACTGAAGTACTGGAAGTGTTTATTTTGGGTTTTTAATTCTGTGTGCTTGAGTGCAGCCCACCCCTTTCTGCACGCCGAGCCTGTGTGGGGGTGAGCCACCACCCTGGCAAGGATGCTCGGCCAGGCCAGCCCCTGCCCCGTGCCAGGGGGCTGTCATTCCAGCCGGGGCCCCAGCTGCAGGCAATAACGTCAAGAGGAGTGTTACATGAGTGTGCGTCCGTACCAGTCCTCCGAGTGACTTATTTATAGCCTGAGCCTTAATGTCTGTTCATTAAAATCTCACAGAAGTTGCTGTCCCCCCGCCCTTTGGGCTATAAAAGCCCATTTAATACACTCATTCTCAGAAATCAGCAGCTCTCCAGACCCCCTTACACTATGCAAGTTATGACAAAAACTCAGCCTCATGTTCCTGTAGCTTTGGCATTATGAGCTTCCCCAGCATCGCTGTTGGGGATCGGGGCACAGCTCGGGGAATTGTTTGTTTTCCGTGTAAGAAAATACAGTAGGATTTCATAAATAGGGCTGAGCCAGGGCGGGGCAGTGCTGGGGGACTGGCCGAGCCGTGCGGCGGCGCAGGCTGCAGCGTCGTTAGCCAAAGCACATCGTACATCACTGTCCTCTTCACAGCCAGCCAAATGGCAGGAGTGAAAGGGAAAGGATTTTAAAATATTATAATTGACTTTTCGTAGCTCTGGTCTAGAGAAAGTAAAATGTCATGAGTTTGAAGGACTGAGAGGACAAAGAGGCAAAAATGGCTCTTGGGACAGATTTTAAATTATTCGAGCAAGCAGCTCTTCTTGTGGGACAGGTACCAAGAGGTATTTAGGTACCAAAATGCTCTTGAAGGCAGTGGGAGTGGAGCACTTAAATACCTTCCAGAGGCTGGAGAGAAGGGTTTCAGAGACATCAAACTTCACCTCGCCTTGGTAGAGCAAATGTGTTGGAGGCTTCAGTCCCGAGGCCCGACTGAGCGATGTTCAGGTGTCCACAGCTCCTCACCTGTACCGGGCAAATGTGCACAGCCTGCGAGTCAGGAACAGACCCTGGGCTGGTGCTCCCTGCTGGGGTCCCAAACTGGGACGTTCCCTTAGGAATCTGCAGCCAGGACATGTAACGCCACTGAATGCCATCACCTGCTGCTTTGCCTTTCCTTGAAAAAGCAGCATATGCAAAATGTTTTCTCGTGAAAGCAGGCCAAAATGTTAGTTCGTGCACAAAGCAGACTCGGTTTGTGTATAGGGAGGGGTTTTCCTTGACTCTAAGTTTATTATTAAATATTTCCCGCTTTTTTGGTAAGTGACAGCTCCTACATTTCAAGTGGGACAAAAATATCTATAACATTACCTCGGTGGCTCCCTTTTATGTCACTTGCAATCCATACTTGAGCATTCTTCCAAGATTTTTCAAGGTTCTAAATGCCTAAAAGAGTTGCTATCAGTTTAGCACAGTGCTCTGCCAGCCATCTATTGGGGTTTATATCATTAAATATCAGTAGGGGCTATGTATTACAGAACAGGGAGAAAAGCTCTGACATGGTAGAATTCTTCTCCCAGAGGAAACGATGGAGAGCCAGAAGCAACGTCTTTTGGGCATTTAAAACAGCTCAGGCTGAAGTGTCAGAGCTTGTACCACAGGGTATTTTTGCAATCCTGTCTGTGAAACCACAGAGGTCTGAAGTCTTCCTGGTTCTTGGAGGGCAGAAATCAGGTTAAATTCTGTAGACCTTCGAGAGTAAGCTACCTCCTTGTGACCTTAGAGCACAATATTTTCCCATAATATATTCGCATTGCAAATGAAACGACTTGAAATATGTGTCTCCAGGAGAAGTAGAAGGAATATAGCTTATATGTATTTGTATTTCAATAGCACCTGAAATATGTGTTGCAGGTCTGCTGTTTGCGTCTGGCTCTCCTGGGTAATCAGAAGCCTAATGCCCAGAGGAATTGTTTTTGAAGGGAACAGTTCACAGCTGGGTCATGAGATGGTAACAGTTTCGCAGGGACTGACTGATGGAAGGATTGCATTCCAGCTGGGCTTGTGGAGTAGCACTGCATGTTTATGTCTCTGAATGGTCTGTTCTTTTCTGGTTTACCCAAAGGAATGACATCCTGATGATTTTCTCTTAAGCAGTGTTAGCATCTGACTTTGCAAAGTCCACTTTAGTTCTTCCACTGCAGTGCATAGGTATGCTTTACTGGCATCTGTCCTGTCTTCCCAGCGTCTTCTGCTGGATCAGGCATAGCAGGTAAAGGATGATTAACAGCAAAGTACAGTAGAAAGCACCTTTAGCAATTTGCAGTTAACCCGCAGGATTCACTAGTCTGGACTTCTGCATTCAGCTGAGGCCGTGTCCTGCGGGAGCAAAGGCATAGCATAGCACACAGGAAAGGATGATTAAGGCGATAGCCTAGGAAATTACACTGCTCCAATTCACTGCAGTTTCTAACGACAGGTTGCGACAAAGAACCGTGGATTGCCAGTGGGCATGTTCGTACACAGAGATACAGAGAAATTTGTTCAGACATGCCTAAGCTCCTTCTGATCATCACATATTTACATCTAGCGAGTGTGCTCTATGCCCGTATCACACATGGTGTCTCATATTAAAAAATTTTTTCACTTGCTTATTGTCGATGTGGTTTGGGGGGAAGGGGGGGGTGGGTAAAAAAAGTGAACAGAAACAAGAGAGAGTCATGACCTTCCATCCAAATCCTTCTCGTCTCATCACAAATCATGTCATGGCTGGGTTTTTTGTGAAGGAAGTGTTCCTGAAAGTCATAGCTGATTTTATAGCATTTACTAACATCTGACATATAGATCTTTTAAAAACACAGAGTATTTAAAAAATATTAGCCTTCTATTTGATTTTTTGCAACTGACATTTAATTATTAGGTGCACCGTGCCCTCAGAAATGCTACATAGTACCTATTTCTAAGACTTTTCCTCAGCATAGCAGGACAAATATTACAGTGCACAGATAAACGCACAAAATGCTGTGCTTCACCTCTGGTTGTAATCCATTACTACTTATCATTTGTCTTTATTTTGTTCCTGTACTTGGTTACTTCACAGATTCCTTTACTTTGTCCTCATTAGTACCCACAAACACATCCTTCATGAACGTTGCCAGTGTTCTTTGTTATCAAACACAGATGTGAAGAAACCACTGAGATTTTCTTGATTCTTTTTCAAGTCATTGGAAATTTCTTTGTTTTTCCTCTTTGGTCCTGGTCCAACACTGTAGGAGTCAGTGATTGTCTTTCCACCAACTTCATTGGGATTTGGATTTGTCTTTAATAGTAGTTGCACTGAATTCATTTTATTTTCAACCTTCAAGTATGTCTCAAAGTTATTTTATTTTAAAATTCATTATGATTTGCCATTTGACCTGCACGGATTTTATATATTTTTGAATACTGTCTTTATACTCCATCAGTTCCTTCTTGTAAAGTTCAAACCTTGTTGCAGTCCTTTGCCTAGGCACGCACTCTTCCACACTCTTGCCCTCTTTTCCAGACCTGTGTTTTCACTCAGCTAACAATAAATTCCTTATCATTGATCCTTACAGGGGTTTAGTTTTAGATTTTGCTCTCCAGAAGGATATATGTTCCTCCCAAGCCAACTCTGCCACCTCTTTCAACTTCAGCAAAGCTTGTCCACTGCGCCTTTTTGCCAGTACACATTGCAAATTTCTTTCATTAAAATATATTTCATTTAATCAGATCAGGCCGTGTATTCATAATCATTTCAGGCAGTGAACTTGAGAGCCTTATTAAATATTAGTCTTGTTTTCCACACCTCGCTTAGTCATCACCTCATCTACTGGTTGTAACACTGCAGCGCAGGAAGGGCTGCGAGTAAGATGCGCACAGGCGGGGAAGGGGCAGCCCCTGTTGGAGGGTTGAACCAGGCAGGACAGACACGGCCAGAAAGCAAAAGCAAAGTTCCTTCTCAAACAGCTGAAGTGACTGGCCAGCAGTTCAAAATCAAATCTTTGCCCGTCCACCTTCCTTTTCCAGATTAAAGTGTGTGTGTGTGGCTCCGCACGTGTGTGTTTGGGGATTTGGTGGGTTTAATTTTAAATTGAAGGCATTGGCTTTCTTTTCTAGTATGGTGAAACAGAATGTAACCTTTCAAACCTAAAGGCTGCTGTCACGTACCACCACTCAGCACAAGCATGTAGTTTGTCGTGACTGAATGTGCACACAGCCTTCCAAACTAGACTCCCAGCAATATAAAAATTACCTTTCTTCATGTCTCATGGTGGTACTGAGAGAGATCAGTCATACCGGTGCCTTTGCAAATGCCCCTCCTAAATCCTTCTGCCACCATTATTCCCTAATTTTCACATCTGCAGTTTTTCTCCTGTCTTAGGAAGTTTCTTAGACTCAAGACTAATTAATGCTTATTGAAGCAGGGCGTAATCAGCCCAGTTAATTTCTGTAAAAACTGTCCTTTCAAGGTCCTTTCAGCAGCTTTAACAAAGCTGCTTGTAGCTTTGGGTTTTTGCTAAGTAGCTGAAAAGGAATGTGATAGTTCAGAATGTGAGGAAAGGGAAATACCCCAGGTTCTGCAGATACCCTTGGGCGCTGTTGAGGAGGCAGAGCTCAGCAGTGCCTGGGGCAGCCGCAGAGCAGCAGCAGAGGGACACGGGCACCCTCTGATCCTAACAGCAGGGAAAGCTTCTTCCCCTACCTGACATGCCCAATAACATCACTTGCTCGTGTCGAGAGCCATTGGCAAATGCATTACTTTGTTAGGTTTGGTTGGATTGGTTTTTTTGGTGGGGTGGGGTTTTTTTTGTGGGGGGTTGGTTTTGGTTTTTTTTGGCTTTGAAGGACTGGAAAGGAGCTGTGATGTCACAGAGGAGCTGAAAGTACAGGCAGTCCCACAGCAGGATGTAGAAAAATGGGAGGCAAAGTCAGGTACAAGGTAGCTAGGATCTCCCTAAGAACTTGCACCCAGAGGAGAAATGGCTGCCAGCAGCCTGGCACTAGAAGAGAAACAAAGCTGGCCATGTTCCCAGCTTGAGTGGAGACGGCACAAACCCACCGTGATGGTTCGCAGCTATTTGTACTGCCAGTGCTGTCCTTAGTCAGGGGAAAGCTGTGGCAAAGGAAGCTGCCACTCACTCTTCTGTCCCATGGTTAGGATGAGTCAGGGAAGCTCCAAGGAGGGCTGTGGGTGCTGTTGCCCAGGCCTTTTCTGCCCTGCACAGAAACGGCAAATTATTTCATTCTTTAGTGCTTTTGGCCCAGTATCTTCCTTGAGCAGGAAGTTAATACAAAAATGGAAAGTAGTTTGCCATTAACATGGCAGTGATTATCCAAGGGCCAGGCTCGGCATCCATTGAAGTCAAAAGAAAAAAAAAAATCCACCGACTTCCAAGGGCTTTGGCTCAAGGCCTAGGAGAACCTCTTCAAATTTCTGAGGATTGCTAGGTTACAGAAAAATAATGTACGTACAGTGCTTCAGTGTACATATGTTGCTTTGATTATTTCATGAATATCACGTGCTTTGATGTTGGAGGCTACATAAAGACCGCCAAAAAAGATCTGTTAACTAATGACTGTGTTTATGCTGTAGTAGGCAAATGCTGAAACTGAATTTGGCCTTTTTCCCCTGGGACCGAATCCAAATAAATGTCGTGAAGTAACTGCACAAACAGCACTCACTGGTAAAAAAAAGGTCTTTGTTTCACTAATAAGCTCTTTTAAGGAACAATGGATACAGTTTCCCAGTTTTCTTTACATCTGATGAAATAAAGCGGGCAAGAATTCTATTCTGGGGCTGTTCAAATGAAAGCAATGAAAATTGGTTTGCTTAACAAAGGTAACTTGACTAACTGTTTGTTGTGGTTAGGAAGATGTGAGAACCCCCGTGACTGTTTCTGGATTCCCGAAAGAAATGCGTGGCCATGGAGTTTGCTTGTTTGCTTGCCTGGTGAAGGCGGTTGGCCTCCAGTGCGGGGTTTACATGGGGCAGATTTCACTGGCCAAAACACACCTGGAACCTGCAGAGTAGCCAGAGGATGCTGATGCTCAGGAATCTACAAGAATGTGTCTTACAGGGGGAAGCTGCACTCTTATTTAGATTAATTCTGATTCTGGTTGGGCAGCTGTTTTCTGTGATTCCTTAGCACAGTCAGCATCTGCACTATTGCTGTTGGGACAAATGCTCTTTTAGTTGAACGTCGTGGAGCCAGGCTCCTCCTGAAGCCAAGCTAACTCTAGGCATGTTACATACTGGAGAGCTGCTTGTTCCCGAGACATGGGCAGGCTTCTCCAGACCCAGCCGTGCCACTAAAAGCTACTGCCTTTAGCTCCTCACTGCTCTTCCCCTGCTGGGAGCTGCTGCCCTCCCCATCGCCTCGCACCGCAAGCTCTATAGGAGCTGCCTCCCTTGTAAGCGAAATCAGCTCCGTTTGTTTTGCCAGTGGTTGCTCTGCACCGAGATAACGGGCTGAGCCTGAGCTGGGCCGTGTAGGAAGTGTTCGTACAAACAGTTCAATGAGCGCATCAGTGGGGGTGATCCTTAATGAGGAGAGCAGGGAATGGTGCTGAGCAGCTGAGAGCAGGAACCTCTTCCAGCTCACAGCAGGCTCCTGAAGGGGACATCTGTTCATGGCTTCTGTCTACAGCTCCTTTGTAGGTCTGACCAAAAAGCTTCTGGCAAAAAAGCAAATCCTACGGGGGAGAGGGAAGGAAAAAAAAGGGAAAAAAAAAAAAAAGAAAGAAAGAAAAAAAAGGTGGTTTAAACGTTGTCTGCAGGGAAATGTTAATTTGAAAGAAGTACCAACAAAAAGTGAAGCGGTGCCTCTAGTGAAGGAAGTGAGGGTTTTCCGCTGAGTTCAGTGGGGTCGGGATTTCACACAGAAAAATGCTTTTGAATTGCAGATTTCAATTTGCAGATCTACATTATTTTCATGGGGGAAAAAAATGGTCTCTCCACCACTTCTAACAGCTACCACCATACTGCTACAAAAAAAGCAGGAACAGGTTTTGCTCCCACTCACCCCTGTGAAGCCTTCAGCTCCAAATCCTCCCTGTAGAGTTGGACCCTGGCTATTTAAATGGGAAACTGCATTAAAATGGATGGGCACCCCTGTATCCACCAGCCCCGGCCTGCACTCTGTAGTGGTGGAAAACCTCATTTCCACACGCCCCATTTGCTGCAAAGGGTGGACAACAAGACGTTTACTGCCGGTTCTGCGGCACCAGAGCCCTGCTCTTGCCATCCGCCCCAAGGCACTCGCTTTGCTGCCGCTGCTGTCCCCTCAGCTCATGTGTCCCCCCAGCTCGCACGGAGCGCTGCGGGGCACGGAGCCTAGCGGGAATGCACAACCCTGTTAGCTAAACGCTTGCTAGTCCTTAAAATGACTGCATTGCCATGGGGCAGAATTTATGTTTTGCTGTCTGTGTTCAGGTCAGAGCACTGCCATTTCTGATTTCTTTGTCCTTTAAATAGGTATTGAAAAAAACCCCAACTTGTAGCACACTCATACTAACATTAAATTTCAGTAAATATCTCTCAGCAGATACTGTGTTGAATGATTTGAAAATCTGTTGGTGTAAGACTTCCTCAAGGGAGTTTCAAACAGGATGGAGTAGATCTCCCACACATACACAAGAACTGTAAAACTTCTCCACAATTACCCCTGCTGTGTGTGTTGCTTAAAAATGTTTTCGGAGCAAATCGTGTATTCCGTATTTCTCCAAACAGGTGAAAAACACAGTCCTTAATGAAATAGCGTTTAATCGTTCTAAAGAAATGCAGTAGGGTTTGTGCAGGGAAGAAATTATGGAAAAAGTCAGTAACTACTGAAAAAATGCAGAATATCTCAATATCACCATTTATATGAACAGTCAGAAGCTGTTTGCTTTATAGTAAAGAATACAAGGAACTGACTTTTCTCTCCTCCCACACACACATTTCATTAAATAGTAGTCTCAGAGTGAAATTGTCTTCAGTGCTAACTGTGAAACCGTGCTACGATGCCATAGGCATAAGGATGCTTCCAGCTTCAGTGCAGCACTGCAGAAAAAGCAAGAAATCTAAGTAGGGCCTATTAGAAGAGGAAAGAGCGTAATTTAAGGATCAGTATATAAATAAGTTGTAACTCTTTCTGAATCTATATTGCTTTTCCTAAATGTACTAAAACTGTAAAGTAATATCAGTGGAAAATTGTAGCAGAATGATTTGTTTTCATAGTTCATTTATAGTTAATTTCCTGTACTAGTAGTACAGGGAAAATGATTTAGCAGCGAGTCTAGTGTGAATTCCTTACAAGAAACCAAAAGATAAATAGCTTACTCCCTACTGCCTAGAAGTTTGGGAGTGTGGATGATCTGAGTTAATAAAATCTTTGGAGTCTTTGTGTGCTCCAGTACAGGAAGTATGAAAAGTATCCCTCCACCGTGCAGTTCATGTTCTGTACATGATCTCCAAGAAGAGATAATGCAGGACAGGTTGCCTTCAGCCCTGGAGATCACAGCCAGCGTTAAGCTCTCCTCATGCCCAGCAGAAGGCTGCAGGCTCCCTGCCCTCTGCCCAGGGAAGAGCTGAAGGTGTCCACACATGGCCGCGACACCTGGCACTCAGATGAACGCAGAAAGGACTGTTTGCTGTGCTCTTTCCTTTCCTACAGAGATACACAGTGGTGCCCTATGTACACATCAGCTCAGCCCCGCTAACTCATCCTTCTAAACTTCCTCTGTGGGAGCCAAAAGGATATTTCTCTGGGGAGGTCACTCCAGCATCTGAGTGCTTGACTGCTGCCAGAGTAAGATCGTTTTGTGCTCTCTTTGCCCACCTCTCAGCTGGTGCTCAGCACAAGCGTGCTGGCAGTACCCGTTCGAGGGAAGGAAGGGACTGGATTTCTCAGCAGAACTTGGCAGGATTTTTATTTTAGTATAATTTGACCTTTACTTAAAAGAAACAAGTTAAAACATATATAGGTATAGTAGGGTATATATAAATACTCTACCAAAATATATATAGGTAGAGGGTAATAGGCACAACATATTCCATATCTTTTCTCATCGGCAGACTAATTAGACTGGCGAGTACAAATTAACGATTCATGGTTGCTCCCCACTTTTCCTGCCCTCCAGCTGTCTGCTTTTGCATAATAATTTGCATTTCCTCCCAAGCCTCTTCAAAGAAAAGATTTAAACCTCACTGGTCCTGAGCTACTTTCACTAGAGAGGACTGGAGTGAACCTGCTGGCCAGCTGCTGTTACAGCTCTGAAAATCAAGTAAATTCATCTCCCACTCATTTGCTTTCATCAGTTACATATGAGGTACAGTACAAATGGGATGGTCTCAATTATGAAGATCAGAGGAGTTACACAATTAAGCCTGCTTCTCTATTTCACTGGTAGCAAAAAGTAAAATACTCGTTATGTTTTCTTATCTAGGTCACAAAGCATTTCTACGCTGGAATATATAAATGTGAGTTTAAATACTCAAGTCAAAAATGAAGCAAAATGCATCACTGTGATAATCTATTAAAACTTTGCTGTTCATTTCGTAATGGATGACTTTGGTTCTTCTGCATTGGGTATTAAACCAGAGGCTCGTATTCTTGACTAGCAAAGTGCAGTTGAAGCTATTGATAAAGCAAGACATGAACCAGTAACAGAACCTTTGCCATTTGGGTCTGTTCAGCTTTACCTCCCTGGACAATGAGGATCAGCCAGTCTGCTGTCACAGCGGTGAAGAGCTTTACCAAGCTGACAGCTCATTTAAAAAGGATGCCTAATGATGAAGTACGTTAAGGGATGTTATTTGTTTCTTGCTGTGGTGGATATTGATCATTGATCTAAGGCAGGAGCTCAGCACTCGCCATCTGATTATGAAGTTGTTATGGAAGGAAAAGGTTGCATGTTGACTTCTGCAAAGTAACAATTCAATTACTGTTTCCCAGTAATATTTTCAGACATGGCAATTTGAGTTGTTGTTGTCCAGGTTCATCGTGTGACTATTAAGGAGATGCTGGCTTGAGTCTGGAAGGTGCTGAGAGCTTTAGCTGAGCAAGTGGCAGCTTTCATAGTACAACTTTCATACTTCTATAGTGTTCCTGGAGAAACTGCCCTTGACTTGAGTGGAGTAGGATCAGGTCCAGGTTCTGGTTTTGTTCTTCACAGGTGGAGAGGTGTGAGAAGGCCAGTGAGACTTGATGTGTGGCTGGATGGGGGGTAGCAGTTAAGTGAGGAACCTGCTCAGGTACCTGCTCTGATGAACTAAGAGTATTTGGTGTCTTCAGCCATATATATATGGTCTTTTTTAAATTATGCAAGTGGTTAAGACTGTGAAGATGAAGAATTTTGTAGTGAACGTGCAAATAAAAAACACTGGCTACTTCCTGGCACAAGACCAGATGGCACTAATATTTGTAAATTAATTGAAATAAGTTACTGATGACTGAGTAGTGAAGGTCAAGGGAACCGAGGCAGGTTTGGATTATCCAGCAGCTGGAGAAGGTTATCTTATTTGCACTGTTTCTGCGCATAACGGTGAAATTACTGCTGCTGAAGTGCATAGCAGCCCTGTTTGCTTATTTTAGAAGTGTAAAACTGACATTTGTCTTATAGTAGGAAACAGTATTTTAATATAACTTCCCAGCCAGGCGATAGCGTAAGAGCATGTAGAGGAGCCACCGCTCACATGCCGAAGAGTGACCTGTTTGAAAAGCTGTGTATGGATTGCCAGAGGGGCTTGGCAAGATCCCTGCTAAAGGGCTCTTAAATCGTCTCAGAAAGGTCTCATGCATCACCCACAGACCCACCACAGGAGGTGGGAAGCAACGACTGTGAGAATACGGCTAGGGAGGCAGTGGTGTGCTCCCACAGGGACCTGGCCTGGCGCTTGAGCTGTTCAGTATGTTCACTGCACAACAGCGAGCTGACAGTACTTGCCTGTGACCCAAGGTTATTCCAACTAATGGCATTTAAAACTAATTGTGTGGAGTTGCATGGTACTGAGTGACTGACAGATGAAATTCAGTGCAAATAAATACAAAGCAATGTATACAGAGAGAAGCATTCTTGCTACATGCAAGGCTTGCTCTGAATTAGCTGTTTCCACTCAGGGAAGAGACAGGCAGTCCCTGCAGATGAAGACTTCCATTCCCTCCCTAAATGCTGTATACAGAAGAATTAGGAATGGCACAAAGGACAAAACAAATATTTTCTACATAATAAATATCTTACTAATGTAATACAGAACAAATGCCGTTTTCCCAAGCAGTGACATGGTGCAAATGATGCACTTAGCAAGTGTTTGAGTGTTGGCCCTGCAGACAGATCAGGGGTTTGAGCCATGATGACTGTACTGGCAGGGAGATGTGGCCCAGGGCTCCCTTCTGCCTCCTTTGCTGTACCACCGCCACCTTCATCCAGAGGGGACACTTAGGGGTGGCGTCTTCCTGTATCACTACAGCAACACTTCTCAGCAACCTCTGCTCGAAAGGGTTTTGATGGGATGTAGGATTTGCAGTGCTTGGGTCTATGTAGGTAATGGTACATGCGTTCCTGAGCATGTCCTAACTCATGATTTTACATAACACATTTATTTAAGTTTAATGTTCAGGTATCAGTTTTATTTTAAAATATACATTAAAGTACTTTACAAATACATTTTACACATGCGCCACATACATTTCCATGAGGTGGGTACTGAGCAGCTGGTGATGGACTGAGCTGTCACGGGAGATGCTCTTACTGCGCCCGTGCCCAGCACAGCGCTGCCTGAAGCCTTGAGCACCACAGAGCAGCAAACTGAGACCCCGCGCAGTACTCAGCACCGCCCCTTCTCCCGTGCTGAAACACCTCATACCTGCAAAATGTTTTTCTCCACCAAATTTCTCAATTACTTCCATTTAAACTGAATTTTTTGTGTAGTTGTGACCAAGAGCCCCTGGTGTCTTACCCGCCTCTCTGTGCGAGAGCGTTCTGCCAGCCAAATGCCCCTGGCAGCCCCACCTCGCCCTGCTTCCCCTTGCCCCCTCCACCACCACGCTTCTCCAAGCATCCATTAGCAGCAGGTTTGGTGAGGGTGAAAGGGTGCCTGTGTGCGCGTGCCTGCCAGCGTCTCTAGCTGTCGGGGGGAAAGGGGCCACAAGTTTCTTCGCCCAGCGGAAGCAACCCATGGGCGCGCCTG
Organism: Falco peregrinus; assembly: GCF_023634155.1. Classification (NCBI taxonomy): domain Eukaryota; kingdom Metazoa; phylum Chordata; class Aves; order Falconiformes; family Falconidae; genus Falco; species Falco peregrinus. The sequence continues at coordinate 1,893,427 of NC_073729.1, read as the reverse complement.
GGGATTTGCTTCAGGAGTGTGGGGCACAATCCGGTCTAGAGCTGGTAGCTGCCGGAGTTCATCGCATTGCTGGTGTGTTTATAGTACAGCATGGAAGGTGCTGTATAAATAACAATTACTCTATTAGTACTAGTAATTAGGTTTTATACCCTGCGTTCATTTTATGCCCTTCATAAGAAAATGCAGCCCATGCAGATACCTTAACCTTCAAGCATCCAAATGTGGTTCATTCCAAGGGTTAACTGTACTTGTAGTTTACTGTATTAGTCCCAGTTGTATTTGACATAAAAATGTTTTTATAGCACAACCAAATACCAGCATATTTGCGGTTGCAGTCAGATGTTTTTAACTACATTGGATATAACCCACAATGGTTTCAGAAGATATTTCCATTGTTTTAGCCAGATTTAGAGAGGCTGGATTAAGCTATGGCACACCAAGCCTGGTGGTGTTTACATATGTGAGTATCAGTCTTAAAGGGCAAAGAATATGATGTTCCATAAACCTTTATACAGAAATAAATACCTCGCAGCAAAAATGTTTTTCTAAGATCAGTTACTATTTCAACTGTAATGACCTGCTTGGAGAAGGTCAGGGGCCAAATTCTTCTCTCATTTACACTGGCGTAAATCCACAGTAACGTAAGGGTAGGATTTGGGCTCTGGAGTATAACGCTTTGCAGTTAATTTCCCCTGACCTGCAACATTTTAATGCAACCTGTTCTGTTTGAGCTGTTAATTTAGCAAACTACTCTTTGAATAAGATCCCGATAAACTACGTAACATGAGAAATTAATTCAGTTGGACCTTCAGGACAGAATGTAGTCCTGGACAGCACTTGTTTTAATTGTCTCTTTCTAAAAACAAAACTGTGCTGGGATTGATCTGCCAAAAGGCTTGTTCAGGTTGGAGATGTTACTGTTTAGGCTGAATACACATATGTCAGTAATGCACTGGAGTCCTGATCCAGCCTTACAAGGGCACCAGTCCCCAGAAGTCCTCAACTCACAACTGCCGATGCAAACACCCCTCAGCCTTTGTCTATCCTCTGAATGGTTGAAGCAAAGCCCCAGTTCATTTGTGCTCCGAATTTTGGCAGTTCAGTTCCAGCATTAGACTCTATGGACTTTTCCCATGTCATCTTTTACTTTCGATTGCAAATAGTATCTCTGATCTTTACTGCTAGCAGTGAACAGCTCGTTAATGAAAGATGAATTAATACCAATTTAAGCATCAAAAACTGTTGTAATAGATACACAGAAAGATGAAGAATAACTGTTTAAAACCACATACCTGACTTCTGCGTGTGCAGTGCAAATCCAGTGTGTGTACACAAGGCAATCCACGTTGCTCTTGAAAAAAAGGTAGCAAATCTTTTTTTGGCTTAAAATAGTTAAGTTGTTTAACATAGCTAAACTCAAAACCTGATTAACAGATCCCATCTTAGCAGCACCCTTTGTCGCAGCCAGCTACCTGGGACTCTGGATCCCAACACAAATTATCTTTCTTTAACCCAGCAGGCAGCTAAACACCACTCAGCCGCTCTCTCACTGCCCCCCACACAGTGGGGTGGGGGAGAGAATTGGGGAACAAAAGATAAAATTCATGGGTTGAGATAAAGACAGTTTAATAGGACAGGAAAAGGGAGCTGTAACAACAACAATAATAATATAATTAGAATCTATTTAGAAAGTGATGCACAATGCAATTGCTTACCACCCGCCAATGGGTGCCCAGCCAGTTCCCGAGCAGCGGCCCCCAGCCAGCTTTCCCCCCAGTTTATATACTCAGCATGACGTCATATGGCACGGAATATCCCTTTGGCCAGCCAGGGTCAGCTGTCCCGGCCGTGTCCCCTCCCAGCTCCTTGTGCCCCCAGCCTGCTCGCTGGTGGGGTGGGATCAGGAGCTGAAAAGCCCTTGACTTAGTGTAAACACTGCTTAGCAACAACTTAAACATCAGTGTGTTATCAACATTATTCTCATCCTAAATCTGAAACACAGCACTGTACCAGCTACTAGGAAGAAAATTAACTCTATCCCAGCTGAAACTAGGACAGTGTGCACCCCTTACTCTATACCAATGAAGTCATGCCTAAGTCCCACACTTTCCAATACATTCCAGTTAACCACCATCACCTTTCCCATCTTTTGATATATACACACAGATATCATTTCTTCAGTCTCTGGGCCATCCCCATGAAATGCCTGTTGAGTTCATTTAGTCCATGACTTTGGGCTCCATCTGTCAGGGCAGGAGGGATTGTGTGTGGTGTGGGACTGTTGCGTGCTGAAGCCGGTCCTGGTTTCATCACCACTGCTCTTGTCTGATTCTGTCATCACTGCACTTTGCCCAGTTTCATCAGAATTCATTCTTCATTAATCTGAGAATTTTTTACTTAATACAGCTGATACAGCATACAGCAAGCATAGTAATGGACATGCAGTATTACACAGCAATTAACATCATACAGCGTAACTCACTGGCTATTCTCACCCAGAGTCAAATCCCCCTGAGATACACATCAGACTTCCCCACACGCCCACACTACCCACCATGTGCACCCAGGTCCTTGAGCAAAAGCAGTCTCACAGATGGGTTCACCTTTGCCTGAAGCAGGAATAACCCAAACTGTCTTCCCCAGCGTATTTTTATGTGCACTGCAGGGACTTTATCCCCTTCCACAGCATGTATGTTGGGCAGGGCCAGCCCAGCTGGCACATCCTCTAGCGCTGAATAACCAGGTGGCTTTTGCTAAATGTGCATCCCAATGTTTGAAGGTCCCACCACCCACCGCTCTCAGTGTAGTCTTTAACAGTCCGTCATATCATTCAGCTTCCCCAGAGGCTGGTGCGTGATAGGGGATGCGATACACCCACTCAGTGCCATGGTCGTTGGCCCAAGTGTCTATGAGGTTGATTTCAGAAATAAGTCCCATTATCTGACTCGGTTGTTCCTGGGGTACCATGTCACTGTAAGACTTGTTTTTCCAAGGACAGTGCTCCAGGCAGTAGCATGGAGCACAGGATATATTCCCAGCCATGGCGATTGTTTCCACCGTTGTAAGCACATGGCGCTTGCCTTGGCGGGTTTGTGGGAGGGCGATAAAACCAACCTGCCAGCCCTCCCCATGTTTGTATTTCCCCAGTACCAGAGGGGCTTTAACCGCTTGGCTTGCCTGACTGCAGCACGTTTCACATTCACGAATAACCTGTGTGATAGTGTCCACGGTCAAGTCCACCCCTCAGTCACAAGCCCATCTATACATTGCATCTCTTCCTTGATGGCCTGAGGTGTCACGGGCCTATCGCCCTATAAATAACTCGCCCCATGTTGCCAGTCCAGATCCGCCTGAGCCACTTCAGTCTTGCAGCCTGATCCACCTGATGGTTGTTTAGATGTTCTTCAGTGGCCCAGCTCTTGGGTACGTGAGCATCTACATGACGCACCTTCACAACCAGGTTCTCCACATGGGGAGCAGCATCTTGCCACAATGCGGCAGCCCAGATGGGTTTACCTCTGTGCTGCTAACTACTCTGTTTCCATTGCTGTAGCCACCCCCACAGGGCATTTGCCACCATCCCTGAGTCAGGATAGAGATACAGTATTGGCGTTCAGCAACATCTAAAGCCATCTGGATAGCTCTCACCTCTGCAGACTGATTCCGTTCACTTTGGCCTTCAGCAGTTTCTGTGACTTGTCGTGTGGGACTTCACACAGCTGCCTTCCACCATGCTTCCCTACAATACGGCAGGGCCCACCAGTGGACAGGGCGTATGGCTTCTCCTGTTCTGGTAGCGCATTATATGGTGGGGCCTCTTCAGCACGGTTCGCCTCCTCCTCTGGTGACATCCCGAAATCTTTGCCTTCTGGCCAGCTCATGATCGCTTCCAACACTCCTGGACGACTGGGGTTTCCTATTGGAGCTCGCTGTTACCGGCGTCACCCACCCGCTCACGTAGCATCAGCTGCATGATGTGTAGAGGGGACCCTCCCTTTGCACATCCAGCCCAGCACCGGCAGCTGGGGTGCCATGAGGAGCTGCGCTTCAGTGCCCATCACTTCCGAAACAGCTCAACCCCCGCCATAAGCTGCCAATATCTCCTTTTCAACCGGAGTATAGCAGGCCTCAGATCCTCCGTATCCCTGGCTCCAAAACCCTTGGGGTCGACCTCGAGTCTCCCCTGGTGCTTTCTACCAGAGGCTCCAGGTAGGGCCGCTCTCCCTGGCTGTGGTGTAGGGCGCACTCTTTACGTCTTGCCCTGCCCAGACTGGCCCAAGGGCTACTGCACAAACTATCTCCTGTTTGACTTGTTCAAAGGCTTGTCGCTGCTCAGGGCCCCCTTTGAAATCATTCTTCTTCCAGGTCACTCGATAGACAGGGCTCGCAATCAGACTGTACTTTGGAACGTGCATTCTCCAAAGCCCAACAACACCCGAGAGAGCTTGTGTTTGTTTCTTGCTGGCTGGTGGAGACACAGCTGTCATCTAGTTGACCACTTCCACTGGGATCTGATGGCGCCAGTCTTGCCATTTTATTCCTAAAAAACCGGATTCTCCCGTGCAGGTCCCTTGACCTTACTTTGTTTTATGGCAAAACCAGCTTTCAGAAGGATGTGGAGTGTTTTCTCCCCTTTCTCACAAACTACTTCTGCTGTATTCCAGCGCAGCCTGGATCAGTCCATGGCAGATGGCAGGGCTGTGTCCCCACCCCTGGGGCAGTTGATTCCAGGTGTCCTGGATGCCCCCTCCAAGTGAAAAGGAGCCGCGGCCTGCACCCTGCTGCCAAAGGGATGGAGCAAATCACATCAGCGACACCAGCTGCGGCATACCCCGTGGCTGCCTTTGACTCCAGTTCGTACTGAAATTCCAGCATGTCCAGCACAGCGGCACTCAGCGGCACGACTTCATTCAGGCCACGGTAGTCCACTGTTAGTCTCCACTCTCCATTAGACTTTCACACTGACCATATGAGGCTATTAATGGGTGAGGGTCCTGCTGATCACTTCTTGGCTCTCTAGTCAACAAATCAGCTTATGGATTGGAATTCAGGGAGTCTCAGTTGGTGTGATGTTGCCACCAGTGCACCATTATGGTAGCGATCACCACCTGTTACTCTTCGGCCCGCAGCAACCCCACAACAGAAGGGTCCTCTGAGAGACCCGGTGAGGCAGACAGCCATTTCATTTCCTCCAGCTCCAAGGCAGCCATACCAAAAGCCCACCGGTACCCTTTTGGGTGCTTGAAATACCCTCTCCTGAGATAATCTGCGCCAAGGATGGATGGATGGAGCCTCTAGGCCAGTCACAATGGGGTGCTTTTGCCAGACATTCCCAGTTAGGCTCACTTCATCCCCCAGTACAGCTAGCTGTTGGGTTCCCCCTGGCACTCCAGAAATACAGATGGGTTCTGTCCCCTCGCAGCCTGATGGCATTGGGGTGCTCTGCGCACTGTATCCATCAGAGCCTTACGCTCCGGTGGGTCTGACATACTGAATCCACAGCATCCAGTAAACCCAGTTGTTCCTCTCCTCCACCTGGCTGGAGGCAGGGCTGCTTTAGGCCTGGTCATAGGATCCCTCACTCACTTCTTGTAAAAACAGATTGGAACTCCTTTCCATAGGATCAGGAGTAAGATCAGCCCTTCCACTCTGCCTGGGGAACTGCCCACTGGAGACAGGAGCTTTCCTGGAGGAGCCCCGTTTTGTGATTGTTCTTCCTTGCCTCTAGGGTCGAGGTAGATTTTCCATCCCATTTCCTCATGAATGATGAGAGATGATTTAGTACCAATTTAAACATCAAAAACTGTTGTAATAGGTATTATGTAAACATGAAGGATAATTGTTTAAAACCACATACCTGACTTCTGCGTGTGCAGTGCAAATCCAGTGTGTACACAAGGCAATCCACGTTGCTCTTGAAAAAAAGATAGCAAATCTTTTTTTTGGCTTAAAATAGTATGTTGTTTAACATACCCGAACTCAAAACCTGATTAACGGATCCCATCTTAGCAGCACCCTTTGTCGCAGCCAGCTACCTGGGACTCCAGATCCAACATGAATCATCTAGGCCAGGCTACACACATATATATAGAAAGCGAAGGGACAAAATACTTCAAGGAGCCTGTAAATTCCTCCACCTATCTTCTCATCACAGCTCTTTCACAAGTCAGTCCTGTATCCACACTGCTCGGGAACCTGAACTGGGATCCTCCTTCCAGATTTCAGATGTTTCTGCTGCTAGTACCGCACATCTGTGACCCTTGCGTACCCCAGCCACCCCCTCACATCTCCCCTCTCGGGGGCAGGACGTCCGTTGTGAACGGGCAGGCTGCTGACCCATCATTTGAAGCACAAAACCATGTTAAGCTATCACCCTGCCTAGAAGTTGTCACCCTGTGCATTGATGTGAAGTCACGTCGTTACCCGGGGCGGGAGGGAGATGGCTTTGCCGGTCTGTGACATGGCGTAAAGCAGGTCTGGTTGAATTTCCCCGCTCGACCATGCAGTGTGTTAGTAGAGAGCTGCTATATTAAAACCTGATGTGGTTTTGGATATGTGTTGGATTAGTTTCTCTCAAATAACTGTTCCCATCTAATTTGAACATTACACAAATACAGTAACAAGTGAGAGGACTTTTATTGTAGTTTTAATTCAACACAGAGCACAATATATATAACCATTGAAAACAGAACCACAGCTTGACAGACTCAGAGCTGGCTCTTCCCTAATCCTGCAGGCTCTCTGCAAAACCCTGATGGAAAAATACCCAGGAAAGGATGGGATGAGCTGAAATCAAACTCTCTACAGTTCTTTGGAGATGCTGCTGCCTTTGGGGAGGACCTGAGGTGGCAGGAGTACTAGTGAAAAGCACGTCCCTGAGACTCTGTAGGGAATCAGGACCTTTTCTGTTCATATCCAAAGCTCCATGTTGAAAGCTGCCTTCTTTTCACAGCTCGCCGCCTCGCGTCCTGGAAGCAGAGCTTACTTCAGAGCCCTGCTGCTGATCCGTGTTCATGTAACCATGCAAAAGGAGGGACTCTGAAAGTTTATGGTGGTGTTTGCTACGCAAAGCACCAGATGGATGTCCTAACCATCCAGATGTCCTAACAGCTGCCGAAAAGGCAAGCTGTAGAAAATGATTACTTCCCAGTTACACATGCTGTCCCTACATGTAGAAAAGACACAGAAAGGCACTGGTAGAGTTAGGGGTAAAAGGAAGCATATGTTTTTCTTGCCTCATTTATCACCTACCATGAGAAACTTGGGGCTTTTATTCTTTTTCTTCTTTAGGTCACCACAGATTACAGATTCTTGTTTTCTGATCCTCTATTCTGAAGCCCAGGTCTGAGCTCAGACGTGGCAGAGGACACTGTGTGTGGAACCAGCTGCTGCACTTCAGTGGGACTCATTTCCACGCACTGTTTGGCAAAGTGGCCGCTCACGCTTCCACGCCTTCGATTTCTGTTACTCCCAGCTTGTGAAAAAGGGACTGGGAGATCCAAATGTCAGTCAGTTCGCTTGAGGAAAAAATTCCTTTAACTGCAGTTAGACCAGTATTTTACTCTTGCCCCTTCTCAAAAGAAATGATAGCAAGACTGGGCAAGCGTTAGCACCCACCGCCAAAGGCCCAGAGCTGCAAAGCACTCAGCAGACTGTGACATTGCCAAAGAGCTGCAAGGGGTCTTCTGGTTCCCACCCAGCTGAGCCCGTGTACCAGCACTGCCTGCCGTGGGAAGAGCTCTGCTTTTATGCATGTGCATCTGAGGAGAGAATCTAATGAATCCCATCTCAAAAAAAATACAGCCAGCCGGCCTGTCTCACAGTTGGCTAAAACGGTGTCCTTCGCACACCCCAGCGCACTGAGCAGTGCTAGCTCTGTAGTCGGTGAGATTTCCCACAGAATAAGGTGCTTGAGGTAGAACTAAAAGCTCTAGGAAGGGCTACTTCACCATGGTATGGGCTAGAGAAAGTTGATACTGGAGGTGTCTTCTTTCTGGAAAGGAAAATATTTAAGGAATGTGGGTTTAGCCGCTAACTAGACACAAACCGCATGTGGCATGGGCATGAGAATAAGTTTCATTTTGCAGTGTGAGTGTGTTTTTGGAGCAGATCCTTGTAATCAAATAGATTCAAATATATAGTCTTACCACTACCACCACCCTTTTTTTCTTGCAGAGGCGGGCAAGAGGACTAGTTTTTTCTTTAGGATACAGTCAGCATCAGGACCCCATTGTATTAGGAGTTATTTAAAGGCAGAGGGGGCAGCTATCCTGCCTGAGGAAGCACAAAGCCCATAGCACACAGAAAGCTGTTGTATGTGTAAGAGAATAAGTCCACTCTGTTAGCACAGTGGCTTTTTGCTTTCAGAGTAAGCACTTGGGTTTTTTAGAAGTAGTCTGAACAAATAACCAATTAATTTTTTTTAACCAAATAACTACAATCATACCACTAGATTAAAAACTCTGTGTGTATTTTGTATTTTTTGTTTTCCCCCCCCTCAAAATAAGTAGGAATTAGTGGCTGTACTTGAAATGTATTGTTCACTGTGTGCTGTAATTGTTGTTATTCCTCATCATATCAAGTTTTTTAAAAAAACAACCATTCCAGTGAAAATTCAGCCTCTTTAACAGTTGATATATTTCTCTCTTGCTCCTTTAGGAAGCTGATGCAGCTTCAGATTCTCAGTGTCCTAGTAGTGTCAGTGCACACATCTTCTGTCAAGTTCAATTAAGTACTGCTCAGATAGCAGTTGAGTATTTTTCCATACCAAATCATAACTTCTTCACCTTCTCAAAACTTCTTCTGCAGATGTTTCTGTGATGGAGTATCAGTGCATTTGGGCATCATTCCCTCATTAATGTAAAATGGTGTGACTGTGTCATCTTCTTTTACATGAGAAGCTTTGTTTCTCTTTCTCTGTTGTTATTTGAGTTTCATTTTAGAGTGTGCATATGCTCAGATTTCCCATCTCCCAGCACAGCTGGCTATACCCAGGAGTGTGCAGTCCCGAGTTTACAGCTAACTCTGCTGAGGGGGGTGGTGCACAGGTGATGAAAAAGGAAGGGATGCAGGAGTACAATCTTTATAATGCAAAGATCAGGAAATTATTTTGTTTAGATACATATATATATCAATAGCTTGGTCAGAGTAATAAGGGAAGGATATTGCTATGTTGCAGTTAAGGTGTAATCATGCTGTTTCCAGTGTGTAATTACAACTTATTTATGAGCTGCTGAACCTAACCAGCGTGCCTACTGAGGTGCCTTTGGCAGAAGTAGTCACACACGTATTGTTATCGGTCAGGTATATTAAATTCTGCTGTACAATGCAATTATTCTGGTCTGTGTGCTATATTTTCAGGTTATAGGTGTTAGTAACTATTGATATTAAAAGGCAAAACTTCACCATAGCTGAGCTGAGTCCAGACTCAGCCCCACACAGGAGGATGTTAACAGCAGGCAGATAATAGTCTGTCTCCTGGATTCTTCCATCACAGAAATTACCCTGCATCATGTTTGGCACAATATGCATCCTGGTGTGCATTGCTGCCACGTGCCTTCTGCTTTTGGGAAGGGAAGCCCAAGCCCTGCTCAGATGGGGCTGCTAGGGAGCCGTAGGCCCTGCTCCTGGAGCTCCTGTCGTCCCCAGCTTAATCTGATCCAAGTAGCCAGGAGGTAGGAGCAGGCAAAGCCTTTTACCGAAGGACAAATTATAAAATTGTTGATTTGGACGAGCAACCAAAATGACACGTGGCACCTGATCTTCAAATCTGTGGAAACCCATGGAAGTCCTTTACTTTCCTGCACAGAAAAGACCTATGTATGTAGTCCTCTCAGATTTTAAAAACAAGACACACCAAAAAAAACCCAACCAAATCCCTGCCTGTCCATTCTGGCAACAGCCCATTTGCAAGGCATTTGACCATCTAGCCCCAGCTAAGACCTCTTTGAAATCACTGTCTAACTTCCCATTGTCTGGATTTTCTCTGAGTTCCCAGTCTCAGCTGCTGATGGAAGATATGGTAAATGATGGTGGACACTTGAAAAACAGAGATTACTTATACGAAAACGTCACACGGGTCAAGGGGGATTGTGTTTCATGTTGTTTACTGATACAGGGCAGCATTACCAGTGGAATTTATACATCCTGTACTCTAAAATACTCATTCATTTGGCACTCCTTAATGGAAAACACAGAGCAATTATATGCAGACAATGCTGTAACGGAAAATAATTGAAGACAGCCACGGTTTGGGGTTTTGTTTTGTTTTGTTTTTTAAACAATGGATGCCAGGTCCTGCATGCAACCATCCTTATTATTTTTTCCCCAGCATAAGTCCAGCCAATCCTTGAACCACATACGAAACCACAGTTCTGGGGCTGTAACTTCACAGCCAGCTAGAAATGACCAAAACAACATCTGCTGCAGTTAGAATTTGAAAGTACTTTCTCACTTTGTTGAGTTCCTTTCTCTGCTCAGATCACCCTTGGTAGAATTAATGTTTTGTAACTGTTTTATCTGAGTAAATGGAAAACTTGATGGTTTTCTGAATTTCAGCAAAGGATTTGTGTGAAAATCCATCACACAAAAATGGATAAAGTATATGTGTGCATAAATCTGTGTGTATGTAGTATCTGAAGCATTTCTTGTTATGTCTTCCACAATGCTGTAACAGTTCAAGCAATCTCCTTTTAAGTCAGCATACTCTTAACACTCCCTTGCTTTTTATGGTTTTAAACATCAGTGTTTACCTCTGCGTAAGTGAAGCTGTCAACACAGCACTTCTAATATTAATGTGACATATATGCCTACTCTTGTTGCTCTTGTTATTATTAATAGTAACCATAATATTTGACTTTTGGTAGTACCTCAAGGCCCAGCCCTCTTCTCACTAAGTTTTTACAAAAAAGAGTAAAGAGAGGGTCCTGTCCCAGACAAAAGATCAAGTGGAAACCAGATGTGGAGAGAAGGAGCACTGAGCTGCAACAGATCAGGAAAGAAGTTGAACTGATGGTGATGATGCCACATTTGCCAGAGGAATCAGAAGTCATCAAGTTAGTTTGATTTGGAGAGTCAAATACTTTTGAATGCTCTTGCACATGTTGTAGCAATGTGACTGAACCTCTGGTACTTGCCTTGACCTCAGCTCAGTACCTCAGGCTTTTCAGCCACGGCCAAGAAGCAATTAAGTAGGTCAGCAGCTTTTAGGAGCCTTGTACCTCCTCCTCTAGACTGGCAGTGGGAGCAGAGAGGAGGTTTGCAGCAATGAGAAGCTGTCAAGAGTGCATAAAAAACAGAAGGATGAGTCTTAACCCCTTATATATTGGCTTAACAAGTAGTTGCATTGCTCCCTGCTGAAAGATCTGATCTTATATGCCTTACTGCAGTAACTGATACAGAATTGTTCAGTAATCCCTCTGTGAGTGCAGTGGACGAGCGCACCCTTCCCAGCCAGAGCCTGCTGTGCTGTCGCTGCTGATATTGCAGCCCTGGGGTCCCCACTGCAGCTCTGGGGTCTCCTCCACAGCCCATCTGCCCTCCCTGCAGCACCCAGCAACCCGCCCTTGCACCTGACTTCCCTCCACTCCCCTTGAAGGACTCTGTTCCCAAGGCAGATTCAAAGAAGCCCCTGCAGGTCTGGTTTGGGTTTGCCAACCCGAAATCCAAAAGGATGGGTTTAATAGATTAAGCCTCAGGCTTGAAGCATACAATGTCAAATCCAAATCAGATGTAATCAGGGATATACTACATGCAAGTAAATCTGTGTGAGTGACTCTAAGATAGCATTGGTTTGTGCACCAGAGGCAGAAAACAAGGAAATGCAGCCAGCAAAAAGATGCAAGATGGAACAACCCCACCTGACCTTTGATTTCTGGATACTCTGGGCCTTAGCCAGTGTGACTGCAAAGCACGTTCCTGCAGGTCGCTTTGCTTGCTGCAACACCACCGTTTACAGGGTCTTCTCAGTAAACTTCACCCACAGAAGCCCTGAAACCACAAGGCTGACATAAAAAGTAAGCAAAATGTGGCTTCTCAAGTGTTTTACTAATCATGTTCCCAAATCACATAAATATATATGTTACAGTGGAACAGGAATGGCCTCGTGCATCAGCGGTGATGCGTGACACTTAGCAGTGCCCTTAGCACCAGGGAAGTGAAGGCTAGAGTGGAGAGTTGTTCTGTGTGAGCATCTTTTTTTCTAGAAGTTGGTTCACATGACTGCAAGCTAGAAAGACTCCATCTTCTAAAGAGCTGGTGGATATAAACAAGTAGATTCTTTTAAAGCAAAAATGAGGATTTTCTTAACAGTATTTATTTCGAGAGTGGCATTTTTCATGTACAAGGAGCAGTTTATATTGGTATTTATATTGTGCAATGTTTTACTCAGTTTATGCAAACAACTCTGACATTTTGCAGACTGTGCTGATAGTGGTAGCCTTGTTCAAGGAGAAGTAAGTGTTCACATTCACGTTCATCAGCCTCTCCTTCTGCACCTTAGCCATCCATGAAAGCGCCTGATCATCTTGCAGGATTCTGTGTGGTGACTTTCATGCTCATGTTGTTATAAGAAGGTTAAGAACTTCTTCCAAGTACCAAAACCCCAGATTTGTATCAGAACCAGGGCAAAGACATCTGGCATGAAGAGAGGCCTTAGTAGAAGTAGGTGGTGGTGGTGTTTTTCTACCTGTTCTCCATAGCTTAAAGCTGTGTGTCCCCATGAACTATTCTCAAGGAAGTAGCTTCAGCATTGTAAGCTGTTGCATGGAGAGTAAAACGTCTGTGAAGTTACAGCTGTGGGAGAAGAATGACAGAGTGGAAAGCAAAGAGCAGAAGACTGAGAGCTGAGCCATACTAGATTTTCTTTCTTGTACTAAGTCATTCATTTTCATGTTGGTAAAACTGTCATCTTGGAAAAATTTCCGTTGTCTTTTTTTGAGAAACTGTTAGTGTATGAGCAGTTCCATGGTGAGCTCAGAAATCATGGAAAAGGCTTTGATGGGAACTGCTGTGTGATCCCTATGCCTTACTGCTACTGATCCTTGTCTTGAGGCATGTAAATAATACTTGTATGACCATGTTTTAATTATTTTACCATATTGATAGTAGCATGCAACAAATAGATCTGCTCTTCATTGTCAGTGGGATTATAGGAATTGTGAGCGAGCAGGCATGAAGAAAGCTTCGAGTACTCTACTAGCATTGCTCTGTATTGGTGGAAATGAAGGCAGGAAATCCAACCTCCCTACAGTGACAGATTAATAAATTACAGTGTAATTTTGAGCTGGTGAATTTATGGATTGGGTTTTTCCCTTCAAAAGCTGAGTTGCACCCAACCACTGAAGGGGGAAATGTGGCTTTGTCATGCATCTCTAACTGGCACAGATCCAACATGCTAATGATGCAGTTTTAAATTCTGCATAAGCCAAAGATGCAAACAAGAAAAGATGGGTTATGTTAGAAGGCTTTTTTTTAAATAGCCATGTGTGGAAAGTGACCACAGCTTGCTGCTGACTCAGGAGTGCTACGTCCATCTGCCCTCCTTGCTGGAGCGATAATGGCAGCGATTAGTGAATTGCCAACATGGCAAGCAACGGCCTCCCTGGTGTCATTGGCTTTGGCTGATTCTGTGCAGCACGGAGAGGCTCCATGTTTCATGCCCAGAGACTCCGCATCCAGGATCAGAGGTTATGGGGGTGGGAGGGCGGCAGCAGTATGATGTCTTCATTACTCAAAGGAAAAAAGCCAAATATGCTGAACACCAGTGCTGCTCCCCCAACTACCGTTGGCATCAGCTCCTGAGACACAGGGTTGCCAAGTCTCTTGGCTGATATCTGCCGTTCTGGCAATTGGAGCCATCAAGAAAGGGAGGGGCTGGAACAAAGATTAAAGGAATTACAGGAGTGATGAAGTAAGACAATTTTAGGGTCTGGTTCTCCAGCTAATATCAATTCACTGTGAACAGCAGTGACTTCAGCACTTCAACAGGATTATTTATGGACTGGACTCTTACGAGATAGCTACTAAACAAACACACATGTGGATATTTGTATGTATATATGGCCCCATCGCAGCCTGGGAGGGCATGGGGTTACCTGAATATACAGAATAGGAAATCTCTCTGCAATTATCATGATAGCTGTACACAACAGTATCTCCGTGGTGCCTAGGTGTACTTCTGTGCTCATTAGGGTGAAGACAGCATATATCTTCTGTTTTGTCTGCTGGTTCTTGCCACAGTACAAAGCAGTGACTCTAGCCTACAGCTGTCTGAAGCTGTTTTCTCTCTGTCCTTCCCCTGCCTTGTTATTCAGCCCTTTGTAAGGTTTTGAGGACATACATGTGGTGGTTGAAACTGCAGGAACCAGGTGTTTTCAGAGCCTGACCTACAGCTGCCATGTCCATATCCCTTCCTCCAAGAAACGAGACCCCTGCACCTGCCCAGTTATCATGGCAATGTCTTCCCATAAGAATCACTGTGAAAAGAGACCCTTCTCTCACTCCCTAAAAGTAAGGCATTCATGCTTCTAAAGGTCTCTTAGCAGTGTAATAAGCCTGGTACCTTTCAGGCCAGGAAATTAATGACAGGATTTTTATGGGAAGTCAAATACATCAATAAACACACTGAAAATATCTACTGGGACAGCGGATTACGGGGAAGCGGAGAGTGCTGAGCTTCAGAATTATGAAAATATTTTGAACTGAGCAAATGACAAGTGTGATGCCCTATTGTGCAGCTTAAGCTGAGGCATGCATTGATATGAGCTCATTTAATACATTACGGTGAAAATAACCAAGTAAATCATTTAGCTTTAAGTAAGTGAAAGTGCATTATGTTTTTTTCACTATGTTACCAGAGCACATTATACATTGTTAATATCAATGATTAAAATTTAAAAATATAATTTAAAATCAGGAAAAAAAATCTTGAAGTGATTCAAATGCTAAAGGTATCTTTCTAAATTTCCTATGTTTTTTAATTTAAAAGGAAAATAATTGTTATTTTTCCTGTGAAAATTTGCCCCTTATTAGAAAGAAAACAAAATGAGGTTATTTCTCCCTCTCTCTCCCCACATACCCTTCTTTTGTTTTTAATTCACCTTCCTTCTGATGCAAGGGAAAATGGAGTGGCGAACAGACAGGCCTTTCATCTTCCACAAGTCAGCCTTACCTGGCTGTGCTTTCTTTCACTTCATGCCGAAGCCCTGAGCTGTGTCCCTCCTGCACCCGTCCGGGACGCGGAGAGGGCTGGCTCCTCTGCCGGGCTCTGCTCCCTGACCTGCCCACGGCGGGGACCAGCCGCTGCCTCCGGGAAGCCTCACACGGGGCTTGGGGGACACGAGTCGGGCTGGGCTGCCCGACCCACCCTGGCTCGGGACTGAAGGGTGGCCAAGGGTGGACAGCGGCCCGAGGCTACCCGCAGCCCCGCGGGATGCCTCCCATCCCCTCCGTGAGTGGGGCAATACCGTTGGTTTAAAGATCTGAGGTGCCCTGCGTCATGACGCGAGCAGAAGCGCCCAGAGTTGGTTCTGTGGCCAGTGCTGTTTTCAAATTAAAAAAAACAGTCGAGGGCTTTCAGATGAGATGTGCATGTCAAAAAGCACTAAAGAAAACAACTGGTCTTAAAAGCTAATCGCTGCTCATCGTTGTGATTGGGACTGAAAAATGTTAGCTAATATTTTAAATGTGAGTGAAGGGTCAACAGATGAACCGTATTGTAAACATACATGTCAGCAGCAGGGCAGGGTTGAAGATAAAATTAGAACCATGTGCTTCTCCATTTCTCATAAGGCACAGAGGCCGTGACCCCAGCGGCTTAAAAGTCCCTCAACAGGGAAAAATATAATAATGTCATATGTCATGCAGGGAGATGCTGTGCTTATTAATTTTGTAAGGTACATACAATTGCTAAGAATAATGTTTTGTACTGTGAAGGAGAGAGTCTCTTTTAAGAACATCTGTTTTTTATCAAATAAAACTACTCTTGAATCAGGTCTTAACACAATACATGGAAATACAGTTAGAACTTACAATGAACTGTAACTAATCCCACAAACTGAAGAATCAGCACAAATCACTAAATATGATATTTAGAGCAAATGAATACAGTCATCTGATAAACTCTGGAACTGCCTCGTTACTGCTATTTATTCAGTCATTAAAGAGCTGCACCCCAATTAGTATCTACCCCACGCCCACCCCAGTACTGGGGAAGCTGCACACTTTTTCTTGCCTTTTTCTTTCCCCATTAATAGATTCTCAATGCTTCTCTCCATGGCGCAATTCCGCGGTCCCTGTGCTGGTTTCTGTAGAAGGGAAGCGGCGAGGAGGCCCTGGTGGTGCCCAGCCCTGTGCCCCCGGCAGAGGGCCAGCCGCCGCTCCGCAGGAGGCACCGCCGTGTGCCTGGCAGCTCCACGGAGGGTTCACCGTGGCAAAGGCAGCGTGCTGCTGCCGGGCGGTGAGCCCTCGTGCCGGTGAGCCCTCGTGCCAAGCGGTGAGCCCTCGTGCCGGTGAGCCCTCGTGCCGGCCAGTGAGCCCTCGTGCCAAGCGGTGAGCCCTCATGCCACCTGCCCGCAGCTGCCACAGGCTCGCGAGCCCAAGGAGCACAGAGGCGCGCTGCAGAAATCATTCCGGAGTGATTCTCTCCTGGAAGAGCAGACATGCACAGGTCTTGTCTTTTAAAAGGCGGGGGGGGGGGAAGGAAAGGTGTTTTTTACCATTTACTGTAAATCCGTTCCTATGCAACAGTGTCCACTAGAGGAGTAAATGTGGGATGGAGAGGAAAAGGTCCTGAGCTCTGATCTCCACTTTGGGTGATTTTTCATGTCTTGGTAGGAAAATCTCTGCGTTGCTTTCTCCGGACACTAAAACAAAACATGCTGGCTGCAGCTTCTCTGGTTCGTGGCAGGTCCGGAGGGTGTATTTCTGTAGCAGAAGCACATCACAAAGTGCCAGGGTCGTCCTGGCCTTCCCATTCCTCAGGGTACTGCAGCTCCAACCTCATTGTCATCTCCTCCCCAGCCAGACTTCTTTTCCTCTTTTCTAACTCCTATCACTGTTCCACTTGTATTTCTGGCCTGCCAGATAGCTCTCTGGTTTATCTCCCTTTATGTGCATTTCAAAACTGAGGCCCTAAAATGTCTGGGATGAAAACTGCCCTCAGAAGGGCCAAAGGAAGGAAGGAACTGGATGTTCTACTTAATTCAGATGAATCCATGCTAAACCTGCTTTCAGCTGTTTTCTCAAATGCAATTATTGAATGCCACCCAAGCCAAAAAAACTTGTCTGCTGACTTCTTTCCAACCCCTGTGTGCACAGATATGCAGGTCTTTCCTAATAGCTTGTAATGGCCTTCAGGAACATGGGGCTGCAAAGAGCCACCTTCTGCCTTTGAGGCTCATCTCCTGCAGCTGCAGCCATGAGAGAGATGCCCAGTTCAGGAGCCACAGACCTTCTGCTCCTGTAATCATAGCACACAGAATACTTCTTATTAGTCTTTAAAAATATAGATTTATAGTGGAAGGTCAAAAGCCATGTAATAATGCGCCATAGGAACATAACAGGAGGGATCAAGGGCGTTGCAAAACAAGCCTGTGTGCAAAATACGACTTCCAGGTGACAAAAAAGCTGACTAATAACCTTTGTGTCTGAGGAAAGAGGGAAACCCAGTAAGGCACATGCCAGTATGACCTGAAGGAAAAATCTCTGCTGTTTCATGAGTGCCAGTGGGGTGTGCCAACTAGACACTGAAGGGAATGTAATGGTGTGAAGCGTGAGCATGTCTGCATCTCTTCCTGATGGTCTCCAGTTGTTCAGTGGAGCAAGGAGAACATCAGAAGCAAGGGCAGGAAGGTGAATAATTCCTCCTGGCCACCACAAGGTATTGAAAGCTTGACGTTAATTTGGTATATTTATACCAAATACACTACAAACAGAGACACTCTCCTTTCAAACTCCCTTGTATGTACCATTACACTGGATACCTACAGATGTGCATCAGAAACATATTTTCTGGGAACCTTTTCTCTATAAATTAATCAGTCCCTTCCCTAATCCCCTCAAAGTCCATCTGAAAGCCATTTAGATGTCCTGTCACCACAAGCCTCATGTGGAAGCAGCTTACAGAATTTCACTCTTCAGACAGCTAAAAACCTTTTTCTAGCTTTAACTGCATTTATTCATGACCAGTTTATTGCAATTTGATCTTACGCTCTACAGACATGGTTATATAGGGCCATGGTATCTTTTCTCCACCACTGCTTTATGAGGCTGAACAAGCCAACTTCTCCTATTTTCCTATCACAGGATGCATTCTCTCTCCCTTAATAATCTCTGTGATCCTTTGAAACATGATTTCTTCTAAAATGCTGTGATCATCCTTAAGATATTTAGAAAAAGGGTATCTGGGAAACTGGAGGTCATGAATGTTCAGTAAGCTGTGTGTGTGGATGTGTTAAAAAACATATAGATGATGCACTCTCACTTATATCTGCACATGTAATTTAAAATGAAAGGGAAGGTATCAAGGGTCAGGGTCTTGCCAAGCTCTTGCCCCCATACTTGGGCTGGGCAGACCTCTCCCAGTCCTCGTTTTCTCAGTTTAAGTAGCAAGATGGAAGGTGCAGGCGAAGCAGATCTAAATACAATAAACAATAACCACCTCCTCTTCTCTTCTGAGAATTGTGTAACCTGACCTAGTTACGTTTTTAGGAAGTTGGTATGTGCCCCTGCACATATGGCTTCCAGCAGAGAGCAGCCTTAGAACCAGGCATGTTGTTATCATGTCGCTTTCCATACTCTGCTCATTTTATAGGGTTTCATAAATCATAAGGATCTTATTAATATTTTAAACGTTGTCAAAACCACTAAATGCTGTCTGTTATGCCATTCTAGTTTTAATTTTCCTCATTTAAGCCTCTGACAAATGCATATGGCTTAAATGCTCATATAGCTGTCAGTACTTTCCCCTGATTTCATTACCTGCAAATTCTTGATACAAAGCTGTGCGCTGAAACCACTGCATTGTGGAGGACTTAGAGTGGCATTTTGGATGGCCTCTCCTGGGTCACCTTGTTAAGGCAGTCAGGACTTACTTAAGCTACCAGTCTTGTATTTTAGTAAATGTCACCATATTCTGTTCTTTATGTACTTAAAAGCTGTCCAGATTCCAGGCCTGATTCTGCAGTCACATCTGCACAAGCCTAGACGTATACATATGCAGACCATTATTAACTCTAGCAGTGCTTTGAGCAACCAAAGTTCTATAATCTTGATTAAATTTAATAGCCAAAAGAAGAGGGCAACCACGAATCTGTGATGGTGAAATAGAAACCTTGCCCACTGCACAGGAATAAGAGGGCTCTGTGTTCTCGTACCCTGCCCCAACCATACTTAGATCTGTTTGAAAGCCAAACCAAATTGTAAATGAATCCAAAACCAAACCACAAATTGGCTTCTGGAGCTTTAGATGCTTTTGTTTAGGTGCCACCCAGTTACGAAGGCTCCACAAAACCAAACTGGTGTCATTATCATCATTTATTCTACTTCTAAGACTGCTTCTGGCACCATCTAGAGCAATTTGAAGCATGATTAACAGAGTGAGAGGCAATGCAATTTTGTTTGAAAACAGTCTATTCTTGTGATCCCATAG
Source organism: Falco peregrinus (assembly GCF_023634155.1). Lineage (NCBI taxonomy): Eukaryota > Metazoa > Chordata > Aves > Falconiformes > Falconidae > Falco > Falco peregrinus. Next base: position 1,873,779 of record NC_073729.1, on the reverse strand, counting down.
CTTCTCTTCCCTGAATAGCGCATCAAACTTTTGCATTAGAAAACTATGTTTTCTCCTTCTGACTCTCTTCAGGTTTTTTTCTTTATATCAGTCTTCAAAAATTTCTTATGGTCAGCCCCATCCATGTAAACTTTGATAATGAAGTTTGCAGAGAATAGGAAGAGTTGGGGGGGGTGGGGGTGGGGGTGGGTATTTCAGGAAAATAAGTATGTCTTCATAGTTTTTTGGAAGGCTGTCACAGAAGTGGCTCTTGCTTTGGAAGGTCACGTCTGTTTCTTTCACTGCTGGGTTTAAGATGCTCTCATTAAAGAACTACCAAAAGCCAGCTTCTAGTAGATGTTAGAAAGTCGTGTTGGTGAATGTTCCTGTAATGGGGCAGGAATAGGAATGAGCACTGCGAGCTTCCCGGGTGTGCAGTTCCAGCCGAGGTGCAGAGGCTGGGATTATTGCTGCTGGGAGCTGCGATGTGTAAGCTCAGCACTGACTGCCTGTCCTCGCCCCCCCTTCAGCTCCAGGTCTGTAGGAGCCAGTGCCTTAGCCCAGGCAAGTCACCATCGCCAGCAGCTCATCCCTGTTCCCATCAGCTTTTGGGCTTCACGCTTAGCTTCCAAACTGGAAAAGGCTGTGCCCACAGCCTCAGAAGGTGGTTGGCTCTTGGTCCGTTGGCTGTGGTGTGGCGTGGTATGGCAGCATGGCTGAAACCGAGACAGAGCAGTGAGTGAGTCTGGCTTCGTCATGTCAATGGCAGAACCTTATTCCCTGCAGCGGGGCACAGGTTTCAACCCAGAGGGAGGGTGATTCATCTTGACTCTTTGGATATTTTACTCAAGTGTTGACCTCTGATCTGTAAGTCTAGACTCGATGGTCAGGGGAGGCAAAAAGGCTTATCTGGAGCATGATGCATCTCATCCTAAAATAGATGTCTAAATAAATTACATGGACTACAACTCAACTTAGCCGCCCGCTTCTGTCCACTGACTATAAAAAGCATCGGTATGGCTAGCTCCAGAACACACATCTGTGTTGATACCTACAGAAAGATCACTTGCTGGAGAGGACTGAAATGACATGGGGAAAAGTCCCACCATGGTATTGAGGTGGAAAGCCACCCCATCAGCATTGTTACATTACAGACGATGCAGTACCTGTAGCGATATTTGGCAATGTTCCTCTGTGTGAGGCTCAGGAGTGACTCAGGGCTCAGGATTGTTTGTGGTTCCTAAGCCCCGCACCCCCTACTGTGTTTGCACGCTCCCCTCTGCCCCTGAGGGGGAGGAGATGGGACGGAGGAAGGCGTGTCGGATTGGTCTTAATATTTCTTCCTTTGTTTCTAGCTGTTTTCTTTCATTTAACACTTATCTTAATTTTGTGTTTCCACATTTTCAAATGTTTGAAATTCAACATTGCAGCATCCACTGGCAAGTGCCATTCCCTCCCTCAGCTCTAAATAAATTAATGAAGAAAACTGATAATCTGTATGTAATGTGCAGGATAGCTGTGAAGTTCTACTAGAATATCTGTTTGGACATTCCTTTTCAACAGTTTTTAAGCAGTTGCTTTTAGGTGCCATGGTTTGCCAGTGACAGGCTTTTGTGCAGAACCTCACACCTCATGAAAATAGTGTTTTTCAAATTTCTAATTCTGCTTTGCTCAACTTTTTAGAAACTTTATTTTTTATGTGTGTGAGATGAGAAGTTGATACTAGTTAACCATCCCCAAGGTTTTAGAAGAGATCAGGATATTTCAGGGATGTGATGCCCATGGATGCAGAGGGACACTGTTATTACCTAGCTGTCCCCAATTTCTGAGACTTTCTGGTTCATAAGAAGTGCTTGTCAGAGCACTGTCAGGTACTCTGCAAGTGTTACCTCTAATTTCTCTGATGTCTCTTTACGTGAGGCATCTCCATTTAAAGAATGAACTTGTAGTTCTGAGTTGTCTTGTGGCATGAGAGAGGAAGATGCCTGTTGTTGGGTCTGCATGGCATCATTTGGGGGGATATTGCCGGATTCAACATACTTAAAGCCTGTGCGCAGCAGTTGTGCCACTGAAATTTGCTCTGCATTTAGAGGGAGAATATCTGCAAAAGCAGGCTGACATAAAGGAATTTTTTAAAGTAAATGAGTGATTTAATTTTTACCGTGCCTACAAAAGTAGTTTGCAACAGAATTTTTGCTTGCTCTGTGCATTTTCAAAAGCTCAAGGCTGCTGTATTTCTAGTGTACCGCACCCAGGCTTCGTTGCTAATAAGCACAGAGATTATTTTCTGGGTTTCATTTTCAAACCATAGTGAAACTGAAAAAGCAACAAGGGCTGGATGTGAGTGCAAATTATGGAGACTAGAAAATACTCCTAGCAGACAGAGCTCTGTATGGCAGAACTGATGGTTCACATCACTCGGTAAATACTTAGTAGTACTACAACAAAACAAACACTGGGTTTAATCATAAGAAAAGTCCACAGGTTGAAAACCTTGAATGAGCAACTGCAGAAGGATTTTCAGAACCGCTTCAGTCTGTTGATGTATCTCACCCTAAAATCTTTCCATATTCATATTTGTTTTTTGGCTGGAGAAGTTAAACAGTGGTCTGGCTGCTAGTACAAAGTGTTCTGTCTCCCTTCCCCTCCTGCCTTCCTGTATTGCTGAGGCTCCAAAGCGAGGGAGGAGTCCGGAGACTGAGCAGAATCAAATGCAGGTGGGGATTGTGTGCTAACCAGCCAAGACAAACAGCACTCATGCTGTCTTCTATCTTTTTTTTTTTTTTTCCCTTCCCCTGAACTGCCCTACATTTGAAGCCATCAGCCTGTTTGTAGCTGCTGGTGCGTGCGGTGGTACCGGCTGCTGCAGTGTTGCACCTCCCTGCCGCAGGCAAACATGCGCTCTTGTTTCTTTTACACTCTCTCCTCCCCCCCCGCAAAACTTTTTCTCCCCAATGGTTTAGTTTTAAAAGGAAGAGGAAAAAAAAAATAATGCAGTGTATAATAGATCTGTGCAAAAAGCCTGGTAACAAAGCCAGGAGAAACTTGGCCAGCTTTCAGCTTTGTTACAGACTGAAAGCTCAGTCCAGGTGTGTGGAAAATTTTGTGACTGTTCTCCAGACTGCTCAGCAAAACTGGGCCCTCTTGCACTCAAACTGGAGCTGAGTGCTGGTTTCACATGGCAGCATGAGGAAAATCCAGTTCCCACGTGGTTTGTGGGTCAAAACCTGCAACTGAAACCAAGAGACACCTAAGCCTCAGCCCACAAACCCAACCAAAGTGAAAGATTTACACAAAGGCTGTGCCCCACGGTGCTGAATCTGACAGGTCACTAATAGTTTTGCCTTGAAGCCTCGATTTTTAATTATAAAAATCTAATTATTAATTTTTTTGTTAGAAAATGATACTGAAATTTTGCACCTGAGATACAGTTAATCTCTCTTACCTCATACAAAGACATATGGTGAAAAAGTTGCACTGTAGTAGAAGAAACAAAAACTAATCTCATCTTCCGTGGGCTAATTTGTTCCTTTAGGCAGCATTTTGCCACTCGATCTTTCTCCTGGGTGCAGCTCTGCCCCTGCAAGGTCTGTCTTTCTGGTTACTGAGTATAACCACCCATTGCAGAAAGCAGACTGTCTCCCTGGGTCCCAGCAGCAGTGGCCACAGAAGCTCCTGGAGTGGTATGTGTGCTTGGAACAAACACAGCCCTGCAGCTGCTTCTTCATGCTGTCATGGTAAAGAGCAGCGAGTGCCTCAGGTGTTCTCTAGGGCAGCACGGGGCGACTGCCATTGGAGAGACTTGCCGCACTTTACCATGAAGGATGGTTGAGTTTTATTTCTTTGTTGCCTCCTTAAAGTTAAAACGCAAGTCATACATCCTGAAAATCTAAAATCCATACTGGCAGCTCCCTTGTTTCAGCAGCACAGGACGAGAGCAGAACCCCCGGGCCATGGGCTGTGAGCAGCACCTCCCGGCTGACGGCCTGCTCGCCCATCCTCTCCCTGCTGCCGCTGCGAGCAGCCCCGCACAGCTCCCTGCCCGCTCACCAGGGCATCGCGTGCACTTCTCAAACAAGATTACATGAAGCTGAGGATCCCCTTAGAAAAACAGAAGGCATTATCAGCTGTGGGGTGGGTGGGTTTTTTTCACTCTGATCCTCAAAAAGCCTCACAGGCTTTCTTGTCATCAGCTAGGAAAAAAAAGCCTTCTGCCATCGTTATGTACTCACTGAGAGGTGATACAGGATTTAGCTTCTGTGGGTGCAGAGGAAAGCTTTTGCCAGCACTGAATCAACACTCAGCTCCCCTGCCAGCAAGAAACCAGACCCCAGAGCCAGCACTCACAGTCTGCTCATCATTTCTTGCTAGGACTCGGACCCCAGCTGCCTTCCGAGCTGCAGGCAGTTACGGAATATGGGAGCTCCTCCTCTTTTTCTCTTAGCCGCGTAGCAATTTATAGATCAAAATCTGTATCTTCAACCTTTTGGACCATAAAATACTGCTCAACACACAGCCAGTCATTTTCTGCATTGCTGGATGTATCCAGGTGCTTTAAAAGTGCATTCCAGGGAACGCAGGGCGAAGAGCCAGCCTGAAGGGGCTGCGGTGACACTGTGTGTGTGGCAGCGACCTGGTGCAAAGGGAAGTGTCTTGCCACCTTCTAGCCAAGTGCCCAAACCAGTCCTTTTTGGTCCTTCTGCTTCAGGAATGTCCAGTGGGAGCCTAATAGGCTGCAAGGATTGCAACGCTAACTAGCAAAAGCAGAAAGGAAAAAATACCGCTAGCTGAGAAAGCCAAAGAGTCTCCTGAAAACTCTCGCTGCTGCTTTCGCCACGCTCAGTGGGGCGTTGGGATGGGCAGTGGCATGTATGGTGGCATGGAGACATAAACTTTCCAACAAGAGCTGCCACCAGTACCTGTTTACTCCAATAATTTTTAAGGATGTTTATCAGGATTTTTTTAAGTGCTTTCTTTTTTTCTTTTTCTTTTCCTTTTCCTTTTTTTTTTTTTTTTGCTTATCATATCCTGGGTTGATACAGTTGTTGTAAATCTTCTTTAACTTTATTCTGCTTGCTCAGTCTGGGAAATTTAACTCATCAGACTTTATTGCAGTGAAGACGCTCTTTCCTGTGTCACAATTTAGTGCAATGGGATTCCAAAAACCCTAGGAAAAATCAATTCAATGAGCAATGAAACATTCCTAAAGATATTAAGAATTTGGATATTGTTTGCTTTTTGTTTATAACAAAACCTAATGTCAATTTGAATGCTAAAGTACTTGATACTGTTTGGTTTTAAAATAATTAATGGTAACACTGCAGTGTGGGTCTCACTGGTTGCCTCGGTGCTTTAGCTCAGAGCAGGAATGCACTTTTGAAGCAATCACCTGACAGTCCCCATTTATTACGGGTTTGGTTTTGTTGAGGGCAGTCTCCGCACACGAGAGAGCTATGAATGAAGTCAGAGTGCACGCATGCTGCAGCAGCCAGCACCCTGGCGCACTCCCACCCTGGGGGCATTCCCCACCGGGGCCGGGGCAAAGGTGCTGGCGGAGGTGCGTGGTGGTGGCAGCAGTGGTGGCGGTGGCGGGGGCTCTGCCCCCCGGCCCCTCTGCTGTGGAGGCTGCCACACCAGTGCTGACTCGCTCCGTGCTGCAGGCACAACCCCTGGTTCCCACAGCCAGCACACCCTCTCCTTTGCCTTCCAGTCCACGCCACACGGGAATGCCCTCTCCGAAGGGTCAGGGGGGGGGGGAAGGCGCGCATATCCATGACTTGTTTTGTGGTTGTGCCTTATTTACTTGTTATTCTTAGCTAACGAAGATGGCTCTGCGGTTAGAACCCCTTGGATGCAGTTGGCCTAGATTCAGTTTCCAATCTTCTATATTTTCCTGCATCATTTTAGGCAAAGCTATGCAGTCATCCAGCCTGGACTCGTCCCCTAGAGTTTATCCTCCTGTCACCTAAAGTCCTGTAGCAATAGGGACCTCCAGAGCGCGTCGTGTTGGCCACACAGGGAATCTAAACCAATTCCACTTCTGGAATAAAGCACTTTTGGGTGGGATGATCCAGGCCTCGGTGCTGTCATGCCTCAGGTCCCTCTTGCTCATGAGACATGAGAGGGGATGTATTGATCAGAAGGGAAATCCATCTAGCCGACTGTCCTGCCCATGGCCATGAGTAGCACGGAACATGGCAAGCCGACAGTGAAATGTTTGAACTACATTTGGACTTATTAGAATATACGTAATTTTTCATGAGGTTCTGGGAAAGCAGTTGTTAATTGGCCTCTACTAAAATTCTTGTGAAAAATCATGACTTTTGTCAGCCTGAGTAGAATGCATAACGTGGACTGCAATGGACGTCCTTGCAGGTCGGTAGTTATGGCCTCCCATCAAGTTACACTTCAGTTATTCCACATGAAAAATAACAACACCGTTGTAAGACATTTTTTTTTAGCCTTTAAAAGACAGAAACTATGCACGCGCTCCTGCATCCGCTGAGTATTTTTAGGCACACGTGATGAGAAAGGGATGAAAAGTGCACTTGTCCTCTCCAGTGAATTTGGTACAAGGGTGAAGCACCGGAGGGCAATGGATGCCCCAGCCTTGGCAAGCTGAGTTTAAAAGGCTTTTGGGATGTAGGGGAGGCCAGCATTTGCTGTAGTCCTTGATGCCAGTGTATTTTAACGTAACCTTCTGCATAAAGCCACTATGGTGTGATAATCCCCCTTTGCCCAGCACTTTGCTACTGCGCGCCCCGTGTTCTGGGGCTGGTTGTGTCCCTGGGGAGCTCAGCAATGATGCCACCCATCTTTGCCGTGCTGGTGAACTTCTGGTATCTTTGTAGGAAAACATCCACAGGGGTTGTCACAAAGTAGTGAGTTGCATTAAAGTTCTTGGAGGCTCAGCAAATGATTTAGTGGTCGCAGCTGTTTGTCTGCAGAGGGGGGTTGGACAAGTGGAAATATACTGACCTGTGATGTGAGATCTACTCCTAGCTCTGTGAGCTCTTCCTATATGACCTTGGGCAAATCGCTTCTCTGCTTTTCCTCCCTCCTTTATCTGTCTTGTCCGTTTAGTTTCTCAGGAAGCTCTTAAGAGCAGAGACTGTATCTTACTCTCTGTTTGTACAGTGCCTAACATAACAGGGCCCCAGGCTTCCTGAAGTCCCAAAGATGCTGTTGCAGTACAAGTCGTAAATGTTAAAGAGGTGTAAGAATCTGGCCCAGCTCACCACCATCACCATCTGTTTTTCTATGACAAATTAGTGGTAAGAAAGCTTGCAGCTGAATGATTAGAGCTGTGACCATTCGCTAGACTCCTAGGTTTGGCTCCTGGGTTTGGCACCGCCGTGCTTTGTAACAAGAGCTGTTTAAAAATTTTCCAGCAACACGCTGTTGGTTTTTCTTCCTTAGAGGGTGTCAAATTAGTAAAAACTGAAAATAAGGAGAAAAAAAAAATAATCAAGAGCATGCCAGTTTCAACAAAGCTTTAATGGGAAGATGATTCAGGGGCCCAGGTTGGGATTCCTGGAAAACCAGAAAGCAAGTGACCTCCTCCTTTCACCTCTTCTAGAGAAGCCCATAGTTTTCACATGCTCTGGAGGAGGCTGTGGTTGAAATCTCTACTTCAGCGAATGTTTTGCATAAAAAGGAGGTCATGGGACTCGGTAATCGTAGAATTGCAGAATCATTTAGGCTGGAAAAGACCTTTGAGATCATCAAGTCCAACCATAACCCAGAACTGCCAAGCCCACCACTACACCATGCCCCAAGCACTGCATCTACACATTTTTTTAAACATCCCCAGGGATGGTGACCTCACCACCCCCCTGGGAAGCCTGTTCCAGTGCTTGACCACCCTTTCTGTGAAGAATTTTTTCCTAATCCCCAATCTCAACCTCCCCTGGCACAACTTGAGGCTGTTTCCTCTTGTCCCATCACTTGTTACTTGGGAGAAAAGACCAACCTCACCTCACTACTACTCTTCAGGCAGCTGTAGAGAGTAAGAAGGTCCCCCTGAGCCTTCTCCTCTCCAGGCTGAACACCCCCACTGCCCTCTGCCACTCCCCATCAGACTGGTGCTCCCCAAACACCCCCAGCTCCCCTGCCGCTCACCCATCAGGCTGGTGCTCCAGCGCCTTCCCCAGCTCCATCGCCCATCTCTGGACACGCTCCAGCACCTCAATGTCCCCCTTGCAGTGAGGGGCCAAACCTGAAGGCAGGACTCGAGGGATGGCCTCACCAGTGCTGACAGTAGCTGGGGCCATCGCCTGAGGTGCGAGAGCCTGGCTTCTGGTTTGAATGCACAGAGCATCGATGGGGCCAGGCTTTCCCCCCTTTCCGATAACTTCCCCACCACTGGACTCTGCTGTCCCAGGAGGAAGGAGCTGAGATTATCTCTGTGGCTTTAGCTCATGGATTTGCAAGGGTTTGAGGTTGTCCCCAGTGGAAAGGGAAAAATAAAAACCAGTTTACATTTTGAACAGATAGGGAGCCATTTTTGTACCCAGCTCCTTGAGAAAGCAACTTAAATTTCTTATCATCTCTGTCCTCTAGTAAGTGGGTACACTGATGCTTTTGAATAACTTTTGTAATGCGCTGCGATGTTTGACCAACATTATCACTTCTCCTTTGAGGCTGGTGCTTCCTTTGATCTGGCTAGAAGCGTGGAAAGGCGGCTTTAGAGAGATGCTCTGCACCCTAAGCTTGGGCGTTACGTGGAGCCGCCTTCAGGCAGTTGCCATCTAACCTCAGCTGCAGCATCACCTAAGGAGCTGTTTGCGCCACAAATAACCGTTAGCTTTTGGTCGTCTCCCCGCACAGCACTCCCCTACAGTGATATAATCAGCTATGTGACGTCCCCACCACGCCGGGCTCCCCTGGAGAGAGGGAACCCTCCAGCTGGGCAGGGAGTGCAAGCAGCAAGCCAGTATGCATCTGCTCCAGGATCTAATTCTGTCAGGATGAAATAGTCTTAAATCTTATGAATTTGATTAACTCTTCGCGTTGGAAAACTTAAAATATGCCCTGCTTAAAGTCAAATTGGTTTTGGCTTCTTTTTAGTAATTCCCTGTTATTTGTTGGAAATTATGTCATCCGAAGGACTTAAATAGATCAGGGGGGGAGCCAACATTTAGCCATAAAACTGCCACGTTTGAGCTTCTGTCTGACATACTGGATGAGGCAATGACTGGTGAAGTTGTTTGTTGTGTTAATCAAGCCATTGGATTACTAAATTATGTCTATCTTTTTATTCTGATTTGCTTGGAAGAGGCTTCCTTGACAAGCAGGTGTTTCTTTCCGAGATCATAATCCGGGCAGTAACACAGGGCAGCTTGGAGCTGTCACATTGCCACCAAAAGTATTTCATCACCGTTATGTTTATGTCTGCATCCACTTAATGAGATTTCTATAGATCATGAGACCCACTTAGTATGTCCTTAACCCCCTAATGATAGGAAATGGTACTCTCGACTGCCAGATGATTTCCCTTGTGAGGGTTTTAGCATTAAAATTTCCTTTCCAAAGCTAAGACCCATATGTTGCCCCATGGAACTGCCATCGATTGCTGGAATGAGTCAGTGCGCTGGATTTTGTGACAACTGGAATGACTGCTGTGGTTGGAATGAAACTTTTCGACTTCAGGTGTTACAATCACAAAGGAGACTAGTGCCTGAAGTGAGGCGGAGCATGCCGGTGCAGAGGTGAGGTCATTTCCTAGCTCAGATCTGTCATTTCTTCAGAAGCAGAAGGAAGACAATTTTGCATCTGTTCCTTCTTGCCTCGAGGAAAGTGTGCTTGTTCACTGTTTGACATAAGGTTTAGAAGCCTTGAGCTCGGATGATGCCCAAGTCACTTCAGCCACTGAATCTTGCAAGGTGCAGTTTAATAAAAACTGCCACTGCTGCAAAGATCTGCAGGAAGAGGACAGAAAGAATTTATCCATGGGAGAGATATATCTCCTTTATTTGCATTATTATCAAACTGAGATATTTCAGGATAAGGCAGAGATGGTGGGGTTGTTTGTTTGGGGTTTTATTTTGATTTTTATCTCTCCAGACTCAGGCAACTTTGTGAGCCTGCAGCTGTAACTCCAGGAAGAAACAGGTGAAATAAAAAGTAACTTGTTGAGTAATGTAAAGTGAACAGAGCACTCTTGCTCCAGCCCCAAAGCCAGAGACAGCTAAACAGGAAAGAAATTCTCCAAGATAAATTATAGTGCCTGTCTGTTGTGGTGTAATTGATTGTTGTTATATATTCATATGAGGTGTAGGAAAGTATTCAGTATGTTTTTGCCAATAAAAGAATTAATTATGTAGATCCCCATTTTCCAGTAATTAACTGCAAGTGTTTCTGCACTGGTATGTTTATAAGGCTTAGCTGAATTCCCAAGCAAGGAGGAGAAGTTTAGCACAAAACATGAGTGAAGGAAAGTCAGTTTTATCCAAGGGTTTGCTTTGGGTTTTGCTTTGTGACATCTAGCGTGACGGCTTTGGTAGTGGTCTTGTTACCTAAGGATGTTGCAGTGCTGACATGGGCTGTTTGACATCAGAAGCTCAGTTCACTTGTACCAACTGATCAATTGCCAAATCCAGCTTTCTGCAGATCCCAAAAATAGAACAAAGCATGAAAAGAAAACTCACTTTTTAAAAAACCCTATAGATACACAGCCTTAAGACTTTCCACAATGAGTAAACACTAACTTTCAGAGCCCACTCTTAAAATTGTATTTCTTCATGTATGTCACGAAAGTAGGTTCAAGAAATGTTCAAGAAAACCTACACTGGAGGGTTTTGTGTCCCTTTGCCTCTCCCACCCCCAGTCTCTCTCATAGTCTAACATTCAAGGTGTCTACAATACCAAAACGAGTCTATTGTTGGTTTGCGCGTGTCATAGCTCTTAATCGGAGGGCCACGAACCCAGCAAGTGCTTCTCTTCTAACGTAAGAGGGTGGAAAGGGGTAAGAACTTGCACCGTCTCTGAAGTGAGCTTTGTGGAGCCATGCCAGTGTTCTGCTACACAGAGGTCTGTGTTGCAGAAATGTATTCCTGCAGGTAATTTTGCAATTAGGGGAAAGACTAGAGATTGATGGATTATGGGTCTCACTCAAAATTCATTGAAGTCAAAGGAGAGATCTTCAATGATTTTAATAAACAATGTTTTAAAAAAATAAATTGGTGTTAAGCCAACACTTGGGTTTGAACTCTCAGAATTTTGGAAACAGTTGAGATACGATGTAGTTAAGAGCTGTAAGTAAAGTTTGATTCTAAAGCCCTAGCTTCAAGAAATTCCTGTGTTGCTGAGCTCCAGAGTTCACTTTACAGTCCCGTGTGTAAAAAGCTGTAAGATCTTACAGTCCCCAGTCCTCATTTTACAGCAGGAATTTGAAGGACGCATCCCAATCGATTTCTTTCAGGTGCAACGGGACAGAAACACAAACTGTCTGCAGCCTGGATTTCTCGGTTAACGTGGTATATGATTACACAAACTGTCCATATGAATGGCCAACTGTTATTACATAAGGCACCTAAAATTAGTGTAGCCTATTGAAAGGACCGTGTGTTTCCCACTGGTGGGGTTACCCTGTCAGTAGTCATGCAGAGCTTCCAAGCCTCATCCACTGTCCTAGGGCGAATTTTCCATGGGAGCTGCAGTAGGTGGCGTGGCTGGAAGTGCAGCCTTGCGGCAGGCACAGAGGTTGCTGCAAGGTAATCTCCATTTCAAAACAAGTTCCACCCAGCAAGCAGTTGCATCGCTTTTATGATAAGCAATAATACTCCCTTTTTTTAGTTTAATTTGCATTTATTGATGACACAGCTTTACAGTCTTGAAAGCTGAATCATTAAAAAATAGGGTATTCTCCAGTTTGTTGTGGCAAACCATCCCCTTTTCTTTATAGATCTTTGCCAGTAATCTAGGTCACTCACATAGCATTGCTCCGGGCGTGCTGGATTGTGGTATAGCCAGAACAAATTCATACTGTACCAAGTAGAAGCCACCACACTATTTCATAGATGAACCTTTCAGTGTCCTCAGCAGTATGAAGAAAAAATAATTTCCCAAAGGCACAGACTGTGCTACATTTGGGAGTGCTGATTTGTTAATATGTTGGATAGTAACAGATAGGCAAGATCTCTCTGGAAGCTTTTGTGAAGATTTTGAGTCTGTTGAACATCAAGTGTGTCTTAGAAATGAAAAGGAAGGCTTTGTGGGATGTGTGAGTCTCCCTAACTTAACTGCTGGTTTGTAAAGTTTGGACGGTTGAAGTTCTACATTTCAAAAGCATCATGTTTGGATTTTTTAATAGCTGTTTCATTTGTGCAGCTGTCTCAAGTAATTGGTTTTGATTGTTGGGGTTTTCTGAGTAGAAAAATTATAATTTTGTCATTTTTGAATGTAAAATAGGTATTTCTTAAAACATACACTTGTATGCTGACACAAGTGTTTTTAAAATATGCCTTTAAAGGCATTAAAGTTAATACTAACCCACTGTCACGCATTAAATCCAGTCTTTCTTATGGAATATACTGTACACAAGTACAGATGATTCCAAAGTCTGTACTTAACGTAACACAAAGCACAAACCATGAAGAAGATGGTGAAATCTTCCTCAGAGCTCAAAATCATTTTCCACTGAGCTTCCAAATTGCCAGAGAGTACCTATGTCATTTCCTATTAAAATCCAATTCACTGTGAAGAAGCTGTGGGTGACTCTCACGCTTTCATCTGTCTTTGTAATAGCCATCACAAACTGGATAAACTAAAGATGATGAAAATTTTATTTTTCTTCCTACTTCTTATTGTCAGTGCTAACATAAATCAGCTTCAATGTAAGGAAGAAAAAAAAAATAGAAGAAAAGTAAATACAGCTTTAATTGTAAACATTTGTAACGAGTTATGGACATGGGATGCCAGAATTTGCAATCTTTACAGAGTATGTTTCCATAGTACACAATTTAATGCTGCAAAACTGAGTAACAGCACAGAAACTCATCTGACTTTTCTTTGACGATGTTAAAGCATACTTGGCCTATCCCTTTCCAAGCAAGACAGAGTAACTTCTTCAAACGCTTGGTATGTTTTTTAAAATGTTTTGATTTTGTTGAATTGTGAGGACATAGGTACTTACCTGGTGTAAGCTGCTGTAACAGCATTTACTCAGTGGAAGTAGTGATTTATCCCAGATGAAAATCCAGCCTAAAATTTCTAGCCTTTTGTTTTCAGTTGGGTCATTTCATATTAATTATTGTGGTTAATTAATATTAAGTCTTGTTTAGGCTGTTGCCATTGAGATTTCATTATTGCAACATTATTTTATCTGAGGTTAAAAGAAACAACTTCACCCTGTCTTAATTCATGACAGTATCTGTTACTGTTTCCAAGTTTCCACATCCACAGCTTTGAGGTTTCATCCTTCTCTTTGCATCAAACTCCTTTGCCATCATACTGAGGATATGGCGCTTACGTTCACTTTCAAAACCTTTCATTGCCTGTCTCGTTCCTGCCTGTCACCTTGCCTTCGGTCCTCCACTCACACAAGCTTCATCATCTGCTTCCTAGATCAGTAGAGAAACCCATTTGTACTTGGTCTCATACATACATATCTATATACATACATATATATATATATATATGCGCTTGGAGTCAGTCTCCCTATGTAGAAGAATTGTAGAGGAATGAAGGCAGGTTAATTAACATTGATAATATCCAGCTGTGGGCTGGCTTGGGGGGGAGTGTTGGCTGATGTAGATAAGGTGCAGCTGTGGCTGGTTCCTGCAAAGTAGTTAAATAGCTCTAAGGACGTGTGGAAGAGGGGCAGCTAATAAAGAGAGACCTGGAAGGGGCAGAGAGTGTGCCCTGGGGGTGGGAGAGACAAGGATGCAGCAGAGGGACTGGCATGAAGAGTATGAAGAAACAGCACAGACAGTAGATGAACCTTTGAAACCTTGTGGTGGATTGGTGGCTGTGCTGGGGCAAGGTGTGGGAGATGCTTGTTGAAGTTAACTTGGTATGGGATGGTAAAAGTCTTGTTGCAGCTGGCTAGCTTTGAGAGTGCTGCAACATCCATAAATACCTTAAAGGTATTCTACCTCTTCAGATACTTGTGTAAAACTCATGCTCATACAAACTGCCTGTCATGTTGCCCATTATGTCCTAATGGTCCCCCATCTATTTGTTGTCACTGTATGACACTATGGCCTGGAAGACATATGAAGCAGGAACTGTCTTTCCCCATGTTCTCTTTCATTTTTTCATGTGGAGCCTCACACACCTGAAGTCTGGATCAAATCAGCCTTTCCTGGAAGCATAACAAATACGGAACGCTAGTTATCATCGTGGTGGTCATTGTTCAGGCAGGTGGGGCAGGCGTCCGAAGGACTCCTCCAGTGGGCATTACATGATTTCAGCCCACTGCTTTCTCTGTGGTTTCTTAAGTTTCTCCAGGTTCGCTGTTGTTGGGAATAGTCCTGCTAACTCCCAAGGAAGACCAGGAGTCCTTGTGTTCATAGGAAACTCAGTGCCTAATCCAGCCCTCTTGTGAACTTACACATATTCATACTTGTGAAATTAACTTGTAAGAAAAGACTTGAAATGGAAAATGTTTGTCACTGCAAGCATCTTGTAATTACTCACTTATGATTGAGAAGGGATTTTCCTCTGTGTCTTTTAACTAAGATGAAAGTAAATTTACCTTTGGTGTGAGCTATCCTGCAGAACCAGAACAGTTTCTGAACTTGCCTCTGTGTCCTTTAGAAATCATATACACAGTTGTGTGTGCCTCTTACCTTGCTTAACGTATGTACTCGCTGTAGCGTTTTCTGCCTACATAATGGCTGCAGGTAATTTTCTCAAGTATTTTAAGGACACAATTCAATTGCCGTTGACTTCATTGGAAGCTGGGTCAGACCCTATAAAACGGCCAGTTAAGGGTTCTTTGATAAAAGGAAAAATAAATTCACTGTCAAGCAAGTCGATGTAAGTGGAAGGGACAGCTGGCTCGTGCTTGTATGAGGTTATTGCCTTCTGTATGGTTTCAGGAAAAGATTAGCTGGAGGCTATTAGTTATCTGAATCACTCCCTTCATAAAGTCTAGCCGCTAGCTACGTGAGCAGGGGGCTTACAGCATTATTTCCAACTGTTGTAGTTAGTTAATGCAAAAATTTACACTCTCCAAGAGCTGGTTTCAAAGTGGCTGGTTCACGACATGTATGTCGGCAGCGGTGTTTGGTGTGCCATGCACGCGAGCTGCCAGCCTCAGGGCTCAGCCCCTGCAACAGTCACTCCTCTGCTCCTGGAGCAACGGCCACTGTCTGACGCTCTCGTCCTGTGATTAAACAGGAATCTGTTTACTGAATGATTTCTACAGCTGTAAAACCAAGCAGAACACATGTCCAGAGGAGTGAACAGCATGTCATAAATAAGGAACAGTTTACTCATAGTCTCTCCAGTAGCTGATGAACCTGTAAGGCACAGGAGGGCTTTTGGAACTAGAAACTTCTGCAAAGGACAGAAGCAAGCTTGAGATCAGCGATTCATCATTGCTCGTGTAAAATCAGCAGTGTGCCGACACATCTGCACAGCTCAGTGTATGGAGCTGTTGTACAACTTGCCCCAGAAAACTTAAGAATGAAAAAATACTGATCTCCAGATGGGTTCTGCCTCTGAATCACATCTAGGTAAGGGAGAAGACTGTTGGCCAGGAGATGCCACAAGAGGGGGGTCTGATCTGAAGCCAGGACCCTGGGCTGCATGTGGAAACAAAAGCAATCTTCCCTGCCCTCAAGAAATGTTTGTCAGCTGCATACCATCTGACCTGATCACTGGGTCACCTGAAGCGATGAGGACATCGCTCCCCTCCCATGTCCTTTACAGCAGTTGTGAGGAGGGAGCTGGTATCGGCAGCGGTGCAGACTTGCATTCCTTCGGCTCCGCCACTGCCAAATGTTCATGTTATCACCGCTGTGGGGAAAGGTGTGTGTGCATCAGACATCCAAAAAAAGCCCCTGAAGTTGTTTGTGGCTATTCCTTAAAACCATGAATTTTTTTCTGGGTTTTGGGTTGGTTTTTTTCTGAGTTGAAAAACAAAAAAAAACACATTAGAATTGTTAGTGATTTTGAAGAAAATGAAAGTAAAAGCTTTTCAGGAGGAACGTGTGAGTTCTCAAATATCCCCAGATTATTGAGACATACTTTGTAAAGGAAGACTACATCACGTTTCTTCATGACGTGGTAGATTCTTCTGTCTGCATGAGCCACTATCTCCGCCTGCCTGTTTGTCATTTAGTTACTAATCCATAGAAGTAACTGGTCAGTTTGATCAGGATTGGTGAGAGAAGTACCCTCTAGGCACATTTCCTCCCTGTCACATGAGGAAAGCTGAAGACTGCCTCACACCCGTTTTTAACCATGTAGAAAGGCAAAACTCTGTCCTTGAGGTAGAGAGGAGGCAAAGTCCAAACATTTTCCTTTTCTTTTTAAAGTTAGTCCAGCAGGTTTGCCTGCGCCGGAGATGAACTGCAGTCAGTGCACACCTCTCCCACGTGCTGCCGCAGCGTTCCCATGCAGAACGACATGCACAGGGTCCAGCTGGACGTCGGCTCTTCTGCTGACACCCGAGCCAGGGAAAACTCCGAACTGCTCTACCTGTTAAGGCTTTTCACGGAAGAAGACATGGGTCAGCGCTGCCTAGCGCTGGGTTCAGACAAGCCCCCCAAGGTGAAAAGGTTTCCCCAGCCTTCAGGAAACAAGCCATCCTGCCTTTCCAAAGGACGTTATTCACCTGGACCAGAGAGACAGAGTAACACATGTGCAGTGAATTTTCACTTTAAACAGCGAGGCAGTGCAACCTGGCAGAGGCTTGGAAAAATGATGACGCTCATTGCATAAACAGCTTATGCTTATTATTGGCCGCACATCCATTTAAACTAGAAAATAACCTTTCCCCAAGCTCACTGTAGTTTTTCCTCTGATTGTTCATTCCCATTTGTTTCTTCTGCTGTGTTCTGAAAGAGAAAAGAAACCTGGTCTAACAAATTAGCCTAGCATAGCAGGATGCAGATTAGCGGCACGGGTACCTTGGAGTTTAGGTAAGTGGGTTTTTCACTGAAAAATGCTAAAGCGGTGTATGAACAGATTCAGGGCTTGTTGCTACAAAAGGATTAGGTCCAGCTCTCTTCTAGAACAAACTTGAACAAAGACCCATCTATTCATCTTTCATAAAAAGATTAAGCAGACTGATTTATTATGTATTACAGTAGTCACACACTAGAAAATTCTTTCCAAAGCAAATGCACTTTTTTTATTCAATTTAAAAAAAGAAATTTGTAAACAGGAACAGACAGGAACTGCTACGTTCCTAGGCTGATCCAGTGTGAACACGTTAATCTCCAGTTTGAAGGTAGTTGGCAATTCTTTGGCAGGAATATTATTTATTTAATTAATTAGTGTGGAAAGAACCATTTGGCTTCTTTTCCCGCTCTCCTTACAATCAAGAGCTTTTGCCTGTTGGATGCTCCATCGCTTCTTACATCCCGCATTTGCAGCCTACTCCCTTTTCGCTTATGCATGATGCTGTCTCAGTCTTGTGAAGCAAGTTTAATCAGCAGCAAGCTAACTCTCTCTGACTCTCAGATGCTCTAGAAGATCCCATGGTGTTACTGCTAAGCCATTAAGAGATCATTCTTTTCTCAATTAAAACTTCTCTGGGCTGGTTTCTGGCCAGCAGCAGTTTCTTCAGCTCATAAGTTTTGGACCCTGGATGGAAGGGTCCCCAAAATAAGCACTGGTCCTCCCCTCTGGAAGCCCCACAGTCCATCTGAACATAAAAGCCTGGTCAGCAGAGAATGTCCGATACCTTGGGACACTCCAACAATTTAATGTGGAGACAGATGCCCTTTTGGGAAGTACCTGGGGGGGTGGAGGTGTGTGGAGAATTATAGGGACAAGGTTTTGGTCAAATGTTAGAAAACTTTAAAAAAAAATATGTGTGTCGTGAACATATTCATCTCCACTGAGATACGGGAGGGTCTTTTCTTCAAGAGCTACCCCATTCCTAATGGGCACCAGGAGCAGAGCAGAGGGCTCGGAGGGCGGGCACAGCCAGCAGAAGGAAATCATTATGTTGGGGGTGTTTCTTATCAGTTCTGCGACTTGAAACTACCCTGAAGAGACGTGTTTCGACAGAGCTCTTCACACTTCCAAACAAAAGAGCTTTTCTCTCTTCCTTCCCCCTCGCCCTCCCCCCGGTTGGGATGTATGGCTGGAGAAAAATGATTGCAGGCATTGTCTGGCAACAACAGCCGCAGAGCCTCCTCGGGAAACATGTTGGGTCAGGTTCATGAGTGCGCGCAGAAAGAAAGAGAGAGGGGCGGGGGGAGAAAGCTCCCTGGCCAGATAAATAACTCGCTTTTGGAAGATGCTTCACCAGCGTTCCCACTGTTATATAACGGCCCCAGCCAAGATCCAGCTCTGTCAGTTGTTTAGTCACTGGTACTGGGAGAGGTGATATGCTAACAAAACTATGCACTAACAAGCATCTAAAATGTGATGTTTTATTAGTTCTGCAGTAAATAGAGGGGAGATGCTAACAACTAATCCCTGCTCTTAATTTAATTCACATTGCGAACATGAAAATGAGGAGACAATTAATCTCTCAGCGGCTGGATCCTCTCGCTGACCCTATGCATGTTTGCATTTAAACAAAAGAAACTGAATTACTGCCCATGCGTTGCTGGAAAAAAGATGCCCATAGTTTTGTCTGGGTATCGTGACAGAGGGGTTTAATGTAACTTGGAGAGATAATTTGAGTATAAAATGGGGGGCTAATTAGAGCAGTAAAATAATCAGATGTTAAAAGAAGCAAATACAGTGTAACGGCTAAAAGCCCAGGAGCGGGAATCCGGCCAGCTGGGGTTCTGCTTCCATTCAAGCATGCTGTGCAACTCTGAGTAAGTCAATAAACCTTGCAGTGCTTCAGTTTGACCATCTGTAGAATGGGAATGATAAAAATATTATTCCCTGTCTCCCCAAACTGCGGCGAGCCATTGACATGAGTACTGAGTCAGAGTGCTGTGAGCTGAGAAAAGACAGATTTAAACTTTCCCAAAGTTCAGAAGTTTGCCTCCAGTTCGTTTCTATCTGGGCGACTCAGCTCCACCTTTGCCATTGTCAACCTGTTCCCCTCCCGCCTGCGAGGCTGGCAGGTGTCTGGTGGCCTAAGGCGAACACTCAGCAGACTGAGATGCATTTACGTCTGCGACGGTGTCGTTGGGAGTCGAAGAAGCACGTGACGCTTTGGGAACTGTGGCAGCAGCGAAAAGCACACACAGCTGAAGATGAAAAATTGAAGCAAAACCATGCGACTAATAGTTAAATTCTTTACATCCTTCTGAAATCTCTCCCTAAAGCAATCCCCTCAAGACCCTACCAACGCAAATCTCACGAGCCCGCGTTGTGTGGACTTCGCATCGTGACAGCATTTTTCCTCATCAGGTTGTTCTGCAGCGCTCAGATGGAGCATGCTCTAGAGCCCAGCATCGCCCAGGTGCCCCTTTGCGCTGATCTCTCTGCAGAAGGACCGTGAAGTGGATGCAGAATGTCCTCAGGGCACGAAGCTGCCCACATCCCCAAGGCTAGCAATGCCAAGGCTTAAGCATACGCAGCGGAGGGGAAGCTGGGGCACATGACATGCTGTACAGTTTAGCCTTGCTACATTATCTTTGAGTTGTTTCTAGCTATAAATTGTTTTTCCTGTTCATTTTCATCTCTGATTCCAGGCTGTAGTTACAAACAGAAGTGCTGAAATACAAATCCAGGCTTCCTGGTGTATTTAGCTCAACGTTGGAGTCTCCAGAGGTTGAGACAAGTTCCAGAGATGATTCCAACAGTTTGCTCGTTGAAAGTAATTTCCAGATCTGCGAGTAGTTCAGAAGGTGAAACAATCCATTAAATACACTCATGTGCATACACACATGCACAGAATATCCCCGGGGCAGTTAATGGGGCAGAATGTTTAAAAGGCACCAGGAGCCCTGCTCAGTAAAGCTGCAAAGGCTGCAACAGTTTGGGCATCAGCTTCCTCACAGGCTGCACTGACATTTCTCACATCTCCTGCATGTTACATGCAAGCCAAAAAGCAAGGAAAAGATCAAAATGTACTTTTTTTCTCAGCATGTAAATTCACTCATTTTGCACTCAAAAGTAATTGTGAAAAGAAATATACACATGCAAAATGTTTTACTTTTTCCTGGGTTTGGTTAACAGTGAGGGTTTTTCCACACAACCCTCACTAAACGTCTGCCGTATGGGAAGGGCTTATGCTGTGTTGTAAACAGCAGGTTCAAATCAAGGCTAAACCAGTCCTCTTAGCCCAGCCAAAGCCACAGGGCTCTCGGAACTCCCATCTACTGCAATATTGGAAACAAACTACCGCACAGGACATTGGAAAGGCTATTTTTTCACTTTGCTGCTCTTATATGAAGCCATGTTCTTTCAGCTACAAAATGGGATGAAAAACCTGACACAAAACAAAAGGAGGAAGAAAAAATCTTTTCAGTTGCAGAATTACCTTTTTCATGGTCTTAAGTTCACAGTTGTGCAACACAGTGAATTTAAAGAAATTTTAAACAAACTACTAAGTTGAGAAGACGGTTTCTTTACATGCCTTACAATTCTTTCTTTCTTGACATACATATTATTTTGCATTTGGCAAGTTGGCAGCCTGATCCCTGAAAATCTTGTTTTAGCTACCTCAAAGCAATTCTAAAGTTCTGAACTGAGTTTAAAAAAGATCTGTTTTTTTTCAGATCTGATGCTGCAGGATTTAATCCTGGTCTGTACACACCTATTCTGCAACACTCAGTAAAATCTTGGGGGATTCTCCATGTAGTAAGTTGCCCATGAATTTCTGAAAGCAGGGTTTTGCCTTTCTTATCTTATTGTCATATCATTAAATACCTTTTTTTAAATATTTTTTTAAAAAAATAATAAAGCAGTAGGAGTTTAACACCCAGTCATCTGCATGCCACTGAAGTTCGGAAATACCGAGGCTCCTGGTTTACTCGAAGACGTTATCTTTCCCGCTTTAGATTGACAAGACTTAACTGTCATCTCACTGTTTGTCTTTCAGTGCATGCCTTGGTCACTGACAGAGATCCATGCATCCCATGTATTACAGTGGCAGGACTCCAAGGCAGTATTTGGCTATCAGTTTATTCACTAGATTTTTCATTCAAAATCCCTCTTGAGCTTTTCAGTATGGCTCAAATAAATTATTAGTTGGCTTAAAGTGCTGGCTGTAAATGTTTGGGCCTTTATTTGAGCACTAAAAAAGGCCTGGGAACTATTTCAGGGAAAGTATTATTAACAAATTCTATGTGATAAAAATCTACTATTTGTTTTGGGTTTCAACCAGGATTTTTTATTTGGGGGGAAAGGCAGGGAGGAGGTTGGTGGCAGGGAGAGCCATTCACATCAAAAACAATGTCGTAATTACACAGAGGAGAGAGCCTGTCTAGAAAACAGGATTTTAAAAATTATATAGAAAGCTCTATAGCCAAAGAGGGGGATCACAAAAGATGGTAGTGGAGGCTCTCTGGCAGCCAAGCCGGTGGCTGGGTACTGTCGGAAGCAGAGGTAAAGGCTTCATTAAGAAAGCATTTTGGATGGTCAGCAGGCATGCCCTGACCTCCAGGGAACGCGTTATCCTTATCAGCTCTTTGAATACAAATCAAGGTGCAGGCGTTCCTGGGGTGTGGGCACCACACACTGGAGTCCCCCAGCAAGGTTCCCTCAAAGGGCGATGCCCACGGTGTTCTCCAGAATCACCCCGTGCAACTGGATTTTCCCAGCAGAGATCCTCAGCATCGTCCCTCCGCACGCCAGGTTCCCTCCGCGCGGTGCCCACGGTGCGGTGTTAGCCTGGCCGGGCACGGCGGTCAGGCCGCGGTCACTGCCGGCTCCGGCACGCAGCTCCCTGTTACCCCGCGCAGCTTGCAGGCCTCCTTGTGTTTCTTCTCGAGCAGGGATGTTCTTGGTAAACCCGAGTTCCATACAGTCCTCAAGAGACAATCAGGGCTAAGATTTTTGACCCATGTCTCATAAAACCACGTGACCAGCTCTTGCTGTTTCATTCCCCTCTGTATTTTCCGTGGTAATCAGATCAACCTGTACAAGACTAGCTAAACAAATTGGGCTATAGGATCAAGATGGTTTCTTGTATCGCTGAAACTGAGCAACACCAGAGTTTAATGGAAAATTTTCACCTCTAATAGTTGGATGGATTTATATTTTCCATCCATTTCCACAACTAAAAGCCTTGGAGAGGCTTTTTTAGCAAAATTTGAAAAAGTAGACGAGCATTGACACTAATTGACTGATCAGATGGAAGCGCCTCCAGGGCCAGGCCTGACCTGAATGCTCCTGGGGCTAATCCTAAAGTAAATATGTTGTTAATAAAAAATAATTATTCTCAACTGTGTATTAAAATCAATGGCAAAGGTCTCACTAGTTTTAGAGGACACCCATCCTATCATGTTTTCACACAGTGCTCCCAAAACACAGTCTGCTTTGGAAGACTCCTGGGCAGGACCTGCTGCCTGCTCACCTTGGGCAAAGCTGGAGATGGCAGGGTGTGCTCAGCCATCCGAGGACCCTACGCAGGGGTCCAATGACGGGCAGTCCTGTCACTTCGCAGCATTAGCAGCTGCAGTTCTGTACAGGGAAAACCAAGCTGCCTCTCCAGGGGGTTCTGCTGGAAAGAGCTAGTGAGGGGCACTTACAGCCACGGGAAGCTCTGCAGGTTTGTAAATGACTTTACAGCCCGCAGCCCTCGCCACAGGCAGCTCGTCAGAGGCGCACTCTGAAACGCCGCCCCAGCGAGCAGGCACTTGGGTCAGCATCTCAGCAGGGCAAGCCAGTGCCCAGTGAGGACTGGGAAACTGTCGCATTTGGTTGGGAAGAGGGGATGTTACTCAAAAATTAGGAAGTCCAAAGCACCTGATTTTAGATAAAGCTGGCAAAAATTAGCCTTTTGGAAAAAAATTGAAGTGCCATGAGCAACCTCCGCATTGTGGCACGTGAACAAGGCTACTTGGAGAACATTTTCAGTCCAACCTTCTTGGAATCACTGTTATTTAGACTTTTTCATCATGATCAGCATTTTAAGCCAAGGAGACTGAAATGCTGTGCTTGCTCTGTTTCATTGTCTTTTTATTCCTCTTAGGCGCTTTGGGATAATGATAGGGCTTTTACATTTTCAATGAAATATTTCAGTACTGCCAACATTCATTATTAAGCTAAAGTCGTTTATGTGTTTCCAAATGAAAATACTTCACAATTTCCACTCCTTGAAATATCTCAGTATTTTGAGACGTTAAAAGAATTGTGATAAGACATAATTTCCAAACAACAGAAACTCTGTTTACTGACCAAGGCAAGTAGTGACAGTTGTCTTTCCTGTAGTAACCAAAAGTGCGCTGTTGGAGCCAGGTAACGAAGCAGTTTATCTCCGATGTAAACATATTCTGGTGTTTATTGTGTGTACTCATCTGGTGGTTCTTGGGCACTGGGAGCACTTTGGAGCCTTACCAAAACTTTATAAGGCATATCCCACTCTAAGACTTTGCTGTAGTTGTGTGCAACTTTAGCCATCTGACCTGAAGTTTTCCATTTTGGGCATCTCAGACTGAAATTTTGTGGAATGTTTCAGCTGAAAAGCTTCAGCCGTTCCAAGAAGAAAGTTAGGAAGAGACACGTAATTTTGCTTGTATTGTTGTGCTTATTTTTAAACCTTGTGTTTTGAGATGCTCTCCTACATCCATGCTTAGGAATGAAGGCTTCAAATTTGTCTGGGAGTTGTCCTAATTTCAGGTACTTTTCTTCTTTCTCTTAAAAAAAACCAACCAAACAAACAAAAAAACCCCAAAAAACAAAAAAACCCCCACAAACAAACAAACAAAAAAAACCACCAGCCAGCCAACAACAAAATCAATCCTTGACTTTCTCTTTGCCAAAGAAAGAGCCTCTAAAATCACACGTTCTCAGGGGGGAGCAGGGAGTAGAGGCACTGGTCTCCTCTCTTTTGCAGCCAGTGATGGGACACACGGGAATGGAGTGAAGCTGCATCAGGGCAAGTCCAGGCTGTGCATGAGGAAAAAGTTCTTCGCTGAGAGGGTGGTCAGTTGCTGAACATGCTCCCTCGGGAAGGGTCGCAGCACCAAGCCTCTCGGAGTTCAAGGGGTGGCTGGACAATGTTTCTAGTTGTGTGGTTTAGTCTTAGGTAGCCCCGCAAGGAGCAAGGAGTTGGACTCGATGACCCTTATGCGTCTCTTCCAAACTGAGATGTTCTATGATTCTAAATAACAATTTTCAAATTAAACTACTTGATTTTTTCAGAAGGAATCTGCTTCTGATGTAGAAAAAGACTTGGGTTTTTTCTGAAGACAAATATAATAGATCTTTACTAAAACATGTGTAACTACTCTTTTTTCCCTTTTCTTTTTTTAGTAAGAATGTGTGAACTGCAGGTCAGATGTTTAGAGAAACCCATTAAGTGATTGTTTACTTTTTTGCTGAGGCATGGCCCAGTTTGTTGTTTCTGTGGGTGCTGAGGACTCTGCAGAGAAATAGCAGAATCCAGACTTCCTTCACCAAATAGGAAATCAAAATATGGAACCTGATTTCCTAAGCTTGATTTTTCTAACGCTTGGAGAAGCAAAGCCACAAGTAACTATCACTATGCAAACATACATATTCTTGCAAGAGGCTAGAGGCATGTTGCTCCCCTCCTGTGCTTCACCCTCCATGCCCAATGGCTGCATGCTGCTCTGATGTCTCAGCTTGTAAATACAAATTTGAGTGCCTTCTTTTCATTAGTAAGCATAGGGTTAATGAAGGAAAATGAAGCTGATTTGAACGTGAAAACTTTTGCTCAACTCCTAGCTTTTGCCCCAGATTTTTTTTTAATTTTTTTCTTTTTGTATGAGCACAGGAAAGACATTTAATCCTTCCGTATCTCAGTTGCATATGTATAAAACAGGAATGAAAATACGATCGTTGCCCCACCCCTTTTTTTGTCTTATCTCATTCAGATCATGCATTTTGCCAGGCAAGGGCTGTTTCCATCTGTGGCACGCAACTCATCCCACAGAGCCCACCAGGGCTCCGATCTCAGACAAGGCCTCTAAGTGCTATTAGTGTGTAGTAGTAGTAGTAATAATAATAACAGCAACAACAACAACACCAGATGGAGCTGAAATTCTGACAGACAGCTCTAAGCCATTACGCGTTTGGGAGATGAAGTACAGCCGAGCCCAAGGCAGCTATTTCTATCAGAGACAAAAGTCAGCAGTTTGGCAGGGTGACCGAATCTGGCGTTATGTAAGCTGGGCTTTGCAACTTCAAACCGTGACTGTGTTTACGTATTTTTTATTTTTTGCCTCCATCTCCGCACGGTTCAGTCTGCGACTGGCACTGGTTTAGAGCTGGCTCGCTGTGGGATCTACCCTGCTGCAAACAACATTTGGAAATCTGAAAAGAAGGTTTCTTTAATTAACTGAAAACCAGAGCCCATAGTCTACTTGATATGAAAAATAGACCAAATTATAGTGGTATTCATAGCCTGCTGGAATGGTTGGTTGTTTTGGAAAAAAAATGTTTTTAAAGGAGGCTTGCCAAGAAACTGTTCTCTCAGGAAATGATAAATGGCGGTTTGGAGACTCGCGCGGCCGCACTGTGTGTATGTGCCTTGGTAACTGCTGACTCAATCGGGCGCCTCCTGATCGCTCCCACATTCACAACACGGGGAGTTTGCAGCCCTGTTCACAAACTCATTTCTGTCCTGCACTTCGGGACCTCTGCACATGACCTTGGGATTGTTTTATTTGAAAACAATGCAAACACACTTCTTCAAATTACACTGCAGATAACCTTTCAGTTATTGTTACTTTTACAGCATATGCTAAAAACCTTGCAATTTCTTTTCCAAAACTATTGTTTCTTTGAAGATACCCTGCCAGATTTGCTGTTTTCTGTCTCGCTTTTTTTTTTTTCTTTTATAGTATGTTTTCTATGAAGTTGTGAAGTTTTAGGAAGTTTAAATAACAGAAGAATGAAGACATGGCTAGAATTTGCATGACAGGGTTGATTTTTTAAACAGTAAAAGAAAATGCTGTCTCTGTGCACTGAAAAAAGGTCTGCTTTCAGCAATGCACCACTTAGTCAATGAGTTCTTTGCAATGATACGTGCTATTTACTGTATGCTAGTACTATAGGGGATGTGTTGTGTGCAAGTGGACAAGCCTTTGGAATGCACTCTTCTGAGTGCTAACAGTGACCCGTGTTTTCAGGCCAT
Organism: Falco peregrinus; assembly: GCF_023634155.1. NCBI lineage: Eukaryota > Metazoa > Chordata > Aves > Falconiformes > Falconidae > Falco > Falco peregrinus. The sequence goes on along the minus strand of NC_073729.1, from coordinate 1,847,444 downwards.
TTATATCACCTTAATCCCATTGACATCAATAAGTTTACTCCTCATTTACTCTGGGGTGAAAGAGAAGCGAATTGGGACTATTGTTTATTTAGGAGGCATTGTTGTAAAACATGTCCCGTTCCTGAGTCACAGTGGGGGGAGAGGGAGACTCACAGGGGTACACAGAGCTCAAGGCATTATTTTTTTTCCTAATGTTGCCTAATGAATCTGACTGGAAAAGGTCACACAAGTAGTAGAAAAAACCTGCATCTACATGTCTGTGAAAATTTATGCTGTGTGCTTGTGAACTACTAGATCAAGTATGGATGAAAGAGTTTGGAGATAATTTGATAGAAAATGGATCAATTCATTGCCTTTAGCATGAACGTTAGAGTTTCTAGGTATCTTATGAAGAATTTGTGTATCTGGTAATTTGCATCCTTGAAAACCTTCTTAGCATTCATATAGGAGGCCGCTGTGAAAATGCTGAACTTTTCAAAGATCCCTTCTCTGCCCTTGCTCCTGTTCTTTGCTGTTTCTGAGCAAATTCTTCTCCCGCTGTCTCTACCTCCCCGCTGGATGGTACCATGGCGCAGAGCAGCTGTAAGCGCCAGGGTGGAGAGCCTGCCCACACCGTACTCCCTGCCCTTGGTGGGAGCCCTGCTACTGAGGGCAGCACAACACCTTGGAGCGTATTTAGCTGAAGGAAGCACCTACCTGGAGTACCTTTCTGCTCCGTGATTTCCCAGTGAGAAATCTGCTGGTGGGTTCTATGTGCAGTCTGGCAGAGGCGAAGAGGAAGGGGAAACACAGCTATGTCTGCCCCCTCTGACCGACCTGGGTTATGGATTATATACCATTGATTCTTCAAGTGCTGCATATCGAGCTAAGGGAAGCACCAGCACCGATTAGTGTCACTGTGAGCAGGGATTGTCGGGGGAGAACCACAGATGACTTCAGCTAGGAACTCCACCAGTGAAAGAAAAGGATGCTGACCTTGGCATTGGAGTTCCAGCATAATTTTAGCACCTATGGATGACAAAATGAAGAAAATGAAATTATTTGACATTTCTCACATGCTTACAAGTTTTGCCAGATTAGGTATTGGTATACTATGAGAGATGGGAAAAAATGTCATTTACATGCAAGTCAGAAGAACTTATGCTTAAGTCTAAAAATAGTGCTAAACTTCAGGCTTCAACAACAGTATCTGATTACTCTCTTAATTTTCTCTATTGATTCAAATGTTCTGGACTGTTGCCCAGCAGTGGGGCATTACAGCCTTTCACCTTTACAGACTTGAGAGTGAGTGTGTCTCCAGCGTTGCCTGGTTTCGCAGCATCAGTGACTGCTCTAGAAATACGGTGACGTCTGTCTCCTGGGGTGGCTGATTTAAAACTTTTGCCATGAGCAATGACCCCCGAGTGAGTGAAGTGCGTAATTAGTACAGGTGTTCACTGTGCTAACAAAAGCCTGTTTAGGCTCTGGGACTGTCTGCAAAGACTAAGTTCATGTCATTTTCTACACATGGCAAGATTCTTTGTCCGGCGCAGATATACAAGCCCTAAATTAACTGTAGAATTATAAATAGACCGTAGTTGCAGTACACAAGGAGAGAAACCTCATTTTGACCTCTTGTATTGTGCAATCACTGTTACAGAAAGTTATAGACTATGTGTTTCACATAAATACATGGATCTTCCTCCCTGAAAAGCTCCCTGGGAGTCGAGGGCACTCAGAGAGTAAGGGGAGCGCTGAGCACCTTGCAGTGCTGTGTCGCTAATGGGTTTGACAAAGTCTGACCTATGTGAAAAATTCCTATAGAAATGTTTCCCTGGAAAATAATACTTATTGCTATGTGTCAGTTATATGTGGAAAAATACTGTGATTTAAACAAGCTTCTTCTTTAGCCAGGGGCTTCTTTTGCTGTTATATTAGATGCTCTGTTGTGCCGCAGCCAGGGGGAGGGGGGGGTGGGGGTGAGAAGCAAAGAATCAAGATAAAGGGATATTTGGGATGATGTGTCTTTATCTTTGCACATCATCTGCAGGCTGTGGATTTTTAAGGTTTTGAGTCAGTAGAACTATCATACAAATAATGCATATGGGAGCTGGTCACACACAGTCTTCTCCCTTGTACACGCGAGTAGTGTCTGAGCCGGAGAGGAGTAAGTGCAACCAGACCTCCCCTGCCTTCTTTGCAAACCAGCTTTTAAAAGGCAGTGTCAGGCACTTGTGTTGTCACAGCAGTCCATGTCCCCTCCAGAAAGAGGCATCGGCGTGGTTATGGTGGGGCTTTGGGTGGGTGGGTGCCAGTGCTGACTCACCAGCATTTTCTGCCGGACTCAGGTGAGTCATTTCACCTTCTGTTGTTTCCATTTCCTCAGCTGTGAGTGCCGGGTGTCATAAAGCATTCTGAGGCTTGGAGGTCAAAAATGACCACAAAAGCACGTGGTATTTTTATCCTTTTTATTATTCCCACTGTTGTTCAGCACCTATCTTAAAATTTAAGTACAATTTGAGAAGATTATTTCTTGATTTGAAAAGGCTGTTTGTTGCTTGAATATATAGATCAACAATGCAGGTACTATAACGTACAAAGGAGCGGCTTATACCCAAAGGGAACTGTGATGCCTGAGACTGAATTAAACCCCTTTCACATTTCAGAGCTTATATGTCAAAGCTAAAATTGTTAGCCATATCACATAAAGCCATCCATGAAAATTTAATTCAGGATGGTGTGAGCATTTTAATCTGTAAAGTCCTTAGTATGGGCTATCTGACAACCTTTTTTTCAAAGGTTCCATGATTCAGGGTGAATGGATTTCGCCAGAGCAGCTGATTACTCTCTCTCTGTTGGATGGGGGGAAAGATACTACTTAACAAAAGAGATTAGCAGAAGAAAGAAAATAAATAACTCCATAGTAAATTCTTTCACGGAAAATACGCAAAGGGAAAATAAGGAATGCCTGCAGCTAAACCACTTTGTGTGTGACACTTGGATCTTCCAAGCAAGGCACGGTCCGGCTTCTGTGAAGACAAAGGCTGGATCTCAGGGAGGAGCAGGCTGCCGCGTGCCTTGGGCAGCAGCACGCCGGTGCTGCAGTCAGTGCTCCCCCCGCAGTGCTGCTGCCGATGGCGTCGTCCCAACGGATGCACAGGACAAGCTTGGCTCTGTGGAGGACCTGCCTTTAGATGACAGTTAAAGTGATGTCTCTCACCACCTGCAACCACCAAATACCCTGTAGCCCTCTTTCTCTTAGACAGGGCCGGGTAGCTTCTTTCTGCCACCATATTGTCCTCCTCTGCCTTCATCACGTCGCTGCTCTGTTCCCACCTGCCGAGGCTGTGCAGCGCTGCTGTGTGCTGGGAGACAGGTGCTGCCTCCCACTGCAGCGAAGCCGCAGTTTGTTGCTGATCTAACAGGGGCCAGTGCAGCCCGTAACAGCAGGGGCTGGAGGGAGCGATCCAGCCACGTCTCCATGCTCCGGTAACGGTTCGGGTGGGAGGTGGGAGCAGAGAAGGGAAACATCACAAAGGTTCATCTGTGAGACTGTCAGCTCCTCTGCCTGAAGGATCTTCCAGTATTTCATCATGTCTAGACTGTACATACTGTGTTAGCTCGTGTAGAAGCCTCCTCTGACATGGGATAAAATTACAAAGCCCAGATCCTTTTTCACTTTGAACAGTAATGATCATCGTCATCTTAAGCATGAACAACCCAGGCTACTGCCCATGAACCAGAAGAATAGCAAGAGGTAGATGCACATCTAACATCTGGAGCTGGGCAGATCATTTAGGCTTCAAGCCTGTCATGATGATTAATCGTCCGGGAAAGGCTGCGAGCCTTTTGCTTCCACCGCTGAGCAGTTGCTTATGCTGCCAATGGAGCCACTTTTTGAGTCATGGTTTACCAGCCCAAATGAATGCCCAGCCTGGCTATATCCCTAGAAGTTACCGACAGAGAAAAGCACTAAGGATTTTTTGTTATCTTTGTCATCCATTAAATATTTCAAACACGTTATTTTATCAGAAGCAATTGTTTACTTTTGAAGTCATTCTAGCTGAAAATGTTTTGAAGAAGAGCCTTGACATTTTAACTGACTCAAAACCAGAGGGAAACCTGCAATGGAATCAATTTGGAAAGTTTACCCGTGCAGAACTTGTTACTGGCAGCAGCCAAATAATCTCTCTCCGTTTGCAAAATGAATCAAGCCCCCAAAGTGTTGGGAAACTGGCTTAAAGCCATATGGTTGTATTTAAGGAAAAAAAAAAAAAAAAAAAAAGGAAATAGATATCAGTCTTTAAAACCGAGTGTCTGAGACCTCAGTGTACACAGAAGACCTGCTTTCAAGGTTTCCTCTGCAATAATCTTGGTTAGAAGCTAACTCTGGAAATTTAAGCTGGTATTCTCGCATAGCTGGTTGGTTTCAGAAATTGAAAATTGAAATTTAAAGAAAAACGTCTAAAACTACAAAAAGCATAACAAAATAATCACTTCATTTCCCGCGAATTCAACTGGCAGAGCTGCTGAACTCCTGCAGGCATGGTAATGACTTTGTATGACCCATGAAATTTGACTGAAAACCCTTCTTCATTAGCAGTTGGTTGCCTTTGTTGTAGTTTTGCTCCTGGTATCCATAAGATCTACTAGTTTGCCTTTATGAATAATACCATGACAGCCAACAAGCAGTTTCTTTTCCTTTTAAACATGGGTTTCCACTGGTAAATATATTACATTCTAGTTCACTCATTGGTTATTTGCTGACTTGTGATTGATTGTATCCATCTCTTTGAAGCTTTGAAATTTTTCAAATTTGAATTTTTGAAGCTTTGAAGCAGTCAGTGAATGAAGGAAATGTGGTTTTGGGGTGTCCGAGGCAACTTGATTTTACAGGGTGAAGAGCACCTGCATCTTCTCTGGATTTCAGTGGTTCTTCTGGGTGCCTACATTTCTACAAAATGAAAGCATTTTTATTTTTAGAGTATTCTGAAGGAGATATTTCCGAGGATATGATTTCAGTGGAATCAAACAGTGGTTGGAAAGGCCGGGGGAGTCGAGTGGGCTTGCAGACTGTTTATCACCAATAAATTTCACCTCTGATCTCTGTGCAGCCCCTGGCAATGAAAAGTGCCTTTGGAATTGTGTGTGGTTTTCTTTCGTTCCACTGAGCTTTCCCACTGAAATTTTCTGTCTTGCATCTGTGTCTTTGTAAAGCTTAATGCAATGGCAAACAAGAGGCCGCCTCCTTTCTGAGGAGCAGACTCGAGCACACAAGAATACAGCCCTGGTTTTGTGTGTTCAGAATGGGTGCAAACTTGCCACTTTATTTATCACCAGGATTTCTAACCTTCACATGCCACGGCCCATAAATGACTTCTCCGTAATAATATTTATCAAAGTATTTCTGGTCTAATTCATGCTGAGCTTGTTCTCTAAAAATTTCTCTTGAAAGAATCTTTTTAAACATTTTTCTTTTGAAAACAAATTCATGACCACATCAAACAGAGATTCATGTTGCCGTTGGTTTAATTACCAGCAGCCCTCAGGGAATCTCAAAACTCACTGTTGTTATAATTGCTTCTCTCCCTTTCTCTCCCCCACTCCTTTTCCCCTTCCATTTTTGATTGCTGCAGAAGTCACTGTATGGTTATTAACTTTGTGAGCTCATTTTTAGGTACAAAGGAGTTTGTGTCCTTCCTTGCCTGTCTAGTAACTACAGATCATAAATAATGAGTAGATTGTGGATTCTAAAAAAGGAAGTGGCCAAAAATCTTTTTTTGAAAGCCCAGTTGAAGTCATCTTGGTTTTCAATGTTTCAAGCAAAAAGCAGAGAGCAGTGCCCTTCCCTACTCATGTCATACCATGCCATAAGACCACATCCATAACCCATAGATGTGTCTCACCTTCTATTCCAACCAGAAAGCCCAGTGCACCTAGCTTGGCTTTATCCCCTTAGAAAAGCAGTATAGATACCTCATTCGGGTGAAGTGTGAAATCTAACATGAGCCATGCTGACCTAACTCGATGTGATACATGGCATATTTGCTTAAAAAAAGAGCAGCAGTCTCAAATCTGTTTTGAATTAGGAAAAGTGTTTGAGAGAAAGAAAGGAAAAAAGGGACCGTTTTGTAGCAGGCATCTGAAAAATAACAGTATGGAGGAAGGAGGAAAAATTGTCAGGCAAAGACTAACAGTTAAAGCTGAAAAATGTATTTCTAACACGGGGGGATTATGAGTGTATATGTTATTCTTTGTGGTTTTTTAAAATAAAATCCTGGCAACTTACGTGCATACTATGATGATCCAGAACGAGAACAGCTACCCAATGGTGAAATTATCAGCAGTACTCCGGCAAGAGGTTATTAGTCATAGTCTCAGTATCATACGAGAGCCAGAGCCAAGGATTCAAGAAGCAAAACATTCCCCTTTGGAGAGAGGTCAAGATTAGTCACTTTTGTTTTCTTTAATGGGGGGGGGCTGCTGGTTTGCTTTGGGGTTCATTTTGTTGTGGAGAAGTGTTTGGGATGTATTTTTATGCTAGTTGGGTCTTTTACTTTTTTGTTTTAACCCTAAAGTGTTGTAAATATGCCACTGTCCCACACTGGAAATGGGAATCTGCAGCTAGGGGAAAGCTGTTGTCTGATAGCCAGGCTTCTGACAACAAAAATATGGAGTGAAATTCAGAGGCTGTACTGCCGTGATTAAACCAGCAGAAAGAGTCCTCCAGAGTCAAGTACCACGGGGAGTTTTCTTCACATCTGTGGAACTGAAGCATCTGAAATACGAGTGCCTGTTAGCTGAACAGAAAGCCTGTATCTGCAGATACAGGTACCAGGGTGCTCAGCCGGGAGGACCCAGCATAGGAATGTTTGGCTGAACGAGAACATGAGTGAGAATGAGAAAGCAATCAGTTTTCCAACCTTCTGTCTTATTAAAAAACAGAAAAGCATTTTGAAGTTTTCTTTGAGATCTGAAAATCTGCCCAGGAGAGGGGAAAAGATCATTAAGGTTTTGTTAGTGCTTCTCCTTCCAAGCCAACATTAAAGATGTTCAGCGTATTTGAAGGTGGGACGGTACCTTCACTGCCACAGCCTTCCCTGCTTGGTGCTGGCAGTGCGGGCATGTGAGGGGCACGCAGGGGCTCCCACAGTGCTTTGGATAGACGATGCACTAACGACCACCCTTTATTCCATAACTACATCCACACAATTGCATAAAGATAAGAGTTTTTTCCTGGTTTCTTAGATCAACACTTCCCTTATATTTCTCATTATCTCAAGCCTGTCTGACATCCTCCCTAAGGCTGGATTTCAATTTAAGCATAATTTGGGAAACTGTTTATGATGATGGTTCTAGATGGATGTCCAGTGATTCTTGTGGATACATAGACTCCTCATACTTTTGGTATCATTGATTCACTTGTAAGGAAAGAATCCCTCTCTTATTGCCAAATTGTGTCTTACTTTAAACAGAGACGGAAGACAGTTGTGTCTGGTCAAAGAGATATTATTTCCCGAAGGTGGGGCTGTAGTAAATGAAGATAAGCAAATTCTTGAAAAATCCATAGTATTCAGTTAATAGGGGGAAGGGGGGGGTGGTGTGTATCTTCTTTAATAGCTTCTGATAAAAGTTATATTTAGAGACGAGACCCTAAACTTCATTTTCCTGGCTTCATGCATTGAGAGAAAAACATTCCAAGCTACCTCATTCATCTACTGATACTCTGTTTAGAGGAAAGGGTTAAAAAAAATAAATACCTGACCTTTGTAATATTTTAGAGAAAAAAATGCTGTATCCTGAGGCAGTGCTGGGCCAAAGTCTGTAGATTTTGGACACTATCCTAACCTGAAAATTTCCATGTGTTTCAAGCCTTGTCTCATTTATCTATGAGAGTCAACCACAAATGTTAACGGCTTGGCCGTGGCCCTCCGGGTGCCAGACGGCTGCACGAGCCCCACGCACACGTGGGCATGCAGCCAGTGCCACCAGGCCGGCAGGGCTGCTTGGGAGCTGCGGGAGCCACGGGTGAGCGAAGGGGCTTCAGGGCCCAAAGCTATACCTAGAGCTACTGAAAGGTTCTCAGGAAACACTGATTTCCATTGGTTTGGGTGTTTTAAATAAGCCAAATATTTTTGCAAGGAGTTGTTAATAGCAGCCACAAAAGCACTGAACCGAGGCCACCGTTCCCAGCACACTCTCACCACACGCCAGCCGTGTCCAGTCTCTGCTCCTTACTATCTCCTCCAGCCACATCCCCCGTGGTCCTCATGTCTGTCTTGACTAGCAGTGGTTTAGGTCATCCCCTTCCAGTTGTTTTTCACCCTCAGGCCTGTCTGAATCTTCTCCGTTTCTAAAGTAAGCACTGCCCCAAAAGCTTTCTATATTTTGAGGTCTTGTACTCTGTAACAGTCCCCAGCCAAGCGTATTTCACTCTCCCGTAACTTAATTCTTCCACGTGCCAGTGTCCTGCTGACCTCCTTCTCAGAAGGAGAGGTATAGACTCATCTTACCTTGCTTCCTTTACTCAAGCAGCAAGTTACAGCCACATCACTTTATGAAGGTGGCATGTGCAAACCAAATCAACTTTTGATTTCTGTTTATTTCTCATCATTTTTAAGTTCTTACAGGAACTGCGATCTCACACAAGCACAGCGTCTGTCATTGCCGCTTGTTTCTTTGTAGGTATCATTTAATAGTTCCTCTTAGACCCAAAGTTTTTCCTGCTGCTGAGCTGCAGCATTTGTTCGCACAAGGATTATTTACCCGAGTTGTACGTGAGTGGCTGGAGATAGTCAAGGCCAGCTGGGAAGGTTTCCGTTTTGTTGCATAGCATCTTCTTCAGCTACTGCTGTTCCTAAAGGCTGGTCATCATTTTCATTTGGGGAAAAGCAGTGGTATCGTAAAAAAGGCAGTTATAAAAACATGCTGCCAATATTCTGTGTTTGGTAACACATATGCTGTGTTTTATACTATGTTACTTATTTAATCACATATTACTGAAGTGGCTTTTTCATACCGGTTTTTCAGCATTTGACCTGTCAGGGCATGTCTCTTACTATTGTCATTTTCAAACAGAATTCAAGGGAGACATCTAATCTGAAAAATGGCATCATGGTTGTAACCTACACTCTTCCAAGAATCGTGAATATCCACATGAAAGAAATGGAGCTGAGTGAACAGTTACCCAGAGATGTCATATTTCCAGAAACTTTGAGGAAGCCTTTAGAAAAAGGTGGCTTTCATTTGGGGAAAAAGACATTCAGAAAAGAAAAAGACAATTCTCTGCAGTAGTTACTTGCTTATCAAAATTGCTTTCCCAGTTCTAATGAAAAGAAAGAATGCATCAATCAACCCTGCCATTTCTCCTATTTCCTATAACTTGAGCATCTCATACCCTAGAGCTTGCGCTGCACAATCAGGACAAAATTCCTCAAACAAACAAAAATTACTTTAAAATGCCACAAGTGTTGCAGCCAGTAATCAGATCGCCACATACTGGTGTCGCCAGTTTCCTTTACTTCCCAATGGAATTAAGAAAAATCCGTGACAAAACCGAGTTCCCGTACAGTGCATTAGGAATTCACTGTGCCAAGTCAGGCCGGCTGGTGTCAAGGTAACTTCTGGAGAATCGGAGCCAGTGACTGGTGCACAAATCTTGGTTGTTCCTGAGCTCTGACCCTGACTCAGGGACTCAGAAGTTTCTTCCCAGTCCCAGGCCATCACCCTCTGTTGGAAGCACAAGCGGCACACCCTGGTGTGTGTGAATTTCCAGCAGCCATTTAAGGGTTACTACTACAATAAATAAGAGGAGGTTTTGCACTTTTGAGAAGTGTAGGGGAAATATTTTACTATAAAAATATAGAGTAAGATGAGACCAGGAACAGTTCGTTTACTGAAAAAACAGAACAATTTTTAGTATCTCAGAGCAAAGATTGGCACCGATAGCTTTATGCAAGAGAGCTGAATCTGGGACACAGCATGTAGCAAGTGCCTTTCTTTCCAAAGATGTCTTTTGTCTCGAAGTTAACCATTTTATTTGACAGTAAAGACAGTGGTTACACTGTTTATATAACATTTTCATTGACTAGAAAGTGACTTGTGACATGCAGCCTTCAAAACCTGCTAATTCCATTCCTCAGAAGCTCAGCCTTTTATCTGTCTGGCGATGAGTCATCTCACAGTAGAGGAGAGGGTTTTCTCACCGGCTCCGCTTCCTCTGCTCCCCCCCAGCCACCGCACACGTACGCCCTTCTTTGGCCAGCTCTCAAGAGAACATGCAGACAGTCTGGAGAACAAATCTCCCTCCACGCAGATTACGTTCTCCTATAAACACCTCAGCGACGGGTATATAACCTCCAGCAAGAGTGCTGCCTCATCTCTGGCAACAAAACAAACCAACCAAATCCAGAAGCTCTGAAAAGGGGGGGTCACAAGAATCTGGGATCTTGGGTGCTGTAAACAGAAGACAGACTCTTCCCATGATTTTTGAACAATCATGCACCTGAAGAAAGAAGCTTTCTTTAATAATACCGAAATTGTTGGTCTCTCCTGCCACTTGTTACAGTTCTAGGCAAATGTTTAAAACAAATTTCTGTGAAGGTTCCAATACCTATCCCTGAGCTTCTCCAGAAAGCCACTCCTAACGCCAAATTTGTGCTTGTCCACAGGGCCCTCAAAACTGAAGCATTAACTTTTAGAAATATTGAGATACCAAAATGCGTAGGGACTTAGCAAGGAGAAGAGCCAGGGAAGCTGCTCTCTGAAGCTTCCTCGCATATTCTCAATAAGTTATATAGGGTGGATCCCACCAAGGAAAAATGTGATTTATAACCACACCTCCTCTCACAGAACACACTTACCATTTTCTTGAGTACTGCCTGACAGTGATACCTCCCTTTATATTGTTGCCATTAGCAGGTATCATAAGTTCAAGAGTATTTTTTACCTCTTATCTTTTCTTCAACTGAGTTGCTAGTTAGTGTTCATGACAATGATTTTGTTAACAGAAAGGACATTTTTGTGTGTTTTTCTGAAATATAAAGCTAGCTTATTGCTGAGTACTGTATTGAATAGCGATCATGTTAAGGAGTCTACACAACATTGCTTATGAGGATGCCCAGATGAAGAAAGCATCATTTTCCTTCCCTACAGGTTTGCCACACTGCAGAGCAATAGGGTCCTCCTTATTAACAGGCCACCAGGAGTGATAAACACCTGAAGATCTCCCCAGTCATCAGTTATTTCAAAAAAGTGCCTTAAAGAGTTGGTCCACTTTGAGCTAAAAAGCTGCACCCTCAGGAATGAATGGTACTCGAGATAAGTCAGGGTAGCAGACTTGGGAGCCTAATGTTGGAAAAGTAGCTGAAATTTTCCTTTATCACATTTTCATTCAGCCAAGTGTCGCTTGCGTTCTGGTTTTCCTCTTCTCCTTTAGCAGCTTCATGCTTGGCTTTCTGTATTGAGAACCAGCACGGTCCCCTTGAACCCACTGAGTGAGCACTGTGCTGATAAAAAGATCTCTTGATTTAGCACAAATCATTTGTTTAATCAGTCAACCGCATTTAGAACACAGGTAGTTATGAACCACCATTGTCTCTAAAGGGACTATGATTTTTGCCCTTAATAATATTTACTTTTGAAATCTCAGAATGAGAATGAAGGTGTACAGATGAGACAGCTGTAATTGACAGCGGTAATCGATGCTGATCCCTCCAGATCACGGAGCAGCGCCTGGCAGAACTTATTCATCATTTGTGGACTTTGTGGCCTAAATTGTGCCAGACTCCAAATTTTGTCTTTCAGCTTCCCCGCTGTCCTGAATAACCATGGCTGAAAGCACCGCTCCCCTCAGCTCTGTAATCCCATCTCTCCTGGCTCCTTCCCAGTAACTCTCTACAAGCGGCTTTGGGAGCGGGTCTCCAGAGTGCTGCTCTTTTGAGATGCTCTCTCTTACAGGGGTACCTGAAGGAGGCTTTCCTCCAGATGTCCCTGGAGCCTCTCGGGCTTCTATCTGGTTTGTTTTTTTAAAAAAAAGCAAGACAAGACATTCAGTGTCACATGTTATGTTCTGAATCGCACCATGAATTTGTTAGTGCGTAAAATTAAAGGTCATTTAAAATTAATATAATGTCAAGATCTGCAGAATTTTAATGGGTAAATTGTTGATTATTTAGTTCTCACCTCTCATCACAAGAACAGTCTCTGTCTTGTTCGCTACCACCACCTGGAATGCTTTTGATACCTTTATAAATGTTGGCGTGTCACTTGATAGCCATTGTAGAGGACTGCTGCTCCTGGAAACATGACCTAAGAGGACTTTGTGGTTCACAGCAACCACATCATTGCCACCAGTCCATCACGTGAGATGTCAGAGTAGTCAAGTGCCTCTGTGACTTCTTAGGGAAAGCAAAAATCTGTTCTGTAGCATAGCTAAATTTCTTCATGATGTGCCATTTCAAGATTTGTGCTCTAATCTTTCAGCCTTTGTGAAGAACTATTTGGTGGTTTGTTTTTTTTCCCCTAGTGCACTGCGTAGATGGGATTGGTTTATTAATTTTGAAGAGCTAGGTTCAAAACTTGTTTAAATCTGCCTCTCTCCATCTGTGCTTAATCTATGCCTCATGGATCTTTTTTTTTAAAAAAAAAAAAACAACTTATCTCAGAGGATGGAAAAATCTTGTTTTCATATGATATTTCAGTAAGACTTAGGAATAACTGTGGTGTGTATTTTCTGAAGGGTTTCAAGCACTGCTTCCTCTCCCCAAAAGCTCTAAAATACAAAGGAAATTATTTGCATATTAAAAATTTGATTATCCAAACCTCATGCTTCTAATGAAACATAAATCAGCTAGAAAGAGCTTACTTAGTTTTTCCTAAAAGAAACAAATCAGCCTGAGTTATTTTTCTGTATAATTAACACTGTTTGCTGCCTTAAGTACAGGGATCAGAGTTGTCCAAAGCAGTTAAGATTATAGCAACATCAGCAGTTTTTCTGTTTGCTTTACTTTTATTCATTCTGGCATCACAGCTAATTTCTAATCAAGGAAGTGTGTTTGAAAGTTTGGGGGAGATGATACACTTCTCCATGCTAAGTGCATAAAGCCAGTTTAATAAAAAGGGTACTGCTCACGATGACATTTTTCTAGTGGGTATGATCATCTCTGCAGCAAACAAGGAAACGATGTATTTCGTGATGTGTGTTTGGATGGGGATGGGCGGATTGGGCACGCTAATAAGCAAGCCTCTTATTCTTGCACATCAGAGGCCTGTGATGACGATGGAAGTTGCCTTCTGGTGGCTTTTACTTCTCTCTTTAAAACGTCTCATACTTTAAGCAGACAGCCCTTTGGCAGAACTGAGGACGGGGGCCCGTCATCCCATTGCCACCTCATTTGCAAATGTCATCTTTTCTGGTCCAGCTCCAAGAAGCATGAGCAGAGCAATGTACAGAAATGCAGACTGCTCCTTCTCGTGTAATATCCAAAGAATACGTTACTATTTGGGATTGATGAATCAGTCCGAGATTGATCCAGAGCCTGCTGAAGTCACTGGAAGTCAGCGATTGCCAAAAACTACCACTGACTTCAGTGTGTCTTGGAGCAAGCCCTTCACAGTGCAGAACTCCCTGGGAAATGAATGGATGGCTTTATTGGAAAGCAAAACTGATCAAACAGCAATTAAACAGAACTAGCTATCTGGACCTCCCTCCACAAAAGCTTTGTGGCTTCAGAGCCCTACCCCAATAAGCAGGAACATGGAAGACGAAGGTCTACTTTTTATCTGATGTGGCTCAGCTCAATAGCAACTAGCTTCTGCCTCTGCTTCTGTGAGCCTCCTGCACTCCACAGCTGCAGCAGCCAAGCCTTGTTCCCTAGGAAAAATTAGACAATTATCTCTGGGAATTTATTTCCCAGCAAGAATATTCACATCTCACTTCTCTCCAGTACTTCATCACCAAGATGCACAGCTGTTGAAGGACTATCCAGATCTCAGTCCAATCTACTGTCATGTTCAATAGCTCATCACTGTAAGGGTTTCATAAATGCACGTTTTCCAGATACATCTTCAGCCTGTTTTTCCTTGGTAATCCCTGTCTGAATCGCAAATTAAGGTATATATATATATATATATATGTATATATATATGAATCCCCCCGTTAGTTTAGAATAACTAACAAAAGGACATTTCTTGTTAGAGGAAGAGTTGCCCTTTGGACTCTGAGGATAGCTGTTTGTCTGCAGTCTTCCACCACGGTCCTTCCAGTGCAGCTGGCTCAGAAAGCAAGTGGTGCCTGGCCAGCAGGGTACGCAGGAATGAGATCTTTCTGCAGGCTTCACTAGCCCTGATCTCTGCTGTCACGCCTGGAGCATCACGAGTTTGCCATCCGTGCTGGGCACCGCTTGGGTGAAGCATGCCTTTTTAAGGGAGTGAACAAATAGTGATGAAATTAAAATCTGATGATCTGCTCAATTTTCCATCTGTATTTCCTTCTAGAAATCTTGAACTTATGTGTTCTTCAGCTTCCTCATTTGAAGAATCTCATCTTTCAACAGCCATTTCCATCCAGAATTGCTAGTGTTTCATGTACCATCTAGGGTGCTTTGCCTAATGTTTTCAAAACCAGCTGCAAAGTATAAATCTCTGGCACCTCATATTTTTAAATCACTGTATCTGCTTCCCTACCAGTTGTACAAAGTCTTTGAAAAAAACACAGCATTTTCTCTACAGTGGAAAAACATTTTAGTTTCTGGTGAAATCCTCCAGGTTTGTTGAAGTTCTGCTCAGCCTTACTGTCTTTTACTGTCCTGTGTGATGCTTGGATGATAGCCAGGCATATATAAATTGCTCCCACTCATGCTCTCTCTGGCGGTTTTATGTGCCTTTCACTACTTTTTAGCAGATATTTTAGGCAGCAATTTATTCCTATCATGGTTTTTTTGGTTTTTTTCTGCTTATTTTCTTTTCCCTCTTTAAAGCGTATCATCTTTTTGTCTAGAATTTACTTAGGATTTTAGGATCCCTGTGGATCAATGGGCCAGACCCTACCATAGCAAAACTGAGGTTTTCTTGTTATGCTTGCAGAAGAGAGCAGGGGGCCGTAAGGCAGACACTTGCTGCCCAAGTTCAATGTTTGCTGTGCCCAGGGGCAGGACTGGGCAGGACGGCGAAGCTGGAAGCGCCCATCTAGCCCTCAGGACCTCTCACTCGGTGCATTGGAGTCAGTGCAGAGAGGAGGCTCCACACACCAGATAAAGGGGAGACGCAGGTTACATCTTGACTGGGAAAGGCAAGAAACCAGAGTCTGAATCTGTGGTGCTCCTTGAAACATTTCATTCTTGACTCTCCTCTGAGTACAATAGAGTCTCAGTTTTGGATAAATGCATGGCCTAGCCTCTGTTAGATACCCTGATTTTTCATTATATTTTATCCTAAATATTAGAAGGAAGGGAGAACAAGCAAAGAAGAGGAATTAAATAATTTAAGGAGCTTCTGTCTAAAGGCAGAAGAAGATGCGCATTATGGATTCAGACTGAACCTTCCCCTGCAGCCACCCAGAGGGAGATTAGCTTTCACCCTTCTTAGAGGAGTTTCTGCCTTGCTGCAAATCATGTCACTCGAACAGCAATCCTGGTGAACGCCGTGGCGCTGGGGGGTGACAGCTTAAAACTGAGTCAGTCCCCACACGCAGCCCTGGCCGCAGACGTGCGCAGCAGCAGGGGTACCCGCGGGCAGTCCCTGCCCTGCGCTGCTGAGCCAGCCCAAGCATCACAAGGAGCATCCCTCAGTCCTCGCTTAGAGTTGGTGAGTTCCCAGCAAGTAGGGCAGATACTTGCTAGACCCTATTGATATTATTAAGGCATATAAGCGTGTCAGAAGTTTTATCATGTTTTCAAAAAAATATGGACACAATAAAAACAAAGACCAACAGAAACTCAGATTGGGGCTTAGTTCTCTGTCCCAGCACATCTCTTTACATGCCCGTTTGTCCTGTGTTCACCCAGGTGTAAAATGAGGGTCGAAACACATCCCAGAGGTGAGTATTAACAGGCCTGTCCTCATCCAGCTCTAACCTGGTCCGTTGAATTTCTAATGCTCTGTTTGACGAACCATGAATCTGTGGCGATTTCATAGAGGTTGTCACGATCCCAATTAAGGAAACTGTCATTTTAATATCGCATTTGTATCACAGGGTTTGTTGCCATTTCCTCACGTGCTGCTACTAAAAAAGTGGCCCTTTGCCTTTGTAGGTTACACAAATGGACCAGAAGCTGAACCTCATTACAGATATGCTGCATCACCTGGTTTCCCGTCAGCAGGGGGATCAAGGGAACAACAGAACCTCTCAGAGAGGCAACAATGTCAGTTCGGATCTTTTCCTCGCTAATAACACCCTGCCAACCTACGAGCAACTGACAGTACCGAGGAGAAATGAAGATGATATATCCTGATGTGGTGTAAGTTCAGGTTGGGTTCCTCCCACTTTTCTCCTTTAGATGGGACTGAGTGTTGAGAACCTGGGAGGAACGAAGTTCATCGGCCATCCAAGACAACACGCGACTACTGTATCTATGCCACTAAGTCTCAGATACTCTCTTCCAAAGCCACTCGTAACAGCCAAAGGATTGCCAGGCTGTCTTCTGCCCAGCAAAACTTCCAGAAGCACCACGCTGATTTTGTTCACAAACAAATGGTCACAACTCGGTATTTCTCAGAAAGACCAAACCAATGTAAAGACGGGCAAAATGGCAAGGATTTAGAGCTCCTTTAATAATAATAATAGTAATAATAATATTCTAATAATACTTGAACTTAGATGGAAAAAGTGCATTCTGTTTATGAATCTGCAGATAGCAATATATTTCTACTAATAAGGTTTTTTTAAAAAATTAGGATAACTTATGTTGGTTTTATTGTATAAATACACACTAACATTCTAAAGAATGACAAACCATATACTGAACAATTTTCTTTTTCTGTTTTATTTTAACGTTGCTACATAAACAGTTATCAATAATGACCAGATTTTTAAAATCTGTTTTTCTTCAGGGAGGAACTAATCCTTAATCTGGAACAATACTATTTATAGTGGAAAGTGCTATAGATTTTTTCAGATATCAGGTTTTCATGGGGAGGCAATGAAGTATTACATAGAAAAAATGATTCTGCTTTCTAGAAAATTGTTGCCAAAGAATTTATATATAAATAGAAAACACGGTGGTCTGAATGTACTTGTCCTGAAATAACTTTTTAAAAAGAAGGCCCACTACTTCTTAAATCTATTTTTTAGCTTACAGTTGCCAAGAATAGTACAACAGGCTGAAATGTCTGGACTTGCTGGTCAAGTGCTTGAGCTGGCCAGTTCCTGAGCATCCGCAATCCTCACAGGAATCGAGGCCCCAGTTTGGGAAAGCATCTCTCGTCCAGACAGCATATATGACAATGTGAATAGTTTCCAAAATGATGTCTTGAGAAACTCAGCTCTGTACAAGAGTCATTTGGTACTGAAAGGTGCCAGCTCTAGTTCAGAGGACCGCGGGCCTCACCCACGGAACTGAACCCCGTGTGATCTCTGCCATAAAGCCAGCAGCATTCGGCTTGATGGGGTTTTTCACATGTACAACATGAGCAGGATTTGGGCTTTGATTACGAAGGTTGAAATTCAGCCCTGGCAGATAGTCAGCACCTGTACCATGTCAGCCCTACTTTGCACGGGAATATCCTTACAGCTGACCATGTGTCAGGAAAAGCTCTTTAGTCCAGCGTGGTGGTAGCCCATGCCACTGGCAAAGGAGGGAGATGTTGGCAGATTTATCAGCTCTTGCACTTTGAGCATCACACGTCCAGTGGGCCCTGTTCCCCTCGCTGCAGAGCCTGCACCCCACGCTGTCTCTCTCCCTCTCCTGGAAAACTGATGTCCTAAAGCCTTGTACCTTTGCACAGCAGTTAACGTCACTGGGCTTTCATATCTCTGAGCAGTCTGAAATGCTGATGTGTAATGATCTGAGACCACAGGGAACCTTCTCACAGTGCTGTGTGCATTCCAGGCTTTCTTTCCAACATTTCATCTCTTTCTCTTGGACTGCAGAGAGAAGTATACTGCATTTAACTTTACAGATTATGTTACAATTACCCAGCCTTTCTGCTGTACAGTAGATAAATGTTAAGTGTGTAGAAATTTACAGGCATAAACAGGAATTGTATCTGGGCATTATGTTTTATAGAAATCAAAATTGTTGTCATGATTTTAAACATTTTTCAAATGAGATTCACTATGTAATTTCAGGTTATCAATCAGCCTGTTAATTTCCTAATAAAATGCAGGACAAGAGTGCCATGTCTTTTGGTTATTCTAAAATCCAGACACTTGATACAGGAAAGCTGTCAGCTTTGCTTTCCTTTTTTTCTCTTAGCCTGCTGTTCAGCGTACAGATGCGTTATTTGCGATGCAAGACTGGAAACCTGCTGCTGGTTCTTCACTAGAGAAATAACACAGGACTTAATCAGCTGGGGTGGCTTTGGGGAGAAAGGTGTGTCTTGTAGCCTGTGCTGGAGGCAGCCAGGTCCGTGCATGTCTAGGGGCATTGTATTAACTAGAAAATGCATCCATCCATTCCTACATGTTTGTTCCCAAGACCATGGCTGCATTTTCAGTTTGGCAGCTAGTCTCAGTGATAACAGTCTGGCATAGCAAACATTTCATGTGAAAGATCATTTCCCTTTCTTGATGCATCCGTTGGTTTATTTCCATCTGAAACTCACTGTTACCAGAATCCTGGGAATAACCAGGTTTTACAGATTCTCAAGGCTGGTGGTGAGTGGTCGCAATGTCGGTCATTCCTCACCTGGGTCCAGCTGATTGTGTCAGAAGAAAGAGCACCGGCTCTGAGACCTGCTGCCTCAAATCTGATCATTCGCCTCACCCCAAGGAAAAGAAGATGATCCATTTTCCTGGCAGAAGTGGGATGTCATAAAATGAGCCCTCCAAACGTGCTGTGTCGCTGCTGGGGCTAGCCGTCCCCAAGTGCCCCCAGGGGACAGGTCTGGCCTCTCTGCCCAGAAGACCAGACTGGATTTATCTTGCCTGCTGGGGCTTCATACCTCAATGACTTCTCCTGGAAGTAGGCACCTCAGCATCTTTCTTTCACAGAGCATTGTGGACCAGCAGCAGCAGGAAGATGAGCTGAGCAGTTCACCAGTAGACAGGGCACAGTGAGTATGGCTTCCTGCTGAAACCTTACCTGCCAATGTCTGCTTGTCATCTGAGCTGTCCAGAGCAGGGCTTTTTAAGTGGGTAGGAAATGTCTGTAAATAGGCTGAGGGGAAGCTAAGGAAACTGTAAGGTAGGCAAAGCCTTGACTTTATAATTTCCTAACCTGTTTTTGTAAACCGTGTTAAAATAAAGGCATCTGAGGCTGCTGAAAGGAGTCACTTAGAACAGCTCAACAGCAGTTTGCGTATCAAGACTGGTGTAAGCTAGGCCTGGAGCCCCATCCCTGCTGAAAAAAATAAAGGGCAGCTGAAAAAAGGTCATCTAAAAAAAACATGAGCTGGGTCAGCTTCCCCAGCCTAGCAGGGTATGGGTGCTATGCCAGATACGGCAGGTAGGAAGCCAGTGAATAGGAGAGGAGGAGAAACGAGTGTCTGCCCAGCTGAAGGTGGTGATGAAATCTCACCCTGCCTCAGTCTGCAGCAGAGGCAGATGACTGTGCAAGTTTGCAAAAAGAAAGATTAATGGGGGGAGGAGGAGGGAGGTGTGTGCAAGGGAGGAGGTTTGGGAGATGAGCAAAAGCACAGGCTCCTTGTTAGGGGGTTGTGTTGGGATTCAGGAGACAGAAGCACTGTGTCTGGCCTCAGTGTTAATCTACAGAGTGACCTCAGGGCGAGTCATTTCACCTGTCTGCCACATCTGTTCCCTCTCTGCCACGCAACCTACTCTTCTATTTAGACCACAAATTCCTCGGGACAAGGACGGCCCCTTTCTATGTGTTTGCGCACAGAGCCTAGCACAAAGGGACCTGCACTCTGGGGACTTGAGGTACCACTCTCATATAAATAATTACTCAGGAGGCAAAAGCCATCCTGAAGTCCTGCTATATCCAAAGCCTTTATTATTCTGAGACCAAATTTCAGAGTTGGAAGTACCTCCTGCCAAACCGACAGTCAGAGGATGATGGGGATTAGATCCCCTTTGACATAGCATCTTACAAAAGAAGATGAGAAGTTCAGCCACCACTCTGGTTTAGTCTTGTGTTTTAAAGCAGGTTCATTTCAGAGCTATACTAGCTGAGGCAGAAATCTTTGGGTGTCAGCAGATTAAATAGCCATTTTACTGCAGCAAGTTAAGAGCTATTGTTGCTAGCAGATACCTCTAGGCTGATTTATCAGCCATCAGTTCTGAGGAAGGTGGAAATATTCCAGGGCACTGAGCTGAAAAGGTCTGGGCAAGAAACAAATTGTTCTTTGAAATATAAAAAAGTGAAATACAGGAAGATTTTCTCTTCTGGGAGTTTAAAGGCAAAATGGTAAAAACACTTTTAGGCTAATCCTTGTGTACCCGGCTGAGATGGGTATTACTGTTCTCATTTTACTGATGGGGTGGTGGTTTGGGAAGAGGAGGGGCACTGAGAAGTAAAGCAAAAAGATTAAAGGTCTGATGCAACTCCCGTTTGTGTCCTGCCCTTGTGAAAATGTGCTTGTGTGCTTCGTTTTTGCACAGGAGTTGGGCTATTGCCTGCAGCAGGACTACTCAGCCCATGTGGGTCAATATAAGTCTTTGCAATTTCAATACGTGTGGTAAGGATGCCTTTCGTGGTCTTTCAGTGGAAGCTGAGCTCAGCTGCATATGCAGCATGGCTTTCCTCAGGCTCACAGTCCTGTGAATCCACATGTTTCTGTTTCCCATTTCTGTTTTCAAATTATTGCTTTATAATACTCATGCATGCCACCGGCATTTTCAAGCCACAACAATTAGAGGTATTTCTTTCCACTTCAGCAGTATGCATTTCCTTACCTACCACACTGGAACACATGCAATGGAATATTTCTGCACATAGAGAAAAGGCTTTATAAATGCCCCCCCAATTTCACTTAAAATAGCTTACATTTTGCGTCCTGGGCTCCCTGAGCAGCAGCAGCTGTGAGGAAGGTGCACGAAAGGCAGCAGGAAGGATTTGATCCCATGCAATGATTAAAAGTTGTTGAGTTCAAATTGAAAATAGCAAGTAATTCTATGAACGCTGGCTTTTTTCTGTCTTGTCCACAGGCTGGCTCAGATGTCCAAGAAGTGCAAACTTCAGCTGAAGCTTTTTTTTTTTTTTTTGCTGCTGCTGCAATGTAGAACAGGTTTGTTTTCTGTGTCATTCCCCTGGTGCCCAACGAGATGTGCATTCACGCTCAGCCTTTCCTTGGCGAGGGCACTGATAGCGGGCCCCTCTCCCTTCTACCTCAGTGCCTGTTTTCACAAACTTACAAGAACTTTTGTAGATCTCTATCCTTCCGTCGAGTTGAACAAGGCCAACAGGTTCAAAAGTTATTACGGGGAGGCAAAACAAACACAGCGTGAGTGCATTAACTTTGTTTCCACAGAAACTAGGCTAAAGTCCTCCCTCCCCAGACCCAGAGGTCTGGAAGAGATGTAACCCCTCGCTTTGGAGCAGAAGGCAGCCTCTAACTCCTGGGGTTAGGAGGACACTTGCAGAAGGCATGTTCTTGGGAGCTGGTGGCTTCTGCAAGGCTTGGTGCCCCTTGCTCTTGGATCAGCTATTGGAAGATGCTGGAAAATAGAGGGTTTCTTATTTTGCTCCCAATGACAGCAACCTAAAAGCTAACAGGACAAAATGCTTGGCGCTGCAACAAAGAAAACGCAGGTGCTGGATAGGCACATTATGAAACACGTCCATGCATGTTACAGTAATACGGCGTGGTGTCCGGTGAAAAGATGTCTACATTGCTGGTGAGGGAGCGCTGCCAAGGAAGGGCTGGCCCCAAAGGAACGGCATTGTCCAAGTTTGCATCGCTGCTGCATGGGCTGGCAACTGCTGCCTGTGGGGAGAGGCTTCCCGGGAGCCTGGTGTGAGGCATTATGCTCCCTGCCCGTGGATTTGCACCTAAGAAGAACTGAGCTATAAAGCCAGTCTTGAAACCATCTTGGAGCTGCATTTACTTCAGAGCTAGCATTGCTCTGGCGAGCTGCCCAGGGATTTAGGCTCCGTTAATCCAGGCTTGGCTCTCTATGGCAGACACCCATGGAACAAAGGAAATAAAACTTCCACAACCCCGGCGAGTTGCTGGTCAATCACTTGGCCAGGTGCAGAAAGTGGGCTAGGCAGCCTTCAGCGAGCGCTCTGGGATCAGAGAGGGGCAAACACCCGGCGGGGGTGAGCAGACAAATCTTTAAAGGTTTTCTTGCCATAATTTCCCAAGCCTGGGAGCGTCACGCTTTGAGCCCCCAGTGCCTGTGCATTTTGCACAGCCTTTAAGGCCAGCTGTGCTGAAATGCATCACTGCTGCTTTCTGTGCCGGCAGTCTTAGAGGGAAATAAAAAGTAAGAAGCCACGGAGGAAAATAAATTCAATTTTCAGTTCTACTGTATGTTACATCCTTAAGAGTATATTGATCACTTATTCATAAAGATTAATATGTTAGATAGAGGCATTAAAAGCACTACCAGTGCTGTAAGAACGATAAGCACATATGAAGTATTGGGATTACAAGTAGCTTGTGAGATGCTATCATCTGCAACTTCTGTTTCAGCATTATCTAATAATTTGTTAGTCCTAATGATTGCTTAATGGGCTTATTAACTGAGCTGTCTATAAACGGAACCTAAATGTAAATGTGATTCAGGTTTGACTCTGTTTGCATCCTTGGCCCTTACTTGGCATGTAAATCTTCTGCTTTGATCCTTTTCCTTTTCCTTGATTTCCCTAGGGATTTCCTTCTAGGTGTTAAATGAAGCACTGGATGCAGGTTTGGTGGGCAGAGGGATACACGCCCTGCAGATCACCTTCAGGAACCAGCAGGGAAGAGTTACCCACATGAGGACTGATTGCAACTGCACAAGGGAGTTTTCTTCAGGCCACAACATCTTTTTGATCATAGTTTGTCTTTTAAAACCAGAATGATAGAAGACGGACTCACTGCTGAAACCCTCCTCCGCCCATGCGGACTTGCAGCCAGTGTGACGTGTGTTCACTTACAGCCATCACGGAGCAGATTTTAAATAACGCATTTGCTTAAATGCTTGCAAATGTTACTCTGTTATTTCAGTCAGCAATCAAGCAAGCATTTTGTTTTCCATTTATTTTCTCTCCTGTGCTGCAAAATGGGGGGATCCTTAGCAGCCACAGGACAGAAACCAGAAGCAGGGAAGCAGAAAGGTGCCCCAGAAGACAGGTCTGCCATTAAGCAAGAAGTACTGCCACAGGCACACATGTTTTAGACACTGTTTCATGCAACCCGAGCATCGCTTTCACTACCCTGTCTTGATCTTCTTGCCCCCAGGCACCAAGCCTCAATACACCTTTGAAGTACCCTGCAATGTCCTGGACCTGAATTTCCCTCTGGCTCACCCACTGACACTGCCGGGAGCTGCTCTGGGCTCGATGGGAAGCTGGCGGAAGGCAGCGATGCTTTTGGCTGGCTCCGGTGGCACTTGGGACAGGCCTCTGGGATGTCCCCCGGTGCCTGCGCCTCGTGGGCGCGTTGGTCGCTGCTCCTTGGCATCACGTAGCCTGTGATTAATGTTTCCTTCCTACGCTCGTCCTTCAGGCTGCCGCAGCTCTGACTCTTTGTTTCCCTCCTTCCCCCCTTCCCAGCTGAAGGGGAGAACAATTCCTGGAAAAGAAAAATGCTCTTTCCCTCACGTTGCTGAAACCTTCACGGGGAGGAGAGAGGAGACTCTGGAGAACATATGGCTAAAAGCGTTTGGGGGTTTTCAGATGGTAAATGACCAATGAGGTCTCAAAGGGGTTTTATTTATAAATGATAGACTCCTGAGAGAGAAATAATTGCTGCTCTCCCAGGCGTAAAAAAGCAATTCACCTGACATAAAACCCAGGGATAAAATTAGCTAAATGAAAGCTAGATATGGCAACTGTATTAAACTTTTTTTTTTCTTCCCCCTCCTGCTGAATGGTGAATCATTTTAATTTTGTTTTCCCCTCCTTTCTTGGAAAGAGAAAAAAAAAAAAAAAAAAAGCCAAAGCAGTGCCTTGGGTCTGAAAGAACAGATGGTGCCCTGGGCGGCCCTCTGGAGCACTCTGCGGCGTGCATTCCTCCACTCCGCCGCTCAGATAACTGAGTTATACAGCACACGACCATCTGGTGTATGACACATCTTGTGTCCCCCAGACAATGCCCCAGCAAACCTCTTCAGGGGAGAGGTTAGTTTCTAGGGTAACAGCAGCATGTGCAGCTCCAGGCCTTATTGAGATTCAGGGCTCCTCACTTGTCCCTATTCTTCTCCTCCCTATTGTTGTCACTTGAGCTTTTGCTGCTTGGTTACTCCGAGACTGACAATATCCATCAGTATTTTGTCCCCGGCCCAGAAACTATTGTCTCCAAATTTTGTTTCATTATTTATGTTTTCAATATCCAATAGTTGGCTGAAGCATCTGCTGTAGAGTGATAAGGCAAGTGCCTATTGAGGAGGACCGCGCTGCTGCCTGACAACGATGGTTTGAATTATTTTGGTTGTGGTTGGACAAGCCTTTGCAAAAGCCAGGGTATCCGTGAAGCACTGAGGTGACTTTATTTATTTGTCTGCCTCAGCTTTTTCACTTGTACACATCTTTTAATCCAGACCTAAAAAAAAAAAAAAAAAAAAAGCTTAAAGCCTCCATAGGTAAGTCAGCTCTTGAAGAAGTAGGTGCCTGCTCATTGACTGGTGGTCTCTGGATTTTTCCTTGCTAGGAACTACTTGGAGAGGGAATAAAAAAAAAACCAATGTCTTGCCTTCCTTCTGGATTTCTAAGGAGTTTCTTATGAAGAGAATTTGTTTTCCGAGTGCTGATATTCTCTGATTTAAAGAGCCAAGGTCTGGACAGTAACCATGATCAAGCACAGGGACTATGCGTAACACTCTGAAATTCAGGTTTTTTAGCAACTTGAGTCAGAAAGTTTAATCAGCAAACAGAAGTAGCAGATAGATGTTTTCTCCACCAATAAAAGACATATGTCCCACCAAATCCTTTACTCTGTTGCAGAGCAATTGTATTGGCAGCATTACTTTCCTCAGGTATCTCTCAGTGTCACAGCCGGCCAAAATCCCCCCAAATTCTCCCTACCTCTGCATGGAGTAAACTGTTCATTCAATGGGGTTGAAAACACTTGTTTAAAAAATAAAAGCATCAAGCCAGAGGTTTGAATAAGTATTAAAAATGCACAACTAAGGGAATACCAGCGATGTCTAATCATGGATGTGCTGAACTGCAGGCCTCAGTCACGGTATGAGTAACTCTAAAATGTTGCATCATATCTCAGGTTAAGGCTAAGTGTTAGAGAACCAGCAACACCAGGTATCTATGTATCAAATAATAATAATAACAGATATATCTATTGATACTGTGGTAAGGTTGCTATAATGTCAAGTCTGACTCATTATTTTCACTCAGCGATAACTTTCCAGAGATTTTACTTTCCAAGTAACACTTGTAAAATATAGCTATGTGACCTAAAGGCAATTCCTAAAAAAAGATTTGTCTAAAATGTTTCAGATCTGCTATAAGGAAAAGAGGAAAACAAAGATTTAGGGTTTTCTCAGCATGAAACAACGTTTGTTTTGTAGACCTCAGAGCTGGTAGCAGAAAACAAGATGTAACCCTGACCCAGAAGACTGGTTGTAAATATTCTAATGAAATTCAGTTTTGAGTTGCAGCATGTTTTGCCCCTGACCTGCTCATTAGATATGCCATGGCTGTAAGTGTATTTGCTTCATCACATGCTTGAGACAGCATGTGATTATAAAAGTAGAGACCACGCTAGCGTGCACGTGCAGGAGGAGACACGGCTGGTCGTGGGTGAGGCTTGCCTAGCTGTGTCTTGCTTCATGGTTTTTAAGAGCAAGGAGGAGGGGGTAGAAGTGTCCTCGCTTTGTTATAGGTTCGGGCAGAGTTCCCGATTTTCTATCTAACTGTTGAAAGCTGCCAGCAGGCTGCCCCACCAGAGCCTCCGCGTTGCCTCGGTAGGTGCGAGGCCCTCCATCCTGGCCAATGGTGCGGGGCCTGCCAGGAAGGCACAGGAGAAGCACCTCAGCTTGTGGTGTCTGTAAGCGCACTAGAAAGGTCCATACATTGCTGTCACACAGGCTAGAAACTGAGTCTGAGTCATGCAGCCCTTCCCTACCGCCCCTCCCCCAATGCCAAGGCGGGGGATGCAGCCCTGCCGTCGCTCAGCATCTCTCCAGCTCCAGAACACGAGAACAACTGAAAGGGAACCAGAGCAGGCAGTCTCTTCCTGCAAAAGGTATTTGGCCTCAGCAAAGAGTCAGATGAAATATTTCTTTAGAAACTGTGGAAATTGCAATTTAGAAATTGCACAGAGTACGGAGCCTTCAGCTGGAGTGCTGCGTAGTCTGCTTACTTGAGCTGGATGAGTCTCTCCTGAAAGTGGCATGGAGCAGAAGAAAAGTAACAAGGGCAGTCAGACAAATTGAAAGCCCGTGTTAGGACTTTCCCCATCTAACCTAGCAAGGCAAAAGGCTATGGTTGCTCTCCGTAAATATATACAGGAAGGAGAAGTGCTGCTTCATCCAAAGGACAACGTACCACAAATACACAAGTTGTCCACGAAGGCATTCCTGAAGGTTTCTAAACATCAGAGCAGGGGCTTTCTGCAACAGCACCCCAGTGTAAATATGGGGCGGGGGGAGGAACTCCCAGCTTTAAGGCATCACTTGATTAATTTGTGGGAGAGGTCATAGGCTGTGATTAACTGTGAAGACAGGAACTGGTCTGTGTGACTGGGGACATCCCTGCTGCTCCAGTATTTCACAGGTTTGAAAGGCAGAAGAACCCATTAGACCATCTGGTCTGAGCTCCTGTATGATGCAGGCCATAGATCCCTCCCAGCTACTCTTTGCTGAGCCCAGCAATTTCTATGACTTAAGCATTAGCTTACAAAAAGCCATTCAGCCTTGGCAGAAGATGCCAAGATCCACATCTTTCCCTGAGGTTTGTCACAGCCTTAATCGCCCTACTATTAACACTATCGCTTTTCTTGTTTTGGTCTGAATTTTTTCACCTGTATCTTTGATTCTTACTAGGCTTTCCACATGCCAGGTAAAAAGCCTCCTAGGGTAGGAAATGATCCTGCCCTAGCAAAGACTGCAATACGCCCAGTCTGTGAGCACAGGCTAGGGTAAATACACTAACTGACACAGAGAAGTTGAGGGGTTTGACTATTCCTTCTGTGCTGCACCTTCTGTGTTCCGTCATCCTTCTGACGTTATCCCTTGGTATTTTAGAAACTCATTTGAAAGTCATAAAAGTGCCTTGGTGCCTTGCTGCGGCAGAACCAGCCAGGCTAGCCTTGGTGACCGTGGGGGTTTGCACCATTCAGTGGGAAGGCTTTGGGATCCTTGAATGTTCTTTGTGTGCACGGTGAGGGCAAAGGGAGGGACAGGCGGAGAGGAGACCCTGCAGTATCTCCGGGCATGCCCACTGCCCAGGCTATCTGCAGGTGGTGACCAGAGGACCTCAGTGACAATGGCTGTCAGGCTGTACTTAGAACAGCACCGAGTGTATTTGAAACTATTTTTTAAAAACTTAGGAAAGGAAAATATGCAGGACAACAAGACTCAGAGCTGGACGCCTGAACGAGGATAGGTCTCCCTGCATCTTTCCAAAGAGAAGTAAAATGGGATCTGTGCTTTCCTTTTTTTGTTCACTGGCCAGAGCATCGCGCTGCCTGATGGGCAAGACTGGCCCTGCTTTCTTCCCTGTATAATGTTGCAGGGAGCTGCCGGTCCTGTGCCCATCCAAGCTGTTTTAGCCACTGCCAGTCAGAGTGGCATAAGCCTCATCATCCGAGCAAGCGATGAGGGACGTCTGTGTGCGCGTGCAGTACCCACCACCAGAGAAGGAAAGATTATATATATAGATACGTGTTACTGTTGTTCATTACTTAAAGAAACGTGAAGCCACACAGGCAGAGGCACAAGTGGTCCATGCCGTATGGAAAGACATGACAGAACTCACTTCATTTCTAGAAGAAATTAATGCCCGCAGACGCTGGCTAGGAGGGTTTGTCTGAAGGAGGTATTTTTATTTCTCTTGTGGGTAAAAGGAGCTGCCACGTTGTTGCCTCTGACAAATCCAGAGTGAGAAAGGTAAACCAGGCAGACACAGCACCGAGGAATATCTCTGCCTTTGCTGCTCTGTCACTTCAGGGCAGCTAATTAGGAGCAAACAGGGGTGAAAAGAGTTGTGATCGTAAGCTAAGCACAAGGGGTTTCCCATCTGTGAAAGCAAAGGCTGCTTACAGGAAAAACCTGAACTTAATCAGGAGGGAATTACCATCTTTCCCATTTTACGGCGAGGAACAACAAGCCGCAGAGGATAAAGCTCTTCTCAGTTGTGTGAAGAGGTGATGATTTTGCTGGGTTTGTACTAAGACACCTCTCTACTGGGGGGGGGGACATACCTGACCAGGCTGCTCTGCCTTTGTTCAGACCTCCGAGCCCCAGATGAAGCCAACCAGTTGTTCGTAACATCTGCTTCTATTGAGAGACAGCAAATGGCTTCTGAGCAAAGAGGTTACTCTTTGGAAGAGATCAGAGAAGAGCCAAAAAGGCAAATTAAATTAGGAACCGTAAAGCAGAGTGCCATGGGCAGAGGGCAGAAGAACATACTGCCATTCATCTGTGAAGCAGATCGCTTGCTAGAAGTCAAATACACTTATTTTTTTCAGGAACATCTGAATATTTTTATACTTCAGAAAAAATAATGGCACAGTCTGTTTAGAGGAAAAAGCAAAACAGAACAAGCAGGGCCATGAGACATGATGCGATTTGCATCTAAATACGTTTTAGAGATAAGACCGTGTTCAGAGGAAAGCACAGTATTACCAGTTCACGAGACTTACTTTCTGGTATCTTTGTGGGAACCAAATGAATTGCAAAACATCTGCAAGGTCCAAAGTGTCAATTATGCCTTTATGTACATGGAGGAAATGTCACATGATGGAGGCAGTCATTGGACATGGTCAATTGTAGGGTTTTATCCTCTGCTTAGCCTTAAAGCTTCGCTCAACAGTCAGGTTAGACAATGGCACTGTCAGAGCGGGAGATGGATCAGTTTGGCCACTCAGAGGAGTCACTTTCAGCACAGAGAGTGTCCCTGGCCTCGGACAGCACGGACATTTTGCTTGCAAAGCCTGGCTCAGGGCTGCTTCAAGCAAGCCTGCTTCCAGATTTGCACATCTAGAGGCAGCCAAATGAAAAGCCCAACACAAAGCATAGATATCGGCCAGGATTTGCAAAAGTAGTCATGCAAATGAAGCAGGTTTCCAAAGTTTCCCTTAGACCAGATCTGTGTTTCTTAATCAGATTTCGTCTCTGCAACTTTTCAAAAAAATGCCAACTTTGCAGAAGCTTCTTGCCGGAACATATAGAAGGAGGCTGTGCATCAGTCAAGGACCATAGGAGCTGCCAAACCAGAGGAATGGTTTTGAAAGCCCCATATGTGTGACTGCGAATGCCAAATATCTTCATTTTAATGGCGTGTTATGGTTTATATTGAGCACTTCAACAAGTCCCAACAATATTCTTTCTGAATCTGCAAACTTGCATTGCTTCTCCTTTTAAGCTTTTAAATCCAGCAAATTTGCAATACACCGTTTGTGTGTTTTACTGCAGTCATCTGCAGCAAAACAGCATCTATAGTCCATAAAATTGCACAGAAATGCTACTGGCACCATTTCCAGCTGTGCTCTGGGCTGGGGTCCGATCTCCAGCTTCCACCATCTTTCAGCACTCTCTGGCCAGTGCTGGCAGTGTGCCAGGCAGCACGCTTCGGCCCTTCACAGCCCGCACGGATGCTACCGGAACCTGCGCGACCCTGCCCTGTAACAGGGTGTGGAGCTGTAGGTGACATTTATGTGGCAGATAATGCAGGACATTTCTGCAGAACGATCAGGGAATGCTGCAAAACTTGAGGGTTTCTCCAAAGTCCTGTTTCTAGATTTGTGGAAAGAAAACTGACAGCCTGAACTGCATCAGCCATGTCACCTCCACAGCTGCAACCAGCATCCTCTTACTCTTTCATTACACATCGTCTCATGCAGATTATTGGCATCAGCAAGTGCTGTTGGACTTCATACAGCTCCCACCGCACCGAGGGAGGTTTGGATTGGGCTTGTACTTGTTACTGTATTTAATTATTATATTATTGCATCACTATGGATGCTCTTGTAAAGTCTGACATCTGCACGGCTGGGCAAACATGTCTGGATTCACCCTGTGCGGCTGCCCCCCACCCCGATGAGGGGCCATTGGCAAGATACAAGCCCGGCTGGGTGAGAAACAGGCGGCAAGTGGGGGAAGGGGAGGCGGGGGAGGAAATGTTTGGTAACTAGTAACGAGCCCTTTCCAACTGCGTGCGCTTCTGCTGTCCGACTATGCTAGCATTGGTGTTGGCGCCATGTAAGACATCTTTATAAGCTAGGGGGGAACAAAGAGGACCTCAAACAACACCATTTGTAAACAGCTTGGTGCATCCTTTGGGTTCGTTTACTTCCTCAGCGGACACTGAGCAGTCTCCGCACCGTACCAGTCCGAGTGCTCGGATGTGGCATCTCCCAGCGATACTGTGAGCCCATGATGATACCTACAGTAATGATTCTGAGGCTGATGGTAATACAGGATTACCCAACGACTCTGCTCATGACACAAGCCCTGGGCTTCACCTCATGCCGCATGTCCCCACAGTCCCTGCTCAGCCACCTCCTGCTGCTGCACGCCCAGGTGCTGATGATGCAAAACTCTGCAGCTCTCCGGGAAACTGGAGGGGAGTCTGCAGAGTAAGTAACTGAATTTTGTATCAAAACCACTGGCAGAGATTGTAAATTTTTTTATTCTTTCTTTCCATCCCAAACTTACAGAAATCTTCTTGCAGAATTGTATTTCTGCCAGATCAAAGGAAATCCAGGGAGCCAGGTACAGAGTTCAAGAGCAACTTGGCACAGCCTAAGTGGGGCCGCAATTCCAACACGTCCAGGAACACCAGTAGCTGGTGTTGAAATGGCACCAGGGCAGGGCAGTCACTTAAAAATAACTCTTCAGGGTTGAAGTAGAGGTATGGGTCACAGCATTCTGGATCTGTACGATCCCGGCAAGGAGGCAAATGAGCAGAAAATGAGATGCACAGAACAAGTGTCTCAAATGTCTTCAATTGCTTTAGAAAGCACTCAGCTAACCTGTAAGTTATACATTAAGAATAAAATCTGTTCTGAATTGTAGAAGCCTTCACATTGCTTTAACATCACTATGTGTACCAGTGCAGCATCAAATGGAGTTTGGGAGAGGTTTTACCTGCAGGAGGAGGTTGGGCCCCACCACAGCAGCAGCAGCAGCAGCAGCAGCAGCGGTAGCAGTAGCAGCAGCAGCAGCAGCAGTCCTCCCCCCGCTCACTGCATCCTCCTGCCCTTGGCCCGCAGAGGCTGTCAAATGCTTGTTCTGTCTCAGACACTGGTCGAAAGCCTGGCTTTAATTAATATACCCAGAAAATGAGAATGACAGTTTTGCTCTGGTTATGGCTAGTTGTCACAACCAACAAGTTACGACAAGGTAACGCATACAGCTCCAGAAAAAAACAACCAAAAAAGGGATGGTTCGCTGTGTTGTGGAGGAGTAAGTTGCCTGGTAACCAGAATGAAGGTATTTATTTAAAGTTGTTGGATAGGCCTACCAATACAGGTATTCCAGGAAAAGATGGAGTCTATTTCACAGTTCCAGGAGCGGAAAGGAGTTTTATGAAGTGAGCAGATGCACATCACGTGCACTGTGAGATGAACCCGCGGGGCAGATGTGAAGCGCAGCACGGACCAGGGCAGCTGACATCGACATGAGATTGCCTCCAAGTTTGGTAGGGGAGCACGAGGGAAGTGAGCTACACAAGTTCGTTCTAGCAGTAAAATTACGGGAGGAGATGATTCCTGGAAACTGGTTTTTGTCTGAATATTAGGGCAACAGTTTCACCATGCCGGTGAAGCTTGTGTAAGTAACAGCTCTGCAGAAGAGAACATGTAATGCTGTGTAAAAGCCAGCAGCCCATGGTTGATGGATCAGGCTCTAGCCTGTAAAGTCTCTCTGTAGAAAACCAGTAATTGCCAGGAGGGATCAGACTGTTGTCCATCATCTCTGCAGTAGACAATGGCTTATATTTAGGGGGGCTGGGGAATCGTGCAAAACCCTATAGTTTCTAACCGGAGACTAAGCTATCCATAAGAATTTCTCATTTCTGTGTTGGTTAATGTCCTTTCACGCGTTTAGGAGAATTATCTGCCTGCTGAACTGTAGCTTAGTGTCTAGTAAACAGCAAATAGAAGCGTCTAGTCCCTCCTCTTCTAAGCTCTTGTCACCAGAAAAGGAGTACAAGAAAGTGTTTTATGAACTAACGCTGGTTTGGGTCCTTGAGAAGTTGCTGAGTAACCAGCTGCTAGGGGTAGGATTCCTTCAAAGCCAGCTGTGCACGGGAAAATGCAGGTTTATCAGGAGAACTATTTGTATTTCTGCAAAGCGTTACACAGCAGGGTTGACTAGCACATTGTTCCTGTCCTCCACACAAAGTGAGCGTGATGCTGATGGCTCCTCTCAGCAGCTTCTGTCATATTTTTTCCCCTGAAAAATCTTTGCTTAACGTATTTTATAAATACAAATATAAAAGAAGGACGTTTTGTCACATGCTTATCTCGAATTCTGGGTCCTACCTATAGCAAAATGTGTTGTCTTTTACTAAGCATAGTGAGAGAATATCAGATATGAGGACTATCTGGATGGTAGTTTCCTCTGGAGCTGAGACTATTGGTGGCACTTCCAGCTTTCCCTTGCCTTAAAGGTCAGGATGGAAAGCTAGCATATTGGTAGCTCCTGTTAGACAGCGTGCTGTCTGCCAAACAAAAAGGACTGTTCCTCTTCCAGCTGCCTTGTGCGCCCTCTCTGAGGCACCTCCTGCTCACGGGTGGAATAAAAAGGCATTTTCTAATACCGTTGCAATGAGGATTCATTGAGATTGCATAAATGCACTGTTCCTCCAGGCCTGATGTACCTGCTGGTGGAAGCTGAGCCAGGCTTGGCGTTCTTCTGGTTACACCGATCATAGGGTGAAGGTCACTGCCATGTAGGAAACCAGCCTGCCACACCAACTCGCTGCTAGACACCATGATGCAGCTTGAAATGAATGGTATTTAGGCTATGAACAGGGAAGACATAGCATTGCCACTACTTGGGACCATCTGATGATTGTTTTCTGAGAGCCACAGCTCCTCAACCCATAGAAACAATTAAAGTCTTTGGAGTTCTGTTGTAAAAAGGATCTTCTTGGCCCTCTGTTTGGAGGGGGTGGAGGTAGGAGGTGTGATCAGGTTGCAAAGCATCCTGAAAGCCAGCAAAACTCGATTTGTATGCATGTGGCATGCAACTGACCTCAACTTGCAGCCTCTGAGCACTGCTGGGCCCTTTGCTGGATCTGGGATGCTCACAGTTGTGGACCAGCCAGCCATTTGAGAAGCAGGAACAGCCCCATGAACACAGCCTCCCTTCTCCCTGCGGGTCTTTTGCTGACCCTGCTTACCTAATTCCTCCTGCAGGGAGCCCTGGGAAAGACCATGTCCTGGGTGAGGAGCACTACTGATCTGTTCCCAAGGAGATGGAGGGATGTCTATCTAGGGGGTGGTGTTACTGCTTTAATCCTTCTGTATTGTATGTATTACCTATATGAAGCCTGGAAAACACCTCATTAGCTCCTTTCTCTGTTAAACACAAGTTAAGGAAAGCTTAGGATGGTGTTTTCCTTGTGGTGTATTTTGGAGTTGGTAGCTAAGGAGGTTTGCCCCCAGTAGAGAAATCTACTCCATGCTGCTTATCGGGCAAAGATCAAGAGCAGAAAATGCACACTGAGCTGTTAAAAAAGCCCCACCACCTCTGACGCTACCCTCGGATACATGGCTAGGGTTTCACCGGGTATGCCGTGTAGGAGAATCGTGCAACATGCCACTTGGCAGGTATACAAATGCTGCGAGCTGCATTTGTGTGAGGTGGAGAAACATTTCAGGTGCTGGGGTCTCAGCAGCTGCTCAGCTGTGGGCGGCTGTCCTCTAGGAAAGAGCCAAGGCAGACCAGATCAGGCCAGGTTTTTAGAGCTGCCTTCTTCACAGTAAGATGACGTGATCCCCAAACTATCCATTTATAATCCGCGTGCTCCTTCTGCAGCTCAGGGCTCCCCACTTACCCTGGGCTGCTGCCTCTCCCACAGCCCCATTCACCTCAATTCCATTTGCTTATTCCTCCTCCCTTTCCACATGCAACAGCACAAAAACAAGTTAAGGCAAGTTTTCCATACTTATCGGCAATGTTGGGTCCCCGTGTTTCAGCGAACCTAGTCTGAACCCTCTTGAAGATGGATTTTGGCAAGAACAAAGCATCAGCCAGCTGAAAATCAGGGCCCGTTGAGATCCCCATGAGGCACCCAATCTTCCAAACATGTCCTGCCCTTGGGTTCCTCACTACCTGAATTAAACCTTTTCTTCTGTACATTTGAAGTGTTGGCCTTGGTAGTTGTATTTTTTTAGATCTCCAGTGTTTATTCAAACAGATTTGTTATGATTTGAGCCTGTTCTCCCCTGTTGGGATACGCCTCCCATCCCTTTTCTTCCCATTTGCCAGTCTGGGATTCTATACATTTGGTTACCTCTTTCTTTTACTAAATACTGAGCTTAAAAATACTGCATTTGATTTTGTACAATGGTAGATTTTGCTCCTGGAACAACTCTGCCACCTTTCTTTGGTCAAATTACGTGTACATCAATTCTTAATAATGAAACATCATCTAACATGACACTTAGACTATTTAAAATCTATCCAAAATTCAACATTTCAATGCTTTAATTTTACCATCACTCACATGGCTATTGTGAAAAATCATTATCCTAATTTTAAAATTACTTCAGGTGTTTTCAAAGTTTTTCAAATCACTTTCAGGTGCAACAAAATTAGAAGTGTATATACTAGTCTTAAAAAAAAAATATCATCAAGGTCACTCATTATGTTCTCTGTATTATCGCTAGAGATTTAAAGTGGCCAGCAAAAACGCTGCTCTGGTTTCTGTTCCGACGGCAGCAGTCAGGTCAGGCTCCGGGTTTGCAGCGCTTTGGGTGGAGCAGGTGGGAAGCTGAAAGGAAACAGGGGCAAAAGTTTCTCTGTTTATCCCTGTGTAAACTATGGGAATCTGTTTCAGTGAAACAAATAAAATTAAGAAACCAAAGCTTCTGGCCCAACCACATGGGTAAACATCTTAAACATCAAATGCGTTAGAACTACTTTATTATTGCCTGCCTTGGTCTGAGAAGACAGACCAGACTGTCGAGGTTTTGAAAGTGCACCTGAGGGTCTCAGCTGGTAACTGTGAAGTCCAGGCAACTTGCGCCCTTTCGCTGGAGCAGCGGGTGGTCCCGGAGGGCTGCGGCGCCACACGGGCTGTCCCAGGGCGCCTGGCTGAGGAGCCAACTGCTGTGACCGCGGGGACAGCACAGAACCCCCGTGTCCCCGCAGGGACCCCGCGGCAGGGACCGGGGCAGGACCCCGCGGCAGGGCCCTCTCCCGCAAACCGCGCCGCTCGCTCGTGGCCCTTTCCCACCTGCTGGCCCTGTCCCCCCCGCCAGCGGGGCTGCTCCGCGCCCCCGAGCCGCAGCTGCGCCCCTTGCCCAGTGCCGGGGCCGCCGGGTGGGGGGCGACAGCGGGGCTCCGGGCGCGCCCCCTCCGCCCCGAGGGGCGAGGGGCGGCAGCAGGCCGGGCCGGGCCGGCCGGGGCTGCCCGCGGCGGCGGTGGGCGCTCGCTCGGCCGCCTGGGGCGGGGGGGGGAGCGGGGGGGCGCTTTGCGCGCGTTGACTGCAAAGGAGATTTTTTGTAAGGAAAATGGTTGAAACCGCTTTTTCCCGGAGCGCCTGGTACGGGCGGGGGGCGGCGAGACAACCGGCCCCTCCCGCAGGGGGCGCGCTGGCGCGGCGCGGCCAGCAGGGGGCGCGCACACGACGCGGCGCGGGCGCGGGGCCGTTTGCGGGGGCCGGAGCCGAAGGGGCTCCCGGGCGGCCCGGCCGTGCCGCGGGTGCTGCGGCCTTTGGCCCGGCGGCGTGACGCGGGCGGCTCCGGCTGCGCGGCCGCACGCAGCCCGGCAAGGCCCGCTTTGTCCTGCGGGGCTGCTGCTCCGCAGCCGCAGCCCATCGCCCGCGGTGCCCGGCAGCCCCCCACTGAGCCGCCGGTGCTGGGCGCGGTGCCTGCGGGCCCGGGGTGCCACCGCTGCCCTCCCACCCAGGCTCCAGTGCCCCTGACGCGGGACTGGTCTGAGTAAGTCTTCTGCATGAAAATGATAGAAATGTAAAAAGAAAACTAGGTCATACAAAGAAAAAACTTGTGAAAAGACTTATGCATCAAAAGAAAATATTTAGTAGGGCCTGTCGCAATAAGACAAAGGGTGATGGCTTCAAACTGAAAGAGTGTGTAGATTTAGATTAAACATCCAGAAGAAACCCTTCCCCGTGAGGGCGGCGAGGCGCTGGCCCAGGCTGCCCGGAGAGGCTGTGGGTGCCCCATCCCTGGCAGTGCCCAAGGCCAGGCTGGACGGGGCTGGGGGCAGCCTGCGCTGGGGGGGTGTCCCTGCCCGGGGCTGGGGGTGGGACGAGGTGGCCTTCAAGGTCCCTTCCCACCCAAACTGTTCTGTGATTCTATGAAAACTGATTTCTGCATCTGCCACTCAGGAAGAACCAGCTGCTTTACAGACAAAAGCCACCCCAAGGAGCCTGAGGTCTGAGACCCCCAGCTCACCACCCAAGGCCCGGGGGGACGACTCTGCCTGACCTCAGGGGAGTCCACGCAGATCGGTTTGTGGGAGAAGACCTGAAGTCAGCAACACAGCTAAACAACGTGCCATCAGTTTGTCCATTGTCCTTGATTACATTCTTAGCCCACCCTCATGCCCTAGCTGATCTTTATTTTCTATGTACAATGAGGGAAAATGGCTGCTCCACTGTCTCTGGGCTCCTCTCAAAAGCCAGTATCTGGCAGGTCTAGAGCACTGTGCTAACTGTGGGAGTCACCTACCCTCTGTTTTAATGCTTCTACCCGTGAAAGACCTGGAGTTGTCTAATATACTTTGAAGCAAATCACTGAGACAAGTAGTAACAAGGATGATGGGGAAGGGAAAAAAAAAAGAAATGTTGGAAGGACCTGGGTATTTTTGAGGATTAAGAGTAATCAAGCTTGGCTCTGCAGAGCTGCTTGCTTTTTTTTTATTATTCTTCCTTCCTTCTTTCCTCTCCTGACAAGCCCATAACACTCCCTGCCCCACGAGTGTTTCCTGCTCACCTCTGTGTTCCTACTGCCTTTCTCTGACATAAGACTTTGCTTGCAGCTGCCAAGGCCCCCCTCTAGCTAGGCTGCAAGCCTGTGGGCGATTCCATGCCCAAACGATCTCTGCTGCACCTTCTGAATTTGGAGGGAGAAGACAACTGAAAGGAGGTAGAAATAACAGTTTCTGAACTGTCACAGTCCAAAGTTTTTTGTGAGGTGGGAGCAGTTTCTAACACAGAGATTTCTTCTGCCGCTTTTCATTCCTGAGTGTGGTCCCACCAGAAGAAGGTTAAGGGAAGCCACATGGAGGGCAAAAGGAAGGAGCCTGTGTTGCTTCTTCTCCTCCCGTGCAGTCCCAGAAACCTGGGGCTTTCTGGAGGCTGACACAAGGCAGCCCTGAAATAGGCTTGTCCTGGAGGAGTCTGTGATCGCCTCAACAGGTCTTGCTGCTGCGCCACGCTGGGTTACATCCTCCTGGTGCAGCTGAAGCATTTTGTACACCCAGCCAGGAGTGGTCCCAGCTGTACTCCATGCTGGGGCTGGGGCCAGCAACACAGGGGGAATTGCAGCAGCAATGGAAACTTGTTCCACTGAGCTATGTATCTTCACAAATAATAATATGTTAATGCTTATAGCTGTCAATTAGTATAATCTCCTGTCCTCATTCACCAGAAAAGCAAAAAGATGTACGCTGGGATTTCTAGACTGTGCTAAGGTTGGAGGAGAAAAAAAGCTTTGAGGCTAACTCCAATCCATGTTCTCCTTTAGAGTTTGCCAGTAGACAGGGCTGCCTTGGGACATGAGCTGGGCAATCACTTAAAACTGGCCTGCAGCCTGTCTTGCCTGCGCCAGAGCACCATGGCTGCCGTAGTCAAGGTTGGAATACAGCAGCAGGCATCAAGGAAGAGCACTGCCTTGCAGAGGTAGCACTGCATGCTTCCGAGCTTGTCCCACTTCCCATCAGGGAGCAGACTGTGCAGGCATCACATGGTTTGTGCACCATCCATGGAGCAGTCCACTGACTTCCAGCTGGTTCTGCTCATAGCCTGTTGCTTAACCCAGTTAGAACAGCAAACTGCCCCAAACCAGATACAGAAATACACACGTACGCATATGCAGATATAAATATATACCATCTATGCACCAAACATAAACAAAATAGCCTCCTCTTGTATGTATTTGAGCACTTCTGCTTCGGTTATTATCCAAACACCTTTGCTGAAAAACTTCTCAGACTCTTAATTTTTACTCCACAGGACACATTTACCTCTGCCTAAGTTCCCAAACAACACATATGTCAGATTTGCCTTACCCCCTCCTGAAGACCCCACTATTTAGTAAGATGCAGGACTTGGTTGTTCTGTTTGTGATGTCTTCAAGTCACCCAACTTACCGTAGGCTATAGTACTGGCACCTTAGCTAAGAGGTGGGTCTACAGCAGCTCTGGCAGCTTCTTTTTCTCGGTGGTGGTGCAGGTTTTGTTAATCCTATTCATATCTGCCATAAATTGTGCTAATGGCTGCAGCACTCCGATCCACGTTTGACACCAGGTTTTGAAGTGGTTGTTGCTGGTCATCAGTCACGAGGGTAGCAGGAGGACCTCAGCCACTGCCTTCGATGAGGTGGCCCACTTGGCCAGGGGGGCTGCTGTTCAGTTCAATAACCCTTACAATGTTTTTTGTAACCACTGTATGCTTTTTCCCATTCCTCCAGAGCTCTTTCATGAACCCAAATCTTTATTTTCAGGCTTTCCTATTGCATGCCCTTGCTATTGTACCTAGCCTTTCTCTCCCTCAAGAATGAAACTCAACCTTGACAGCCAATAAAGTCGTTCGGGGGACTATCGAACATTAACATGAAGTAAACATGGGGTGAAGATGCAAAGTTAGTTAGCATGCCACCTGCATGACCAGGATCTATCCAGCTGTAGAACACGCTCATTTTACAGAAAGTAGCATCCACTTTGCTTAAAATACACCTTGAGGGTACAGTGGGGACTGGAACACGTCTGCACCCTGGCGCTGAACCATGCGCCAGCCCCAGAAGTTGCAAAGAGGGACGGTTGCCGCTAACAGCCTCAAGTGCGGCGCAGAAAGGACCTAAGAAAGACGGAGAAAAAGCAGGAAAGAGCTTATGCTTGGATGTCTAGGGCCATCTGCCACCGCAAAAGTACAATACTGGATTCTTGAAATGTAAAAATAGATCTCAAAAGAGACATGTTTTAATGAACTGAACACAAAGAAACATGGTCGAAGTAAACTGAAAACAGAAGCAAGGTTCAAGGATCTGTTTGTTAAATGAACACCCAAAGCCAGAATATGTTTTTAGTGCTGGAGAATGCTGGCTGGCTGGTTTCTGCTAAAGCCTCCGGTCGCTCTTTGGGATGCATGTGGGAGAAGGAGGGGGTGAATGGCAGCCCTTGTTTGTCCTCTCTTGAGGAATCTAATTATGTATCAATTGATTTCAAAGCCTGGAATAGTAACTCTCTAGAAAACACTCGCTTGAAGACATTGTTCCAATTTTCGCCTGTTCATAATTTATTCACCTCCGGTTTCAATGAAAAGGGCGCTCCCTCATACTGATTCGCCCCCACCCCCCCGGCAAGCGGCACAGAAAATCCAAGTTTGTGGACTTAAAAAAAAAAAAAAAACCCAACAAAAAAAACCAACCACCCAACACCACACACACACCCCCCAAAACAAAAAAACCCCACCAAACCCAAAGCAAGCGGGCACACAGCGGGCAGTGCTGCCGAGCGGCCCGGGTGGGCGGACAGGAGGAAGCCGCGGCTCTCCCCGGCAGGCGGCGGGCAGCCCCCGCGCCCCCAGCCCTGCCCCCGCCCCCGCGCCCGCGCCCCCAGCCCCCGCCTGGCAGGAGCCCGGGGGCCCCGCCACGGCCCCGGGCCGCGAGGTGCGGGCTGCGCCCCCCGCCTGGCGCTCGGTGGGCAGAAGCACCCCAGTGTCCTGGCAGCCCCCCCGCCAGGCCCGGTGCCAGCCCACCTGCTCAGGCCACTCCGGCCCACGGCTGTCCTGGCCCCCGCTCCGCACTGGGGGTCTGCGAGCCCCCGCCAGCCTCCAGCCGCCTCACAGCGGCGCTCCCTACCCCGGGGCGCCCACTGGGGGGCCAGGAGGCCCACCGCCCCTGCAGCCCCCAACCCGCGGGTGTATGGGGGGGGGGGGGGGGGCGGGCAAAGCCCCTTGCGGGGGAGGCGGAGGCCTCGGGCCCCTGCAGGGTAAGGGCTGCCAGCAGGGCAAATCTCCCCCCAGGGGCTGCCCCCCCCTCAAAAAAAAAAAAGGAAAAAAAAAAAAAAAAAAAAGAAAAGCAGCGGCAGCGGGTTCGGCGGCTTGAATCCATCCCTCCCCCTTCCCGAAAGCAGCCGAGCCACGAGTCTCCTGTCATTCAGCCTTCTGCCCGGCTGATCACTGTGAAAAGAGCCGCCCCGGTGACAGAAACACATGAATATTGACTGCAAACAAACCCCGGGGAGCGGCACCTGGGGGGCTGCGGGCGCCGGCCCCCCCGCCCGGGGCAGCGCGCTCACCTGCCGCGGGGCGCGGGCGCACGGGCACACGCAGGCGTGCACAACCACGCACGGCCGCGCACCGTGCACACACATGCACATGCACATGCACATGCACATGCACATGCACATGCACATGCACGCCCCCCCCTCCCCCCCAGCGACGAGCAAGGGGTCGGCTGTGCAAGCCCAGCCCAGCCCCGGCGGGGACAGAGGGGTCCGGCCGCCCCCCCCCCGCGTACCTGCCGCAGGCCGGGGAGGCGGCAGCTGAGTCTATATAGCTGGTGGGTTATAATGGGGCTGTCCCCCAGGGGGGAGGACCATAAAAGAAACACGTTTCATTTACAAGTTTCCCCCAGCTGGCCCCCGACTTTAGTCCTTATTCCCTTTCTGGAGAGGGGATGGGGAGAGATGGCTTCCACCCCCACCCCACCCCACCCCCCGCCCTCCCTTTTCATATATCTACCCCAGGCCAAAATCTCCGCTTTCACTTCAAAATCCTCCAGCTTTCCCGGTTCAAACGCGAGAGTCATGGGGGAAGGGGGGTGCGAGACAATAGCGCTTACCCGCACGGTTTTCCATTCGGTTTTGGGCCATAGCATCTCTGATTATCCCCTTCCTCTCCACCCTCCCCGGGGAGAAAAATATTAATATTTGCTTTAGAAATACACTGTCAAACAACCCTATCCCCCCCGGAATTAAGTAGCATCTGGAAGCTAATCTATCACCAAATGCCCCCCTCTTATTTTCTCCTTCCCCATTGTCTAGGCCCGGGGCTATAAATAACGTTTCGGTTGGGGTTTATGGACCAGACACGTCTCTAAGGTGTCGCCTCCCCCCCCCCCCCCGTTACACCGTCAGAGTGGGGTGTAGGGCCGGGGTGCAGCGGGGCCGCACCCCCACACACACCCCCCGCCAAGCCCCTATTAACCGCCTATTACAGGGAGTGGGGGCAGGGAAGGTGCAGATTTAAATGGTCTCCCCCCCCCCCCCCCTTCAAACGCAGACAATTTTGATGAGTGGGTTTTTGTCCGGATGGTTTGTAATGGTGCCTGTTTTGGGGTGTCCCGGGGGGTCCGGGAAGCTTTAATTCGCTCACAAAGGCTCATTTGCAGGTCAATGCCATGGCACACTCGCCTCTCCCCTTTGCCTAAATCTCCTTTTGTTCCCCATCGCCTGCTCCTCATGCCAGATGGCCGCGGAAAATGCTAATTTTCTCTCTCTAGCCCCCCTTTTTTCCCCTTTTTTTCTTTTTTTTTTTTTTTTTTTTTTTTTTTGGCATTTAATTGCAGCCCTTTGCAGATGGGGGCTGCGGAGTGTGTGCTTCATTCAAATGAGGTTTGCTTTTTGGTTTCCAGGCACGTTTCTAAAAGTCCGATCTGAGTCAGGCAGGGATTAGTTTGACAGGGAAGTGATCAGATTAAAATCCGTGCATGAGCTCGGCCTCCTTGCTCCCTCCCTTTAAAGCTCTCCTCCTTCCCCGCCGCTTTCCTCCCAGGAGAAAGGCAAATCCTTCTCTTTCCTGAGCTGGCGCAAGCGATTTGGGGTGGGAGGCAGGGTGCCTGAATCCCTGAATCCATGCAGAATTCCAGGGAAAACTCTTCTTGTGGCAACGGGAAAGTATGCTTGCCTTAGCTAGCGTCTTGCCATCAGTAGTGTCGTAAAGCTGGATTTAGTGTGAAAATAAGCGTTTTCTCTCTTTTAAAAACTTCCTTTTGAAAAGGCGAGTGTTGGTGTTGCTGGGAAGAGGGGAGGGGGTGCCACAGCAGGTCTGGGTGCTGGGGGGGCAGCTGGGCACCGGGGCGTGCAGGACCCCAGCCACATCCACACGGTGGCACAGAGGGGGGAGCCACTGGAATGGGGAGGGTGGAGATGCTGAGAGCTGCATCCTCCCCCTCAGGGGTCTCCAGGGTCTCGCTCGGTTTTAGTAGGATGAGCTTGTCCACAAATGGGGTCTGTGGCCTATAAAATGCCTTAGAACTGTCACACCGAGATGCTTGCTCTCATCAAGGAAAAATGTGCCAAAAGAGCAAAAGTGGGGTTTTTCCTTCTTTTAAAGACAGTTGGACAGTGCTTGCAGCAGTTGCACGAGATGAAACCCAGGCTCCGTACCCGCGCTGTCTCATCAGGGCACAAGCTAGCGTGTCCCAGTGCCTGTCGGTGATCGGCTGGCAGGGGTAACACGGGGAGCCCTGCGCTCGGGCTACCCCATCCCCTGGGTATTTAAGTATCCCACTGGAGGCTCTGTAACCTGAGGGGAAGGAGAGGAGGTTGTGCTCCTCTTCGTCACCCAGTG
The DNA here is from genome assembly GCF_023634155.1 of Falco peregrinus. Lineage (NCBI taxonomy): Eukaryota > Metazoa > Chordata > Aves > Falconiformes > Falconidae > Falco > Falco peregrinus. The sequence goes on along the minus strand of NC_073729.1, from coordinate 1,804,089 downwards.
GCAGGATGAATTTGTCCCTGGGGTAGGAGGTGTGGATTTGGCTCCTGGATTTTCAGTGAAGAGGCTTATTCAGGGTAGGGCAGCCAGGTCAGCATCCCAACTGCCGTGCTGCTGGTGCAGCAAGGAAAATCCTCAGTTCCTTTCCCTCAGCCATATTTTTAAGGCACTTGTGCGTTTTGGGTGACAGCAGGTCTGGAAGCGTGCATAACCGCAAAGCCCTCTGCAGTAGGAGAGACCCCAGGACCTGTCCCTGTTGCCGGTGGGGCTGGCCACGGATTAGGCACCACCAGGGTGTTCAGCTGGACCCCAGCCGGGGTGCCAGGGGCACAGGGGCAGAGCTGCGGGACGGCTGCTGGGGAAATCAGAGGTGGCACCTTCTCCCAGCAGCAGCAGCTTGGCAGGGGAGGGTTGTAGCCTGGGCTCACAGAGGTGCATGGCCCTCTTAGAAGATGCTAAAAGCCTGTTCCCATGATGGAGGAGACGTGGGGAAAGTAAGTTGATGTCAGAAAAGTCTTCAAAGCTATGTAACAGTGAGAGGGACAAATTTAGCACAGGGCTTATCGTTTTCTGTTCAGTCACAAAACTACACATTATTTTTCCCATATGGCTTGTTTTGTTAGAGCAAGATGCTGATGTATTCTTGGTGACTTTGGAGCACATTAGCCAAGTGCTTTGCCTGAGTTCTCCTCAGTTTTCTGGCTTAATTAAAGCCAGCCTGCAAATGCCAACCTAGGTGTCCTGCATGCGGGCAAATTGCTGGCACCGACACCTGGTCTGTGTCTGCAGACTGGGGGAGCTGCTCTGGACCAACAGCTGGTTCTCAGATCATACATCATGTCTATATGTATTTGTGCATACACGTACATTTGAAGCTTTTAGGTTTTGAATGATCTGCCTATTGTGATTTTTGCAGCTTAAGAAAAGTGCCCATTAAAAAAAAACATCATCCATTGCAATTTGTTTGTGGCCCAAGAGAGAAGTTGCAGGCTTCAGCCTCGGGACTCCTGGGCGCAAAGGAATTAAGCGATGCCTACCAGGTAGGACTCTGAACTGGGCGGGGGTGGGGTGGGGGGCATGCACTCTGCTTTTTGCCTCTCACTGCTGTGGGATCGCAGCTCTGGACTGAATTGATCTGTTAAAAATTAAACATTGCATTACGCTGGACATTAGGGCTTAATAACTCATTGTGAATATGGTCTAATGTGGAAACAGCCATTCCCTTTGGGACAACTAGCAAGAGTAAAAACACAATTACAGTAGACAAAGATTTAACCCTAGTATCCCTTAAATTTTTAGTAACTATTTCTCTCTCTCTCTTTTTTTTTTTTTTGTTTTTGTTTTTTTAAAATCTGGGTTGGGGAGGGCAAATCCCATATATTCTGGATTTTTGTTTAAGTTAGGTTTGTTTCTCTAAGAATTCAAGAACATCTATTTGCTTAAAGGCTTGCCAGTAAAAAGGCCTCAGGTCTAATCCCCTTTCTGCTACACACCAATGAAACTTAGGAAACTCTTTGACTATTGACTTTTTCACGTGGAAACCGATCTGCTGAAAGTGAAAAGAAACCATTTCTTGGAGGGGGGAAGAAAAACTTCTGTGAAACTCTGTTTTGAAGAAGTCGTAGTCCTTGGCCTGTGGAGTAGCAGCAGAAGCAAAGGCTTTTTGATCCTCAGATTTGTAAACTTGTAGACATAATAATGCCATTTCTCTAGTGTTAGCAGGTGTCCTGTCTGGAAGTTGCTGCCTCAGCCTCCAGCAGAGCTGGGAATTAGAAAATTGTCTGTCTTTCCTGAACCGTGAAGTGCTGCTCTTAAATAAAGGCCAGGTCAGATGTTAAAGGGACATTCTTGTCTCCTGAAGCCGAAATAATCTACAGTCACGTCGAGAAATGAAGGCATCCTCCTCCCAAAATGGTCAATCTCTTTATCTCCTATTATAGTCCACAGGGTCAAGAAAAAAACCCTTCCGTGCTGACATTTTGCAATATTTCTCCTTAGCCTGTAATTATCCTGGTTCTGTATAGCCACATTTCAGGGAAATATGATAATTGGGAAAGTTTTATTCTCCACCACCACCGCCACCTTCTTTTCCCCTCCCCCCTGTTGTCCTTCCACTGATGGAATAGCTCAACAAACACAGATCGAGCTCAAATATAAATTCTGTATTTTCTCTGTGCTTGTTAATAGCTCTCAAATGAAATTAGGTTGGGGGGGGTGGTATTTCATATGGTTAAAGAGAATTTTTGCACAAAGTCCTTGAAATCCTGCAGACAGGCACAAAATCAAAACCAACAAGCACATCTTTTAATTTGCAGCCAATTCCCTCTGATAAGGTGTCTTTGTGTGCTGTGTTTTATGTAAGTGTTTGGTAACAGTGATTATGATGGAAATTATCCCCAAACCTCCTGCAGTATCCCCCTGCAGAGGTGGCTGCTGCCACTTGGATCTGTGCTGTCCTGTGCTGCACGCCTGACAGCGAACGAACGCAAACTGCTGGTTTTATTTTATTTGCGCACTAGAAAGGCCATTCCCTGCAGCAGTGCCCGGTGCCGGAGCCCGGCTGATGGGAGGGGGGGGGGGGTCCCGCAGGGGCTGCGGGGTGTCCACCCTCCTCCCTGCTGTGCCCTGCTGCCCACTCGGGCGCTGGAGGGGGAACGTGAAATTTGGCACGCGGGTGGGCTTTGTGTCAGGGAGGTGCCTTTTGCCATCCCAGTGCAAATTGAACACGGCTGTTCCCCCTGTGCTGCCAAACCCCAGTAACACCCAGTAACGAGCCCCGGCCCCCCCGCCCATGAAGCATGGGGCAGCAATCCCGCCGGGGGGAGAGGAGGGGTGGGAGCCCGGGGGTGCGGAGGTGGGTTCCAGCTGCCGCTGCGCCCTCTCCGGCAGTTCTCCGAGCAGAAAGCCTGATGGTAGCAGCTCCAGGAGGTCTGGTCTTGGCACAAAAGGTGGGCTTCCCCCGTTGGAGGGGTATGTACCTGGCTCCCTTGGTTAGTGGGATGAAAAAACAGGTTTGGCCTAACAATGTGCAAAAAAAGAAATGGAGAGCCAGGTGCTGGTGTTCCCAGTCCTGATTACTCATGTAGGTGAGAGAAAAAAAGAGAAAAAAAAAAAAAAGGCAACCAAACGAACGAAAAAAATTGAAAGCTCTTCAGACCACCAGCCTGTGGGTGGGATGTTGTACAGCACCAGCAAAACTGAAGCTATGTTAACTAGGACCATGTTTGAAAATGTCTTGAATGAAGGTCCTAGGAGAAGCAGGCTTTGCTAAACCCTTGGATGTTTCAAAACCACTTTGCACTCATCATCGTCCAGAGTACATTGCTGCAGACCTCAGGTCCTGGTATGTCTCCAGCTGCCTCATGTGACCCAAAGAGGGGCTTTTCCTTGGTATTTTCATGTAAAAACAGATGCGATGATGGTGGTGGATTCTTGGGGCAGGTGGTTTTGGTTTCATCTACTTGTTTTTAAGGCAGCTGGTTGGCAGGTGTATTGCCACCAGCCCTCGCAGACAGCAGCATGCCAATGGGGCGGCACGCTTGTGTCCCTCTCATCCAGTATCACTCACATCCAGCCCTGACTGAAGCATCTTCCAGCTCCGAAACACACACTGCCTTCCCTGCACCTCGTAGCCAAGCACAGTGGTGATTGCCTTCGCTTGCAGTAATGGCAAGGGCGGCAGAGACCGCGGTCTCAGGGTAAGGTGCTGTGCCTGCAGGACGTGGTCAGCAGGGTGAGGGTGGGACCCATGGGTGACAGGCAGGGGGAAAAAAGCTGCGGCAAGGTGAAGAGACTTGTCAAAGTTCAGGTAGTGAATTCTGTTAGTTTAGGGGCTTGGAAAAAAATGTGGAGTGTTTGAGCGAAGACGGGGCCTTGGCTCTGCCCCCTTGTGTCTGTGCACGATGATAAAATCTTTTAATTAAATGATCGCATTGAGTGCACAGAGTGAACAGTGCTCGCTTAATGAGCAGTTGCTCAATTTTGTTTTTCTTGCCATTCAATGGATGGTGCTATGTCTTATTAACTCTGCACTATTCAAACCCTGCTCAAAGACATTATTAATTTCCCTGCTGGATTTATATGGTGCTGCTCATGGCAGTATCTGAGCGTTTTCCAAACATTAATGGATTAAAATATAAATGGTGAATGTTATTATCCCTGGTTAACGATAGGGAGCCAACATAAAAAGAGACAGGAGCTAATAATTAATGCGGAGTGCTGGTCCAGGGTCCCCATAGCTGTCCCCTTCCAAGCCTGGGCTTCGCCTGGCTGCAAACCCGTGCAGAGCGCGGTGCTCCTGACCCCGGCTGCTGCTGTGGATGCTCAGTGCCTTTGCAAGTCGGACCTGAGCACCTCCTAGCAGATGCCCCGCAAAGGTGGGTGCAATTAGCGGCTGCTCGTGAAAACTTCAGGCACCTGGCCCAGGACTGCATGTAGCCTCTGTTGCAGGGACAGGTCAGGAGGAGCCAACTGTCCTCTGAAGAATAAAACCCGGCATCCAGCTGCTGGCATTGGATTCAGCATGAAAGCATCCCGCAGGCCCTTGCTGTGCTTTCTCAGCTTCTCTGGCAGGAGCTTACCCCCCAGTTTCTGCTTGGCTGCACAGCCCAGGTTCACGCTGCAAGGGGAAGCGCTGCGTGGAGCGAGTGGTGTGTGCACTGGGGGAAGAAATGGGGTTCATGCCTGTGAAAATGTGCTCCGGGCAAGGGGGGAGGCCAAAATCGTACAGACAGCTCAGGCCCCTCCAAAACGTGTTTCCTTCCCAGCCCTTGGTCTGTGTGCGGTACAAGTGTGGCGCGTGTGCGACAGAGCGTCGAGTGTGCTAAAGCAAACCTGGCAGTGGGGAGAGTAGTCCAGGGTGATATGAAGCCTAGTGACTCCTCAGTGGGGCTGGGGGGGGCGTTTGAGATCCCGCACTGACCTGGGCCATAGGGATAAAAAATAGTGGATAATCATTAGATGAGTTGCAGGGAGGGACGGGATGTTACTGGATGAGCTTCATGGGTGTTTGCTGGCAGCAGAGGTGCACTGGGGCCAGGCAGCCTCTGAAGGAATGCACAGAATATAAATATAAAGGAATATATAATGCAGAATATAGATGCTGTGGCCTGTTCCCTTCTCTCCCTCCCCTTGCGCACGCCAGCGGAGTTTGGTGCCCTCTGCCCAGCCTCTTTCAGTGTACCCCAGCCTCAGCCTTTGCTCCACCTGCGCCCTGTTACCCCCATCCTGGGTGTTTGCTGGGGCTGCCCCCCCCCCTCCTGTTCCCTCTCTCCACATCCCCATCCCTACCCTATCAACTGGGACCCCGTGGCACCACAGATGCAGACATGAGGCTGTTTGACCACCACTGGCCACTGGTTTTCCTAGAGCAAAGGCTTGGCCATGCAGACTGGGGAAAGCGGCTCCAAAATTTAGTTTGTCCTCTGTTTTAAAGAGTTTGACCTATATTTTTATCTCATCGCAGAGCCTGCTTTAGGGCTTTTATATTCCATGCAGCTCATCTAACTATTTAGTATCTTTCTTTCTCCCTTTTTTCTGCCCCCAAATCTGTCAACAAAAATTTATTGGAAGTGTATAGCTAAAAATCCCCATTGGCTTAAAAAAACAGCTAGCCAACCAAAAACATTAAAAATCCATTTCATTGGGAATTTCATTGCTGACACCAGAAGAGGTCTTTAGTACTAGATACTGTGTGATGGGAGAGGATATACTTGGTTCTCCTGCTTTCTCTGCAAGTCAGAATAACAGATATAATCCCATCCTTTCATCTTGTGAAAAGACTTCTGGTTCGTGTTTTGGCCTGCTTTGTTCCAAAAATGCTTGTCAAGAGGAACGTTTCTGAGAGGGTATGGGCTAGTGGAGGAGGCATTGGAAAACCATTGTGAGTTTATTCTCCAGCAATAGGTGACGAGGTGGCTAAAAAAAATAGTCCAGCTCCCTGATTAATTATTTTCTATTCCCTGATCAGTTCTTTCATGCACATGTACATGTGTGTATATATCTACACGCGCACTCTTTCTCTTCATGTCTGTACCCTAATGTAAGAAATTATTCTTTAAAAATATGATTTCTTTTCCTCCATTCTGTTACCTACACGTCCCGCTCATTAGCAACAAATATTTGCTCAAGAAGTGGAAAGCAGCTTTTTGTTCATGTAAGTGATAGTAGAACAAGTTTTGGCCAGGAAAGAAAAGTTGCAGCTAAGAAGAAGAATGATGCCCAGTGTCAACCATATGTTGCAGTCATCTTACTGGAGCGGCTTAATTACTGGTAGATATTGCCGTGCTCATAAAGATAGCGCTAACCTTTTTGCCAAGATTGTTTGCCGATAATTGCATTTCAATTCAATACAATCAAAAAAATCTGAAAGACTTTCTCCCTCCAAGCTTCCCCTCCAGTCTTCCTGCAGACCCTTTCCCTTTAGGTACCCACTGCAGGACTGATGGTAGGAGATGCTGTATGAAACAAATCTCTGGGGGTCTGACAACGTTAAGGCTCCCTTCTTGGTCTCTCTCAGAGCAGGGGAGGAATGGCCGTAGCCATCTCCCAAAGGCACAGCTCCACTCCCCGGGAGAGGGAGCAGAGGTGGTCCGGGGTAGATTATTCCTCTAATTGCGTAGCTGGCTTCGGCCTGGGATTAAGGCGGCTCAAATAACAACCTGACTTTTTGTAGCTGTAATGAGTGGCAAGCTTAGTCCTTCAAGCCCCTCGATAGTTTGAATCCTTTCCAAAAATATTCCTGTCCTCAAATCCAAAGTGGAATTTGGGATTTACCACTAAGGGTAAGTGGGTTGGCAGCAACAACCGACAGCCTCCCTCCGCTTCTGCCTATGCATTCTCATGATAAAGGGCACTTTAAAGCCCCTCTGACAATGAATGAGTCCTAGTTAAATATTTCAAGAACTTCTTTACATGGTTTCCTCTGATGCATGTACTGTTGAGACATCTGTCTTCTGTACTAATAAAGTAGTCTAGGTTTAAAATGAACTTCATTGGATTGCTTTGAAACTATAGGCACATATGGTTCATAATTAGCTGGATATCTCTTATAGTTAAATGATTTTTTTTTTCTCTCTCTCTCTCTCTGTCGCCCATTCGCATCAATAATAGAAGCAAACAAAGTTCCAATTGTTCCCTGTTGCGGGACATTATGTGCCTGAATAAATGGATGTTGGCTGTGTCTACATGGATTTGCCATATGGCTACAAAGGCCGAAAGAATAGGGGCAGTGTGCTTTGTGCCGGGCAAGGAGGGCTGGCTGGGCTGGGTGGGGCAGGGGGCGGCGGGCACCGCACACCTTCCCGCACCCCCGGGCCCTGGGGGCAGCGGGACCGGGGGGCTGCAGGACCTGGCCCTCCCTGCGGCGGCTGAAGACCTGCCGGCCCCTCTCGGATGCCCCAGAGCTGGAATTAGGTGCTTCACTGGAGCCGGGCCCCTGGACCCTCCCAGGGAGACCTTTCCTCCTGAGCCGGGCTGGGCGCACCTCGGGGCGGGCAGCGGCTCCTCCGGCCGAGGTATCTGGGAGCTCAGAGCAGGGATCTTTCATTGCAGAAAGTCCCATTATTAGTTGGGGGCTGGGACAATGGAGGTCCCAAAGGCACCTGCTTTCATGAAAGCGAGAGAAAAGCCCATAAATCCTGGAGGATCCAGCTGCCTCACTCCGGGTATTGTTGGCTTTCATAAGGAAAGGGAAAAGCTATTTTTCTTTTCAAAGGGGGGGAAAATCGTATTGAGTCAGCAGCCACTGATGCGGCCGCTAAAATAATCCCGTTCTGATTAAGCGATCACGGAGCTGGAGGTAATCAATGTTACTTTTACAGCCAGGAGCATTTGGCGGCCATCACGGGGGGGCAGAGAGGAGCGCTGTGGGGGCCAGGGGATGACGATGCGGATAAACCCGGAGCCTCATTCACCCCGAGCCTTATTCTCTCGGCTCCCTCCCCCCTCCCTGAAAGCGTGTCGCTGCAGCGCTCAGGTCCCATCGCCCCCCGAGCCCCAGGTCCAGCACGGGGGTGCAGCGCTTTGCAGAGGTGATGGGGTGGGGTCTGCAAGGGACAAATCTGGCCAGCTGCTCCCCATGCCTTTAGGACCCCATTTGCCTCCCACATCCCTGCTCCCCGTCCCCACCCGCCAGCACCACCTGCAGCCAGGGCCAGCCCTGGATGTGCCCCAACCCCCGGGTTTGGGACCCCGTGCCCTGACCCCGCCGGGTCGATCCTGCTCCCCAGCTTTGGGACCCCACCGGGTGGATCCCGCTCCCCGGGTTTGGGGCCCCACAGCGTTGATCCCGCTCCCCGGTTTGGGACCCTGCAACCTGACCCCGCTGGGTCAATTCCATGGCTTGAAACCGATCCTGCACCAAGGGTACGGAGCAGCCCCACAATCTGCCTGCCGTGCGCAGTTGTGGCAGTGCTGCCACCGAAGCCTCAATGCCAGAACGCTGAGCAGCTTCTCAGGTGGGGGGACTGGTTTTGTCTCCCCCCCCCCTCTCCTTCGGGCGAGCGTTGCCGCTGCCGTCGCTGCACCCTTCCCCACACAGCCTCGGGCAGCGGGTACCGGGAAGGGCTTCCCCGCAGCACCGGCCGCGGGTCGGGGGCTCCGAGACGCGGGGTCGGAGGGTGATGGTGTCTTTGCACACCCCCCGCGGTGGGGCCGGACCCCGGGGCACTGGGGTCTGCACGCCGCGACCCCCCCAGGCTGGCAGCAGCCCCGATGGTGGGGGGGCACCTGCCCCAGCACAGCCGGCTCCTCGGGGCGGGGGCAGGGACAGCTTTGCCAAGGGAAAACGCGAAACGGTTTTAAGTAAATAAATCATTAAATGTGCGGAAAGGCCGATTTCAGGGTGTGCATTCCCCTCCCGCAGAACTCAGAAACACTGGGTTTTCGGGGGAAAGCCCCGAACCTTTCCACTCCGCACCGTGGGTCCCCCAGGCCGGGCCTGACCCCCCTCCCCCCAGCACACACCGACAGCCGCACAGGTCACTCCTGGCTTTATTTTGTTTTATTTATTATTGAAGTTGTGGCATTATTTGCAAGGGCAGTGGTACAGACCGGCTCAGGAACCATTGAAACAGATTTGTCTTCAAGTAAAATCTAAATTAATTTTGATTCATAGCTACATCTTGAGAATGCAAAAAAAAAAAACAATTCCCACTATAAAAATAAATTTACATTTTGTAAATAACGAAAGGAAATATAGTGCCCTTTGGCTTAACCAAAAGAAAAAAAAAAAGACTATTGGATGTCAAAGTTATCCACATTTCTGACATAAATAGAAATATAAGTTAGTATAACTCTTAAAAACAGTTTTGTACAAATATACAGTCGTTTTTTTCATTTTTCTTTTTTCCATTCTTTTTTGTTTGCACTGAGAGCTCAGCAGAGATTAAACATTTCTTATAAATGACTTTTAAAGCTTTACACTTCTGGCCAGTGTACTCACATTAGGCATAACGCGTCTCTATACAGAGCGGAATACATTGCACAGTCGGACGCTAACACTGCTCCGTGCGCGGCCGGCGGGCGCCCCGCTCCGCTCCGCCCGGCTCCCGCTGCCGCTGCCCGGCCGGACGGGCGTGGGGGTCCCGGCTCGCCGCGCCTCCGGGGGCGGCACGCCCCTCCCGTGGGTGCCGTAGTGCAAAAGTCTGGGGGGAACAAGAAGGGGGGTGGGGGGGAGGGGGGGGGGGGAAAAAGAGTGATCAAGCAACAAAAAACCAAAACGGGAGAGAGGGGCAAGGGGGGGGGGGGGAGAGGGAGGCAGGCGGCGCCCGCCCCCGCGGGCTCACCTGGCTCACCGGAGCCGCTTGCGGGGGGTCTGCTCAGCCGGCGCGCCGGCGGGGGGCGGCGGGCAGCCGGCGGGGCGCTCCGCCGCTGCTTTGGGCTCCGCCGGCCGTTTCCTCCTCGCGAAGAAATCTGCGGGGTGGACGCAGCGGGGTCGGAGGGGGCCCGCCAGCCTCGGCGGCGGGCCGCCCGCCGCCCGCCAGCCCCCCCCCCACGCACCTGTGATACGGGCCGTCGGGGGGCCCCGGCGCAGCCGCCCGGCGCGGCGGCGGGGCGCGGCGCGGTTCTCCCGACTCAGGCGGCCGCCGGGCCCCTTGGCGGCGGCGGGCGGCGGCGGGGCGGGGGCCGCCCGGCGCAGGGGGACGCGGCGCCGCCCCACCTGCAGCGTCTCCCGGTAGAACGCGGGCACGGCGCCGCCCTCCACCTCCTCCCAGCGCAGGCGACCGGGCCCCGGCAGCGGCGTGTCGGTGTGGAAGTTGTAGTCCCAGCGGCGCTGGTCGTCCTCTCCCATCTCCCGCAGCCGGCTGCGCAACTCCCGGCCCAGCTCCTCGTGGTCCACCGGCCCGAAGAGGGTCCTGCAGGCGGGGCTGCGGCCGGGCCCGGCCAGCGCCCGCCGGGCCGTCAGGCGCTCCAGCGCGGCGGCGCCGGAGAGGTGCACGTTGGACATCGCCGCCGGGGAGGACGCGGGGTGGGTGGGTGCGGTGGGCTGGGCGCCCCCCCCCCCCGCCGCTCCGCTCCTCGCCGCCCGGCCCGTCCGCTCTGCGGCCGGCCCTGCCTTCCGTCTGTGCGCCGCGGCCCCCGGCCGCCCCGCTTTTAAACCCCGCTCCCCGCGAGGCCGAGCAAAACAACCATTAGCATAACAGTGCTCCCCGCCGCCGGCCCGCCGCGATTGGCGGCGCCCCCCCCGCCGCCCCCGGCCCCCGGCGGCAGCCCGCCTGCCCGCGCCCTCCATTGGCTGCGCTGGGGGCCGCGCTGGCCCGGCCCGGCCCCGCCACCGCCCGGGGGGGCGGCCCCGGTGCTGGCCCGGCCCCGGGGGGCGGCGGCCGCGCTCCCCGCCCGCCGCCGCCCCGCTGCCTTTGTCTGCCGGCGGGAGCCGCCGCTTCCTCCCCGGCGGCGCTGGGGGCGGCCCCTCCGCTGGGCCCTGCCGCCGGTCCGCGCCCCCGCGCCGGGGCGTCGCTCGCTGCCAGGCCTCTTGTCCCCTACTTGTGTGCCCCGTCGCCGGGAGGCGTCTCCGCGGCCGCGGGGGCCCGGGCGGGGGGGCGGGGCGCGGCGAGGAAGAGGGGGTCGCTGCTGGCCGGGGGGGCGGATTACGCTGCCGCAAAACAAAGCGCGATGCTGGCCCGTTCCAAACCGAGCCGCGGGCGGTGGGAGCGGCCCCTCGGCTGCGGATGGAACCGCAGAAACGCGCAGCGCTGCGCTGCCCCGGCCGGAGCGGCCGCACGGGGCGTCTGCGCCGGCAGCGCGACCCTCGCCGTCGTGCGGCCGGGGGGTCGGGGGGCCGGGGCTGTGCGTTAGCCGCTGGTCAGTGCCATCGCTGCCTGTTGTTGCTTTGGGATGGCGGAGCGTGAAAGGAAGGGGGGGCGGGGGACGTAACTGACACGGTGCTAAGATCGGGCCCAGCACATCGCCGTGGTTCTGCTGCGCACCGCGGCGCCTTGGCACCACGGCCAGCTTTTCATCCGCGGGCGACAAGGGGAAAGACAGACTCCAGCTCTCCGTGTACCTGTGGCTCTTCCTTTTGGGAAACTCAAACCCTTGAAGTAAAGACAACTGGGATGGTCTAGGGAATAAATCTAGTTTAAATTCCTAAGGTAGTGCTCGCCGGCTGCGCAGGCTATCCGGGTGCCGGCTCGCCGCAGGGCTGGGGAGGTTGCAGTTTTAGACCCCTTGGGGCAATGGTGACCGCAGGCAGGTGTCAGCCTCAAGAAGAGGGGGGGCAATAGCCTTTGCAGCCATGGGAAGCCTTTCCCTTCCTCCAGCTTGGCCAAAAAAAGTCATCTTCCTCTGCTGTTTCCACAGCCAGCCCACGTCTGACGGAGCAGCCCTCCAGCACTGCCGTGGGCACTCACCCCTGCCCATGCCGTGCTGTGCCGGTGAGGAGCCCGGGGCAGCCGGGATGGCTTCCACCGGCCCCCAGGGGCTGCACCTTCAACCGTGCTCCCAAAGACCTGCCACACCAGGAGAGACCAGCAGTGTCCACAGTTTTGGACCTGTTGGCCTTGGGTGGGCCACAGCTGGTGCAGAGAGGAGCTCGCACCTGGCTCACCATGCGAGAAGGGCCTTTCCATGCTTGGGCTGATGAACGATGAGGTTTGCTCTCCTGAAATAATTTTCTGATGTCCATGGGGGCAGACAGGTCGCTCAATGGGAAAGGTCTGTAGCTCTGCAGTTGAGAGAAGGCGATGCGGCGCGTGCCTTCGGGGTGCAGGTCCCCGCTTGCTTCCTGGGCAGGTGTGGGGTCACACCTGGCAGAAGACTTTGCCAACCGGTGGCACAGACAGACCACTGTTATTTCACAAACAGTGGTAGCACAGGTATCTTAGGATATGTGAACTCTTTTTTCTATTAAGATACCCGTTTAGCTGTGTTCTCAACAAATATTCTTGGTTTCCCATGTGAGCTACACTGCAACCCACCCACGTGGCAGTCTTAGGTAAGCATTACCATGCTGTCCTTTCCTTCCCCAAATGGCCCTTCAGGGTGGCCACGTTGGGGGTCTCCTGTCCCAAAGGATGAAGTTTGGGGAGCAGGTCACGGGAAGGCTCAGCATCCTAAAAAGCAGGAGGCAAGCATCAGTTAGCAAGGGTTCGGCCATGGAGGGAAGGAGTGGGTCCGGAGCCAGGCTGAGACAGTCAGGGAGTGTGTTGACCATGGCATGTTCAGCTGGGACTTCTCTCAGCAGCTGTCAGATGTGTCTCTTGGGATGTAGGATAGGGTAGTTTTAGAAATAAACATGCTGTGCAGAGAAAATGCCCTGAGTTCCCTGAGAAACCTGCCAAAAAAGTGCCTTCTATTCAAAACGCGAGACGAATGGCAATGGCCAGGTCCCAGTGGACAGGGGCTCTTTGTGAGGGGGGTCCTTGTGAACCTGCTGCTGTCCTCCCCCAGTGCCCGGAGAGGCCAGCAGCCACCTTTCCTGTTTTCTGCCTCCTCGGTTTCGTACATTCCTGCGACACAAGCCAAGTGAGCAAACCTCCCTGCTGTTTGCAAGATGTGGGCGTGCCCTCTGCAAAATCCACATCATGGTCCTTCCAAACCGTTTCCAGAGGTTAGCCAATATTTACACAGTATTTGAGGGATGCGAGGAACTATGGTTTGAACGGGGAAGTATTTTCAGGGTTTGCCTCATGTTTGAGGCTGCTTCACCTTCCAGTTCACCTGGGAGGTAAAGCAGCTCCGAGTTTGAGGTTACCAGCTCTTTTTTTTTTTTTTTTTTTTTTTTCCCAGTCCCTCTTCCTTGCCCCCAGCGCTCCCCATTTCTTTGGCTTTAATTTTTGCCCCATTTATACACATGCGTTTTAAGCTGACGTTGAGATGTCGGGGACTTTCCACTTGTTCGGAGTCGCCAGTTCTAGCAGCGTCTGCGCTTCTCTACTGTGTGGAGTCAGAGCGCATCCAGCCCATTTGAGGAGGAAATGCTGTCTGCACTGAGAGATGTTTTTAATTTAGTGAATACGTGAACTCTAAGGCCAGGGGGGTATATTATGATCCTCTAAACCAGCAGTTTGCCTAATATAAGCCACAAAATCTTATCCAAGAGCTCCCACCACCAAGCCTATTAGCTTCTTTAGAAATTCCTGCTCCAGAACACTGAGCAGAGTAATTACCACGAGGGTTAGAACAATGCCACATAAGAATGAAGCATTTTTGCTCAAAATATCCAAGTCATATCTGCTTATGTCAGAAAACACAATGACTTTAACTAGTGTGTATTCCTGCTGGCTCCTCTGTTTTGGAAGGGTAAGGGGAGGGAAAGCAAAATCCCTCACAGCTTTTGCCCCACTGCAAGCAGATTGCGATTGCAGGCGGCTTACTGCGTTTGACTGTTCCTCTTGGGGAAGAGTCCAGGCTGACTGTCAGAGCCAGGGGCTGAGTCTGATGCCTTGGCTGATGCGGGAAGAGGGGTCCTCATGCTGCAAGCCGAGCAAGGAGTAGCCGAGGAAACTGGGTAAGAAGTTGCAAAAGTAACAGAAGAGTGAGCCTCGGTGCTGTCTTTCTGATGGGGCTGCTTGTTGCTGAGTTCCAGGTTAACTTCTTCAGAAGAGAGGGCCTGGTGAGACACTTGTGCATGGAGGAGGATGGGTCCCCATGGCACAGTGCCATGGAGGAGCACTCCCCCCTGTCTTCTGGAGGTTCTTGGAGTGAACATCTCCAGCAGAAATTGTCCTCAGCGTGCTGCCAGACAAGCGACCCCATTTTTGGGCCCCTGAGGCTTGAAGGTTTGTGCTTTGCTCGCTTCTCATTTCCTTTAATACACCGTTATCATATACACTCAGCGATGTTTAACTTGGGATTGCTCAAATGCTGTGCGATCCACATGCAAGTGCTTCATTTCAGAACGCATTATGTTCCGTAATTGCTTTAGCAGAGACACAGACCAATAAACATTGGTACTGGTATCTCCCGTGCACTTCTCTTTTACTATGTGCATGTTCACAAGCAATTTGCAGTTTTGCATTTATACCGGTGGCAATTTTGCTTGGTACTTTGGAATCCTGCTTAAATAAACTGATCGCAATTAAAGTTCAAGTTAGTGCAGACTGCCCAGACTTCTCATCGAGGCTTTTTCACCAGCAAAGTGATGTTTGAATTATTTGAGCTGGTGTATGTTCAGAATTTTCTGTTTCTTGACACGGTCATAAAAAGGCAAATTATTAGATTTGAGAGGTAGGCACAACCATGCTAGTTCAGAGGTCAGAATGGGAAAATATAATCTGAACAGAACCCTGAAAAAAATATGGTAGTTTTAATCTAATTGAATTCAGTTTTTGTTGCATTCTCAAGAATATGCAGGGGCAAACATCTCAGAAAAACACTTCATTTAATTTCCTTTTTTTAAAAAAATTATTTTTTATGTCCTTGCTGTCCAGCTGCTGCGCGTCATTAGGGTAGCACAAAGGTAGCAGTGAATTTAGCCTAATGTATTGACGGACCTGCCAGTGCACCAGGGGCCATCACATTCTCTCTTCACACTCTTGTTTTGCCCTTTCCATCATGTTGTTTCACTTGATGAAGTCCACTTGCCATCTGGCCCTTCGCGACTGATTGGAAGCCTGACTGGTTTGCGGGGATGCCCTCTGTGAACTGCGGTGTGGCCAGCCTTACCAACACGGTGGTTACCTTGGAAAGCAGGTAGGAGCAGCAGCACTGACACAGGGTTTCCAGCTTGCAGTACACACCCGGGGCAGGTGGCTCCTTTTTGCTGGCTGTCTGTGTAGCCATGTTTGAACCGCAGCTGAATACTCCATTTATTTATACTCCCTGCTTTCCTGTGGGTATCCTTTCAGTGAAAGTCATGCCTGATGCTCACAGGTCCTGTTCGTTCATGGCTACTCTTCCTATGAAATGAGAAGTTTGCATTTTGCCTGTTTTGATGTTCCCCTTGCCTTGTGTCTTGATCCATGGGAATATTACTTTTGGAGCAGCTTTTCATAAGTTATTTCTAGTTCTGTAGGGGGGTGGTGGTGGTGTGAAGGTGCCATTGCATGGGTTTTATTTTTGGTTTCATGCTTCTTAAGTAAGCAGGTTTTTTAATGCTGATAGTCTTGCCCGAGTCCTGAAGGAGATTACGAATGGGCTGTTGCAGAGGGGAGATGCCTGGTCCAAAACCAAGCCCCAGAGCAGAGGTAAGTGCATCAGGAATATCTTCAGGTGGATCCCAGCGCATACCTAGAGGAAACAAAATCGAAGAGTACGAAAAAAAACCCAAACCCCGAACGCCAAAAGATTATTGAAATCTGGCTATGAAAGCAACAGCGCTGCAAGGCGTGGAGGGCGTCTAAAGAGTCCCGATGTTAAGGACCTTAAAAACAAGTTTCAAGAGAGAGTAGATGACTGCAAGTCTCAATCGGCCCGGCCGCGTCCTCTTCCCCGCCCCGGCCGCTTACTCCTGCCCGCCCGGTGCTGGCCGGAGCCCCGGGCGTGCGGCCCCGGCGGCCGGGTACCCGCGGGCTGAGCCGGGCGGCGCTCCCGCCCCTGCCCCTGCCCCCGGCCCGGCCCCTCGCCCGCCCGGCCCGCAGCACGGCGGGACCCCAGCCCCGGCCCCACGGCGGATCCCCGCTCCCCGGCCCCACGCCGGGACCCCGCGGCGCTGCCGGGCCGGGCTGGCAGCGGGCGGCGGGGCCGGGCAGCCGCGGTGCGCGGGGCAATGGTGCCCCCTAACGCCGGCCGGGCCCCGGCGCAGCACCGCGCCCCCGGGGAGCCCCGGCGCGTTGCCGCATTCCGGAGCGGGCTGCGGGACGGGCTGCGGGACGGGCTGCGGAGCGCCCCCGCGCAGCGAGTGCGTGGCCGCGCTGGTCACCGGCCGGTGATGCGCTCGGGTAGCTCTGAGGCCGTACGGCTGCGACAAGAGTTATAAACAGAATAACATGCTCCCGTTAGTCTGTGAAAGTTAGGGTTCAGGTGTAGCTGGGCAGTCATAGAATCACAGAACGGTTTGGGTGGGAAGGGACCTTGAAGGTCACCTCATCCCAGCCCCGGGCAGGGACACCCCCCCAGCCCAGGCTGCCCCCAGCCCCGTCCAGCCTGGCCTTGGGCACTGCCAGGGATGGGGCACCCACAGCCTCTCCGGGCAGCCTGGGCCAGCACCTCGCCGCCCTCACGGGGAAGGATTTCTTCTGGATATTTAATCTAAATCTTTCAGTTTAAAGCTGTTACCCCTTGTTCTATCACCACACTCCCTGATAAAAAAGTCCCTCCCCATCTTTCCTGTAGGCCCCTTTAAGCACTGCAAGGTGCTATAAGGTCTCCCCAGACCCTCTCTTCTCCAGGCTGACCAACCCCACCTCTCTCAGCCTGTCCTCACAGGAGAGGTGCTCACTGGATCATCTTCGTGGCCTCCTCTGGACTTGCTCCAACAGGTCCATGTCTTTCTTACACTGGGGGCTCAGAGCTGAAGGCGGTACTGCAGGCAGGGTCTCATGAGAGCAGAGTAGAAGGTCAGAATCCTCTCCCTCGTCCTGCTGGCCACACTGCTTTTGATGCAGCCCAGGATATAGTTGGTTTTCTGGGCTGCAAGTGCACATTGCTGGCTCATACTCAGTTTTTCATCCACTGTACCCCCAAGTCCTTCTCTGCAGGGCTGCTCTCAATCCACTCATCGCCCAGCCTGTATCCATGTTTGGGATGGCCCTGACCCAGATGCAGGACCCCACACGTGGCCTTGGTGAACTTCATGAGGTTCGCACGGGCTCAGTTCTCCAGCCCATCCCTCTGGATGCCATCCCTTCTCTCTCAAGGTACCAACCA
Source organism: Falco peregrinus (assembly GCF_023634155.1). Taxonomy (NCBI): domain Eukaryota; kingdom Metazoa; phylum Chordata; class Aves; order Falconiformes; family Falconidae; genus Falco; species Falco peregrinus. The sequence continues at coordinate 1,786,845 of NC_073729.1, read as the reverse complement.
CACCAACCACACTTGCACTTGGGTGTGCTCAGTCCCGCTGTCCAGGTCCCTGACAAACATGTTAATTAGTACTGGTCCCAGCATAGACCCCTGAGGGGGTGTGTATTTTCTGTGTGCATGTGCCTGAGTACACTTGTAATTCCTGATTACACCTGTAATTCCTGATTACATGCCAAAATGGTCAGAAAGCTTCTTTTGTGTGTGTGAGACAGTGAAACGTATGCCTTCTTTCTAGCAAAGAGCCAGGTCTACTACAACGCAATCATGAAGAAAGAGATGTTTGACTTGTTGGCTACAGCTGCTTCTTTTATGAGGACATCTGGGAAGCTTTTGGCCCCAAAGTTTCTATGCAGTCATATTTTCTGGAAATGGTAACTGTTGGTTCTTGCAGTAAGGAGTATTTTACATCCCCATCCTGCAAGGTGCCTTACAGGAGTGGATTTCTCAGTTTGAGAGGGAAGCCCTGGCTTGATGACGCGGTTTAGAGGGCATTTGAAGCCAGTGGCAGATCTAGGTTTATTATTAAGACTTACTGGTTGCTTGTGCTGTCATAGCACCCACACACAGACCAGGACTCCAGTATGCCAGTTTTGCAGAGTACAAACTTTACCTCTGCCTAGGCACTCCCATGGAGAGCTGAGAGAAAGGAGAGCTCACCCGCTGCACTGCCATGTTGCAGTGGGGACACCACGCGTCTCTGGTCTCCACCTGAACATCGACCTGTTGACCGCAAGTCTTTGAGTGCAACCATCCAGCCAATTCCTTGAGCGGTCCACCCATCAAATCCATGTCTCTTCATTTTAGAGACAAAGATGTTGTTTGGGACCATGTTAAATGCTTTGTACAAATTTGGGCAGATGAGGTCAGTTGCTCTTCCCTTATCCATCGATGCTGTAACCCTGTTGCAGAAGGCTACCAAATCTGTCAGGCACAGTTTGCCCTTAGTGAAGCCATGTTGGTGGTCACCAGTCACCTCTGTTTTCCATATGCCTTAGCACAGTTTCCTGGAGGATCTGCTCCATAACCTTGTCAGGCAACAAGGTGAGATTGACTGGCCTCTTGTTCCCTGGGCCTTCCTTTTTGCCCTTTTTAAAAATGGGTGTTTTGTTTCCCCTTTTCCAGTTGCTGGGAACTTCACCAGTCTGCCACGACTTTTCAGATATGATGGGTAGTGGCTTAGCTCAACAGTAGCTGAACCTTGGAAGTCCAAGAGAAGGAGATGCTGTTGTAGAGGATGCAGACCTCAAGACACATACCTGGTTTCATGCGGGGCTGCCATGCCTCAGGGAGCCCTGGGAGCTTCATCTCTTCTGCATCTTTCTGTAGCTGGTTCCCTCCCTAGGAGAGCATGGCAACACACTATGGTGCTGTGGGATCTGGCTGTTCCTTCTCTCGCTCCCTGAGTTGGATTCCATCTTCTTATTTGCCTCTCCCTCGGGGCTTGCTCCCTCCTTTCCCTGCGATGGAGTGTTGAGATATTATGCGATGATGCAGCATGATGAGGTAATTTCCCCCCCCCTCCCCAGCCCCTGGTTTCTTGTTTGTATTCTTTAATTAATTTATCTTCTTGCCTACAGCTTTAAATTTGCTTTTAGCATAGTCACTTTCTGAAGACACAGCACTAAAATATTATTTTCTCTTAATCTTGAAAAGCAATCGCTTTATAATCTCCCTGCTAGATTCATAGCATTAATTTTGCTGCAAGCTTTGAATGTGGACCAAACATCACTGAGCCAGTGGTGAACGTGCAAAGGGAGTGGTTCGATGAGCTCTCTTGGGGGCGTCCATTGCTTCTATTTCTCAGCAGTTTAACTACAGCAAGGCTGCCCTGCCCACAGTATGGTATGTATTCCTACAGAGCAGGGAGTTACTTGTACCTGGATCCAGCGGCGCACTATAAACACCTTTATGCCATGCAGAGCAATTTGGTGCTGTGACTCATTGCTGGGAGCTCAGCCCATGTTATACATGGGACAGCATTTAAGCGTTTGTATGCGACATCTGCAACAGCAGTCAGCACAAATCCCACTAGTGTTTCCAGCAGATCCAAAGAGAAACCAAGTGCCGTACCCCCTGGCAGAGCAGAGGAGGTAGAAGCCCGTGGCTAACACAGGCTTAAAGGGTTTTTTAATGGTTTGCATTACATCCGCCAATGGAGCTATTTCATAATGAGCCAGTTCTCAAGTTTGGGGCAGAAGCTGAAAGGATGTCCTACCTTGGGCCATGGCCAGAAATGTTGCTAAGTGCTCTGATTACACACGATTGTAGTGTCCTTTGGTAGATGGTGGAGATCGGGAGAAAGCTACATTTTTTTCCTGCGCTGTGACCAGATTGAAAAATCATCAGGTCATTCTGTAGCCTTTAAAGTTACCCTTACCAGCTGCTCTGCCACTTCTTGCAGGAGCTGTTGCTAAAACAATTTGGCAGGGCAGTGAGCTCCAGGTGCCCAACCCTCAGTTTCAAGAAGGTGGACTGAGGACAGGACGACCAGGCACAAAGAGATGCACCTGCATCTGACTCTTGATGAAACTCAAATTTCATAGAGGTGCAATTAAAGACACACCCTGATGCTGTGCAGGATAGCAGGTATCTCACTGTCCCCCAGCGAGCACTCAGTCACACATGAATGCATTTCAAAATGACACGGTACATGCTCTAGTGCAAACCACGAGCCACGTTCTCAAACACAGTCATGACCGAATGAGTCTGAAGCAGATGTTTTCCTAACAATAAAAGCAGAAGAGGAGCCGGATGGGAGACCTGAAAATCATGGCATCATGGAAATCAGAGGCAAAATTCCCAGTGAATTGGGGTCAGGGTTTCAGCCTAAAGCTAAGTAATCTAGATCTTGCAGTTCTTCTCAAAGTAAAAACAAGTCAGCTGGTCATCATTGGTATTCAAAGGGAAAATACAGTCCAGGCGAAATAATTTAAGCTGACAGTAGCCAAGCAGTGGTGAGTTTGCTCTGGAAGGAAAAAATATATCTGGAGATGCTATGTTTATGGAGGCTCATTGCTTTCTAGACCAAAAGCGTTTGCTTTGCAGATGGGAGAATGGCTTTTTTTTTTTTTTTTTTTTTTAACTGCCAGCCTGCAGGTTTAATCTAGACCCTTTCCTTTTCACACGCCACAACCATTAAGCAAGCTTTTCTGATGACCTGCCTCTACAGCCCCAGCGAGGTCCTTGGCCCCGCTGCAGTCCCATGGCTTCCGAGGGTGCCTGCAGTGGGAATCAGGGTGGTAGTCGCTTCACCTGTGCAGAGCTGGCTGAATTTGGCAAATTATTTAATTGCAGAGGCTCAGGAGGAATATAACCCACCACTCCCCTGGCTGTGCTGGGCAATAAATAAAAAGAATACACCCTTATTGTTTTGTCTTGAAGGTAATGAGGAGAGTGCCTGGGCAGAGCTGCTGAGTAGTTTGCTGTTGGTTTTCATAGGAGTCTCTGGGCCCCAGCTGATGCTGGAAGCCAGGGGAATTTCTTCCTAGCACCTTCCCTGGGGCAGTTTTACAGAGGTAACCCCATTGCTCTCTGGTATGATGTTAAGAGAACAAGCTGGGACAGACGCCTTTTTCCAGCAGCAGTTTTTCTCTTCCTTTGTTTCAAATACCCTAACTACTGGCAAAGTGCTCAGGTCCGATCGTTGCTTTGGCAGGACTGGTTCTCAACCAGTTTGGACTGAAGATTTCCAGGACTTGCTTGATTTCTGGAAAAGCCAGATGATGAATCCTGGTTTTAGTGCATGAAGACTTTGATGTAGCGAGTTAAGTGTTCCAGAAACGGAACGTATGAACCAGGGAGCAACACTCCAAGTGAGCTCTTCTTGGGTTGTTTCCACCCTTTCCAAAGTGTGAAACGACTAATGAATGCCAAATGGTACTGACAGTGGCAAGTACAGCCCAAGACTATGCAGGCATTGCTGTTTTATGCCAGCCTTGCATTTGGCCTTAGGAGTAGCTTAGAATTAGGCATCAATATCAAAGCAAAAAGCCTCAAAAACAAATATTGCTGCAGAAGATGTTTAGTGCATCCTGGTCACAGCCATCATCCAGACCTCCCATGAGCAGCAGCCAGTTCCAGTTTGGGCTGGCAAGCTCTTGTCCTCTGGCATGTTTGGAAACACTAAATCCCTCTCTCTGTTCTTTCTAGGGCATAAATGCCTTTGCCACTCCTTGCAGAAAGGGTCCGGGTCTCTCTCCTTCGCTGGTGGTAAGTCCACGGCAAGTGCTAATGTTTTTGCTCAATGACAAAGAGTCAGGGGGGTTGTGAGCCTGCGATTGTCTTGGGGACAAGCTTTAGAAATTATTTTTAAATGTTTTTGAATAATAAATAGTTCTTAGGGATTTTCTCTTAGGAAAACTCTATGCCACTCATGTCCCACTTTAAATTGCTCCTGACACCAAGGCTGGATTGTAACAGTGTGCAAAGTTTGCTCTGATTCTTTACAAGGAGACAGATTTTGTTTACAGCTCCTGTTGTTGTTCCAAAATAATTCTGAAGAATTGTTCTAAGTAATGAGTTTTCGAGAGAGTGCTTTAAAGACACAATTGAGCAGGTTTGGGGTTTCTTTATGTGTCAGAGGTGCCTGCACGGTGTCAGGAATGCATCCTCATCCCTTGCTCTGGAGAAATGCCATGCCTAAAGAGCTAGAACTGGAAAGCAGAGAAGCAAATGGTACCGTGCAGGTGCTGGTCTCTTAACAGCAAAGTTTCAGATGTAGCTGAAGGAGGACTTACTCATATGATAGGGTAGATTGACTTTTCTACCTCTTACTTATCTGTCCATGCTAGAGTTGTATTCAGTGTTTGGCATGAGTTTTTACCAAACTACTTTGAAAATTTTCCCCAAACCGCTGTGAAGATTCCTGATACTCCACTCAAGAGTTATTAGTGCCGCCCCCCCCGCCCCCCCCCCAACCTCAGCTCTAAGGGGGCTGGGAGGAAACTCCACCTCCAGCAAAGGAGGTTTGATTTCTTTTTGTCACAGGTGAATTGAAGCAGAAGGTGGATGTGAAAGCCGGAACGAAGCAGTGAAGGGTCTCCAAAGCCTTCTGGTGGTCTGAACAAAAAAAGAGCAGTCTTGGGGCTGTCATCCCTCTTGTATTCCTAACAAAACTCAGGACTGTAATCGTTCCCTCCCAGTAGACCTGGCTGCAGGCTTTATTGCTGATGCAGGAGATGGAGACCTGGCTGGCAGAGTGATTACCTCCAAGGGCTGCTGTCTTCTAAAGCTTTAAAGGTTCTGTTTTTCTGGGTAAGCTCTATAACAGGCAGGAGTGTGTGCTCTGCTCCAACTTGCAACAGGGCGAACTGAGGCATCTGCTCTGATTTCACAAGTCCCATTCAAGTCTTCAGCTGAAATTAGGTGTTTGCTTAGAGAGAAACATCAGGACCTTGGGTGAGGCTTTGGAAGGCTTTTAGAGCCCAGGTACATCAAGGGCTGTCACACTTGCACGTTATACCACTTCGGAGCTGCTGATAAATCCAGACCTGTGTGTCTGTGGATACCTTCATCCCACCTCTTCCGTCCATTGGCAGCTAATATCTGCAACACAGCATTGTCCACCACCCATGTAGTGGGTGGGAGCCAGCCAGTCATGGGGCCAGCCACCCCCTTTCCTCCCCATCCCACGCTGGCTCCGTGCAGGTCCTGAGTCATTGTGGAGAAAGCAGCCAGCCAAACGGAGCAGGGCGGAAAGGGGACGTGCCTCCCCTGGCCCTGAGCAGGTAAGGATTTGTCCGAGGATGTAACACAGACCCCTGCTGTGGGGGGCAGCTGTGTCTGGGGTGTGCAGGGTTCCACAGACACACGCCTTCTCTCACGGCTTTATGCAGAACGTACGTTAGCAGAAACGCTGACTACACATCCGTGTTTTGTTTGCGCCATGTATAGCTTCATCAAAAGGCTAATCAACAGAGAGATTCTTGTTACATTGTGTTGCTGGTGGTCTCCTCAATGCTCCAGCGTTATAAATCAGGCAATTGTTTGATTCTGACACAGGAAAATGTTTTGGTACATGCAGAAGGCTCGAGACTAGCTGAAAACGTCTGGGGCTCCCATTGTGTGCAGAATGTAATGTGTGCAGAGGAAATCTGCAGCATTCCTACAGCAAACCACAACAAGAAGCTCCATACAGTCCCAATCAGTTACAATTCTCATATAAATTATAATGGTTTAAATGTTATTTAAATAATAAACAGCTTTTGCATTCCAGACATTGCTGCAATTCCAGAAGGTGGCTGTATAATACCAGCCAAATGAAACGCTGCATATTGCAGGCTAAGTATGGGGCTTTATTTGTGTGTGCGTGTATCCGTTTTTGTCACATCTAGCATATTCTTTGGCTATAAACTTTGGACTTCCAATGCACTATGTGTGTCTTGGAGCCCAGGGCTTCATCCGTTATCCAGCAGCAAGTTGCTTGAAGGTCGGTCACGCCAACATGCCAATAAGCTGAAGGCGCAACCACAGAGGCGGCAGAAATGCCTGTCGCTTCTGGGCCATCACCATCACTTATTAGCATGCAGAGCTGCCTGGACCCTGCTCGGCAGCCGATGCTATAACCACTCTTTTAATCACCGTTTCCTACACAGATGGCTGTCTCACGCTTGCTTGAGCACTAGGAAGCAGAATGGCAAGTCTGGGGGAGATCATCCCTTGCCCAGGAGAGAGCCCACCCAGCAGAGCTGGGCTTTTGCTAAAGGGAGAGTCATTTTCTTGCTGCCGATTCTTCAGTGCCCTAGCAGAGCAGCCCACTTAGCAGCTGGTGGCTGCCTTTTGATGTACTCGCTGGAAGGAGAAGGTCGGCGGCTGCTCTCCAGGCATCCTAGCAGCCCTTCTGCACCACGTGGCAGCAGCCCATCGAAACTTGAGGGGATTCTGTCTGCTCAGGAGAGATTTTGGGGTAGAGGTAGACCACAGCAGCACGAGGGAGATGACTCTGGAGGGAAGGGCTCCAGCTGAGCTGAAATCATCCTAAGCAAGGCAACACTCAGTTTGAGCAGGCACGAGAGGCTCCTGCCCCGGCGAGGTCCTGCTGGAGCCAGTGAGACTGGATGGGTACAAGGAACCGAGCTTTTTCTTCCTATTTGGTCATGTTTTTCTTGGTGTAACTCTCCTGAATTCAGGCCACGGGATTTTTCCAAAACACATCTACAATTGACACAGTCTCTGCCACATCTGCATATTTTGTTGTCAAATTCCAGCATTCAGAAATGTTCTCTTTTGGTTGAATTTTTCCAGAATATTAGAGAGGAGAAACTGTCCTGTGGTTAAACAATGGGACTGGCGTCCAAAGGATGATTGAGTCTGACTCCCGCCTCTTCCACAGACTTCCTCTGTGATTTCAGGGAAGTCATTAAACCCCTCTGTCTGTTAGGGTCCCCTCTGCAGGACAAGGAGGATCTCATTCCTTTCCCTTGTCTGAGTCTTGACCCCTTCCTGTGCTTGCAGGGCACCAAACAGCGTCTCGATATTAGCTGGAGCTTTGGGGCTTTACCATTAAAAAGTTAATAATAACCAGCCATATTTCAGATAAAATATGATTTGCAGTTTAATATGCTAAGTAACAAAGACTTTACCAAAAGAATGAACAACAGCCTTTCCCATTTCACAAAATAATTTGCCAGGCAGAATAAGCACACCACCATTTTTATAAAAGCAAATTATAAGTAATTGCTCTTTGCAATTTAATACACTCATAGAAAAAACCAAAAGAGTTCAGCAGCCACCGGGAATCTGATTTCATTGCCGATTTGGACTGTCTCCGTAGTTTTTATGAAAATCCCTGAAGACTGTGCTATTTTGTAAACTAAACATGGTGCTTTTTTTTTTTTTTTTTTTTTTTTTTTTTTCTGGCCATGTGGAGTCTTTTTCCATTCATTAGTGAGCTGCTTTTTTCATGAACATTATTAGACAAAGGAATAAATCAGTCAACAAACATGGAACATAATTTTGGCAATACCGGGCCATTTATGCTCATATTTGCTTAACTGTGTAAATCTTTCACCAGGCTACAAATGAGACCAGTTCCCTCAGTGTCGGGGTCAGGGGAAGAGAGAGGGATCGGGCCAGATCCTGTGGATCTGATGGCTCCTGCTGGCCATGGCTGGTGGTGAGCGGTTTCCCTCATTATGGCAAGTCAGCATTCCCACTATTGGGGAATTGCTTCGAGATATTTCTCTCTTGTATTACAGAGCTTAAGAAGCATGGCCAGGATGATAGCTGCCTGATGGCTGTGTCTCTGTAGAGGGTTTCTGTGTGTCTCCCTGCCTGAATATGTGCTGGCCAAACTGGTTTTGGTACAGTGGCCTCACCATGCTCTTGTGAGGAGGGGAAGGGCTGTCTTTGCTGCTGCTCGGGCGGGGAGAGGTGTGCTCAGAACCATCCATCTCACACCTCATGTCCCTTCCAGCACCCCCAGCACACAGCCCATAGAAATGCAGTTTCTCTTTGCAAGGAGAAAGGAAAGCTTTGCTGGACCCGAGAGGCAGGGATCCCCTCGCCAGCAATCCCTGCCAGCTCTCACGCTTGCCATGGGTATGGTGTGTACCCACAAGGGCAACGATTTGTGACTGGTCGGCCCTGGAGCAAGGTTTGGCTCATCCCACTGCTCTTTTGTGTAGCTGGGGAGATCTGCCAACTTGTAGTCATAGAGGGTCTGAGGCCTGAGAGATGTCCTTCGTCACTGGGCAGCGCATCTGCGCTTCCATCCCTCTTCAAGGCTCTCCTGAGGCTGTCGAGTTTGCTTTGGCCCTCTGCAGGCTGGTGAATCCCACTCAGGGTTCTTTGTGTTGCTATGGTTCATATTAAGCTTCTCCTGTGAAAAAAACACAAGTTGAGAGAAGGATTCAGGATTTATTTCCCCACAATTTTTCCTTTTTCAACTGCTGGTAATGCTGTGGGTGGATTTCCCCTCCCCATGCATATGCTGGCCTTGCTTCCCACTTCCAGTGATTTAAGAAAAGATTTCTGCTCAAGTAACATAAACAGTATGTCTTTATAATTTTATTTTTTTAAAGATGTTCTCCAGTTTCCTACTCTATTTTTCCAGAGATCATCAGATAAATAGGCCTCAGGAAAGATATACCACGGAAGGCAACTATAAATACTCCAAAACTATTGGGAATGACTGTCAAGGCTTAATGCACAGCTAATGGCCTAATCTGCAGTTTCATTGCAAGACATTTATCTCCTTGCTTGCTTTCACCATAGTCTCCCTGCAATACCTATCCTTTTAAAGTTTACTTATCCTGCCCAAGAACATTAATTTTTAATTTTAAAATTAAGCTTTATTTTTTAAAGAGGGGTTGTCAGTGACCGTGTGCTGTCTGTGGTATTGCCTATAACTGAGCCTTTAGATAAAATTGCAGCGCCAGCCTACACCGTCTGCCATTAGTAGTGCATTATCGTTACAGGTATAGATGAACTGGCCCCTAGCTGGGTGGCCACAAATGTGATGTTCAGCAGGGCATAGCTGGGGACGAAGTCAATCTCCATCATACTTTGGCTCCTGCAGACGTTTTCGGACAGGGCAGGCTTCTCGCTTAGGGGAGGATCTGCCTTGTGTAGATCACACTGACTGTTTTTCCATCGGTGCTTGTTGCTGCTATGTTTAACCTCTAGACTGACCGATTCTGAAAGTCAGGAAAGTCCAAGTTGCTGCACAGAAGACCTTGCAGGAGGACATTGAGATGATTCAGGGCTGTCAATGTCTTCATCAAGTCTGGAGAACACAGCTCATCCCTGCGTCCTTGAGCCAGGGTAGCATGGATGTGGCTTGGCTCATGGCTTGTAAAGGTGGCTTAAAATTGCCACCCTCTTCCCTTTGTCCTGTCCGTGCCAAAGTGCAGGGATGGGGAGATAAATGATCCTACCCAAAGAGACTACTGCTAGAAAAGGATTGCCAACGTGGGCCCAGGGTACTTCCTCACTTGCAGCCTGGTCTGAGACACTAAGGAGCAGGCTGAGGCACTAAGCCATCAAGAGGCTCCAGGGATGTGGAGGAACCGAGCCTGGTGATCATAGCCCATTCTCCATGGTCACCTCCACACCAGGCACCAAGTTTAGGTCCCTGCTTCTCAGAACTGTGTCTTTTCCCCCAGAGGCTGAAAATTAAACTCCATGGTTTTTTTACTGTATTTCCCTTGTCATTGCCTGTAAAAAGAAGCTAAATCTGAGTGAGAGCATGTGGCTGGTGAGCTGTCTGTGCTGCGTGCCCCGGGGAAGAACAAGGCTTGTATCTGGTGGAAAGTGGCTACATCTGCAAGTCATTGCTTCCCTCGCTCGCCTTGCTGGGATCTGTTTTCAGTTGCTGCTGAGACAAACTCACTTGTCAAAATATTGACGCTTTTCAAGTCCAAGTCAGCAACGTTTCCCGTAAGCAGTGTTTTACATTGCATTTGCATGAGTTACTTTTTTGGTTGTCTCAAAACCTCCATAAAGAGAGTTCTCACATTAATTTTACTCTTCTATTCAATGCTCGTAATTTGTACATTGTTCCTGTCCAGCACAAACCCGGGAGTGACGATGGTGGTGCTGTGCTGCAGGACACTCAAAGCACAGGCAAATCCATTGTTTCGCACTGAGATGAACCAAATGTTGAACACTGATCCTCTGCTAAATCAGGGTACATGCTGGGTAATCTTCCTTCTTCGGTAATAGATACAGCTTCTAGGGCATTGTGAGTTGGGGCTGTTGGAGTGCTGGCGTGGCTTTCCTTAAAGTTATTCCTTAAAGGTGCTTTTTTACTCATATTTTGGCCCTTGAAGGGCAGCTCCAGAGGTGATGCAGCCAGACTCTTTGTGGCAGTGGCAGCTGATGCTAGGAGGGACAACAGCCACAAGTTACAGCTTGAGATATTCAGATTGGACATTAGGAAAATCTTCTTTCCCAGATATTCAGGGAAGGGGGCAAATCTCTTTTCTCGGAGGTTTTCAAAGCTTGTCTAGAAAAGGCCACAGCTGACCTGATGTGTTTGAGCAGGAGGGCGGATGAGACCTCCTGAGGTCCCTTCCTACTAAAAGTCCTGTGATTCTACAAAACTGGAGCATTGGGATCTCTGCTTTCTTTTTGTCTTTAAAATAAAGATAAATGTTCAACCAGACTTCCAGGCTTCAACAAGTAAGAAAACAAACAAACAAGCAAGCAAGCAAACTAACAAACCCCCCAAAGGACAAATAAGTCTTACTTAATTCCCCAGTTTGCAGTCAGCCTCGTGATTTGTGTGGATTTAATGTTTTAAAAAAAAGGTTCTGGCATTGGCTGGTAATTTGTAGTCTAAGTGGAGTCACATGTGAACATTTGCTAGCTCAGTCTCGCTATAAATTTGCAGGACCTGGTAAAGGAGGCAAAATGGTTCAGTTGGAAGTGCTGCTGAAAGCAACTCTAGTTGCATGTAAAACCTGTGCTTGTTCCAGGATCTGTGTAAATTTACTGCAAGTACCGGGAAGACTTTGGAATAGCTGTTCTGCTGTAAGCTTTGCTTGCAACCTCCAAAAAAAAAAAAAAAAAAATCATCAAAGTGCCTCTTATAAAGAATGAAAACAGTCATCTCTTCTGAGCCACCAGAAGTGAAACAGTTAAGGAGTTGAAGAGTTCCTCACGTGCTTGTTCGGGGCAATGTCCACTTCCACCCTGCTGGGCCCCAGGCTGGTCTCTGTTGTGATGGTACTTGAAGCAATGAGCCCACCTGGGACAAGGCTGAAGAATGAGATCTGCAGTTTGGTGTGTGGTTGCCTTTGATCCTGCCTAGCAAGTAAGCAAAGAGGAGAGAAAAAAAAGAGAAAGAAAGGAGGGAAAAAAACCCAAACCACACACAACAAACCATCCCTGGCACACTGACTCAGCACCTTTCACACTGTAAGCTTTGGACTGTACACACAGCTTCTGCACCTTACCTATGCCTTGTGTTCCCAGCTAGAAAACACCGTCACATCATTTTTCAGCCTGTCCGCCTGCAGCAAGCTGTTCCATGAGTGCTATCAATGCAAAAGCCAGCTCCAGAGGCAAGGAAGAAGCCTCGGGAATGAGGAGCGAGGCCCTGGGGGAGAGAGGCTGCTTGGGAGATGTCAAGAGGGGACAAGTGATCCTTGTTGCCTACCTGATTGTAACCCTGGAGCTGACCTTCCTCTTCATGCAGATGGGAGTCGTGCCTGTGAGTATGGACTGTCCTGTTCCACAGCACGTCTTGCTGTCGGTGCCAGGCTATGTAGTTTCGCAGCAGTCGGGAGGGAGTTCCTGGCAGGGGAGCAGACAGCACGTGCCTCCCTTGCAGGCGGGCTGTGGCTGTGCCCAGGGCATGCCCAGGCAGAGAACGCTGGTTTATTTGCACTGCAGTAGCACCTAGAGCCCTTTCCTGGTCTGATAGCCCTGGGTGAAGTTGGCATAGTTTGTGTCTTGCTTGCATGGGAGGGTGACCCAACAAGCAGGCAGCAGAAATCAGAGGTTTCAGATCAGAGGTGGGTTTTTTCTGAGGGCATAATAAACCAGCTGTGAGTGGGAATCATTGCTTCTTGCTTACTGGACTCTTTCCTCTGGTTTCATAGAGTCACGGAGTCATTTAGGTTGGAAAAGACCTTTAAGATGAGTCTGACTATCAGCCCAGCACAGCCAAGTACACCACTAAATCGTGTCCCTAAGTGCCACATCTACGTGGCTTTTAAACACCCCCAGGGATGGTGATTCCACCCCCTGGGCAGCCTGTTCCAGTGCTTGACCAGCCTTTCTGTGAAGAATTTTTTCCTAATACCCAACCTCAACCTCCCATAGCAAAACTTGAGGCCCTTTCCTTGGGTCCTGTCACTCATTACCTGACAGAAGACACTGACACCTTGCTACCGCTTCCTTTCAGGCAGCTGTAGAGGGCAAGAAGGTCCCCCCTGAGCCCCCTCCTCTCCAGGCTGAACACCCCCAGCTGCTCCCCATCAGACTGGTGCTCCAGCCCCTTCCCCAGCTCTGTTGCCCTGCTCTGGTAAAGGGTGATTCAGGTTTGTCACCTGGTGCAAAACTGATGTTTCTGGTCACATCTCCCTGACCTTCATTAGTGGATGGCATGGGACAGAGACCTTTGGTCTTTATTAAGCAGCATGTGTCTGACCCGGTGAAGGTTTCATCTGTAGGTTCGGGGAACTGAAGGAAGTGCTTGTTTGAAGCTGCAGTCCTCTCCACACAGACATTAAGTTTTTTATTCAGAAATACAGCATATTTAATTTCCCCTGACCTGCTGGGGTTTTTTCCTCTTTTTTTTTTTTTTTTTTTTTTTTTAGTACTTGGCAAAGAGCCTAGGTTTGGATTCAATGGGGTTTGGCTACCTCCAGACAACTTTTGGTGTCCTCCAGCTTGTGGGAGGTCCTATTTTCGGAAGGTAAGTGAGAACAATTCTCATGACCCTTTACACTGCTGAAAAAGGCCAGGAATTTTTATAGTTTAATAAGAAATCATTTAGTTCTGGTTCGTGGTCCTGTTGAAATGTTTGAAGATTTCATAAATGGGCAAAGGGAAAATAAATACTGTAATTAGAAATAACCACAACATAGACACAGCCTTTATATTAACTTAGCTATGTTTTAATGACAGACGTTTAAGTGTAACAATATACTGGGAACAGGCTTAAACCACCAGAGTCCTCAGAGCCTGGGTCCTAACGGCTTAATCCTGCGAATGTTTTATAGCCATGTGTAACCTTAAAAATGTCTTGTGACTGGGAAACCTAAAAAAGAGGATATTTACTGATGTTAAGTAGAGCTGTCAATGAAAATAACTGAGGATCATGTTATTTTTACAGCTGAATCTCACTGTATCTACATCAGTGTTTAACACAAAGCTAGACTTGCATGAATCTTTAAGAACTGATGCAGCTATAAGCTCATCTATCAAAATAAGAAGAAAGAGTGGAAGAGACTGGGGTTTTCTGCCTCCCTGCCCTGTGGGATGCATGCTCTTGTTCTTAATGAGATGTAAACGCCCCCCCAAAAAATTGAAGTGGTGGGGAACACTTTGCCAAAAAGAAGGAATTTGAAAGAGCAGTGTAAGCCAGAGACAGAAAATGAAAACAAGGCTGAGAAAATCTAGCTTTTCTTCTCAGTCTTGCTACTGATCAGCAAAGTAGTAAATGGATACGGAGCTGGTGTGTGCCTCAGCTTTCCTGCATGGGATTTATCATTCTGGTTGATATAGGTTGGGAGGATCCTCTGGTACATGGTGTGTGAGATCTGATCTTGAAAAGCCCTTGGACACTACAATAATACACATCTTAAAATTAATAACAACATTGAATTCTCCAGTAAAGCTTGGAAGAAAATGCATTCCTAAGAACAGAGATGGTGCAAAGGACCCAGTTTGAATGCTTTTTCTGTTAAAATACAAAACTAGAATAACATTTCTGTTCTGGATCCAGTGCCATCTGAAATCTGGTTTTCCTCTGTGCATTCCATTCACCCATGACCAGAAGAGATGCTAAAGGGAAGGAAAATGGCAAACCAGGTTCTGTCTGGGTCTGGACTCCCACTTGTGTAGATGGGACTGAAGGTCTATATTGCCAGATTGAAGCCAAAATCTGCGGTGTAGGTTTGAGATAAAAAGGATTTTCCTAGATGCAAGGCTGTTTTGACCTCAGTGTAAAGGTAGATAAAGAGAAAATGGGAAGGAGGGGGATAAAGGAGAGAAAAATGTGTACCTTAGTCAGTTTTCTTTTTTCTTCTTGGTTGATCCTAAACAGCCATGAGAAGATGAAGCAATAAAATTTACTCTTAAACAACAAAACCAAGAAAGCCCTGGACTGTGTAGTGAATTGTGGTCTTTAGGTTACAAACAGATAATATAAACTTCCCCGGCTTTCATGTAAACAGCACGATTTTGACCTGTTCCTCTTTCTCAACCCAAAGCCCTTTAATTACTTGTGCTTAGCTTTGTAGACTAGCCTTGGCACTTCTCGGAGGTGGGTGTGGGGTTGGGGGGGGTGTGTGTTTCTTTTAGTGTAAATGCAACCCATTGCTATGCAAGGTAATGCTCATCTGCTAGCTGTAATATGTGACTTGAATAAAATGAAGGAGGGAGGAACTGAAGTGAAGGGCACAATCTAAGGCCATCTTAGTCCCAGTTGCTCAGAACCTTTTTTGTGGTACTCTTGGACTTTGTCCAACTTAGCTTTGTAAAGTATCTTGGAGTTGAATAAAACCTGAAGCAAAACCTGATCTGTCTGTTAAGAGTTTCTTTCCTCAGACAGAAGCAAATGTGAGTCATTATCTTGAAGTCTTTATTGAACCTACATGGAAGAATATCTATCTATCTATTTAAGTAGTGTTGAATGAAAAATGTTGTTTTTAACATCCTCTGAAAAGGAACTGGAATAACTTCAATTGCCATTGAACCTGAACTAAAAAATTAGCTAGCCTGACTCCCTGGTCTGAACCAACTCTCTTGCGTCACAAAGTAAAATTTGAGGGTGCTGTGTGTTCTGAAGTGAATGTTATTATTGAATGAGTTACTGAGCTGCTGTAACTGCCTGTGGCTGGTCTTCAGTAGCTCTGAGATAAACCACATCTATTCACTGGGGATGCCGGGGAGGAGACTTAACCAAGCACGTATTATGTGGTGCTTACGAGGGGTCTGGAAATGGGCTGAGTAGCGGCAGTTGCTGGCATGTTCCCATTACACCAAAGGATCTGTGCCTGTGGTCCCAGGTGGGCAGTTGGTGCTTCAGCACTGGTCCTTGCACTCCTCCTCCAGGCAAGGCTTCCAGTTCTGGTGGAGCTTGCTTTGGGTTGGTTAGTTTGGTTGTTTTTTGGGTTTTTTCCAAGGCAAATTTTTGTATTGCTGGTAGTCACAATGAAGAGAGAGTGTTCAGTGCTCAGGCCCATTGAGCTGAGCTCCTCTGAATATCTAGTCCTCTTCTGGGAACAGAGCATTTCTGAGAATCTGATCAGCACTTCCTATGGCAGATAAATGAGCAAGATGGCCATGTGACTCCATCCCTCTGGGTGCGTCATGCTTGCAACGAGCTGCACAGTCCCACTTCTGACAGCCTTGTACCATTTCTGTACCAGGTTTGCAGATCAATTTGGCACCCGAGCAGCCTTAATTCTCTCCTGTGCGTCTGGAAGTGCCTTCTTCCTGCTCATGTCCATCTCCACCAGCATCCCCCTCCTCTTCCTCTCCAGGCTGCCAGCAGTGTTCATGCATGGACTACCAGGTAACGTTGGTCAGGGCTGAGTTGTTTCCCAATTGCTCGTATTGACCGATTCCTCTCTTCTTGTTCATGTTGCTGGAAGTCAACAGGCTCAACAGCATGAAGGCAGGCAGGAAGAACATTTGATGGTCATCAGGGATGAAATGGTGAGAACATGAAGCAGCAGGTGTACTGGTTATGGGAAGCAGGGCTAGTAGCCTGTAGTATACCAGGTCAATCCTCCTGTATGATCTTGAGCAAACTGCTTGGACTTCATCCAGACATGGTGATGACCACTTGCTGGCAGCAGTGCTAACCTAAACTTCTTGGCTGCCTTCTTCCATGCAGGATATTTTATAGGAGAGCTTTTCCCCTTCTCCTGGTAAAATGAGCATATTGGTCAAAATGAAACATGAGTACAAAACTATTTTTCGTTGCCCACCAAGCTATTCTACCTTTCCTAGATGTTCCTAATAAAAACCATGAACAGCCTTTAGCTACCAGAAGTCCATGTAACTCGTGTGAGAGGACTGAAATTGATAGAGTGTTAAGCCTCTTCTTGCCACTTGTGAAGTGGTTTGAGTGGTTTGAATGGTTTTGTTTCCTATGGCTGATGGGCTGAGCCAATTCCACTCAGCGGTGCGCACAAGCATTTGCCCTGGGGCTACAAGGACCGTTTTGTGGCAGGCACTGTTTCTTTGGCCTAAAAATTTGCGTGCCTGCTGCTCGGGCCCTGTGTCAAGCTTCTTTCAAGGGATCTTTTTCACTGCAGGTGCTCAGAAGGTTATTATAGACCTGACTACTCCTTCCCAACGTGCTGATGCTCTGGGGAAGCTGGGTCTCTGCTTTGGAATAGGCATCATCATTGGCTCTGCCCTGGGAGGTGTCCTCTCCACCGAATTCGGGTGAGTGGCATGCTTGTTCGCTGGTTGGCCTTGTCGGGATCATTGAGGGAGCTGCTGAGGGGTATTTTACTTCCCCCCCAGCTTTTGACGGTATCTTACTGCTGGTGGCAGTAGAGGATTGTACCAGCACTCAAAATGTGGCTTTTGCTTTTGCAACAGAGAACAACTCCAACTGTTTTTAAGGAGACCTTGTTGAAAATCTCATCTTCCGTCTACTTCAATTGATTTAAAAACAAGCTGAAGTAAGAAACGGAGTGTGTCTCCCTCCTAGTCGTCTTCCCTTTGGAGCCAAGTGTGCTGAAAGGCAGCGCGTGCTGCGCAGCCTGCTTTTAAGAAATAGTGTTGTACAGCTGAGAGTGGAAAAACTCGTGGGGAAACTGGTGTGCTTGGGGGCGCCCAGTACGGAGCAGGGCCTTGGCAAAGGGGAGAGCGAGCTTGGGACAGTGGGGCGAAGGGGGACAAGGTGTGGTGCCGCGGCGGCCGGGTGAAGCGTGTGTGCGGCTGGTCCCGCAGCGCAGCCCTGGGGGCGGCCCGGCAGCTCCCGTGCCCCGTGCGGCGGGGCAGGGGGCAGGGGGCAGGGGGCAGGCCCCACCGGGGGGAGCGGAGCCCTGCAGGCAGGCAAGTGCGCGGGCTGCGCCTTCCTGGAATATTCCCCAGCGTTTCTCTAGTGGGGATAAAAACCCAAGATACTAAATCCCTTACGAACGGCTGAGCGCTTGTTTTGCCGCTGTTACGGACGCTTGCTCGTGCAGGTCCAGGTCAGCGCAGCAACGGCCCCCCCCAGCCCTGCCGAGCGCCGGCCGGGGCAGCGCTGCCCCTGGGGCCACGGGAAAGGCCGCCGCCCGCTGGGTGGCGCTGTCGGCCCGCGCGGCCCCGCCCGGGCGCCCCCTCGGCGGCGCTCTCTCCCCCCGGCCCCTCGGCGGCGCTCTCTCCCCCCGGCCCCTCGGCGGCGCTCTCTCCCCGCCGCCCCCCGGCCCCTCGGCGGCGCTCTCCCCCCCCCCCCCCCCCCCCCCAGCCCCCCTCTCCCCGCCACCCCCGGTCGACCGAGGCAAGCGTCACCGGCGTCCCGGCGCGGCGGCCGGAGCGGGGCGGGAGGTGGGGGCCCTCCGGGACGGCGCGGCGCCCTGTTGCGGGGTGAGGCGAGGCGGAGGCCGCCATCCGGCCGGACCCGAGCACACGGTTCGCTGCCGTACCTCGGCAGGGCCGGGCAGGGCCGCTGCCCCGGGAGTTCCCTTCGTCGCCTGAAACCTGGAAAGGTTTTCCCTAATTATCCTGCGGTCGGTGCCTGCTCTGCATCAACACGGGGCTGGCGAGGGGGATTGCTTTTGTACAGATACGTAAAATTAGATTTGGGGATGTACATAATATTTAGCTAACTCAGGATTTTAAGGTCTTTGTAGAAGTTGATGGTTGAGTGGGGTTTTAATAAGTGTTCTTTTCAATGGGATTCCACGAGTGTATCCCTTCTGCGTGCTGTCTGAAAGTAAAGGTTACCGCGGTTCTCAGCTTAATCGTTGGTTATATGCCCATATTTAAATGTTAGCATCAAGCAGCACTGTTACGTAGCAAAAATCTAATGGCTTTCGCTTTCCAACCAGTGCGGCAGTCGCTGGTTTGCACAGAACCCAGCGCGGGGAGCGCATCCCCGGCCTCGGCCCCAGGCACGGCTGCAGCGCCGCTGGGGGTGTCGGGCTGGTGCTGCCAGCCTCCCCGCCTTGCTGCTTGCTCGGAAAGCCTCTAGCCCTTACATTTTTATGCCTGTAGCACTGAGGAAAGCGAACGTTGCCGGTAGTCACGGGGAAGCGAGGGACGTGCACCTGAAAAGTGCTGTAGCTGTGGCCTTTCCCATGGCTGAGGGTGGTTTCGCCTGCGCCCAGCGGCGGGGCTGGGGCTGGGGCTGCTCCGCCATGCGGCGCGGGCCTGGGGGAAGCCCCGTCTGGTGTTCTCCAGGAGGATCTGTGCCTTCCCCTGGAAGGATGGTAGGAATTCCCGTTAACAAGGGGCAAACTCCAGCGTGCTCCAGGACCCTTCTGACCACCCTGACATGCAAAGGGTTGATTTGATTTTATAAACAGCAGCTCCAGGCTGAGAAGGCCACTCTGGGTGTTTGGTAGCAACCTTTGCTGCAGCCAAACACCACCTTTGCCTTAACACCATGCTTAGCTTTTCTGCCAGATTTCTGTGCAAAGATTAGAGGAGCGATCCACTGAATTTTAGTGTGTTGGCTGATACTGGTGGTGAGCGGGAATTCAGCCCTGCGAGCAGACGAACACAGCTCTGCGCCACAAAGCAGCCCTCGGAGTATCCCTGGCACCTCTGGCTGTGTCTGTGGCACTGACCTGCAGGGAAAGGAGTGGGTGTTGCATTATGGACGCACCCGAGGCTCCTTGGCCCTGTTGCCATATCCCACAGACTGGCTGTGAATCATCTCCCTCTGTTTCCCACATTTATGCAGGAAAGCTCCAGCTGTGCTTGGGGCTGTGTAATTGCTTCCGTTTTTTTCACAGAAGAATGACCCAATCCCCTTCCTTTGAAAATCAGCTTTTCTGCCATGGCATGGCAGAGCAAAGCTGGAGATTTCTGTCTACTCTGTTGTTTGCTGTCCCTCACCACAAAGCTGGCCAGCATTCCCCATCTGTTACTGACAGAATTGTTCATATGTTTGCAGTGGTTTGTATACAAGAGAGGGGTTAGAAATCAGTCTCAGTTCCTCAGCTGATGTAATTTTGGTGGTATTTCACTGCATTGTGCTTACTATTGATGTACTTGATCTGAAGAGCTGGTCTGTCGCTGTTGTGATTGTTGGAATAATGTTTGTCAACCCTTATTTATTAAGGGAACCCCAGGGAAGTTGAATGGCTTCATCTGATCTGCATAGGATTTTTTGGATATTGAATCCTGACCTCTGCTCCTAAGCTGTAGCCACCAGCTTCAGCCCTTCCTCTTCCTCTCTCTAAACTACTACACTTCCTCACATGTTTTCCAGAACTTTGAATGAACTTATAACAAAGAAATTGTGACTTAGTCAGACCTGGACATGTTTTCATCTGTGGAATATGGCATTGCCTTTTGCAATTAAAGGAGCTGCTTGCCAGCTGGCTTTGTCTTACTGAATTTAATTGCTGGAGACCTTGCTCTCAACATATAGCCCTATACATTCACCTCTGTACAGTGTGTACAGCTGTGAAGAACGTGCTTTCTATGGTCAGGCAAGTTTACACCTCCTAAGGATGAGGTATAAGCCAATCTGTTAACACAAGCAGTTGTAATCTTAACCGTTTGGAAAGTGTTTTCATGTTTGTGTGCTTTTATTATTTTATTTTTTTAATTGGTGTTTTCTGGTCGTTGATCAGTTGGATCAGGATTGTGGATATAAAAAAATACCTAGCTTAAAAATAACTCCTATAATTCAGCTTGAAGTCTCCAGGTTCTTAAGGAGTCTGCAGATTGCATGACAGCTCATCAACGAAAAGTGACTAAGAGAAGGAGCTGTGTTTGTTCACTGCAAATGTTCCCCCCTTCCTGTACACTTACTGCAAAGTTGTTGGGGACCACAGGCTGCAGGTGAGTGTGCACCGCTGGAAATAAGTGATTTGGTATTTGTAGTAGACTTCTGTGGCAGCACAGTGGGTGAAGAGTGAAAGAAGGCTGGATTAGTCTTCAAAAGTGGAAAGATGAGTCTAGGTAGCTAATTACAGAGATTTCATCCTTTCTTCTGGGATTATGATTAATTGCATTTTGCTTTCTTCTTTCTTTCTAACAAGGACATACAGAAGCATTGGTGCATGACCCAAGATTTGTTTGCTTTCTATGGAGGACAGGTTTCTTCATTTTAGTGACTCAGCTGTAGGCTTAAATCTCATGGAGCAATTATTCTTTTGAACTTGGGATTTTCCTGGCCAAACCCCTTTGGTTTCTTGTTTAATATTATTACAGCAGGCTTTGGGGATAGTTTGTTAGGTTTTTGGTTTTTTTCCCTGGCTGTGCTATTATCCTTCTTCCTCAAGGGAAAAAGAAGGAGCTTGTTTGCCCGGAGTAGGGAATTGCATTTCTTTTCAATAACCCATTTGAACAATGTCCTCTGGCAGGGAATTTCTCATCGCTTTGCATCAGAGTGGAAAAACTGTGGGTGTTGAAGGGGCTGAAGGTTGGGAGCTGGGAAGGCGGATGGGAACATGGCAAGGGTGAGAGGGTTGTGCTCCGTTTCAGGACAAAGCAGGGCATTCTGCTGCTGGGAGTTGCTCTCACTCATTTCCAGTTGAAACTGTGGTATTTCTCTGCCTGCGATGATGTTGATCAGCCAAGCAGCATGGATCAGTGACATTTGTACAGGTGTTGCGTTGCCCTTTGTATTAAGGGACTTCAGAGAGAGGGAGGTGGTTTCTGCTTGCCAGCAAGTCACCCATGAGCTGCAATGTGGTCTGTCACCATCGGTTGAGCTCTGTGGTGCCTTGGGGGGGATGGGGAGGGAATAGCAAGTGGGCTGTTTGTCAGAGAGCTTATGGTTTGGAAAGGCACAGAGGACTCAGTTGTGGCCTTCTGTGAAAAAGGATCCAGAGATTCTTTTTCTTGTTTACTCTGCATGACAACAATCTTAGTTTTGGAAGCCATGGTCCCAAAGATTGTAAGGTCCATGTTAATTGGGTCTGAATAGAGGATCATGCATATCATCCCTCCACAACTTGTTGTTCAGAGTTCAGGTCTAGGGCGCTTTACTCTCAGCACCAGAGCTTTCTAGTTCTGATGACTTGTTTAACCTATTCTTGAACCCGAGAAATGCCTCAGTGAACTTTTGGTGGAGTTCACCTAATCTTAGACATCTACAGTGGAGACAGCTACACCTAAATTTGCTGTGCAGACTCTGTGTGGCTGACGGAGAGGCACCAGCACTCCTACAGCACCAGTTACCTCGTCGTGGAGCAGGCCTGAAACAGCTCGGGGAACGGTCAGCTTCACAGGCTTTCTGCCTGCTTAACACTTGAGTCCCACAACACTAGGTCTGACCATCAGCATGTTGTGCCTGCGGTCACAGTCCTGGAGTCTGATGCTGGAATGTGAACATACTAGAAGTCACCAGGATGCAGGTCCTAAGCAGTTTTCCTGTCTGTGCTGCTTTCATCCAGCAGACAGGTTGTCAGTAAGCTCATCCCCAGCCCTTCCTTCCTGCAAACCTCTACCTCAGCTCCCACTTCTAGGCCACCATTTTTAGGTTTGGGTCCACTGGCTTCCTCATATTTACCCATTAGAAAATCATGCTGACACGGCAAAGGTGCCCTCATTCCACCTTGCAGACCTTCAGGAAACCTGATGCTTCCATGCTCTCCCTACAACCCCTGGTCTAAAACTCAGTGGAGGGAGACATGGTGATGGGGCGGAGAGGTCCTTTTTGGTCCTTTGCCCATGGGTGGGGCCCTTTCCCAAGGGAGGAGGAGTGGGGTTTGGGGGGCAGCTCATGGGAGGGAGAGCCCATACCCTTGAGGGCGGTCACAGGGCATGGGGTATGGCTCTGCTTGCGTCGAGCTAAAGGGGTGCTGGCTGGCAGCCTCTTCCTCAGCCTTGTGAGGAGCTCCCTGTCTTCCGTCAGACCCTCATTCCCAGTTAGCCTTCTGCAGGGGTTTGGTGGGAAGGAGCGTGTCTGTGCCAGCTCACAGGGGATGTCCACCTGCCCCTTCTCCTCACAGCACCCTCCTTCCTCCTGGGCATCCCTGCCCTTTTGGGTTAGCTGCTTCATCTTCCCAGGGAAACTATGATGAAAAGGCATTAAAAAAACCAAACACAACTATTCCAAACTTCCTTGTGTGGCTGGTTGGTGTTGCTTAGAGAGCTGAGGGTTGGGGTCTGCTGGGAACTGACTTGCACCAGAGCCATGGGAAGGGGGACTCCTGGCGTGGTCTGCCTGGTGTCCCTCCAAGGGCTGACCCCAGCAGACAGACAGACAGACGGGAAATAAGGGGGTGGGTGGGGGAATATCTGTGGGGGAGCTAAGGAAACTTCCTTGCTGCCTTCTGCAGCTTTCATCGTGCCTTGTGCTGAGGGAAGCTGCCCTGCCTCACTGCCCCATGCCTGGAGTCAGAAAGTGAGGGGGCGGTGGGTGAGCGAAACCCTGCTTTGTGCGCGTGGTGGCTAGATAGCGATCAAAAGCGCGTGTGCTTCTGAAGTTAACTCTGCTGAACAATTATGGATGTTTGAATGCCGCTCCCCTCGGCTGATGCTTTGAAAGCACTGGGTTTCTCTGTGGTGTGGTGCCCTGCCTGGCTGGTTGGTAGCTGTGTCCCTGCAAGGTTGCATTGAGGTGGTGGCTGATTTTTCTTGTTAAGCCTAGCTTAACAGCCCCAAGTAATAAGTGTAAAAAATGGAAAGAAAAAAAGCCCCAGACCTTCAAAACTGGAATTTTATGGAAAGGCACAAGGTGTTTTGGGTCTGGCCTCACTAGCAGAGGCAGTGTCATAAAGCTGAACATGGTCCTCACCGTGCAGCTTGCACAATAAGGCAGTGTCTGCTCATGACTCACTGGAGCTTCATCTGCTTTTCCCACTCCTGGAATATTTCACGACCGAGCAGCAAATCCAGGAGTATCACTGGGGATTGACATCCAGGGAAATACTGTTTTCTTTGTTAACAGAAAATAGAAAGCACAGAATAGGCTGTGGTTAAGTCCCTGTATTGGGATTTGGGACTTGGCTCTGCTGCAATTTTCCTGTGACGCGAGTAGGTTGTCCCATCCCTCTGCACTGGTTTTCTTCATGCATAATTGGGGCAATGAGATGGTTTTTCCCCCTCTTTCAGTACATTTACAATATTGCTATTTAGATTAATCAGCCTTTGGGATGCAGACTCTTTCTGTCATGAGGTGTGCTCATGCAAATACATACTGCTGTGGGGGAATGCATGCAGTTTTTCCTGGATGTGTCCTCTTTTTCATCCCCTGGTGTCCTGTGCAGGCAGGCTTTTTGTGAGCCCAGCTACCAGCCCATTTTGGGGGCTTGTTTCCATTTTTTTTTTTAACAGCTAATCAAAAGCAAGTGCCAGCTTTTTGCTGTTTCAGAAAAGCAGCAGAAAAAACCGAGCTCAGCCAGCCACAGAACACAGTGGCGGGGAGTCCCAGAGACTGGGGGCTGAAGCGCAGGGGCAGAGCTGAACCCGGCGAGAGCCCGCAGAGGGACCTGGAGGGCAACGCAGGGTGGCACAACCTTCCTCCGTTTGTGCCTGCACATGTTTGTATGGACAGCTCTGTCTGTTACAGCTGCTAATCCTTTAGATTCTAAGGGTCATGCTTACCTTTCATTCTGATCTGCTTCGGTGAATGCACCCAGCCTTGTGGTGAGACTGGGGCAGGAAGGATGTGCTTGTGTGGGAAGGACTATCAGACAAGGGAGGGAAGGTCGGGATGAACGGAAATGTGTGGATTTGGCATGGGAAGAGTGGACTGGGAGGAGTTAGGTCTCGAGGAGCTGAGGGGTGAAGCTCTGCAGGAGAAAGGCTTAGTGTTTTCAGACGTATTGGGTCATCTGCAGCAGTAAGATTGGAGCATCAAGGGGCTTGGGCTGGAAGGAAGTAGTATTTCCAATATGGACCTTCATTTGCCACGGGGGAAGAAACGGGACAGCACATCCACTGCTGCTGCTCTCTCCCATTTTCCTCCTGCCTGAAGTATGGCATCTGTAAAGGATGGGTGCAAAAGCAGCCTTTTTGGAGGAATTTCGGATGGGGTATGAAACCCTTCCCAGTGCTTCTCTTGGCCATCACTGCCAGATTGATGGGACGAGCAGGAGTCTGCCAGGTGGATGGGGAGGTGCAACACCTCATTGTCACGGGGTGCCAGTTCGCCGTGGCCGTGGGTGAAGGCCAGGCTGCTTGGATGGGGTGCTCAGAGGGGAATAAAAAAGGTGTGAACTTTGCATGACCTACACCAGCTTCCGTGGCCCTACCCCGGGTTTTCATTTCCTTACAGTCCCTTTATGAAACTGCTTATACCCTGCTCACAGCCACTCTACCAGCTGGGAAGAGCCAAAGATATGTGAAGCATTCAGGCACTGAAAGCAGCCAGAGGGCAAAGGACTTCCTGAACGGTCATCTCCAGGCTAAACCCAGTACGTGCTGGGGATTGTCTCTTTAACCTGACAAAATCATGGGTTATCACAGCCAAGGGAGAAGGTATTCCAGCACCAGGAATGTTCTCTGTCACATTTAGATTGCAAGCTCCCGACCACTCGGGCAGAGCCTTGTGCTGTGCCAAGTGGTGCAGCGAACGCCCTTAAACACCACTGGCAAGCAGAGATGCTGATCCAAGAGGAGGGCAATGCTCAGGGAGTGATCTGAGAGGCCAGACACCACGGTGAGGGTCTGTCAGTGCAGAGGGCATAGCACTGTGTGCTGAGCCAGCAGTGGGTCGGTGCCATGGCACATACATGCAGAGGCACTCCCAGTTTTCCCAGCCAGTGTTTGCAGGTGGCAGGACAAAACATGCCCTTTATGGTTGTATTGCATTTTGGGGGATATGGAGCAGCAGCTTTGGAGGAGCAGCATGTCTTGTAACTTAACAGTTGCCTGGGAGGTGGCTTGGATGGCCTGGGAGAGACACAGACCCTATATGTTAATTAGAATAATTCGCTTTGCTTTACAAAGATGTAAGAGGCTCAGCTCTGCTCTCCAACTGCGCTCTAAAGCAGAAGTGCAGTGATCAGGCTTTCTAGAAACGACTGTGCTTTTCTTTCAGTCTCCCACTTGGGGATGGCTAACATGGATTTTCAGAGGATAGGAATTTAGCACTTCCGGAAATCTGGTCCTTTTAAGGTAGTACAGGATCTGAAAACTTTGAATATTTTTGAGCATCTGAGGTTTTCTTGTTTATTTGTTATTACAGATATTGTTGCTTCGATTTTAATTTATTTTTCTTGGTGGAGAGGGGATTATACCTCTAATCCTTTGTGGTCTGTATGCAGCATTAACTCTCAGTCTCACTAAATGTTCCTTTATACTGTGATATTCCAGGCTGAAACTTTTGGACTAATTACTTCTTTACAAAGCTTCACTGTGAATCCTTTTGAAATCTGCACCATCTTTGTTTTTATGGGATTTTGTTCGTTACTCTTTTACCCCAGGGTATGTGATCTGAAACATGTTGAAGTGTTTCCTATGCGTTTGGTTTTAAATCAAGCTCTGGTTAAAGAAATTTGGAGAGGAAGGCAGGAAACCTCCAAAAACCTAAAAGATTTCTGCAGGATATTTCTTTAAAAAACCCCAAGTAATTAGAAATCCCCTTGGAAAAGCCATCTGGGGAGCATCTGAGCAATGCTTACAGAAGGCCAGAGTCTTAATGCTGTTCTCAGACTTTAAAAAAAGGAGGGTTGAAAGACAGTAATGGTTGTTAAAGCTGAGGATGCCTATGCATCAAATGTTTAAGCATGCTTCCTGCAGAAGCTTAGAAAGGCTCTTTCCTGATATGAAGCTGTATAACATATTCTCTGTGTTGTGTGTGATGGATTTCTTTCCCCCCTCTTTCTGACTGTCCAGACACAGTTGGATAGGAGACAGATGATGGATCGATTCTTCTGGCTGATATTTTCCGCTGTAGTCCTGGATGTTTTTTCTAGTCTTTCAGGAACTACTTTTCATGGCAGAAAGAGACCTACTTCTAGAGGGACTTACTGATGTATAGAAGAGAAATTTTGAAATAATTTGTTGAAGAACTCCTTTAAGGTAACCAGAGGAGCCTGTGGTTGGTGACACCAGGCTCATGCCTTGCACTACACCCACACGTGTTCTCATTGCATGTGATTACACGGCCTGGGATGTGTAATTGCCCGATTGTAATCTGTCCACCCTACCAAAAGTTGCATCATTTTGATTTGCTCGGGTGCTGTGTGGCAAGCACTTTTCAGACAGAATCTCTTGGCCCTTGAAGGAATCATAAAGTTTTTCCTGTGCTTTTGTGTAAAGCCTGATTATTGTTTTTCTTAATTGTTTTTATTTCTTGGGGATGGAGGTTCAGCTGTGGCAGGGATGAATTTGCAATAGCTAGAAAAGTGTATCTGTGGCACAAAGCTGCTCTGAATAGTAGTGGAGCTAAATTGTTTGAAAGGTTTCCAAAACACAAACATTGCCTTGACTATTACAGCATCCAGTGTGAACAAATCCAATTTTCTCCTCTCCAGCTGTGCCAATTCATCTCACTATGTGCTGGTGAGAGGCTGGGTGCCCACCAGGAGAGGGAAAGCAATCAAGAGCCACGTGCATTAGTCACCTACCTCATCCTAACAGGGCTCAAGGTCAGATGATGCAAAAATGACTGCCAAATACCTACCAAGAATAATCCAGCTACGAGATAAATCACCGCCTATCTGTAGGTCTGCCCGGAGAGGGGGACGCGGCAGCAAGCTTGGCGCAGGGCAGTGGCAGCACCTGGAGAGGAGGAAAGCACAGGAATGCAAATGGCATGCTGTAACGGGGCAATGAAGCCATCCGATGGCACACCCGGGCACTCATACTGTGGATGAGGATCTATTTCTGGACTTTGGAAATGAGCCATCTAAAAGTAAATGTTTAGTCAGCCTTGCAAGCTGTCTGAAATGCATGACTTGCCTGTGACAGGGTGGTTTTATGGGGATGGGCCTGACCTTTCTTTGCCAAATGTGATTCTGCTATGAAGAAAATCTACATTCAAAAGAGATAGTAAGGTGTGGGTGAAGTTTAGATTTCTGTCCCAGAGAACTAAGCTGTAAGGGAGAAAGGCAAGCCTGCCACTTCTGCAAGGGACTCAAAAAGGGCATGGAGGGCTTTTTGCGCCATGTAGCTTGTGCCATTCAAAACAAGCCCTGACTGTGGCTTTGGCACAAAACTGAGGGTCGCTGTCAGTAGTTGCCTTGCCGGTGTGAGTGGAGCCACTTGCCTTTGAGTTGGGGCAGGTTTCTTGCTTTGGCCAGGAGCTGTGGCTGTAGCCTGCGAGGGCAGTGAGAAGGCAGTGCAGTGAGAAGCAGGGCTTGGTCACAGTGCTGGGCATGCTGTGGTCACTGGAGCAAATGGGGTTGCGCCATCAGGCACTGAAGGGGCATCTCCACCTTGTGTCAGTGAGCCAGGGGCATGCTGCCAAGGAGCAACAGCAAGCTTCTAAGTGGGGCAGGGTGGGCCCACGGTGGTGTGGGGCAAGAGGACAGAGGGCACCAGCAGCCGAGCGTGATGTCTTGGCCATAGCCCAGCTGAGAGTAGAAAGCCAGATGTCCAGGCTTTAGATGTTGGAGACCTGCAGTCCAGACTGTGATGGGTCTGGGTTTTAGTTCGTTTGGGAGAGGAGCAAGTTACAAAATGTGGATCTGGGTTCAGGTTACAATTCTGCTCCCCAGGGCTGTTCCAGGTGTTCAAATATGAACTTTTGGCCCAGGCCCATCTCTAATTAGGCATATTCTTTAAAAGTATTTTCCTTCCTCAGCTCCCGTGCTCTTGGCTTGTCTCCACTAGCCCTCTTTGCTGTGCTAGAGCAGTTTGCTGGGTATATTAATTGAACTGTTTACACACCTGGTTTCCTGCAAGAATAGACACCTAGCTCCTTCTTTTGAAAAGTCTAGCCCAGAGGCTGTAAACAGGATTTGTGCTATGTCTGGAAAAGCTGAACTGCTGCTTATCTGCACTCCCTTGGGCTGTGGGAGCAGCAGCAGCTGCAGACATGGGTCAGTTGAGCATGGAAACCAGCTTGTACACTCTTCCCACCAGTTCTGTCCTCCCACCCAGCTCAGTTCCTCCAGCAGCTGAGGAGCCAACTTTTTCGCAGGGTTATTCCCTTTTATTGTGATGGTGACAGGAGGGGCCCCACCTGGCATTTGGGTCAGCTCAGACGCATATTTTGACTTCTGTATAAAAGCTTGGGGGGTCATCCTGGAGTTAAGTCCTGTGCAGGACTGCTGATGGGACCTTTCCTCTCTTTGTGGCTTCACCTTCCAAGGTTAGTTTCTGACCGAGCTCCCCAAAAGCAGTGGTGAGTTTATCACCCCTTTACTTTTCTAGTGGTGGCTGAGGGGCATCTTTCATAAGCTGCTGCGCGGCTCAAAGAATGGTTGTGGAAAGAAAAGGTTGGTAAGGCTCATGTGGTGTAGATCAGATGGAATGGTCTGTCATGGTCTCTTTGGGTTTAAAATGTGTAAGCATAAGCAAGTGCCATTGTGCAACTTCGATTTCAAGGTGTAAGAGGGGGAGAAAGGCAGCACAAATTACTTGGCTGATACTGTCAAGGATTTCTGCTTCTGAGTCATGTAGTATTGGAAATCCCCATAGAGCTTCCTCAGATGTTAGAACAGACCTTCAGATTCTGGTGAGGAGTCCCCCTTCACACCAGTGTGCACTCTGTACTGCCTTAAAAATAGGATGAATTTGTGGACATGCTGTCAGGTTCCGAATCCCACTTTGCAGCTGTCGTTTTACTGGGCGATGCTGATTTTTACTTTGCTGCTTCATTTCCTTGTCAGAACATTACTTGAAGTGCATGTGGAAGACGCCAGCTAACCTCTGTGTAAGACCATGAGTTGGGGTGATTGCTGTACTCTGCTGTTCGTGGTCCACAGGCTATGGAGTGTGAAGCTGATGTGCTGGGCCTTGGCATCTTTAACTTCCTGGAAGTTCCAAAGCACTGTTGGTGAAGGCCCCTGGAGGAGTCCCCTGAAGGCAGGCCCTTGGGAAGGGCGTGCAGATGCCTGGGCTGGGAATAGCGAACAGGAAATACCTTGGGGCAAAATTTGCTAGCCAAATTCCAATTCAGCTAGGAATGGGAAGTACTGCTGTTCCCAAAGCACTGGACTGGAATTACTCCAACAAGTCCCCAAAAGGGACACAAAGTCATCCAGTGGGGAATGAAAGAAGGCATGTTATTAGCTTTTGGGTGCTCGTGCCATGGGGAAGCTCCAGCTACTTTTGACTGGGACCAGCACAGCTCCTAATCACCCAGCAAGCAGTGACTTAGTCATTGAACTTTATGTTGGCATTGATTCCTGCTTGGCTGCCAAGTGTTGGTTATATGCCTTAAGTGTTACGAGCTGTAAGGGCAGGGAAATATCAGCTCTGGAAAGAAGCCTGGAAGGATGAAGGTGGCAGGTACTTTCATCCAGACTTGCATCAGAACCCTTTGCAGAGGAGAAGGTATCACCCTGCTTACCATTTACTCCTGCGTAATCGTGTCCCTCTGCCAAAAAGAGAAATCAGGGACTTTTGCTAGAAACCAGTGGCTAGCTGGATCCAGTGTGAAACGGCATGACAGTTCATGCTGTGCTCTGTGCTCCTGCTAATGGTATCAAATCAAGCAGGAAATTATTTTTGGAGCAGTGAAGCATGTTGAAACCCAGAAGAAAGCAGCTGTTTGCGTAACCAGAGCTGTGGGAGAGCTGCCTCCCTTGTTGCCAAGCTCTTGACTTGACTTCCTATACTGGTGAGAAACGGTTTCCCCGCTCCTGGCGGCATGAGCAAATCCCCTCAGGCTTGTGAGGCTGGGCTTTGTCCAGCATCCGTCATTCCTGTAGCGCCTGCTTCACCGTTCTGAAAGTCCCCAGACACTTTTCTGTGGGGATCTGAACTACCCAATTCTGACTTCTTAGGTCGCTGCTCAGCCCTTTCCTTAAAAACAAATGACCTGCAAAATAAAGGGTTTTGTCCAGAGTTTCAAATACGTTTCAGTTAACTCTCAGCAGAGGTCCACATCTGGCAAATGGCCCATGCTAGAAGTGAAACATTAGTTCTGCCTCAGTCTGATCATCTACACCGTGTTTTCACACCCTGGCTGGGTTTCCAGCACCAGTTCGGTGCCCTGGCAGCACCTGCAGAGCTTGAGCTTGCCTTCGCAAGGATGCATCCTGGCATGCAGCTCCTCTGGCTGCACTTCAGCAGCTCCTTTTCAATTTGGATCTTTCAGCAACTCCCAAGTGTCTTAACAGGGGCTTAATTATTTTAATTTTTTTGCGGGGGCGCTTGGCATGTTGCTGCTTTTTCACTCTCTGGCAATAGCATTTCTGCCTTTTCGTTCTGCTGTGTCACTGCAAGCTGGTGTCCAGGCACTGGCCTTGCCTCTCAGAGGTGGCTCCAGCTGTACGTTGATGGATCTCCTACGCAAACAGATTTGTCACCCTGGGCTCTGCTTGGTTTTTATACCTTCACACCAGAGCAGAAATAAATAAATCCCTCTGGTCCTACAGTGAAAGGCTGTACCCTGTAAAATAGCATCGTTAACGTGGGTCATAGGATTGCATTAGACAGAAAGAATGAGAGAAAGACACAGCTGTGAAGATGGCCATTGACCTGGTGCAGATGGGGCTTAAATTCCTGCCCCCAAAATGCGGTGCTTCTGCACAGAGGGGAAGGACTGAGCCAGTACGGAGAGGTTTAGAAAGCCGCCATGGGGGTATAAAGCTTTTTTTGTTTGTGGACTTATTATGTCATCCCTCAGTCATGCAAATGTCGCCTCAGAAGAAAGACTTTTTCACATTACTGCCTTGTTCTGGAAAAGTCCCTCCCTGATTATTCATGACCGCTGACTCCTTCAACCATGTGCTCCTTTCTTAAGGCCTGTAGGGTGGAAAGAAATTCCCTGATGCAGTGAAAGGCAGGAAAAGATCCAGCACACCCAAACTGAGGCAGTCTGAAGTATTTCAGAGGCAGCTTTCCAGTTTGGTAACTAAGTTCTCATGCGCCCAGTTATGGTTAGGAAAGGTGCGTGTCCTGCACCGGGCTGAAGTCTGTTACTGTTATAGAATGCACGTTGGCAACGGGACCCCAGAGCTGGGTGACGAGCAGGGTGATTTCCATAGTTTATAAAAGTCTTGGTGAAAATAGATTAAAAGTTTAATGTCAATAAAAGCTGTTCTTTCACTTTGTAGTAATCTTTCAATGTTAGTGCCTGATGGTTTCTGGGTGGTTTGGTAATAGATGAGGAGGCCTTTTATTTGTGCCTGTCCCATCTATGTCTAGGATTGCAGCTGTCAAATATTCCAGTTGAGTGCTGTTTAGCGTGTCATGTTTCTAGTTGCAAATGCAATTATTTTCCCCTTACCACTTAATT
The DNA here is from genome assembly GCF_023634155.1 of Falco peregrinus. NCBI lineage: Eukaryota > Metazoa > Chordata > Aves > Falconiformes > Falconidae > Falco > Falco peregrinus. Next base: position 1,754,744 of record NC_073729.1, on the reverse strand, counting down.
GCTCCCTGTGGCATCGTAATGCCCTGTGCCTTCGGTTTTGCTTCTTTTGGTTTGGGAGTGAGACAGGATGGGGTGGGTGTGCCTTCGGAGATCTCCCAGGTCCATCCCCAGCATACTCCCTGCCCTGCCCTTCAGCTCCGTTTCTTCTCTTTGTCCTGCTAAGCTGACCCTCTGTTGGCCTGTGTTGTTTGTGCCCAAATGAGGGGGTTAAAGAAAAGCGGTGGGAACTCCCCCTGTTTGGTGGCTGCTCCAAAGTCATCCCGTGGTCTACACTGCTTCAGCCCAAATTTCTTGGGACCTAAACTGAGGCATTTATTAAGTTGTACCTCAAAAGGGAGTAGCATTTCCTGGAAATAAAATACTATCCATCCCATAAAATGAAGTTAGTATGAGCCTTAGAGGCTAATATTCCTGCAATGCAAAGGAAGGAAGCAGCTGCAGAGTTTGAGGAGCAAGATACTAAATTAATCTGTTTGAAACCACTAAGGTAAGTCCTATTTCCTAAAATGAATGACATAGTTATGTCTGAAGCACTGCCTCTCTATTTCTCTCTGATATTTTACCGAAGGGTAGCTGTAGGGAAGGGTTTAATTTCTTTTGTCACCTTATCTCTGGGAACCGCTTCAATTCCGTTTCAGTGACGTTCCTGCAAAGCATAAGATTAAAAAGGGGTTTATTGTCTGTTTGAACTGCCTTTTGCTCTGAGGAATGAGGATATAATTGTAATGTAGGAAGGACAAACTGAACATGTTCAGGCTTGTCCTGCCTGATCTTTCCGCGCTCCATTTTTTTTATTGCCCCCCCCCCCCCCCCCGCCTCCTTGCAGCTAGTGCTCATGGTTGGGATTTTCCAACCGATAAAGTCTTGGCTAGCCTAGGGCCTAATATGCTTTTAGCTAAACGAGCTCTCTAGATGGCTGGATGCGCAGTTTCTTTTGATGCCAGCCAAGACCGGGGTTCACCACTTTATTTGCGTTCGCTACCAGAGCATCAATCTCACTGTTCGTGTCTGCAGGATGAGTGCAGACAGAGTCTCAGGCAGATGGCTTTCATATTCCCCCTGGGATAATTTTTTCCATATGTTTAGTGATCTTTCAGTACTCTCTTCTCTCAGTCATATTTGGATTTTATGAGAAATAGGTCTGTGAAAGAAATTAAAGGCAAATATTAGCTGGACTTAAAGCAGCCCCCCCAAAAAAAAGTCGCTAAAGCCTTCAAATCCCATGGTGCTTTGCTTTTAGGGTATTTCATTATTAGTGTAGTTGAAATACAGGGTTTGTTGGCTATATTTTTAGAAACACTAAATTGTGCTCAGTTTATATCATTTAGTAAAAAAATTGCTTTTGTCTGGGGCCAGTTTAACTACTAGCTTTGATCCGAAACAGGGATTAAAGATAAAGATGTTGATACTGAACTCGTAGTGTCTTTTCCTCAGCTGCTGCTATCTGATAACTTATTAAAGAGCAATGAATTTCAAGTCCTTTTCTGCTGCTAGTCCATATTTCTGCTCTGTGACTGGGCTCTTTGTACTAGGTGCTGCCATTTTGGTGGGGATTGGCAGCCATCGTATCTATACAGCTGATGTTGGGCCTGATCTTGTAAACCATTTTCAGCTCTTACTGACTTTGCATCTTTTCCATGATGCCCCTGGTTGATCTTTTCCAATGCCTTTTCCATGATGCCCCTGGCGCAGCTGGGATTGCAGCATTTCTCACTAATTCCTCAGGATCTGCATGGCTTGTTTTACTTTGACCGTGTGGTTTTTGCTCAGTCCTTCCTCAGACAAGTTTCCACTGACTCAAATTTGTGTTTTAATTGAGTCACGGCTCCAGGATGTGCGCCTGGGGTGAAGCCTGTTTCTAGGGCAGCTGGTTCCATGGAGTTGGGCCAGCCGACACCAGCATGTGATGGCAAGGCTCCTTGGGAGGAATTCTTGAAACAGTAATAGTGATGTCACACACTTCCAAAATCTACATATGTGTGCTTCTCCCATCAGTGGTGCTGTCATACGCAGTGCTGGTGTGGCGTTGTCAGGGTGCTGCAAGATGCAGTGCACTCTGGGTTCCTGTTGCATCCGTGTTGTGGCTGGGGCAGCAGAATAGGCTTTTGGAGTATCCAGGGAAAAGAAAGGAGAGGAAAAGTGTAGTCCACTGATCTGAGTACTGAACTTGAGAGAGACTTGATTTTTAAGGCTTTTTTTTCCACCATGATCTTTATGGCACCTTACTGGGGCACCTAGGTTTCCTGTGTTTTATTTCCCTGTGAGCACATACGGGGTGTTTGCACCACCGTCACCCACAGGGATGTTATGAAGACAAATTGTGAGATTTACAGTGTGAGTCTTTCAGCTGCTACTGCGTTAGGTCTGTCTCAGTATGTAAGAAAGGAAAACCCATATAGCCCTGGTGCTGTACAGATGTACGTCCAACAGGCTTGACAGCACTGAAGTCCATGTTTTCATGGTTTTGCCCTGCTGAAAGTAAGATAGAAGTGAAATGAAAAAACACAATTATTTTTCATTGTTTACTGAAAAAAGAAAAAACAACCACCCGCTAGTCACTTCAAAAGGTCAATAATTTCCTTGTCAACCAGTTTGTCTGTTTATGTGGACCTCTTTGTGCACCGAAAACAGCCAGCTTCTGCAACGCTCCTGGATATCACAAGCACCAGTCTAAGGTCATTGTTGTTACCCACCACTAAAGAACATGGCCCATTCCTGCCTTGAGTTACCTGGTTGTAGCATCTAAAATACAGGTGTTCCCTAAGATGTCCTGCCAAAGAAGTGTGTGGCCTCTGGCTCTTGCAACACCAGATGGCTTGAAATGTAAATCTTCTAGGTACAGCAAACCCCAAGTGTGCAGCGGGCCAGTGGCTTTGCTCACTGGAGCTACAGAAATGTAGAGTCAGAGGCTTCCAGACTCCTCTGCAGACAGTTGGTGCCTTACACACTGCTAATCCCTCCTTGGTTTTAGCTGCTAATTTGCAATAAAATGCAACTGAAAATACAGTAAACACTCTGCTCACCGTTTTCCATACAAGTCTGTCAGGTAGCTTGCAGTTGCTGTCATTTGGTGGTGAATGGAGCAGGCTTCTGCCCTAAGTGTGCAGCTGGGTGGAGAAGCTGCCCATGAGGCTGCCTAAGATGTGGTTCCCACCGAGCACTCCTGTAAATACCAATTCAGCATAATGCAGCTGATACTAACTGGCATCCCTGTGGGTGGTCTCAGTGGTGGGGCCAAGATGAAACATGGTGCAAAGGATGAATGAAGCTCTTTCTCTCCCTGAGGGGATTGCCTCCAACTGAGAGCAAAGGTGTGTTAGGCAGAGCTCAAAATGCAACCGCTGTGCCAGGTCTGCAAGGAAAGGGTGTTCTCATTCAGGGCTTTGGCAATGCTGGAATCCACTGAAATATGCAAGATGCTAAAAAGACCTGCAACTACATTTGACTGGTATGAAGTACCTTAAAATCTGTTTTCAATCGATTGTTGCAAAAAATGCAAGCAACTTCTATTAATATTAGCTGTGCTTTTTAACCCAAATACAGTATTTTCTACTATGCTAAACAAAGCAGTTGAAAATACATCATTCAGTGCTATGTTTCTTAGCCATTCCTTGGCTAGTGCTTGTCCTACAACCTTGTGTAGAGGAGAAAACTACTACAATTTGCAAATATGAAACACAAAACCTCCTTTCTGAATATATTTAACATGCAGAAATCATTGTCATTACAGGGTGAGGGAAACAAAATACTTAATTGGAATCGGGGGAGTTCAGTAAATATAGTAACAGTGAGACCACTCCTGGTTTGAGCGTATGAAAGCCTGCCCAAGCAAGCAAACCATGCACCTTTAATTAATGGTTTCGCCCATTGTTGAAAGTCAGTGACTCACTCTTCTCATGCAGATGCCTCCTTCTGGGGTCAAACTCTTCACGAAATCAAATCAGCTGCACCACAGCCCTCAGGCTCTGTCTTTGCTGGAGAAAGGGTTGTTTTCAAGGGGCCTGTCGTGCAACCAGAGAAGCTGGAGTGGGATGGTGGAGAGTCTTCCACCTGACATGTGAAATGTTTTATTTGTGACTTTTGGGTATTAGCGTTCCAACATCGCTTCCCCTACAAAATTAGCCCTAACGTGTCCTATTTCATTGAAAGGTCTAACTTGACAAAAAGCACTGGAGCCCGTGATGCTGCACAGCAAGGTTTTTTGCACCTTGAGGTAGGAGGTGTTGGCTGCCACTACTTGTTCCAAGGCAAGATTGATCTGTACTGTACCTCTGGTAGGATGCTGCATTTAACAGTTACTTACCTCAAGGTAAAGTAACTTGTTTTGCCAGGGAATTACATAGCTTAAAAATGTCATTCATGTGAATGCGGTCCTGGTAAGAAATGAAATTTAAGTGTCAGACTTGGCTAGTCAATGACTTCTTTATTTACCTTGTTAGTCTTTGGGTGTGGAAGGATCCCTTCCTTTTGCGTGACACAAGGATTACTCTCTTGGATCATCGCGGTAGCCTTGCCAGTGCCCTGCTTGCAAAAGGGACTGGCAGAGGAAGAAGCTTGAGTCCTTTGGTGGGCCAGTGCTGGCACACCTCTAAGCGCTGGCAAGATACAGTTGTCGCCAGCATCATACTGTCTCTCCACAGTCCCGTTGTCTGCTTGCCTGTGCCAGAGTGACGAGAAGACATGCTCACTGAGGAGAGCCAGAGCATCGGGCATCTGTGTCTGTTTTTCGAAGGTGGGTGATGTCCTTTTGGAAGTAGCAGTAGTTGCCTGTCTCCTTAGAGCCAGCAAAGGCAGTGGTCCTGGCTCACCAGAGCTCTCTTTGTGCTTTCTTTCCCAGTCAAATCCTACCCCTTCCCCTTGCAGGAGCTACCCTGACCCCACCCCTCGTCCTTGGGCAGCAAAATTCAGCTCTTCCCACGCACTGCTTTGAGCCAGCTCTGAGTAAGTGAGTGCATCACGATCGGTGAGAGGTAACAATTCCAGCCGATGCCAAACTTGCAGATCCTCCAATGCCACCGCCGTGAGCCGAGACCTGATGTGCTGGGGGTTCAGCCCAGGTTGCTATAGCAAATCCTCAACGGTTTCCTGCCCAGCTGAGTCTCTTGGAGTCTGAAGCGTAGTAACATCATAAAAGCTAGAAAAAGCTTGAAGTCATTCAAAGATTATTTCACAACCACCTACAGTACTCTATGAAGTCAGACATGCTGTAACATATGATTAAAGATGTGTTCAGTGGTGAGTCATGGGGTAGTCTAGCAAGCACTGCTCACCTACTAACCAGTCTGTGCGTGGGAGTCCTTACCCCACGACACACCCAAACCGAGCGTTTTAATAATTTACCACATTCTGAGCTTGTAAGAGCAGTTTTTGTTGCTTAATTAAAAAAAAAAAAAAGTATTACTTAAAGGCTTTGCCACCCGTTAGGAAAGAAACCTCCACCACGAAGAAGGTGGTAGGGAGACCCAAAAAACTTATTACTTTGTACAGTTGGAGTATCCAACAAAAAGACTGGGAAAAACCCATGTTTAAGAGACTAGGGGATTGCATCTTTTTGTTACATTGAACAGTCACTTGATAAGATACATGAACGTTTCTTGGACTGAAATGTATCATTACCCTTTCCCAACTGAGCGTCCCATGTACAAAGTGAGAGTTGTGGTTATTCTTATTTATCACCTGGAACATTTAAGGATTGTAGGAAAAAAGCAGCGTTTTCCAGGGAATGAGCGAAAATGAGCCTGTCTGGTTTGTGAGATGGTGGGAGGCACGGGTTTGATTCCTGCTGCAGACGAGGAAATTGTACTTGCGTCTCAATGTGGTCTAGTATCCTTTCACCAATAAAAAATCATAATAAGAAGTCTAGGGAAGAGAAGGTGTGGGACAAACTTGCATAATACGTCACCAATTACTCTTCCAGCCTCCAACTATTTTCAGTTCAGGGGATTTCCTGACATGAATGAATGTGGTTTGTGACTCTTTTAGTAACCTTCAACAGATTGTTCTTCCAAGTGCTTGTCCAGTCTCTTGTTGTACCTGTCTAAGCCTTTTGCTTCCACAACCAGTGGCAACAAACTCCACCAACCTTCTACATGTTGTGGGAAGAATTAGGCCTTTCTCTTTGTTTTGAACCAGTCTCAGACAGCTTCATTTGGTGCTTCCCAGTTCTTGTGGTGGAAATGACCATGTCAGTCACTTCCTAACCCCCTGCTCCAACTCCCTCGCAAACCTGTGAACCCTTATTAGATATCCCTTGGACATCTCCTTCCTGGGGTGAAGGTTCTTAGCCTCCTCAGGCATAAAATCAGTCTCTGTGAATTGTCCTTGTTGCCATTCTCTGAGCCTATCCCACTTCTTAGATACCTTTTGGAGAGGAGGGGACCGGGATTGCATGCACTATTCAAAAGACTGGTGAGCCAGGAGTTTATACAGCGATCTAATGAGGTTCTCTTCTTTGCTTGCTGTTTCTTTCATGGTAATGTTTGATGAGCTGAGTACTGAGCTGATGATTTTGTGGAGTAGTCTATGGCAGTCCAAAGGTCTCCCTGCTGAGTAATAATAAGTGGCTCAGAAAACATCATTTGATACGTGAATTTAAGACTTGCTTTCCCTCATGCATCGCTAATGCACACTGATGTTCAGCTGCCGTGTTATTGCCCAGCCCCTCAGCCCTGTGAGGACCAGGTGCAGTTCCCCACTGACTGCGCTTTTCACCAGCACTCTTAGTTGTGTGTCCTCAGCACGCTTCCTTACCTCACTGCTTCTCCAGATTGTTCACAGATAGATCAAACAGCACATGTCCTGGCCTCACTGGTGGGAAGTCTCTGTTGTGAGAACTGACCGCTTACACCTACTTTCTGATGCCTATCTTGACCTGCCCCAGCTCAGCCAGTATTAGCGCTGCTGGGATCAAAGCCAGATGTCGCAAACCCCTGTTCAGGGACTGCAGCTCATACCTGGTCCTTGTCTAGACTTCTCCATTTCTAGACATTCAGGGTGATACTATGGAGCATGAGGCAAACAAGGCTTTAGCCAGCCGGCTGGCTAAAATCTTTTGGGGAGTGCAGCCTATTCCCCCATTGGTTTAAAAGCATGTAAATGTGCAGGTGTTCGGTGCACTGAGATGCCGCTGGGACTGCGTACACTGCGCAACAGGGAAGAGCAATAATCACACATACAAGTGCGAGCTCTGAATTAGCAAAGTGTAGTATTTTGAAATAGGATGTTTTACCATAAAAGAGCACACGAAAATAAATGGTACTCAAAATTAGTGGCGGATTACAGGCAAAGCATGCAAATCCGCCCACATCTTATTGAAGTGTAACTGATATGCCTCTTCCGGCAATTAGCTGAGTTCCTCGGAAGAGCGCTGCATTGGATCAGGCAGCAGGACGGGCTGGCACGGGCGGGCTGCTCCAGCTGCCTGCGAATTAGCATCCTGCCACAACCATCCCCTTCACACCCCAGCAACGGGATCTGCTGTGCTTGAGCTGGGGCTGTGGCAGGGACTGGTTAGTTCAAGCTGCTTTTCATTGCTGGGATTTTCCCTGCAGCATACGCTTGTAGGGGACAGACAGCTTTGTTGCTGCGGAGCCCCTGATGGACAGCCAGCCTTACCCGTTCGCACAAAGCACCGCTTGCATAGGGAGCTCTGCCAAAGAAGGATTTTCCCTGTGGAAGAAGCCCAAGTGCTTTTATTGAATGCTCTGCATTGACTTAAAGTGTTTTTTCTGCAAGGTTGAGTGTCAAGTCCCACCAGTGGCCCTCCTTGTGCGGCATCAGTGACACGCAGAGGAGCGAATGTCCCTTAAGGGAACTTAAGCCAGAGGTGGCTCCCATGACTTTGGGGATGGCTGTGAACTCCTGGCCCTGTCCCATGCCTGGTGTCCCCAGCACATAGCAGCTCTGATGTTGCACTCCTGGCTCTTTGCCCCGCTAATGCACCAGGGACAATCTTCAGCATCCATCCTTTGCCCAGTTCTGACAGAAATGGGTGATGCAGGATGCCCATACCCCCCTTCATCTTTTTTTTCTTTCCACCACCGGAATTTTCCAGATGTGGCTGCCACTAGAAATAAGCAGTTGAATGAGTACTTGTCTGTGGGTGACTCATTCTCGCCTTGTGAGGGGCTCTGGGGAGGGTGCAGACATGAAGTCTCACCGCCTCCTTGGACCAGCCTTCAATGATGTCAAGTTCACCAGAGTGAAAAAGAGCCTCCTGCTCTGCCCAGAGCAGCAGCAGCCAACTTCTGCTGCTCCTCATCTAAAATGTATGTGGCAGAAAGGACACCCTGGTCATGGTTTCCAGTTGCCTCAGGGCAGTGAACTCCCTCCTTTTCTTGCCGATGCTTGGGCTGGGGTGGGCATCCACTCGGGTTTTACATTCTGCCTCTAGAGAAATCCCAGGCTCCCAGTGAAATAATAGGAAAGTTGCAACCAAAGGAGTCTCACTAAGGGGCTACAGTGAAATGTGTGTGATTTGTCCCAAGCAGTTTGTCCTGAGGAAGCAAGTGAGAAAGGGCATCTTCCTCTGGCACATGTCCCTTGGAGGCTACGTTTGTTCCCACTTGGGTTTTAATACTCCTTCAGCTGGCATTAACCTGTGCTCCTCACTTCATACACCGTTTTCACGTGGGCATCTGCTCGGACAGGGGAGCCAGGGGAAAGACTCATGCCATGCTTATTCATGCCTTTGTGTGATGTTTTTTCCATGAGGTCAGGGACTAGGAACTGCAGAAAGGAAGGTTTGGGGATTTTTATTGTCCTCTCCAAGGCACGGATGGCACGGTGGGTAGTACTGGCAGGGCTGCCTTGAAGCTTGCTGAGCACTGGGCTGTCTGGCTTTATTTGTAGTGGTGTGCTGTTTCGTGCCCTGGGCTATGAAAGCTGGACTATCTCTGTACCTTTGCATGAACATCCTAGGAAACATGAAATGTTTTGAGGCTCAACGAATCTATTTCTGATTGAGTTTTTTATGGTTTTGTTTCATTAAGAAGCTTTGGTGAAATTTTGTGCTTGTTTTTTTCTTTAGGAGGAATCTCAACAACATAGACCAGACCACAATGGGTCAGAGATGAAATGCATTCATAGGCACTGTCAGGACAGTAACACAAAGTTCCTTGAATGAAACCATCACTAATTTACATGAAGTTTTGCACTAAGTGTATGTATCACTAAGCTATCGGAACACAGTGGCCACTGCTCACTTCCTTACGGACCCAAAGCTGTTCACTGGAGAGCATGGTTTGGTGTCATGGTTTCACCTGAACTTTTTTTTTTTTTTCCACCTCGGTTTTTTGCTTTGCTTTTCAGCTCACTGGCTGGTTTTCACCCATAGCTGCCCCTCTAAGGGTATGAGTGGCTGAGTGGATAGCGTAGCCAGACTGCAATCAAAGAAATATTTTGAGAGTCCTTTCAGAGCTCTTTGAGGAATCTGGCTGGCCATGAATGCCAGCTTTATGCAGCACTGTTTTGAAGTAGGAGTGAGTCACTAAAAAACAATTTGTGCTCTCTCAGTGTTCAACTTTGACTTTATTAAGTAAAAAGAGAAAGATAGCAAGCACAATCCCATTCACTGCCAAAATACCCATTGATCCTTTAATCCTCAGGGAATTATTTGGAACTGCTTCCTCCTCGAAAGAATCACTGTATTGACGCAACACTTAATTGTGCAATTACACACGCGTGTTTCTCTCCTGGGCTTTGCAGAGCAGGGCTGTGTTGCTGGAATGCTAATCAGAAAGCCACTGATACCATCTCGCGGTGCGCACAGCCTGAATGCAGACTCCCAGCTGAGAGCAACCCCTAGATACCTTCATGGGTCTCTTCAGCCTTTTCAGGCAGGAAACCAAAGATGGGAATTGAAGCCCTGCAAGGACTGGAATTTGGGCTGGAGCCCAAAACTCTGTCTCGCATTGGTTTGTTGTAGCCTTCCTGGGGGCTGCGACTGGCACGTACCCGCGGGGACTCTGTTCAAATGCTCTGCTCAAATGCCCTCATCTGCAAGCTGAAAATATTACCTGCCTGTGAATGCCTGGTCAGTGGCCTCTCCTGCTCCTGTGCCACTGCCTGATCTCTGCATGGGGCATGCATTCTTTGCGGGATTGAATCTTTCATGGAAATTTTGCTGAAAGCATTGCTTCAGAGCTGCTGGGAAATGCTCTGCACGTGTGTATATACACCCACGTGTTCTTGTTTGGCCAGGCCTTGCTTTCCAAAAGCTGCATTTGCTGTAAGCTTCACCAGATTTTTCTGATGCTTCATGTGTGCCACCTCTGACTTCAGGGGTGTGCAACAGTTAGGGCTGAGCTGCAAAAAAATCACTTCAAGGAGCTAGGGAACCTCTGGGAGCCACCTGTGTTACCGTGTCACATCTTGATTCAGAAACTGAACCCTGATTGTGCTCATTTGCCTCACACTAATTGACTCTAATAGGAGTGGGTTGTGAAGTAACGTAGAGCACGTCCTCGCTTCATCTCAGCCTGGGAAGCATGGCGCACACGGGGATTTATAGTTACCTGCAAGTAAATATGGAGGCTGGTTAAGCGTTAGATGGGAAGAAATGCAACCTTCCTCCCGCTGGCTTTTAATGCTAATAGTTTCTTTGGGTTTAATCTGTTTACCATGACATTACTATTAATGTTTTCATCATCAGTTCTGCTTTCCCACCAGCATGAAGGATGGAGTTTCCAGGTGGGCAATCCTAGCTGTCAGCCACTTATCCATGGCCACAGGCTACCAAGTGAGCTTTGTACATCATTGGACCCGTGGCAAGTGTGCCCTGGACTGGCCATCCTGCTTTTTGAAACCCTTTAAAACTCTTCTAATTGTTTTTTTTAATGCATCCACCACACTTGCCTAATGATATCTGGAAAATGGAAGGGAGTGGCTCTCATCATGTTGTTAAACAGTGTTTGACTGGTGTTATGGGCTCCTGGCCTCCAGGTCCCTCTGCTCATGTTTTCTTCTTATTTCTCTGAAAGCTTGAAGTTGGGGCAAGCTGCGGCTGCTCCTGTTGGCAAAAACTAGCAAAACCCGGTCCTCCTCTGAGTTCAAGTGTTTGCTTCATGCACCCGATTGCTTTGCATCCTCCAGGCAGCAGGACCTTGGGGCATATCAGTCCCATGCAGGACAAGGCGATGCGTTTTGTTTCTCACTTTCACGGCAAGGCTAAAAACACATGAAGAAGAGCAGGCAGCTGTGGTCTTACCTGACAACTGAGAGCAGCTTTGCTAGCAGAAAACCCCAGGGGAGAGCAAGGCAGGCAGCTGGCAAAAGTCAGCAAGGGGCTCCCTCTCCAGATGCAAGAGAAGCAAAGGAATTATAAGTAACGTGCTGAAGTATGCAGATAGTTACCGGAGTTATTTTGACCATAAAGGCCAGGATGGTAAAGGCTTTTAACCTCTCTTATTCAGCAAGAAGCTGGAAGAGGCCGCATAGTGATCTCAGCTGCCAAAGCTGCTGCGCCCTTCTGCTCCCTTTAATTTAATTGTATTAGTCCAGCCCACATCCTTTGTTCTTCCGCCCCGCTCAGGAAATCTGCTGCTGGTTTTGGCACGGCTGGCTCTGGCTCCACACGGCTGGTGTGCGGACAGCCAGGAGGGATGAGAGGGAGGGCAGGAAGGGAAAGAGGATGGGAAAAGGTCCCATGGGAGCAACCTGCTTAATGTGCCTCATTTTTCTTAATAGTGCCACCGCATCCCTTCCTGGCGAAACTTCCTCCTGATAAGCCAAACAGGCAGAACTGAATGCAGGACGACTCCCACTGATACCAACAGAGATGAGAGTTCATGCTTAAATCTTCAAAAAAACAAAATGAGTGCCTGCAAGCCATGTCTTGTGCAGCAGGAGCTGCCAAGCAAGTGATGGTTCCTACCCCTAGCCTTCGGCTGCACTGAGGGGTCAGGGTGTCTTGCCTTTAGCAGTTCTGGTTTGTACCACCTGTTCCTCCTCAGACCAGTAAGAAATAAGACAGTTTTGAGCTCCGTATTTTACTGGATTTCTCTGACTTCAGAGTCCAGCTGTACAAAATGTCACGAATCCATTACAGCAAGGCCAGGCTTCCCTAAATATGTAAAATGTCAATGTTCGCCTCTCCCTTTCACAGCAATGGAAGTCATATGCTTGCAGTGAAGTAGTGCATCATTCGCTTACTAGTTTTATAGGGGGATCCTTCCATCATTGCTTGCTGTAATTCTTCTTGGCTCTGAAGAGTAAAAAATATTTACATTGGCATGTGGGATTCTGGAAAACCTCAGGAAAAAATAGGACTGGAAAGAAAGGTTTTCTGTCCAATGAAAATTTTTGTGATGCGTTTTCTCCATACCAGAATGAAAGCTTGAAATATAGAAACCCAAAAACCCTCTAAGCCAGATGCAGCTACCTATTTTGATTATTTTATCCTTTCTATTTTATTAGTAAATTTACTTTATGTTGTAATGCAGCGTATCTGCATGTGCAGAAACGTGCAATTCCAGATTTCTTGGATAAAAAATTGGGTCCACAAAGTTGATTTCAGTAGTTTGGGAACTGTTTGATTTTAAATCAGAAAGTGGCAACCCACTGCACTAAAAATAAAAAAATAATGATCCAGTAAATGACTAATTTTGTGGTCCAGGATAATTAGTGGAACAGCTTGGCAGATGGAAGGGCAGCAGGTCTAAATTACTGCACTAAGTTCATTTGCAGGAAGATATTATCTGACTTTGTTGTTAATAATTAATGAGAATTGAAATATTCAGCTAGGATTTTTGCTGTTGCTATTAGCGGGAATGTGTGTGTGTGTGTGTGTGTATATATGTATTTGCTCTTTGATGATTTTCTCAGTTGTTGACATCTCAATCCTTTACTGTCTTGCTGTGGGACTTTAATAATACTCCAGAAATTACTCGGACCACACCTTTGTCTAGCAGGGAGGAAACTTGAGGCTTTTACAATTAGTGTTTCTGGTTATTCCATGAAAAACACACAGCATGGTCTGACAAGGAAGCAGCAGCAAAGAGTCAGGCAACAGACAGTCCTTTATCAGCAGGCTCACAGCGAGCGTTGGGTAGTGGCTCCCAGCTCGCCTTTGCATCTTGTTTTTGCAGCGCAGGTTGCTGGGGATGCAGGGACGGCACAGACACCTTAGAGTCTGCATGGACCTGCATGGCTACAAAGCCTTCTCTGGTGAAATACAGGCATTACTCTGCTGAAGTCCACAGTGCTTAAATTTCGGTGCCCCCAAGACACCACGATGGTCACTCAGTCTTGTGCCCTCCATGACAGCTGCCTTTGGTGTTTCTGCTGGGCATTCCCACCCCAGACTGCATCCTGCGGTACATTTGAAGCACATGTTTTATGAAATCCTTCAACTAACAGGGTTCCCATGATGGTGGAGACTTTTAATGAGCTGGTTTAGTGGATAATTGCTCTCACTGTTAAAAACAAACATGCTTCTCCCTTTGTTTTCAGCTTAACTCTCCTGAGTTTCAGTCTTCCAGCCCTGGATTTTGCTCCACCTGTTTGGCAGAGCTAAAGCCCTTCAGAGTCTGAAATCTTCCCACATGTCCTTAAAGACTAGGAGGAGTCATTTCCTAATCTTCTCCTCTAAGAGGACAGTAATAATTGGGGGGTTTATTATTGACTCTCTTGAGTTTTATATGGTTTGTGTTTGGGTTTGTTAGATAGGTTGTAATTGTTCCTTTTTGTCATTGTACAACTACTGTTAATAATCACTGTTCACTGTGTCTATGTTTAAGGATGTGGCCCCACTTCTGTTAAAGTTCCAACATTTGGGGCTCTGATGGACAGTTGAAGGGTTGTTGATTTGGGTTTGGGCACCTTTGGAGACAAGTAGGTGCATCAATCAAAGTGCTGTTTACTCACTCTCTCTCTGTTTATTATTTTTAGCAGCTCCTTTTCAAGTGGTATTGTATCTCAGGTGGTTTCAGTTCTGGTTGTAGTCTGGGCTGTATTCTACCATCCTTAATCATCTTGAGTACTTTCTTCCCTTTACTTAACTTCATTTGACTTCGCTGAGAAATTTTAAGGATTGAGATTATATTTAGATGAATTCAGTTGGGGATTAGATGGGGGATTAGATGGATCCTAACAAGCAGATGCTGTGCTTTCTGTGGGAAGATTTATAGGCTTCATTAAACCAAGAGGGGCTCCTTTCCCCTGATGCTTACAGATTTAAAAGCATTGTATTATACCCTATTATTAATACAAATGAGAAACTATCTTGATGGCATTAGCCATCTTTTGGTGAAATTTCAAACCGTCGTCATATCCAAAGCCTCCATGAAAGGATGTGAGCTCTTTTATAGCCTTATGTACTGCAACTTTAAGAGGATTGTTCCTCATCCAGGTGCCCAAGCCTTTGCAGTGTAGAGGTATAAATGTCTTGTTCATGATATTTATCCGCCTAACCTGTATTTTTTCTGTTTGCAGCACTTTTTTTCCTATATATGTTGCACTGGTGGGAAACCTGATAAATACCATGATAGCAATGGTTTGGATCCCTTTGCAGGCTAAACCAAAGTCAGACTATTGTGTGATGGAGCACAGTAAGTATTTAGTGTTTCTGACGAATAGCACATGAATAGGAATGGGGGTTGGCATGCTGCAGGGACTGCTAAAGGACTTGGGGTTGCATTTAAGGGCAAAAAGATGCCAACCTTGAAACTCTGACACTTTAATGCCTAAGCTGTGTTTGTGGAAGGCTAAATTATTCCCTACCTGTTGACCACTCTGCCATGCAGAATTGCAGGCTTCCAGCCCAGTGCTTGCTGTGCATCTTAGAACCCCTTGCTGGGGGTTAGTTTGGCCCAGCATGGAGGCAATCCTTCTGTCTCAGGGGGGTCCTCTGCATGCAGACCTGGCACCAGCTCCCAACCCCCTGCATCAGCAGAAAGCTGGTGCTGCAGAGGCACCTTTTCAGAAAGGTGGTGGTGAATCTGAACTAGCAGTCTCAGAGTTTCTTGCTTCCTGCCTCTAATAGAGTATTAATCAATATGTCATCTTGTGTAGGCACATCACAGTCTGGCAGTGTGTTTAGCATCAGAGAAATCCTACGGCTGATGAAGTTTCCGGGAGTAATGGAAGTTTTCATAGTCAAGGTCTTTGCTGGATTTCCCATAGGTAAATCTCACCCATTACCCATGATTGCTGATGTATTTAAAATAAGATGACATACACTGTAGACCAAGCTTGTCTCAAGTTACTGAAAGCACATTGCGTTTGATCATGGAGCAGTGAGGATTCAGCTCCTAACTCGATGCTGGCTGCTTTCAAATGCTCTCAGCTACATAGGGTCAAACCCCTGGGACTTAATGTAGAACAGACTACTTGTCACAGGCTGCTTCTGTGACTTTTGGCAAATCACTTAATCTCACTACTCCATCCCCCGGCTGTAAATGTTTTTTGTTTTGGTCTTTTTTTCCCTTGTCTATCATTTCTATTCAGGCTGTGATCTTTTCAGAGCAGAGGGAAATAATTTGTACTGTGCCAGAAACACTGAGGTACTTCCTGGTTTTACTTAGTGATTTTAAGGGTTATGTGTACCCTAACCTTTTTCTCAACAACAAAAAGCTATTGCTGGACAAGAGGCTGTGGACACTCTGTTGGCTGCGTGTAGGGGAGGCACAGCATGTTTCTTCCCTTGCATGTTCATGGTGGTACTTGTTCTTCTCTTTATATATTCTGCTCAGGTTTTTGCATCATAGTAGGAACCCACTGCTACCTCAAACCAATCCCAGACCTACCTGTTTCCCTGGTCCCTTTGAGTCAGTTGCTGTCCTGACATGGTCCATATGTCCATATTTGCTGGGCTATACATATCCTTGGCCACAATTTAATAAAATTTCATTTTGCCTACACTTTATCGTTGTTCCCCCAGCTTGTCTCTAGACAGGCCAGCACATCAGCCTTGTTAGTGGCAGTGTAAGGACAAGGTGATGTTCTCTGCCCCTTCCACACAAGGAGCCTTCACAGGTCTTTTCCCCGGCAAACCTCAAAGTGCAGTTTCTCTTGATTATGGTTTCAAGAACTGAATTTTGTGCACATCAAAACACGTGTACATCAGGCATCTAAGCAAACTAAGGCACTTCCCTTCCAAAAAAGATCCCAAGAGAGTATTTAAGGCACCTTAGCTTTTATACTTTGCATCTTTTCCCAGTTCATCTACATTGGAGAATCCTTTGAAGTTTAAATAATATAAAACGTGATTTACAAATTAAATTCTAATTTGTAAACTGTAAATTCAGTTTACAAATGAAAGTAGATCTGGCAGTGGAGAGTGGCTGAATAAGACGGGGATGGCATTTCTGAGCTTGGTCAGGTTCCTCTGTTACTCCTTGCTAAGGCTGGTGGAGAGCAAGCCTGACTGTAACTGTAGAGTAACATTCAGGGAAGTAAAGGATTTCTGATTTTTTTTCTTTTTCTCTTTTTGAGAACTGTAATTCTCTGAGATCAGTAATGCCAGCTGGTCCTACCTCCAGTGCTGGAGAGAACATACAGTCTTGATGGACGGTTGGCTTGCCCTAATAGTGCACTTTTTTGGTTCTTATGAAGCTAAACTTTTAAAACTGTATTTTAAAAAGTGTTTAAAAATAACAGAATTTCACAGAACAAGACAATGAAATTATGTTTTCAGAGGGTTTTCTTTGCTGATTCTGGCTTATTTCTCAGCTTAAAGTAGCATTCATGTCTCTGTTTAAAAATGCCTGAGACCGCATCCAATGCAGTCTGCGCGGTAATTTCCTGTGCGCTTTCCTTTTTCCAAAGGCTGGATGAGGTGCACTTTGTTTTAGTCATCCCTGCTGAAATGCAAATTCCTCCCTGTTGCAGAAGACATTCTTCTTTTCCCATGCACAGCAAGAACGTGCAGCCAACCAAAATAAACATCCTCTGCCCAAAAATGCAAGGGAACTTCTAGGCAAAGAGTATGGAGACAGTGAAACTGAGATTTAAGGCAGAACGTGGGCTTACAGTCTGTCACTGGAACGGCTGGGAGTATTTCCGTAAGAGTAGGAATGGGTTCACGTGACGCACTCCTGCTACAGGTATAGTGCTTGCACTATAGTGAGGAGTGATTAAAATCCTGGTGACTTCTCTGCAGGTCTCCACTTCAGATGACTGCCCATGTGATGGCAGCTGAAAGGGGATTTGGTCATCACCTACTTCTCTGCAGCTCGGAGGTGGAGGCTCAGCTCCTCATGAGCTCGTTTACCTTTCATCTCCAGGCTGCAACTGTGTAATTAATTAGATCACCCAAATTACAGACCATTCTCTATTTACTTTGTAAACAAGTGTGTGATATACACAGAAGAAAATCCTCTGTTCCTTATGGACCTCATTGTTGTCTAAAATTAGCTTGTTTGAGACTGAAAGAACCTCCCTGGGAGGGCTGCAGGGCTGGGAACTTCCTCCTTGTGTTGCATAAAGGCAGAGACATGGGCTCCGTGCCTCTTGCAGGAGCATAGCTGCTCCGGGATGGATGGGCAGCAGACCACTCCAGCACAGCTGAATTATGTTCTCAGCTGGCCTGGGAAAAGAGAGCCTTTCTGCACTGCGGTAGAAAAGAGACAGAAAAGAAAACACGAGGATAAAAATGTCAAACATACCTCTTACTGACAACAGATCGCCAGGACCTTGAAAATACTGATGAAGAGCTGCTTGTATGGATCATTACCTGCCTAATCCCTTTGGAAAATCTGGTTACAGCATAATTGTTTTACACCTGTGTCCCATTTTTAAAAGGACCCTCTATAACATGTGGAACAGGATTTTGCAGTGAGCCCTAGGGCTCTGCATCCCATCACGTTTGCAGTCCAGTATGGGAGGGCTGAGACGACCTCTCAGAGGCCATGCTCACCTGCTCACACCAGCTCTCCATAAGGATTGCTAAACTGGCCTTCTGAAGGCACGGGCTGCTTTTAGAAATGTCATGTCTTTTTTTTTTTTTGAAAATATGGTTTGCACTCCTGCGTCCCCTTGGTGCTTTTTCTCACCTTTATCTCGCAACCATTTACCTGCCTTCTGCTGCGTAACCCTAGTTACTCATCCCACCGGTGCCAGGTTTTCTAAGGAGTTCACCCCTTATTTAGACCCCCGTAACAAAAGGCAAGGTTTCCGAGGATATTTTTTGGCATTTTGGGGTTTTTTTCCTGTTGAAAACCTGTGGAAAACCTGAAAAAGTATGGATTGAGGCTTATCTGGGCAGCTCCTGTGTGGGCTTTTTCTGTCCCCAGAAGAGCCTGGGAACACGCCACCCCAGCAGGCCCACCTCAGGGTGGGTACATTACTCATGTGGCCGCATGCAGCTGACCTGCAGCCCACCCAGATGGGACCTGCTGAGATCTTTGTAAGAAATGCTTGTTCCAAGGAGCATAAAATCTTTTGAGTTCAATCTGGGCCTTCCCTTGTGGGTTTCACCAAGAGATGTGTGGCCCGTGGGAGAAACACCTTTAGTTGCTAGGAAGAAGTGGGGCAAGGGGGTCTCCCTTGTCCAGGTAGCTTTAAGTGACCACGCAGGCACAGGGACACCCATCCTAAGAAGAGACATTTGCATCTCCAGGGGAGCCATGCAATGTGTAACGCTGATTAAAGAGCACAGCCTATCCCCCTGCTCTGAAAGAAATCAGCTAATTTGGAGGAGAAAGATCCAAATCTGCCTTAACTCGATGAGGGACTTCAAAGGGGAGAGGAGCTGTAGAAGCAGGCACATGGCACCAGGAAGAAGCATCAGGTATGTAGGAAGGTTGAGCCCCTCCTAGGTGGTACCTGAGTGGGGCAGCAGGATGAAGGGCAAGCGCCCGCTTCAATCTAATCTTCCTGCATGTGAAACAAAGTGTGGTTTTTCTTTCATTTCTTCACGTGTGCCTTTTATAAACATGTGCAATGCTGTTGCCTGGTTTGGATGTTGTGAGTAAATATTTGTTATTTGCATGTTACCTTAAGCTGGCTTTGAGCTAAGAGCGATTTCAAAGTACGGGGTGCTCTCTGCAGAGGGGAGTGGCAAAACCATAAATCCTCATGAGCCCCAGCTCCCCAGCACCTTCTCCAAATATCAGGAGAGCAGCAGAGCAGGGCACCCTTCCTGCCCCCCGCCCCTCCCCCCCAACTCTGTGGGGCCAGTTGGTGTGCAGCTGTCCCCATTAGGGGGGGAAGAGGTGACTCCGGTGGGGTTCGGGAAGGCTTTGTGGCAGGTCCTGGGGTGGGAGGGTGGTTGTCCCTCAAGGCAAAGGTTTGGGATGCTTGGAGGGAGGTCCTCACTGCTGCAGGTGCTCCACTGGTAGTGGCACCGTTGGGCTACTAGATATGGTGGAGTTGCACTGGTTTGTAAGGGTGCAAGTCCTCCATGGTGTCAGCAGTTTGGGATCGCTTTCCTCACGCTTTTGGGAAATGCCAGCAAATGCTTCCTATGCCACAAAGTTAGTGACTCACTTTGCTAGGCCACTAGCTGTCTTCTCGGTCCTCACACGTTGCCTGCTGAGCTCTGTTTTCTTCAGGAAGGAGAGGACCACAGTTCCATATTTACAGAGTCTTTGTACCTCGGAGGATCCTACAAGGAAGGGCAGGACCCCTAAAGATTGTCCTCTCTCCTCTCCTTCCCGCAGCAGTGCCAGTGGTCTCCGACAGGCATGCTGGGGGGTTGTTCACATGCAGAGAGCCCCCGTTTCCTACTGTCTTGGTCCGTCTGAGGTGCACAGGGCACTAGGGGAGGCAGCAGCCTCCTACCCCATACCACTCTTTGAGAGCCATGTTCTGTCATAATATTTTTAATTCAGTGGCTCCTTGTGTACGACGGGAGTGTGTGTACGTGTGTCTGCCTTTGTGTTTGTGATGGGGGAAACACACACTATTGTATTTTCATTTGAGATTGAGTGGGCATTTTCCGTTATGCGTTCCAGAAATTGCCTTAATTGAAAAGCAAACCCAGCCTGTGCTGTTTCTGTCCATACTTCCCTGACCGCTCGTGTTGACATATCAGTCCACGCAAGAGATATTTCATGTGCCACCAATGTCATTGCCGAGGTGTGCAGTGAAACCACTGTATTTAGGCTGATGTCACAGCGTTGTTCCCCATGGTGAAAATCTTAAGTCAGGCAAAAGGGGTGAGGAATCCAATCTGATTATTTTTATGGTTACAGTCTTGTCTGAACAAATGTTTTCTAGCTGTCTTAAGGGTTAGTCTGGCTTTGGTGATACAAATATTTACCAGTTTATAATAAACAGCTGAATCTACAGCCTACATAGTCACATTATTTAAAGATGAAAGTAAGTGGGGGGAAAAAGTTAACATTTAAAGATTAAATTACTACACTGACTTTAAATAGGTTTCTGCTTGTGTTTATATCCAGTCCTGGCAACTCCAGGGAGAGCTACTGACTCATACTGGAGGTGATTGGGAGCAGGGTCTGGGACACTATATGCAGTGCAAGCATATTGATATGTGCTTTTCATTAACTCTCCCTCTAGGATTGTTCCTGATAATGTTTTCTATCATCTCTATGGATTTCTTTGGCTTGGAAGCAGTGGAGTCTGGATACCTGATGTCGTATTTTGGTGTCCTTCAAATGGTAAGCGAAGTGGAAGTCCCCCTCTTGCCACACAGCTATCTAATTTGCCACCTTTTTGACACATGCTCTTCCAAATCCAGGTGTAATATTGATAGGCAAGTCCTAGCTCTGTCATGTGGTACTTGGTCTCAAAAAATAGAAGTGACTCCAAATTTATTCTGTTCTTTGGAATATGAAGGAATCGGAGCAAGGGAGTGTCCTGAAAGCTTTCTTCCCCTTGTCCGTCTTCGCTGATCTTTAAGCTGTGGAGCTAAAATTTCTTTGGACTGACATGTTGTCCTTGTTTTTTTAAGAAAACTTACATTGAAGCTAAAGTGCCCTGACAAAGGTTTTCCCTGGTGCAAATTAGCTAATTTACATGTACTTAGTAGCACCCTGTAAATTTATGTAAGTAGATGATCGTACTGTTTTTTTCACAGATGCCTTCAGTGTAGAGGAGAGACTTTTTTCTGCTGTGTGGAAACAAGCATAGCAAGCTTGTACTTTCCAAAACAAAAAAAATCCAAAAAGGTGGGCAATGGAACATGGTTAGGAGGCTACCAAAATGTGTAAAAGGGAAAAGTCAGCTGAATTAAGCAGTAGCAGGGCCAAAAAAAAAGGTGTTATGTCACAGCAGAATGTTCCTTTCAGAGAAAGAAGCTGATAATTTTGCAGAAAGAGCAGCAAATGGTTATAAGCAAGCCCCAAGGTAGGAATGCAAGTTAAGCAGTATCCGGAGGGAGGGTGGTCTCGTTATTAAATCTGCCTTCATTTCCTGGGCATTGCCACAGTGTTCCTATGGGATCTGGAGGAGCTTCTCATCTGGGAAATGGCAGCTTTAGTTGCTTCCCTTGTGATTTGGATTTGGCACGGTGTTGCCAGTTACTTAGGCTCTGCCCTGGTTTCAGCAAATCTGGGCATCTCAGTAGAGCAGCTGATGAGCATGGCCACACATCAGCAAGTAGAGTCTGCAGAGTGAACTGTCTGGAGCAGAGGAGCTGGTGCCTTTGCCATGTCCATTCTGGAGGGTGGCTTTGGACTAGCTGTCTCTCAGTCCCTGGAGCTCAACATCTGCTACCAGTTGGATGCATTCTCCCATCCAGCCTTACCGGAAAGAAAACCAGTTTACCACACCACAGCATGGAAACAGCGTGACAAGTGGAGTGATCGGCAGCTTCCTTTCAAAGCACACTTCCGACCCAAATTCCACCGCTACAGAGGCTTTCCCTGTGTTAGTCTTTGTACGCTGCCTCCTAGACCAGGATCTGCAGGAACCACTGTTTTCAGAAGAGATGAGTCACCTTCTGATATCTGCTTCCCCCTTTGAATGTAGAGGGACTCCCCAGCAACTGTGCTCTTAGACATACCAGTTAAATCCCTGTTACACATGTCTGCACTGAAACCAGATTTGGGGTGGCAGCATGGCTATGGTGTGCTTGTTTCAAGCTGGGCAGCAATAGCACTTGTACAGGCGGGGCAGGAGAAGTTTCATGTTGCTATATGGAGCTTGGACGCTACTGTCAGGTCCAGGATATTTGTCTTCACAACACTGCTGGTTATGCCTGGGATATCTGTCTGTCTTCAACGCTATTGTTTCCCAGGTTAGTTTGGATGAAACTACTGTAGATGAGGTTACTTGTGCTGCCGTGCCAGTGCACCCTACATACAGATACAGCCCTGGAAGATACGGGAATTATAGCATTCACTCTGCTTCCTAATGAATAATCAGATGTCAGTGCCAACCAGGGACCTGACCCTTCCCACAGTCACAGGGCTTCATCCCACAGAGATCAATCGTACCTATTACCACGATCTAACCCAGGTGGCCTACGGGCTTGGGCGCAGCATCTGCTCTGCTGGGGAGTCTTTGCCTTGGATCATTTGACACAGAAACCAGCTCTTGTCAGCCAGGCAGTTTTCTTTCATCTATCTGTGCAGTTTCTGTCTGCGCTGCTATGCATGTTCTGCAATGCCCAGCTGTGGACATCAGAAATACTGGCATGAAGTGGTCGTAGGGTACAAACTTCTTGATGATGTGCATTGAGGTTTGCTGTCAGAACACCACAAAGGAAAGGGGAAAAAATACTTTATTTTTTTAAAAGCCCAGGACAGCTGATTCCTGGTGGCAACAAAGGCATCTTGCCCAAGAGTTTGCAAAGCACTGCTTTCTGCTTTGTTGCTTGTTCTTTCCACTTTATCACTGGCAGTTCCAAACTCTTCTCTAGTTTATGCCGGACTAGATCCTTAACTGATCCGAACAATACTCTCACCATCTGGCTTCTAAATTATTGTAAAACATTAGAATTTGTGTCTTTACTTTCAGATCAGGTCTCTGGCTAGAACCACCCAAAGATACCTTTTGCAGATAGTGACTGAGTTGATGTCTCACGGCTGCCTTCTTGTCAGGTTTTCTCCAGTGGAAGATGTATGCAGGGAATACAATGTGTGCTGGCTTTGTACTGCCAAGCCCCAGAGCTGCTTGTGCACCTTCGTGTTGTCTAAGCTGGTGTTTCAGATGCACTGTGAGGGTTTTCCCATTCTCCTGGACTTGCTCTGAGCCCACCTGTTAGAGGAAACGTGTCCCCCTCATTTGCATCTCTACCTGGATCTGAAAATGGGTTGTGTTTGAGGACTTTTATGGATGGGAGCAGATGTCACATAAATGAAGGGGAAAATAAGAATCAAACCATGTCCTGTTTACTTTAAACCTCCCTGTAGATATTGAACACAGTGCCTGGGCGGTTGTGCGGCACAGCCAGCTGGTACACCCAGCACCGTGTCCCAGGGTCTCGCCTACTCCCAGTACATGTTGCATGCACTAAGCAGCTTCAAAGTGCACAGCGAGAAAGGCTTAGCTGAGCCCTTTACTCAGGTCTTCCCCAAAAGTCAAACACTGACAAAAGCATTGCCTGGTTTGCCAATGCCTGTCAATTTTTAGTAATACTATTTCTTTGTGTTGTTGTAGTTTCTACTTTTTAATGAAATCTTCTCAAAATGAACACCTTCCTCTTGCACACAAGGTGATGTTGCAGCCCCCTTTCCCAGGCCTATCAGCAGTATCCAGAATGACTCAAATAGCCATGGTCTCTTCCCCACTTTCCTCTCCCACCCCAAGGATATTATGCTCCAATTGCTTAACCCATTTTTTCAGCTTCTCGGCCTCATTTAACCTGCTGTGGTGAGAAGCGGTCAATGCACTGTAAACATCTCTATTACTCACCGTTCCTCCTACTCAAGCCACCTGTAGAGCACCTAGAGAGGAAATTTTGAACGGCTTTGGGTCAGTCCACCTAATTTTTATGCCACTGAAGTACCTTGTCATCAGCATCTCAAACAGCTCTTTGCACGGGGAGATCAGCACAGAAACACCAACCCCACAGGAGGTGAGGTGTTTGCCACCATTGCAGATGGAGGATGTTAGTTAGCCACCTCACTAATTCAGGCAGCACTCTTGAGGGATCCTGTCCAGAGCTCCTCAGCCTCACCTCGTCATGTTTGGTCCCATCTTGTCACTTTATGACCCCACAGGACCCCAGCATTTGGTAGGGTGCCTCATGCCCAGCCTGAGAGGATCCCTGCAGGTGTGAAAGGTGGATTCGGAGCCAGGTTTTGGAGCCCAAGAGCCTCACGGGCTTTGGCTAGCTACTCCCCAGAGCACCTGTCTTGGTTGCTGCCTTGCTGGGAGCATCAGCTCTGTCCACATGGGAATGGTTCACGGCACTTGCTAGAGGTGAAGTGGCTGATATGGTGCTGGTGGTGGGTTTTCTCCTTGCAATGCCGTGCACGTAGCACCACTGACCACGACTCACAGCAAGGGGCATCCTTGGCACCCTCTTCCCTTCGCCAGGTTGGCTGCCCACAGCATGGCTGCCCTTCTCTCTAGCACTGGTGGGACATCTCCTTGCTGCCACTTGTACGCTTGCATGGAGGGACGTAGGTTGCCTTGCTGCTGCTCCCAGCCTGTCTCGTGGAGACCTGAGTGGCCCAAAGTAGTATGTCTGCTGATGCATTGTTGTAAAGTTTCCCACGGGAGTACCTGACCGTGGGGAATGGGGGCTTCCTGGCTCTCTGAATGAAGCGCTGACCCAAGAGCTGGTCCCAATTTACTGTTTGTGGTTAGGCAGAGAGCATCATCTAATAGCAGAGGATACTGGAAAGTGTGGGGCAGGCTTAAGTGCAGTGCGGGTGGGAAGGGGGCTTACTTCTGGGCTGGGACAGAGGCAAATGAGGTCAGAGAAGGGTGCTGGGAAGGCGGTGTCATAGCATCAGGACAAAGAGCTGTCTGATGGGGAAATGAAGTTGTTGCTTAGAAAATGAAATATGACCGAGGCTGGAGTGGGCTGATGGAGAAGTGAAAATAGCAAGTGGGGGGTGATTCAAGCAATCCAGGGCTCTTCGGTGATCCCTGAAGCACTCTGATAGCATGAGGCTGTCTGATGAGCTGGGGCTGTGCCAGCTTAAGCCAAGGAGGAGGAGTTGGGTGGTAGATAACGAAATGAGGAGGGGAAGGCAGACAGCAGGACGGGTGCCTCTGCGCCAGGCATCTTGGGTTGCAGGTTTCCCTTGTTCATGGTATGTTTGAAACATCTTTATCTGATCGCTGGTGGGTCTCCAGGCAAGGGGTGCGAGAGCCTGTTGCAGATGCAATCCTTCTGTCCTCCGGGGCTGGGCTCCCATCTTTTCAGAAGCCATGCGAATGAGATTTCCCTTGTAGTGAATGTCTGTGAGTGTGAGATGTCATTCAGTCTCCCTTCAGAGAATAACTAATTTCACAATGATTTAAAATAATTTAACTTTGCATAATGGGCAGAAGCAGACCTAGGCTCCGGCTTTTTTGTGAGCGCAATAGTATGGAGAACTTCCAGGTGTAGTACCTGGCTTGGAAAGTGCTGCCGGAGGATTAGGCAAGCGAAACACTGGAGTCCCTGGTTGGTATCTAAAGTCACATCTGATGCTTAGGTTTCAAACTGCAAGAGGGGGTGGGGGAAGCTTTCCTTTTAGAACTTTTTCTCCAAAAAACCAAAGCAAAATGCACCAAACGAAAACTCTGGGTGGGGCAAAGGGGTAGATATTTATAACCCTGAGGATCAAGAAATCATAAGACATCTGTTTTATTTACTGCATTTAAATTTGTATTGTTATACAAACTCCACCTCTAGCTGTGCAGCTTCTGGAGGGACAAGTTGGTACGGAGTGATCCTGAAAAGATGAGAGAGATTCCTGGCGGGGAGATTTACATTACATATCATCTTATCACCAGTCTGTCCCTCTTGTCTTTTTCTTCTTTCCCCTGCACAGCAAGAGATGATTAAAGAGCCGGGTATTTAATTACAGCCAGGTATGCCTAGGGGGAAAACCCACTCAGTGAAAGGACCTTGCAACAACAAACAGAAAGTTCTCCAGTTTCCTTGCTTTGAAGGATTTAAATCTGTGGAGGGGGGTGGGTTGAAGGGGGAAAGAAAGTGATTAGGCTGGAGTTTGCAAAACACAAGGTCCTCTTCCCCCTGTTCAGCAAAGTGCTGCCTTCAGCAGTTTGATCCTCACCTTCAGCTCTCCTTCCAGTCCCACCGCCCTCCTGCTCCTCTGCAAGACCAGAACTACTTCTCAAGTGCTTTCTGCATCACCATGTCAGTAAAACAACTTCCCTTTACCCCACCCAAGGTTTTGCACCACCTTCAGCCTGTGCAGAAAGCCTTGTGATTTTCGTTGCCCACTGCCCTGGCCAGTGCCCACCCAAGTGTCCCACCCCAGCCGGCAGTGCGCTCACCCTGGGAACTGCCAGCCAGGCACAATTTCAAAGGCAAGAGATACGGGTCCAGTGCGTGGGAGGCCGCCTCTGATGTGAATCATGCTATCTACGCTAGGGATGGGGCCCTGCATCTTCTCTGCTAGGCTCTACCAGCTTATCTGACCTGCTGTGCCTGCCTCTCCAACCTTCTCACGTCTTTTCATTTCCAGGCTCTTAGGTGAAAGGGAAGTTATTTTATTGCTGGGCTCCATCAAGCTTTTGCTCAGTGCTGATAGAAGAATCTGTGTAAATAGTCCTGTGCCTGCTGAGCACAGAGGACCAGCTGAGCATCTGAGTAACTGCTCTAACCTCCACCGATGGGATTAGCTACTTGTAGGTGCCAGTCCTGCTCAGCAGTGGCTCCATGCAGCAAGGCTAGTGCTTCACTGTTCAAAAGACTTCCAAAAATCAGCGCCTTAAACCTTCAAACAACAACAATCCTTTCCATCCTATAAGAGATTCCTGAAATTTGGTAGTGAGGTTAACAATGAAATGGGTAATTCGCTCTTCTGAGCAAATAGGAGCTGCTGCCTTCCCAGAAATCAAACACAATGATAGAGTTAGAGAGTATTTTTCTATCTGATCAGCTGAACCAGTATAATGAATCCTCAGTTTGGTGAATGCAGCATAACAACAAGAAGAGATTTGACTGTTCTTGTACATTTATTGGGAGACTTATTTGCCTTTAAAGAAAGGCGGGGCGGGAGGGGGGGGAGAAGAAAAAATGAGTTGGTTTTTCCTGTGACATGTGTACACAGCCACGGGCAGAGCCTGTTATTTCACTTGCAAACAATTTCCTCTCTCTTTTGTTTATTGATGACAGAAGGCATTCCAGCCAGGTACACTGGCTCTTCCCCGACTTCAAAGGAGGTCAGGTTACAAAAGCAGGCACCATCCAGGCAAAACGAAATGCAGAAGGGGAAGGCCCATCTCAGTCGATCTCAGGAGGAGGTTACGTGCAAAGGAAAAGCCCAGAACATGCCAGCAAGAATAAAAATAAGGATAAATCCCATTGCTGCATCGTCAGTGCCACCAGGGCTGGTCCACGGGAGTGGCAACGGCCAAGTTGTCTGGGATGCCCTGGCTACCCCCTGGCAATGGCAGCACACGTCCAAAACCTTACAGAGGAGAGCACAAATGAACCGCCTTTCTCTTCCTCCTCCCAGAGGTGCCTGTGCAGGCAGCTGCACAGGGAAAACTGCAGGCTGGAAGTAATGGGTTTTCAGGTCTGAATTCAGACTGGGAGCGAGGTCAGAGCTCCTGGTGACTGGAGACATTATCCAGTGCCTAAATCAAGGTGGTGGGCCTTGCCTGCTCACAGCTCGTGGCTGGGTCAGCAGCGACCGCACTGGGGAAGGAGTCGGGCAGCCCAGGTAACCGGTGGGGAGGCTACAGTCTGTACAGCCCAAGGATGGCTGCTCAGCCCCAAGGGGAGAGCGAGTGACTTGGGCTGACACCCTTGGAAAAAGTCCCATCACTGAGCTGGTTGATTCAGCAGTGGTGCTTTACCTCACACTCGTCTTGCCGCAGTCCAAGGGATGGGGAAGCCGATGCTGAATGCCAGCCTTGGCACAAGAACCGTCCCTCTGCCCCGCTCGCTCTGAGGACAGCCCGGTCTGCCTGTCTCCAGGTCCTGCCTGCTCAGAGCCTGGCTTTGTTGCCTGCACTTAGCTCCTTGCATGTAGTGACAGAGAGAGACATTTTTGGGTATGCCACTCCCACGGCCATCAGACCAGGCTGCTCTGGGACATCGCTGATGATATACCCCAGTGACTCAAGGAAGGGCAGGGACTGGGCTGTGCCTGCATGGTGTATCCCAATTAAATATGCAATTCAAGTCTGGGCAAATTGAGAAACGTTTCCTTTCCTCCAGTGGCTCAGCAAAGCCGAACTGGGTTTTGAGTGATGCCACCGCTGAGTCAAGCCATGCCCTGCAACGGGGCTCAGCCCCCGTCCCATGTGACTCAGCACAGCCCTGGCCAGGCGAGCTGGCAGGAAGGACTGGGAATTTGCAGAAAGTTAATGACATTTCTTCGTTTTAGGAGCCCTCAGCTTGGTGAAGCATTACTCAGCACCTTCTCCACCCACCCACCCCAAGTAGGAGCCGCCAGGGCTGGTATCAGCCTCTTCCTGTGTCCGCAGCAGGGCTTTCGGCCGGGATGACTCAGGTCAGCCCATGCATCATCCCAGCATCACACTGCAGCAGGTCCACCAGTGTCCCTGAGGCCACTTGGCAGGTGACACAACATGGGAGAGACACGCGGGGCCTATGCCACTGTCGCGCAGCAGCCAGGCACACGTGAGCGGAGTTCTCCAACCCTGCCCAAAGGCAGAGACAGGGACGAAAAGGAGGCGAGAAAAGCGTTTGCTGGGAACCAAAATGTCTGCTCAGCACGATGTGCCCTCATGTCAAAAACTGCTTGTGCTCTGAAGCAAAGTGAGGGGTCGAATTTTGATGGTTTCCATTAAGTTCTAGCTTGTTGGAAATATATTCAGTTTGTAGCTACTGTTCTTTATGTCAACTTTATTTCCACTCTATTACTATTTACCTTTTGCTCTTTTGTAAATTTTAGTACCTAAATTGCTTCTTCTGGACTGCTTGTCATAGTTTAATGTTTCCTTTCTTTTTAGTAACTTACTTTCTTATTTTGCACTCATTTCCTTTCAGTTGAGTTTGGGTTTCACCCTTAGGACTAACACAGAAGGTTGACCGTGGGGTAGCATCATTCCAGGTCCAAGCAGAGACCAACATTTTCTCCAGGATGGACTGCCATTGAAACAAAGCCATCCTGCCAAACAAAGCATTTTGAACTAGAGCTCTTCTTTCAAGTCGCAGGGGTTTTTGCTTGGATCAAACAAAACCTTTCCAGGCAGAGAAAACTCAGTAGATTCCTATCTGTCCCTCCCCTGAAATGCAGTCTGTCAGGCTTTGTCTTCGCAGTGATCTCTTCCAGCCTCTGTCCTCTCAAGTCCACTTGGGCCAGCATCACCTGAAGTGTGGGCGATGCTGAACAGAGAAATAAAAAGAGGGAATCTTTGCTCTGCAAAAAAAGCCAAATGCTTCCTCCAATTTACATTTTTTTGTTGCTCCTCTTTCACTCCCCCTCTCCCTCAGCTTTTATTTAAAATCTGTAAAACCAGTTCCCAGTCTCTCATGTCTGTGCATACTGCTAGGACGGGGTATTAGCATCTCCGTCATACTTTTTTCCTGCCTAAAAATGATGAACCACCCAATTGTATATTTATAGTTTAAAATAATGGCAAGAGACAGTACAGGAAAGGAGGCATTTCCTCCTCTGCATATAAATGTACAGTTTGTCTTTAGAAGGACTTGTCAAGAATAAAGACCTTAGTATCTAACAAAACAGTCATGATTTAGTTAGAAAAATTAATCTGTATCTGCAAGTGTCTTTAGAAAGTTTCAGTCACCGCTGGTCGGTAAGCAATGATGGTAAACTGAGGTGTGCACCCTGAGTAAAGACTTCCAGCTGCAGGATGGATCTATCCCTAGGATGCAAAACGCTAAAAACCATGAAACATCTTCACTGTGACAGCGAAGTCCCTTCTTCTTGAGAAAAAAGCAAGGGAATAACCCATTTGCTGCCTTTTATTTGCTTGAAGCATTGTAGCAGTTCTCTTTTCAGTTTGTTTGAATTGTTATAAACTGGGCTTAATGCTGCTTGTGTGCTGCTTTCCCAGGTTGTCCAGTGTCTGGTCATTGGAAAACTCACTAATCACTGCACGGAGATGACCCTGCTCAGGCTCAGCATCTTCATCTTTGCTGGCGTGGGCTTAGGCATGGTAAGACTTGGCATGAAATCATCTGTGGTGCCTTTTAATAATGCAGTGGCATAAGGTCCGTGAGACCTGGCTGCAAGCTCTGTCCCTTGAGATGCCACTGCTGGCTTTGCTGGGTGGTCCTCAGGGGGGATTATCAGCTCTCCTGGGCCTCTGCGTGAACAGAGCCACACTCAGAGTAAGCACTGCACCAAATAACGATAAAGACCTCCATGATTAATAGTTATGGGGATTTAAAAAAGCATTAATCTCGCACAGAAACTCGTAAGTCCCTCCTGAGTCACTAGCTTTGCATAGAAATCCTGCCCTCGGTCTTGTCAGCGACTGCATTTCCTGAGCTACCCAGAAAGTAAATGAAGATTATGGGGTGGGAAACCATTGTGGTTGTACACTGCAGCGAGATGGGGGAGGCTGTGTGCCTTTCTTCTGGGGCATTACTTTTGCCTAATTTCCCCAAGCTGAGAGTGTTTGGGGAAGGAGGTAACAAGGCAATAATTTTGTTCCTCCGTTTTCGGATGAGCGATGTTACCTGTCGCTGGTTGTGACTGCATGGGCGACAGCTGATGCCAATCTCAAACGGTAATTGGAAGGCAGAGTTGGTGTAGGCAGCTCTGTCGGTGATCGTGTTTGCTTGGATAAGCCACGTTCAGGGAACTGATAGCTCAGACCACGGGGACAGAGGAAGGCTGTTCACCAGTCCCCATCAGTGAGCTGGGCCCAAAGGATGGTTGAGGTGTGTCAGCCTTCCAACATTCCCTGCCGTATTTGGCCTCGAGCCTTGCTGCTGGGGTGCTGGTGCTCCCGCCGGCGCGGGTAGGATGGGTGCCGTTCCCACAAATGCACCACAGGGTATTGAGGCTCATGGTTCCCAGCTACACGGATGAGATGAGGCACCTACACACCTTGGCTGATCTGCAGCCAAATTGCAGGTCTGAGGTGAGGCTGGGATGGGAAGATGGATGCAGGCAAAGTGTTGGCTCTGCAGATGGAGTGCCGTCCCCCTCGCTGGGATTTCAGGGCTCATAGAAACACTACCGGGTGGCAGGATGCTCGGGAAGGGTCCCTCCCAGCTGGTGTCTCGTGGTTTTGGCTGGCGTCGATGTGCCCCTTAGCGTGGGACATCTGCACAGGACCTGGTGTTCCCGAGTGTGGCCCAGGAAGGGATTTGAAGGTCTCGCCACTGTTTCTTGGTCATGGGTGGGAGTGATTAGGTAGGACCAAGGCAGGTCTGGCCCATCTGCAGACCTGAGCAACCCCCAGCCAGGTGCAGGGCCAGGTGCTACTGGGACCAGCTCCCCATGCCAAAGCCCAGTCCCACGGGAATCAGGCAGAGAAGCAACATGGAGTAAATGGCTTTTGTGTGCTGAGGACTCACCGAGAGGGAAGGCTGGAGGCTGCTGGTGGTAGGAGAGAAAGCCTCGAAGAAAGTGGAGGGGTACATGGGGCTGCACGGCTTGCAGCGGCTAATGACCCAGTGTGGGGAGGCTCACATCGGCTGCAAGGGGGGGGGGCCAGGAAGGGAAATCATTTCAGGTTGGTAATTACATCAAGCCCAGAGGGCTGTGGACATCCTGACAGCACGGGCTGGGGGACAAGGGTCAGCAGTGACTTCCCATGAGAACTATTCATAGGCAAATGCAGCTGCGATCCCCTTCGCTGGGGACGCCTTATTAAAAAGCACTCTTTCTGAGCGGCTGCCGAGAAAACATCCGTTTCTGGGATGGCTTTCATTCTTGGTGGGGATGAGTGCCATCACAGCGGCAGGCCTCATATGCAGAGATTAACGCGTGAAGCCTTTAATCCTGCACAGCCGCCAGTGGAGAAGCATCCTGCCTGCTGTGCCCTTGCTGCATGTGGCCTCCAAACGAAGCGGATCCCCTCCCGAAAAGGTGGAAGCAAGGGGAAAGCCAAGCTGATAATGAAAGACGCTCTGAAACTCATCTTTGTAAGACCGGGAGGTGGGCTGAGGCATTTTTGGAAGGCTGGCACCAGTGTCAGCAGACAGACAGATAGCAGTGCAGCTGGGAAGAGGCTGCAGGACGTTCCCAGCGATCAGCAACTGGAGAAGGGAAGGGGTGGGCTGGGAGCTTGGCAGTAACACCTGAAAAAGGAGAGGAGGGGAGAGCCGGTGTCTGATCTGCAGATGCAAGCCGGGAGCACGTGGGCTGGGGTGTAGGAGGGCTTGGCGGTTGCGACGGGGAAGTTTTTCCCTTTGTCTGAAGGCGCAGCCGTGCCTTGTCCTGCCTCGCTGCCTGTGTTTCCCAGGCGTTTGCTTTTTGAGCCTGTCTGCTGAAACTCCTGGTTCTGCCTCCCTCACCTGAAAAATGCCTTCAGATCTGCTCAGGTCAAAAAGGCTGCTACCTGCCCAGCAGCTGAGGAGCAGGGCTCTGCCTGGCACGGCCCTTCCCGAGTCCCAGGGCAGCGAGGAGTCCCTGGTTTTACGGGAGACACAGACGTGGCTCTGCTCTTTTCTGCCCACTTGCCTTCAGCCCATGGGGGAATTCATAAAAAGCAGTGGGGGGGGGGGTAAAGCTGTTTTTTCCTATGAGCTCTGCAGTGTTGTCCTGCAATGACATTTGTCCTAGCAAAGAATTATTCTCTCTCCAGCTAAGTGTTTTATGTACCAAATACCTGTTCCTCTATCCTTGTTCTCTGGATCCTTAATCACAAGTGCCTAGATCTTAACCAAAATGTAGGCAAAGAGCCCCTCCGAGGGAGAAACCTGGCTGTGACTCTAGGGGGGAACTAGGAATAAACCTCAGTATTTCCAAGTCATTAGTGAGCAATGTCTCTGGGCTTCTCCATCTTCTGTAGCTGAGAGGCAGGGACCAGATCTTAGGAGAGAAGAGCTCCAGAGAATGAAACTTCTGGCTAAACCAGTGACAGAAATGTTCTCCAGCCACAATAACACACCTTGAGCCACGGGTGAAGGCAGGAGACTTGCAAGAAGGGGGAATTTCCTTTCCGTGCCCCAGAGAAATCCATTCATTTGACCAGCGGGGCTTGTGAATGAGCTGAGAGCTGCTCTAGCCCCACGGCTTAGGGAGCCTCACAGCTTTTGTTTCAGTATTAAACAGCTGGAGGGATGTCTCCACTAAGAATATGTGCAATAACAAAATCATTACTCTCCCTAATTATGCTCGCTAATGTGCACTTACGGCCAGGAGACCTATTCCAGATTACTGAATTCAGTGAATTTATTAGCAGCAGAACAGGATTAGAAATCCCAAAGGTACGGCATTACATAATGCACCACGCTCATTTATTTTGACAAGCTCGGTTTAGTTTTAATTATTTATGATAATGAGCTGAAATGCCTTCTCTAGGCTGTTTTGTATAAGTAATGGAGGCTTCCTGAAGTACACCACATGCATCTGCTGTTCAATGTTTCCTTGGGAGTTGGACAAGAGACAGAAGGTGGGGGGAAGGGTACAGGGACGTCACTAATTCCCAGATGCTAAAAATACCCACAGCAGTGCCAGAGAAACGTGCTGCCAGATTATAGGGTATCATTTGCTACTTGCTCCGCGTGCTCGGAATAATTCACTGCAGACAAATGGTGGGCTATGAAAAACCCTGCAATGGCCAAAGCCACACCGTCAGGTACTGGTTCTGGCTCCCACAATTTACCTAAGTCATGAGTTTGACTCGTGATGTTTTTCTAGGTTGTCTCTTGCCACAAAGTCACCACTTGTGCTCTGTAATGATCCATGGTCCCTTGTGTCCTGTCCCTTAGGCCCTGATGAGGACCGTGTGGCACTACTGCATTGTTGCAGTGCCAATGGTGTTCGCCTTCAGCATACTGGGCACCATCACCGACAGCATCCTCACCAAGGCCGTCCCCTCCTCCGACACTGGTAAGACTCATCAAAATAGAGCAGACTAGTCTTTTCTCATTTTTGAGTCTGTCAGGTGGTCCCCAGCTCACACCACCACTATCAAGCGCCAGGGCATGTTCATGGCAAGCACCCAATTAATTCCCCAGCGGATCAGGCTTGGCAGTTGGGTGTCAGCAGAGCAGGCGAGTGGGGACCAGTGGTGCTAATACACAATGAGCTTGAAAAACACTGAGCAAGCATCCCACAACCCGGTGCTCCTGGTCCTGTGCCGCCTGCTGACATCTGTAGTGGTGGGCACAGTAAGGGAAGGCGCTCCCAAACTCTCCTTTCCATGGAAAGCCAAGGTACGTTAAAAAAAAAAAAACAAACCTGCTTTTCCATTGTGACAGTGACTGAGAGGGCTGAGAGAGCTCGTTCACACCTTTTAACTTGGGGCATCTCAGGAGGGTATTCTGGATCATCCTTTGGAAACATGCTTTGCCTGATGCAGTAATTGCCCCCCTCTCCACATTTTAGCCATGTTTCAGTCAAAGAGTTACTACATTTCTCTGAACAAGGCGGCTGAAATGCAGTGGTGGTCATGCAGAACCTTGTACCTGGGGTTTTAGTTCTGTCAGTGAAGGAAATATGCCTACTTTATTGTCACGGGAGCCTTGCTGGATTTGTCCCGGGATGGAGTTGGGTTAACCTGGTTTGGTGTCTTTTGTGCAAGCTCCTTCAGGGTTTGCTCCCGCAGCTGCATTCACTAGGTAACCGAGAGCCTCTCTGCTTTAGCTGAGCCCTTCTGGGATGCCAGCCTGCACCCTTCATCTTCCCTGAGCTCTCTGAGCAGACAGACACCTCTGCACAGACCCTACCGAGAATGGGAGTTACAGTTTGCACAGCCCATTAGTGAAGTTTATAAAGAACTTTTGAGATGCTTCTGGATGAAGAGCTTTTCTAAATGTCACTTCAGTAGTTTATTTGTAGAGGCTGACCACTGCATCTCCTACAAATGCTGGGAGCCTGTGATCTCTAAGTGCAACACTTCTACCTGGGAGGACCACTTAGTTCCTGGGGAGGCGAGGACTGGGGATGTCTCAGCCCCTCTGCTCGGCCAGGAAGAAAATCTGCTGTTTCATGAGTTGGAGCAATGTTCATGCAAGGAGGGAGAGCTGGGGGGGAAGGGCACCAAGCATCTTTGGGATGTACAGCCAAGCTGGAATTCATCCAGGCTCTTCTCAAAGGGGCTTTGTGAGGAAAACCAGAGCATTGCTTGGCTTTCAAAGCCCGGAGGCAAGCCTCGGTCAGCAAGGAAAATGGGTTTAGTTGCCTCACCCTGCTCCCTGCTTGTGTATCTTGTTAGGTCAGCCCGCGCCTTGCTGGGATGGATGGTCTCTACATGGCAGGGCAGGACAGGACGAAGGCAGCCCGTCGGGTGGTGCAGATGGTCAGGTGGGGGCCATAGGACATTGGGGGAGGCACGGGCTGCCTGGGGCTTTCCGCCCATCCGCCCTGGGTTGGTGCCATGCCGAGTGCTACTACAAATTGCAGAGTTATGACTGGCTTGAAACTGGGCATGTTGAGGAGGGATGCTGCTGGCACAGAAGATCGTGGCACTGGGGGAAAACCTTGTCTCTGCTTCTCCTCCCTGGCCCTCACTTTTCAAACCATGCTTTCTCCTTGCAGTGTTTCCAAGGG
This sequence comes from Falco peregrinus, assembly GCF_023634155.1. Taxonomy (NCBI): domain Eukaryota; kingdom Metazoa; phylum Chordata; class Aves; order Falconiformes; family Falconidae; genus Falco; species Falco peregrinus. Next base: position 1,719,099 of record NC_073729.1, on the reverse strand, counting down.
AAAAGGCATCTGATGGTTTTGTGCTTGTTTTGGACATACCCAAGCAGAGGCTGGGGCGAAGGCAGGAATGCCTGACGCAGCAGAGCCAGCGAGCTGCCTCTCGGCAGCAGCTGCAGCAGTGACGGCGTGGGTGTCTCGCAGAGAAATGTGGCTATTAAAATGCCTGCCATCCCTCTCTGGCCGTGGGTGGCACCCTGCAGCGGCTGCTCCACCCGTACAGCAGCTAAAGGGCTGCTCCTTCCTGCGTGAGCCCAAGACTGGCTCTGCAAAGTGAGCATTTCGGTGGTGTGTTAGAAATTCCCACTTTTCTAAGAACATGGAAATCTGGCTTTATGAAAAAGCCTCACTGTCGCTGTGTCGGATAACCAGAGCGCTTGCTGAAACAACTTTTAGTTAATGCAAGAAAATCAGACATTGAGAATTTCCCTTTGGAAACCTCACTTTTGAGCCTTGCTGTTCTTTCCTGATATTTTTGCCAGCCTGGAGCCGCTAGAGCCCGTGGAGGTTTTTCTTTGGGCCAGGGAGAGGCTATCTGAGCAGCTGGAGTTTGGGCTGAGCTCGGGTGTCCATCTCATCCCTGGGCTGGAACAGATGGGGCGTTGCAGGAGGATAACCTGTCCGCCCTCGCTAGACACTGAGTCACCCATCCTTGCCTTTTAAATAGGTGCCTCGGAAAGGGAGCAGTGGGACGGAGGATGGCACCATCCCTTCACCCGCTGTCCTGCTTTCAGGACTGATCCAAGGTCACTTTCTACCGAGGCTGATGAGTTTGCCACTTGTTCTTTGCTTATGGCTGGGGCTTTGCACTGAAGCAAAGATAGCGGAAATGATTTAACTTGTTTCCCTTTGATATTTTTTTCTTCCCTCTCCTCATCTTCAAAGGCAGGAAGGGAAAATTCTGCCCTACGTGCATGTGCTGTCCAGCTGGGCGTGCGAGCTGGTGGGAGGGCAGCCCCAAGCCCAGGGGGACTTGCATCCGCACAAGCACTCCTTCAGTCCCTCCCTGAGAATGGAGGTCTTGTTTCTGCGCAGACCCCCTTACCCATGGGGGAGGGAAAGAGGGAGGAAGCCCAGCAGAGCCTGCCTGCTTAACGGGCCCACATTGCATGACTTTATTTGCACATCAGATGCAAAACCTTAGGAGGAGGGCTTGCAGCCAAGCAGGGTTTGGTGCATTGAACCCCTCAGCTTTGCTTGGGCTTTGCTGGTTTGGAGGTGGCTGCTGACAGCAATGACCTAATCATTAAATCAGGCCCCACGTTGCCCTGGGCGTGTGGCTGATCTGGGCCAGCAAAGTCATCTGAGCGAGGCAACAGGATGTGAGCTGGAAATGAGGGCAAGCCAGGGCACCCGGCACTGCGGAGGGTGGGAGGAGGGATGGAGCCGCCTGGCTTGGGGAGCCGCCAGCACTGAAACCTGCAGGAGGAGAGGAGTGCTGGAGCAGGAGGGGAGGATGGGCTTCTGGCTGGGATGGGAAAAAGGGGGAGAAAGCTGGGGAGGGTGAAAAAAGGGCAGGGAAGGCGCGGAAAGTGGGATCGCCGTGATGAAGGTGAGCGTGTGTGTTGGCAGAGCTGCACAAAGCAATGCAGGGATTTTTCTGCTGACATGGTGACTTGTCCCAGTTAAAGGTCTTGCCTTAAACGAGATCCGTCACATGCGCAGCTTTGCAACAGAGTAGGGCCACGCTGCAGAGCTGAGATTTACAATGTCCCAAAGCTCGAGGGTGTCTGACACGAGGGATCTAATTTAAGCCCATTAAACAGAAATTATCTTTCTCAGCAACGTGTTGGAGAAGTGCAGAGGGAGAGCCCAGCCTTTTAAGAGGATGGATTTCTGCTCCAGAAAAAAAAAAAAAAAAAAAAAAAAAAGGAAAGAAGAAAAGTGCCTTCTCAATCATAAGAGCCAGTTTGGCAATTGTATATAGTAATTAGTTTAATTCAAATACCTAGAGGGAAAAAAATAATTGCAAAACCTGCCCAGAAAGTTTGGTGGTTGTGGGATGGTTCCCATTGGCAAAGGGTCAAGACAAGGTCCCACCCATTGCCTTTGTGTTCCCATGCGCGGGAGGAGCGCTCGGCAGCGCTTCCCGGGAGATTTCCCTCTCCACATGGCTACACCCTTGGCTTGGGCTCATTGCACAAGTATTTTAAGCATGCTGATGAAAACCCAGCAGTCACTGGCCGGCATTAGGTGAACACCTGATGCCTCTTCTCTCTTGGAACCAGGGATCATTTCCCCGTGGCTACCCACGTTAAATATCGCACTCAGCTCCACATCTACTTACCTGTGGGACGGCATCCTTCTCATCCTTCCCAGACACTGCTGGCCTTGTGCAGCAATGATGCTTCAACACATATCTTGGTGGAAAACATGCCAACAGCCCAAATAATTCTGCTGATACTAAAAAATTAATAATTGCAAACATCATTTCAGAACAAGGCACAAGTTTCTTGCACATGCTGCCAGCTTTGCCCTTCCTCCCAGTGTTGGGGGGCTAATGATTTTCTGGACAGCCAGGTATTTTCTGCTTCTCTGAGCGTGATAGCTGTCTTGCACAAGGACTGCAGGACAAAGTGTGCACCGGGTGCATGGGGCCCAACTTTGTGTCCCATGGAATGTCCTGGTCATCCACCTGCACGTGGAAAAAAACTGCCTTTGCCAAACTGGAGGTGCTTCCCCATCTGCTGGGTTCCTGTTAACAATGCAAATGGAAGAGCTGCTGGAGGGGGAACCGGCCTAGCCAGGCAAAGGACTCGCATTTCCATCCAAATTGAAATATCCGTTCTTTTTGCAAAGGGGGTGGGGGAGTATCTCAAGGGGGTTCAGTCTTCTTCTGTGGTTTTATTTATTTATGCTTAAAGACGTAGTTAGACCTAAGCCTCTCACTTGTGCTAAGCCCTCAAGAGCTGTTCCTCTGTCCCACACGAAAGAAGAAATGGCAGGAGCAGCTTGGGTGGAACAGGACCCTCTTGGGTAATTATGACGTTGGAAGCATGTGTGTGATTTGCTTGGAAGTCTCACACACGACTGTAGAATTTACCTCTTCATCCCTAACCCCATGCAGTAGGTACCAGCACTGCTGGGTGCAGTGTTCAGAAGCACCTTCTCGGGCCAGAGGCATCCTTGGACCCTGGTGAAGGCAGTGGTGAGCACCAGCTTGCCTTTTGGGCAGCGTTGTGGGAGTCGGGGCTGCTCACTAAAGAGCTGAGCTGGCTCGTGGTGGAAACTAGTCCCCATGCCTCCAGGAGTCCTTAGCCTTAACAAGCCCTAACTGAACCTCTATAAATTAATGCAAGAGATTATTTGAAGTGATTTGCTACTACTTCGGGGGAACCTCATCAGGAACAAAGGGGATCCCACACACCCTTCTCCACTTTTCCATCCCAGGACTTGTTCTTACCCTGATGTCTCTGTGTCTGCCATCTCTCCTAGGTGCCATGCTTGGGATTTGTGCCTCGGTGCAGCCCTTGACACGGACGGTGGGCCCAACCATCGGTGGAATTTTATACAAACAATTTGGAGTCTCCTCCTTTGGCTATTTACAGCTAATTGTCAATATTGGTTTGTTTGTTTACCTTTTAAAGAGTAAAATCCCACTGAGAGAGACGAAAACCCAGTAATTCAGTTGCAAGAAAGTAACCCCCTTTCTCCATCAAAATAAAAATCTTCTTGAATTTGATTTTTTAAATTTATATTTATATATCTAGAGTAAAGGACCAGGTCCATTTGCAAAGGCCTTGGAGCCATGCTGGAGCAACTGGAGGCTGCAGGACCCCAGGAGCTATGGGCTTCCCACCCCCCCACCCCCCCCCACCCCCACCCCACCCCCACCCCACCCCCCCCCCCCCCCCCGCAGCGGTGGCTGTGACTGCAGGCAATAGTCAGATCCTCAGCTGTTGTTAGTCAGCATTCCTGCTTGAATTCACCGAAACTAAGGGGATTAGGAGCCAGTCTCTCCCCTGCTTTGGCCTTTTGTCCCACAGCTCCCCCGCTCCAAATGGTACCACAGAAAACTGGGGTAAAACACAGCTGCTTTTGAGTGTCATTTTGCTGCATTGAATGCATCTCTGGTGTCCTTGTGCTAGAGGGTGATCAAGGCCAAAATTCTGTGGCCGAAGGTTTGCTATATCCACAGCTCTGCCTCTGCATGAGCCTGGCAGATGACAGGGTACAGCAGCATGCGAGGAGGATGCGAAGCCCCGGGGTAGCATGCTGCACTGCCAGTCTCCCTGCTGCTTCCCGAAACAGGGACCAACCCTCCTTCCAGGTTTGGTTGGTTGGGTTTTTTTTCCCCTGTACTGAGTCTGTCTTGCTTTTACTACAGGCTGCTTGTAATTACATACTTTGCGACTTCCTCTAGTACAAAGTCTCCTGCAGGAATCGCATGGTTTGGGAGGCGGAAGTTACCAAATTTGGAGCGTCAGTGGTAAGCACTTTGCCCTGCTGAGCTCACAGTCCTGACTGCCAGGGCAGATCTTGTGCTGCAGCATTGCTCTCGAGGAAGCCCAGGTTAGTTAGTGATAATTGAGCCTCACAAGATAAAACTTCACTACTCTCATTCAAAAAATTAGCTGCTTTTTTCTCCAAGCTTCTTGGTCCAGGTGCTATATAGGGAGGAAGACCACTTCTGTTCTTCCCAGTTAGCCTTTAGAAATGTAACTGGGTCTAGAGGTGGAGCAAGAGGAGAGAGTGAGGAGTTCAGCTTGCATCGCTGCAGAGCTGAGGAATTCCATGGAGCGTCAGCACTGTTATTCCAAAAAATCAAGAATCCAGTTCTCTGCCTTAGCACAGCACTAAGCTACGGGGCTGGGGGGAAGGTGGCATTTTATCGTGGGGAGCTCCTGTGCCTTCTGTGTCTTCCATTACTTGATTATGAGGGCAAGTGCTTCAAAAGGAACGCTTATCCAAGCTGTGGTAGGCTTTTCTGTTTCCACCACTGACCAGACCTGGACCTCAACACGCTTTCCCTCCCTGGCTGGAACGCAGATGGGTTATTTGGGCTTTCTCCACCTCCCACCGCCCGGTCCAGGGCACCAAAGAGCCGAGCTTACCCAGCCTTTTTAAGCCACTACACCACTGCCCGCTCCACAAACATGCATCAACAAAAGTTAACTGCAGCCCAGGGTATAGTAATAAAAAGTGAACATTTCAAGTAATTTATTTGGAATGGACATATTAATGCAAAAGCAATATTAAGACCAGTAACTGCTGAAAGACATTCATCAAAATAAATACAAATATAGATACTACAAATAATTTAAATTGTGTTTAACACCACCAGTCAGTGTTGAATCTTCCTTGCCTCTCATAAATAGAAGATAATTGTTCGCAAAGCTGTGCCTCTCAAAACACACAGACGCTTTGCTAGAAGTCCTTTACGAAAGTCTTTGGTTTTTCTTTATACGCATCTCAGGCAAAGCTCAGGGCTCTTTGCTCAGCAGCCTCAACGGGCTTGGAGAAAACCAAGCTGCTTCCAGCTCTCTTCTGCGCTTTCCTTCATTGGTACCCTGTCCCATTCAGTCCAAGACACTTGATCTGGTTTATCATCCAGTGGTATGCTCTACGGGCAGCAAGAGAAAGCAGGTGAGTTACACGGCCGGGACAGCGGGGCAGGAAAAAGGGGGATTTTGAAAGGAGGGGGAGCCTGCAGCATTTATTTTCACAGATACCGTGTTTTTAGCGAAAGCGTAAGGAAAGCGCTGCCAAGCGTCGCTCCCCACCCCCGCCCAGCCGCACCGCCCGGCGCCCTGCGTCAGCCCGGCTCCCACCCGGGATTCCCGGCGGTGCGTCGCGGGGGGGGCGACCCGCAGCAGCCGCTGAGCACGGCCCGGCCCGGGGCACGGCAACGGCAGCACCGGGGCGAGCGGGGGCGGCGGGGGGCCCGGCGGGCACGGGGCGCAGCGGGACCCCCGGGCGGCGCGGGGAGCAGTGACCGGGGGGCTCACCTGAGGCCGGGCGGCCGGGGCGGGGGGCGGCGGTTCAGGGCGCCCGGGCCAGCCGCCGCTCCTGGGCGCCCGCCGCCTGCTCCATCTCCTGTCGGCTCTTGAAGTCCTGGATGGCCCGCTTGTTCTGGAAGTCGATGAGGGCCATGGTGATGGAAGCGTTCCAGCAGCTCTGGTCCGGGCACCGAAAGTCAATCTCCTTGCGGTCCTTGGTGACGATGGTGAAGTAGATGTACTTGCCCGTGCGCTCCACGCAGTCCACCTTGAGGATGGAGCCGAAGCCCAGCTCCTTGCCCTTGGCCCGCTTGTGCCCGTCGGGGAAGAGGCTGAGGCTGTCCTTGGTCAGCACCACCAGCTTCTTCTTCCACAGCTGGAAAAGGCTGTCGCTCCGCTTCTCCAGCTCGCCCTCGCGGATCACCTCGGCTTGCATCTTCATCCTCCCTCCGCGGCGGCCCCGGCTGCGGCTGCGGCCCCGGCTCCGGCTCGGGCGGCGATGACCGAGCCTCGCCGCGACGGGAACAATTTATTGCAATGAATCAGCGCCGGGCGCCTTCCGGTGCCTCCCCCGGGGAGCCCGGCCCGCCGCCCCCCGCCGCCCCGCCTCCCGCCCGCCCCCCGGGCCGCGCTCCCCGCCCGCCGGCGCCGGGTGCTGGCGGGGGTCCCCCGGCGGCAAAGGGGGGTGCCGGTGCCGCCCCCCCGGGCGGGCGGCGTGGCCGTGGGGCGGTGGGTGCCTCCCCGAGGGCCCCGCCGCTGCTCCCGCCGTGGGCGGGGGGGACGGCAGCCACCCCGCGGGGGGACCCCGATCCCGCGGCCCCCTCCCCAGCCGCCCCGTGTGTTCCCTCCGCCCAGCCGGGATGACCCCCCCGCGGGGATGGGGCCGCTGTGACCCGCCGCATCGCCCCCCCCCGAGCAGCTCCCCCCGAGCCCTCCCGGCCGTCGCTCGGGCCCGCACCGGCGGCGCACGCTGCCCCCCGGGCCCCGCTCAGCCCGCGGGGGGGGCTGCTGCCATCGCCCCGGGCACCTGGGCTGCGCCCCCGGCCCGCTCACCTCACCCCCACGGCGCAGCCGGGCCCTGGCCGGGCCCGCATCCCGCCGGCTGCGCACCGCGTCAGCCCCTCCTGCACCCTTTCCTAAGGGCACCCCACCTCTCCAGTTCTGCACTAGCACCGCACCCCTTATCTTTTTTGTTGCTCCCTGCAATCACCTGGTTTATCCCATTTTCTTCCCCCCCCAGCTCACTCCCTCCTCCCCAGGAAGGCACCACAGCTGGTTACAGCCCGGCCGGTGCGCAGCACCACAGGCAGATACGTGGGCTGCGGCGGCTGGAGGTGATGTTTAAGCAGCACGTGCAGGCCCACGGTCCCTTCCTCTTGTGCCATTCATTTTGTCACCCTTTTATGACAGTTGACACAAGGCTGAGCCAGCTTCCTAGCTGTTGCCTCGGTGCCGCAGCCAAGGGCAGGGCTGCACGTAACGAATGCACGCGCGCTGTTTCTGAAGCAGTAGTTGCTCAGCTGCGTACGTCGCGCAGCACCCCGCTTTGGTCTTCGAGCCCCATTCCCCCTCCACCATCTTCCTCGAATGACTGACACCTCCGTAGGTGTTTGCAAGCCAAGCCCCAGGGGTGAGCTCACCAAGCCAGGCTCGGCCCCTTTGAAGAGCCTGGCGGGGCTCCCAGGCCCTCGGAAGGGTCAGCAGCCCGTTAACGGACCGGCGCTACCGCCGAGCCGCCTCCGCCGCGGATCACTCGTCAGCTGGAGTACAGGCCACGCTTTGGCCGCTCAGGGCAGTGCGCACATCTGTGGGGAGGGCTGGAACACCGGTGGGCTCCGTGCGCCGCCGGGGGGGTGATGCATGAGCTGGGAATGGCTTCTCAGGCGGGATGGGCTGGGCACCGCTCTGGGACCACGGCACTGGCTGTCACTGCCGGTGGGCTGGGGGTGCGACCACAGGCGTGCGCGGAGCTCTGTCCTGGCATGTGAGGAGCAGCAGGCTTTCCCCGGAAAACCAACACTGTATCTCGCTTTTGAGCGTGATTTAGTCTGTTTTGGTGAGGGATCAGCCCGAATTGACTCACAGTTGGGCTGCACATCCACATTTTCTCGACAAACGCTGGCCTGCTCTGTAAAACGAGTTCCTGCCCAAAAGGCCCTGTAAGAGTAAGGGAGCTGGAGCCAGCCAGGAGCAGAGCTGGATCTTAAGCAAAAATCATTATGATGTTTTTAATTGGGCTCCAAAATACAACAGGGAATTATCTTTGTGCACAGGAAATGGGATACCACTTCAAAAAGAGCAAAAAACAAGGCAGCAAGTCAGGAGCATGCAAGGAACATCTGGAGGAAGGCTCCCGGTGTGGAAAGGCTGCAGGACTTGGCATGTCTGTGCACACCTTGCTTCAAAAGGTCCAGTAAAAAAGACTGAATTTGCTTTCAAATGAAACTCCCATCTGTGGATGCGGGGTCAGCAGCCCACTTTGGTCTCTCTGTCTTTCTGCTTTTGCTTTCATCGGAGTGATTTTTCTTACAAGTTTATCCATCATTTTGAAAAATTCAAAGCCTCCCCCGACTGTCACTGCAGTCAACTTGTTTTAACACTGGCCAAATCAGAAAATTGCTAGAAAAATAAAAGATTATTATTGGGGGGAGTGGGGGGGGTGGGGGGAATAGCAAAAAAAACCTGCTCACGGTGTAAGAAAAGGTAGGTTCTTGCAGAACTGGGACCCTTGTTTCCAATGTATGTCCATTGTAGGAAGACTCGGCTTTTTTACATAGCATGGGCTTGTTAAGTAGATAACCACCTAAAATGACAGTCCAGTGCATTAAAACACCGTGATTTTAGGTCTCTGGCATTGTGACAGTGCAAATATTCTGTAAAGTAGGTTTTAAAACCTGTTTACTGAGACAGAAAGCAAAGGTGACTCTAACTGAACCCAAAGTCGAATCAGGGGCAACCTCTACGGGGACGTGTCTCAGGAAAGAACGGAGAGTTTCAAGGAGCTCAGAGCAATCTGACCTGGGAAGCACATGGCAATCATTTACAAGCAGGTAGCACAGCCCCAAGCCTAGAGCATGCCCTAGTAGCTGGTCACTACTGTTCAGGTATACAGCACTAGCTTTGCTTGGAAAAAGAAAAAATGTGTATACTGCCTTATTTTGTAAATAATAAGGGTTAATAGCTTAGGTGAGAAGCTGACAGCAGAGTGCTGATTTCATCTCCAGCACACTTGAGGAGAGGTGTAGGAGATGCAGTGCGGCCCTACACCATACCCTGGCACCGACGCTTGGGACAAGTATGAGACGAGTGCCACAGGGTGGTTTGAGTACGTGTAGGTAGTGGGTGGCTTTGATAATTAAGGGCCACAACCCAGCTTTAGCTAATATGAGCTCTGGGAGATTGCAGTTTGGGTGACTGCTGCTGTCTCTGTCCAGGCTGGGGCTGGTGGCTGGGAGAAACCTGTTGCCGCCTTTAGTTCAGGTTTAGTTTAGTTTGGTTTAGTTGCGTTACCAGCAAGAGATGTTTTTTTCTTGCAACCCACCACGTCGCTGTGCCTGTGCCTTGGCAGCGCGACAGCTCCCGCACGCAGCCACCATGGCTGCCATCAGGAGGGGTCGTCAGGCACCAGCTTTACATTACCCCCAACACACCGAATACATGAAATCTGCAGGAATTTGAAAATTTTGGAATTTGTCTCTCCTTGCAGAGGGGCGGGTGGGTAGAATAACACAGTGGGGCGCGTTAACCAGGGGCAGGTGATGGGAAGCGCATGCACACTCATGCACTGGAGCCTTGTCCCACGTGGCAGGCTCCCTCTGCCCGCACTCACCAGGGGTGCTGGTACCACCCTCCGCTTCGCCCCAAAGGAATTTCTATGCTAGTAAGGGCATTTTTAAAGGACTACGTGGCAATTTGGCATGGAAGTGTGGCTTCAGCCCTCTCCCCAGTGAAGGTGAAGGGAATTAGGGTTGGATCACTGTGGCAGGGGAGGGATGCGCGTGTGTGTGTGTGTGTCTGTGTGTGCGTGTGTGTGTCTGTGTGTGCGTCCGTGTGTCTCTGTGTCTCTGTGTGTCTCTGTGTCTGTGTGTCCATGTGTCTGTGTGTCTCTGTGTCTGTGTGTCCGTGTCTCTGTGTGTCCGTGTCTCTGTGTGTCTCTGTGTCTGTGTCCATGTGTCTGTGTGTCTCTGTGTCTGTGTGTCCGTGTCTCTGTGTGTCTGTGTCTCTGTGTGTCTCTGTGTGTCTCTGTGTCTCTGTGTGTCTCTGTGTGTCTCTGTGTGTGTCTGTGCGTGTCTCTGTGTGTCTCTGCGTGTGTGTGTATGTGTGTTGTGAACATGGCTTTTTTCCTGGGTGTGGGATGGGGTGGCCACGCTCAGCCTTGACGGATGGGCTGGTGGCGCCAGCTTTGGCAGGCTGGGTTGCTGGCTCTGTCACGGCACATGTCCCTTAAGCAAGTGCCTGCTCCAGAGATGGGATGTGATCATAGTTTCGGAGTCTGAGCTGTCATGTACCCTGCTGCTGGCAGCATCGGGTTGCCTTAGCTACACGAGTCATGGTAACACAGCACAGCAGCCACGCAGGCGCTGCAGGAGGAGCCTGCGGTCTGAGGTCAAGGCTGAGGATGGGTAGGGCTCACGCTGAGGAAAAATGCAAAAAAATGGGGTTTTGGCGATTTACCTCCTCTGGGCTCTCCCTACATGCCCATGTGCAGGACCATCTCCCGGGAGATGTGGAAACTCACACTGCAGCGATCAGCCATTGCAGGGTATCGGTGCTCCTGCTGCCGTGGTGTTCTTATTCCTGTTGTCACTCTGTAAACCCTGAGATGTGCATCTCTTCTCCGAGGGGTCTGTCCCTGGAGAAGGATCCCTAATTTTGCTGGCGTTACACCGGCATCTCAGCAGCAGAGGGAAGGGGAGACTCAAGGCCATATAACATAATGATTTAAACATGACATCTGTAAGGAAAAAAACTGGTTTACAAGATCGACATTGTAATCCTGCCAACTGAGGTTGATTAGCAACAGAGAAGCAAGTACCCTTGCATCGTAATTGTTGCCCTCCAAGTTTATGCAAGGGTGTAGCTGTATCCACAGGCACGTATAGCTACAGCTCTGTATAGTGACCACTGGGTCTCCTAGGAAATTGTACTCAAAAAAATAACCCCAAAGAGCCATAAGTGAAGGGTGTGGGTTGCTACTGCAGAATGGTTGTAAGAAGTAGTAGGAGTTTCATGCTTTTCAAATTTTTTCCCATTTTTTCACATTTTCATACTCCTTAAAAATGTATATATATTTTTTTATTTTTATTTTTTTTAATTAGGCTATTCCAGATTATCTCTGGGAAGTTTTTGGTTCCTTATTATTCTTCTCCTTCAGAAATGTCCTGGGACAAACTGGTGCCGTTGGGTCCCCCCCAGACGCCACTGGCCAGGTGGTGGGCACCAGTGGCTCTGTAGGCAGGACCTCCTGGTGGGACGAGGAGCCCATCCGGGCAGCTGTCCGAGATGAAGATGCCCTGGGGTTGGAGGGGCTCAGTCTCACTTTGGGGGCATTCAGTTCTTTCCACAAGCGCAGAGGGAGCTCAGGTACTTCAAGATGGCCAAGCTCAGGTGAAGAAGCTCTGCTCTTAGGGGCAGTTCGTTTGGAAAGGCCTCAGCCAGGGAGATGAGGGCCCCCAAGGTCGTTTGTTTAATGATTACAGCAAATGAAACACAGCAAGGCTGGAGCTTTTGGGTTAATTTAAACAAAGGCAGCAGCATAAGCATCTTTGCTCACTCCGTGAGAACTTTTTCATACCGTACGCAAGCCGTGCATTAATCAGCAATATCACATAGCCCCGCTTGCTCAATTTACTAATATTTATCTAAGACTTTTCTTCTCCTAAGCAGCTTGAAACACCTCATCCCACTGACTCAGTGTGTTACTATTACATGTTGTAAACTGCTGCAGACAGTCATGGAGGAGGCATGAGGGGCTGGGGAGAACAGATGTCATTTCCAGTAAGCTGGTCCTCGGTTGTGCTCTGAAGACGACAGCCAGATAAGGTGGGTATGTGCCAGCTCAAACCCGCCTGCAAGGACTTCAGGCACTTAGGTTCGATACTGGGATTAAAAATGATGGGGCGGGGGCCGTATCACGCTGTCTCTCCCTAGCAGCCTGGGCATGGCTGTGTGTGTAGTATGTTCCCTACTCCTGGACGTTGTGTAAGTGTTTAGTTTGGTTAGAAAAAAAAAAAAAAAAAAAAAAGGAAAAAAGAGGGCTTGTGTTACCTGGTCTTTTGACCTGTTGGGGTCATGCAGTTCCCTGCTCTGGTCCCCCACCTAATACACATATCTGTGAGCCTCTCAGCCCAATCTCAAGCCCGTAACACAGAATTATAACAGGTGGAAAGTCACTGCATAGCTTAGCACCGTGCTTGGAGGTGTCCGGATGCATCCTCACACAGGCAAGGAGGGGGGTCTGGTTGGGTTTGGTCCAGGACTGCTGTCTAAATGCTGGCAGGCCTGGATATAGCCTGTTCTCATGATTGCCTTTACAATGTGGCTTGCTGAGCATCACGGGGGAGGGTGGGTAGTGGGGGTAGTGGTGATCCATGAACACCTTGAGACTTATGTCAGTAGAGAGGAGAGAGCCACATCACACGGCTGCCGTGGGACCCATGGTGACCCAGTATTTCCCCTTCAATACAGACATCTGCTGAGGGATGGGAAGCCCAGCAGCTTGCCAAGTGCTGCCCCAAACTATATGATTATTTACTGGCCCTTTTGAATGCCGTCAACATTTTTTCATGTCTAATGATCTCAGGAGATGGTTTAAGCTACAGTTCACAACTTTAAAATGATGGGAAATTCCCCCTCCAAAGTGTTCAATTTCCCAAACAAAGTCTGCTGGGATAAATACTTGGGATAAATATCTGTATTTTGCAGCAGCAGTAATAAATGGCTGAGCCCTCAGCCCTGACTGATGCTGGTGAGCTCTTTGCGTATGAAGTCTCCGGTGATTACAGCTCATGCCATTCAGCCTGACATTGCCTGCCTGCTACCAGCCAGCCGTTTATTACCCTGCTGTGTTACAGCAGCAACATTTACCAGAGATTAAGAAGGGCCAGGCTTTGTAGCAACATGCTGACACCACATACCAAACGGAAGGTCACCGCTCCGGATAACCTGCCCTTCGGAAATCTGCAGAGATCAGTAAAGTGGCTTTTAACCATCTTTTCCCCATGTTTATCTCTGTGTGGAGACTCTGGCAGGTCCAGCACTGACAAGCGCATGCAAGCAGGATGTTCTGCATCATGTCTGAGAGCATTGCTGGGCTGCACTGCCCGGCGTTAGTGTGACGTGTGTCCCAGTGTCCCATCCCAGCCATCCCACTGGCAGATGATTGAACTCTCTGTTTGGCACATCCTTCTGGCCCTGCTTTCCGCTGTTCACCATTTTTTGAACTGACAGTGTATAAACTTTAAAAGTAAACACTGAAAGGCGTCACAGGACCACGTAACCAGAAAATCAGCAAACTTGAGGGGGAAATGAGGTCACGGTACTGTCCAGGTTTGGGATGTTTCCTGTCTCCAGGCAGGCTGGAGAGCCATCCACAAGCAAAACCCTCCAGTGCATCATTCCCAGCAGCGGCCAGAGCCTGGTGGTGGGGAAGAGCTGGAGGAGGAAGAGCCTCCTTTCCCCCCTGGGCAGCTGGTGTGCATGGCAGGACAGACAGTAGTGCTGATGTCACCTTTCACACTGTCCTTTGACCACCAAATTTTCTTTCTGAAGCCAGGACACTGCAGTGTGGCAGGAGAGAAGGGAAGTGGCCTGCAGTGCCAGCTGTCCTCTCCTGAGGCTTTCCACCTCCCTGCCAGTGTTCTGGCTGCCGTGACCTTTACCTGCTACCATTACCCTGCTGCTCCCGGCTAAACCCACACCCGTGGGCAGCCCTCCACTGGTGCAGCCAGCGGGAGCTGAGGGTGCCAGGCTGCCTCCCTGGCAGTGCCTGGGAAGGCTGGAGGGAAATGGGTGTCTGACACGGTGGCTTAAAACCCACAAAAATACTCTCCATGCATCAGCCTCAGGTGCTTCCATGAAATCCAAAAACCATGGGAGAGAAAAAAAAAATAATCCTAAAACTATGGCATAAAAAGAAGAAGGGCATTCAGCAACATGTATTTTTCCAGTTTCGATGGACTTTCCCAAGGCTAACCTGTCATTCCCCACTCCAACCACTAAATAAAAGGGCATGGACTGAGTTCAACAGCCCTGAGCCATAAAATTTGGTGTGTATAAACTCCAGGTGCCACCCAATTTGTACCTGTCCTTTGCCTTTTAGGTCATACAGTGGGGGATAGCAGCAGCCCACTTTCTCCGCGTTACCCAAGTAAATATTTGCTGATGGGGCTAATACGTAAAAGCCAAACTTTCTTTTTTCCTGCCGGTTACTCACCCTGTGTCTCATGGTCGAACACCCGGCCCCACCTCGGCAAATATTTGCAATAAGGAGCTGAGGGCACGCCGCAGGCCTGGGTCCCGGGCTGAGCCCAGCTGTGCCGCTGTAGCTCGGGGGGGGGCTGGGGGCTGGGGAAGGGGCGAGCCTCCACCGGCCGCTCCCCTCCTCCCCACAGCCCCCGCGCTGCTTGGCTGAGCCAGGGGGTCCGAAAGGGAACTCTGAAGCCATAAACCGCTGAGGATTTGATTTTCTTCTGCTCTGTTAAAGAAGCCATGGTTCAGCGGCAGGGAGAAACGGGGCTGCAGAAACCTCTGTGCCTTTTGTGCAGGGAGCAAAAGCTGGCACTTCTGGAGATGGAGATGGGAATGAGCCTGGTGGCCTGGTGGTCCAGTGGCCTGGTGGCCCAGGGGCAGCCTGTGCCAGAGCTGCTGGACGCACCACTGACTGCAGCCTTTATGAGTGGAAAAAAAAGATGAAGCGAGAAAGTTTGTGATAAAGCAGGGAGGCAGTTAAGGGGAGGAAATGAGGGCGCCCAGCACGTAACCTTGGCTGGGCTCCGCTGCCCCAGGGACGAGCCAAAAATAAATTTCCCTGGAGCCAGGGCAGCCAGCGCCCAGGTCCAAGTCCCTGTGGGATGAGCTGGGACAGGGAGCAGCCACGGCACGCGTGGGGCATCCAGGGGGGCAGAGATGTGTCGCTCGGCCGAGGGCTTCCCGCTCCTTTACTGGGGGCGGGTTTGTCCTCCCTTCCTAGGGGTTTCTTCGGCAGCCTGGCAGTCCCCTTCCACGAGCCCTGCCTCGGCTCAGTGGGGCTCCAGCCTGGTGCCTGGTACCACTGTGGGGGGAAAACTTCTTTTCACCGAGCTGAAACCACAGGAATCCTCCTAATGCTGTGTAATAGCTTAAACCACAGAAAGCCCCTTACTGTGGAGTAGTCACTGTGCACTCGCTGTAGCTATTAACCCCAAATTACTGGTGTCCTTCAGAAAAGGGGTCCCTTCTGTGAACAAAGACAGGTAGCGCTGGCTGGCATTCACCACCCCGTGGTGGGTTTATCCAAGCTTTTCTGGAGGTGTTGTAACGACAGAGGTTGCTACAAGGGGGGTAAAATGCTTTAAATGCCTTGTTTCCTCAATCTATTTATTGGCTATGGGATATTTAAAGTATTGAGTCCTGCTGGAGCTGAGAAACAACCTCCAAATGGAGCAAAATGAGTTAAATGCCTTGGCAGGCAGCTGGGATGACTAAGTCATTCTTCCAGCCTTACTGGAGCGGGAGTCAATGTCACGGAGCCAGACACATTTCCCATAATTGGAAACCCTCGGCCAGAACCACGAGATCCAGGACTGCAGCAAAAGCTGTGGTGGGCTGCAAGCGGCCGGTGGGGCTGTGGGCAGGGCAGCTCCACAAGGGAGATGGACATCAGTGAGTGTGTGTGCTTTGCAAAAAACGAAACCAATGAACAGTAATAGCAAAACATGCATTTGGCCAAAATAGTGGCAAAAGAGGCTGGAGTCTGGACACTGCCAGCCCAGTTTCATGGCCAAGGGTCTTTCTAAAATTCTCCTCAGGCTTACACAGGCACCTCTCCATCCTTAGCTTTTCTTACGAGACCATGAAGTGTGATCCTATGTGAGGGCAGGACAAATGTTTGCTTTCAGCAAGCCCATCTCCTTCCTTTCTCCTCCTCCTCTGTCCATGGAGGAGGTATGCAGCGGCGCCTGTTGTTTGCCCGGCTGTTGTCAGGATCACTCATTCCCTTCCCTTCCGGATGGGACTTATCTGTGGCCACGCCAGCAATGCATGAAAACAGCCAAGCGTCCCGCAGGGAGCCGCGCAGGTGCTTCGCCACCCACGGCTTATTTGACTGCCCCATCGGCGCCACTTGGCTCGCAGCACCACCAAAAGCCATCATCATCATCATCACACACTGCTGGGAAACCCGCGATGGAAGAAGAAAACCGGGCAGTTGCTGCCAGTATCCCCTGGTGGGCCACCTGGGTGGAGGTCTCCCCGGCGCTGGGATTTTTGGCTCCAGCTGCCCTCTGAGCACATTTCTTCACAGCACGCCCAGCCCGCAGCGCAGCGCAGCGCAGCCTCTCCTGTGGCTGATAAGAGAAGGAGCTTGACCTTTATCTTTGGTGATTCATGGCTGCTCCTGCTTCACTTGCACATTACAGGCTGATTGCCTCCTCTGTGGGAAAGCTCCTAAGTGTTGACCGGGGGCAGGCAGAGCACAACCACACCTGCACCCAGAAATCCCCTTTGGCCACGGTCATTCCATCACTTATCACCCTGCGGTGCCTCGCTCGCTGCTTCTCTCACAGTGTAAAGCAAGGCTATAACAGTGGTATTGCGGGACAGTTTGCTTTACCTCTGCTCAGAACTGAACGGCAAGTGTGCTGGCACAATTATTAACTAAAAATAAAAATCCTCTTATTTATGCCACAGGCCATACCCAGGTGACCAAGGTCTTGGGTGGCCAAAGTCATTGCATTTTTCCCAATTCCCGAAAGGAATCTCCAGGTGTCCCAGTGCTGTGGGCTGCTCCCGGTTCGGAAGTGGGGACACCAGCCCACGCCACCCAGCTCTGTGGCTCTGGGGACTTTGATGTTTTCCAGTGGAGGGAAGGCAGGTCCCCAGGTCGGGATGGGGTGCTCAGAGAGGAGCACCATGGCCCCACAGGAGGTGCAGAGTGTTGTGTTGCCATGGAGGAGAAACACCCTCCCAGGCACAGCGTGTGCCCGGTGTGTCACCACCCCAAGCATGTGTGTCACCGCGATGGGCAGCAGGGATGAACTTTATACTTCACACCAGGTTTCTTAGAAGCATGTCTTCTCCCAAAGGCTATTGCTTCCGAGCACACACACGTTGATATGTGCAGAGACCAGCACCGTGCACACGGGGTACCAAGGCAGGAGCCCGGGACCCCCTTGCCTACACCAGCATGCCAGCCACAGGTGATGGCCATGCATGGAGGAGGATGCGGATGTGGATGAGAATGAGGATGAGGATGGATGAGGATGAGGATGAGGATGAGGATGAGGATGAGGATGGGTGACGAGGGGGCTGCCCTGAGGAAAGGCTGGTTGCTCAGCGCTGCTGACATACAGCACCCTGCTCCCCAGCCTGCAATACAGGAGGGTGGGTTTATTTTCATTCCACAGAAGCAGTTGCTGCAACTCATCTTGAATCATAAGTGATTTCTCATCTGACAGCAACGAGGGAAAAAGAGTGAAAAAGGCCTTCACCTCATGAGAAGTCTGGGAACGGGGATGGGGATGCAGCCGGTCCCACAGGAGCAGGACTGCATTTCCCCGTGAGATCAACAGGTTGAGTCACTGCAAAAAAGTCCCCTCCACAAAGCCAGGCTGGGATTGATGCTTGCTGTGGGCATCGAGGCTGATGAGCTTTTGTCAAGCATCTGGGACCGTGGGGCAAAGGGAGCAGGAAGGCAGGGGGAGGTTTGTGTTTGTGGGGGGCTGGCGGGGAGCCTGGAATGGGGTCTCAGCCCCGACCAAAGGTAGGAGGCTGCTGGCTCGGCACTGACTGATGAACCTGTCCCAGCTCTTGCATGTTGCTCCCATCTGGGTGTTTAAAAAAATCAGGTTTCACTTCTCTTTGGTTAAAGGCAGCTTTGTTCACTCTGGCGCAGGGCTGGGGTGGCCAGCAGCAGCGGGGTGACTCAGCTGTCCAGCTCTAGCTGTATTTGCAGAGCAGGTGAATCAATCATTGCACAGAAAGACTTTGCACCTTGCCTTTTCCCCCCTTCCCCCCATCCCCCGACCTTTCCCTGCCGGGAGTCGCGCTGCCTCAAGCGAGCGAGCGGCTGGCACCGGCCCGGGGCCGGAGCTCTGCGAGGCGGCCGTGCGCTGGCGACCCAGCTGGGGCAGCCTGGCCAGCAGCTTGGGGGTCCTGGGGCCACCTGCCCCTGCAAGCCGAGGGCAAGCTCGAGGAGCTCACCCAGCGCCGGCCAGGGGCGGAGGAAACACCAAGGGTGGAGGAAACACCAAGGGCGCAGCGCAGCCACAAAGCCGCCAAGTTTTTGTCTTAATAATTTTTTTATCTCTGGCAGGAGGAAGTCATAAAGCGATTACGTTTCATTGAAACAGGAGGAGGAAGGACATCCCAGTGCATGGGACTGAGTCAAGGCCAAAGCTCTGGTGTCCCGCCTGCCAGAGAGAGCAATAAAACATAAAGGCATTGTGGAACTAAGCCGGCAGTTCGGCCCCTGTAATTATCACCGTTTCCCAAGGGAGATGTCTACCACGTGCCCCCATTTTTTCCTCCCTGGTCACGCGTTGGGACAGATAGACAAGGTGGTGCCTGCGGGAAAGGTGCCCACGTGGGCTGGGTGGGTGAGTCCCACCTTGGTGCTTGCTGTGCGGGGTCACAGGGAGAGCGTTGCTGTCAGAGGACAGCTGCTCACTGCTTGGCATTGATTAGAATAGAATAAAATAATAAAATAAATATTTTTTGAGCTCCTAATCATGGTTTTGCTTTAGTGTCCTGACACCCATTCCACTCCAGCAGCTCACCCGCTCGCCAGCAACCACCCCATACTTTATCCAGGAGGTGTTTCTGGATGGTGCCGGGTGTTGGGAGGCTTGGTTTGGCTTTGGAGGGCTTTTTGGGTTTGGGGTTTGGTGGTTTTTTTTCAAGCTATTCATGGCCCCTTTGATGTGTTGGCTCCGACACCAAAGCAGCCAATTGCAGCTTGCTTCGGGGTGCTGGGGCAGGATCTGAAAGCGCTGGCAGCGTGGCCGGGAGGCAGCCGGCTTCAATGTGCTCCCCCCAGTCACCCCAGAGCCCCCCACGAAGCCCTGCCAGCCAGGGCCTTGACAGGGGAGCTGCCCCTCCCCCCCAGCCGTACTGCACACCATGCCCAGAGATCTCCCGTGGTGCCACCAACATGCTTGAAGGGGGCTGGTCGTCCCCCCTCCCGCAACTCCCCCCTTTAATTAAAAATTGAAATCATGTAATTGCCTCTTCATTAAAGCCAATTAAAGCCCGGCTGACAAGGGAGGAGGCGGCACATTTTGCAACTTGCCACAGAGATGAGAAAGCACACACCGCAATTACGGTGTCTGTTTGCTTTGCCTTCACCCAACGTCTCCATCAAGGTTGGCTTTGAAATTGGACCCCAGGTGAAATGGCGCTGGCGGCTTCCCACTCCCAGCAAACCCCGCATACTGGTCGGGCCAGCTGCTGGGAGAGGCTGCCGTGCTGCAGTGAGAAAGGGAGGCCAGGCTGCCTCCTCTTCCTCCTCCTCGCCCTGCGTCTGCAGATGGGGCCAAGCGCGGAAGAGGGATGCTCAGGGGGATGAGGGATGGAGAGCAGGACTGGGGGCAGCGCTGCCCATGCCCACCGTGGAGCCCCCCGCGCCGGGGGCTCCCTGCTGCAGCTCTGCCTGCCGGGCCCCTCTCTCAGGGATGCTTCAAAGCTGGTGGCGACTCTGCCTGGGCCAGGAGCAGAGCGGGTGCTCCCCACCCCCTGCTTGGCTTTGGGCACCGCTCTGACCGCGCCCTGGGAGGTGGGGGTACATGGGCAGCGTGTGCCGGAACAGCAGTGGGGTCACAGCGGGTCAGTCCCAAATGAAACGGGGCGTTCGCAGCCTCTTCGGCCTCGCTCGGGGAAAGAGTCTGAAACAGCTGGTTCCCGGGAGGCCAAGACGAAGCTGGGGGCGGCAGGAGGGGCTCCTTCCCCTCTTCTCCCTGGCAGCAGATCCTGAGCCAAGCCGCGCCATCCTGCC
Organism: Falco peregrinus; assembly: GCF_023634155.1. NCBI lineage: Eukaryota > Metazoa > Chordata > Aves > Falconiformes > Falconidae > Falco > Falco peregrinus. The sequence continues at coordinate 1,698,975 of NC_073729.1, read as the reverse complement.
ACTGCAGGAGCTTCCAGCCGGCACAGCTTTACCGAGCCTACAAGCGCGGAGCGGAGCACACACGCGGTGCTGCAGCACACGATGTCGCCGCCGTCATTTACCCTCCTGCTGCCCTGCTTTGGGTCGCCTGAGCGAGCAGCCCTTGTGAACACTTCGCCGCACACACCGCGTTTGCCTAGATTTTGACCTGAACTGTGCTTTTAAATTTTTTTTTATAATAACAGTCCAGTGTTCTTTGTAGGTGATCTGTCTTCAAAGATCTCCTTTTTGATCTTTTCATAGGCTAAGCAACAATTCATCCTATATAAATCTCAGATTGAAAGTACATAATCTGTTTTTCCCTGCTTTTTTGAAGCGGTAAGAGATGAAACGGCTTAGGGGAATGTCAGCAGTAGTTATATCTTAATTGGTTTTTCTCTGCATCAGAATGTCTTGAACTATTCACTTGTGTGCAGGAGCTCTACGTGACCTTTACGGCAAGTGCTTTAACTCCCCTAACAAGTTATATCCCATCACCGACTTCAGGCATTTGCTTTGGTAGTGGCTCCAATACTGATTTTGTACCCAAACTGCCTCTCTCACGCTCCTTCTGTCCTGGCAATTCAAAGAGTTTGAAATGTGCCTTAGGTCAGGAGCATGAAAAGAAAGAAGGAAGACTAAGTAATTGGCTGGAATAAAAAATAATATAAAGAAGGGGAAAAAAACCCAAACCTAAACCTCTCCTAAGTGTGTGTGACCTTGCCACTGTTGGTCAAGTAGGTGTTAACGCTAAAACACTGAGGTAAGTTCCTCCTTCACCCCTAAAATGTGGATGAACACGGGCTCAACAACCGCAGAGAGAATTTGCTTCGCAAAAAGATCAGTTTAACAGCTCACAAGGAATATTTGCACAGCAACAAGATTTGCATCGGTGATCTATCAATGGTCCTTTTCCAGCACCATCCTATGCTGTTTTGTTTCTGCCCCAAGCAGGGGCAAAACGCTATTGTATGTATATTTTTTTTCCCCTCTTTGGGTCATGCTGCATAATAGGTAAATTCCTCTCCCCACCATTTCCCTTCCCTTTAGCCCTTAAGCTGGGATGGCTCTGGCAGAGGTTACATTTAACCTGCAGATGCTGGGGCAAGCGGCAAGGCAGGGGCTCGTCAGCGAGAAGCCACTGCATCGCTGATGACGGCTCCTTTGGGAAAGGAAAATGAGCTCGGGGCTGGGGGGGGGTGTTGCAGCGCAGGACTGTTACCAGGAAGGCTGGCACAGGCCAGGAGCTGCGCAGAGCCACCCTGGCAGTCGGGGCACACGCGGGCTGGGTTGTGCTAAGCTGGTTCGGCATACCCACGAGGTGTCCGGGTTCCCACGGTAAAAACCAGAGGGTAAGGCGGCTTGTGCAAGAGGCGAGCGCGCTGCTGGGTGGAGCGTGTATTTTTGCTTGTGTAATGGTGAGGTGAACAAGCAGAGAGGAAAGCCGGTCTGGAAACAAAAAGCTGGCACTTGCCAAACAGCTCAGTCGTTATTCACATGATGCTTTATTAACAGTATATGCGCTTGGATATTTTTTTTTTTTTTTCTTTTTGGATGTTTGTCAAACCAGAGTGACTTACAGCATTTATTGGCCTGCAAGAGGTTGGAGGTATTTAGGACAGCAATACGAGCACGTGGAAAAAAAAATAGCTGTGCCTGCAATTAGTGTGATGACTGTGAACTGTCTGGGAAAGGGAGGATGAAGGCTCTTCCATCCGCAGGTCACAGCTGCAGTGACAGAGCTGTTTGCACACTGGTTATGGTGAAAACCACAGGCAACAAATGTAGAAAATTCATAATCTTTCAGGGGAGGAGTCCTGAACAGGTACCATATTGACACAACATCAATGCCTCCCAGGCTTTATGGGGGAAGTAACACAGATACTCGTCCATAGGAAGAGGCAGAGGATTAAGAAGCGTGAATGTAGCACTTAATTTCTTTTCATACATTGCTATTTACAATAGGCTATCAAGAGGCAATTTGCAGGAGCCCAAAGCATACTTCATGATTTCTAAAAGCCACACTGTGGACACGGAAGCCACGGGAGCAGGTGAAGTTGAGCAGTGGCAAGGCTTTGGGGCACATAACACATGCTCAGCAGCAGGAGGCAAGTCTCCCACCTAGCCGCCTAATTCACTGCTCGTGCTTGCAGGCTCGGCTAGGAAGGACATTTCTTCCATTTTCTGGCCGAGTTGTAATTGTTTCCAAAAGGGCTCAAGCCAGGATGCTTCAGAAAAAGTTGCAAATTTCAAGCGCAGGTTCGTAAGGTTACGTGCTACCTCAGTGTAATGTCAGGCAGCTGGGGCACACCTCACATCTTAAACTCACCTCCTGAACTGTCGAGCTCGCAGGGAGCGAGCAATTTTCTTGTGTGGTAACTAGTCTGACCTCCTCTTACACGCTCTCTCCTGCGCAGGCCTCCTCTGGACTGGGCTGTGCTGAGCTGGCCTCCTTGGCCAGACCTCATTTGTTTTAGGAACTACCGTCAAGGCAGCATTTAACCGAGGACGAATTTATTACAAGTCTCTTTTATTTTAAAACAGGAAAAGCCTGTTAGGAAGGAGAGCAGAAACACACACAGACTACTCTAACTTTTCCAGCTACCACAAATCCTGAACAGATAGCAAACCCCAGATAACCGAACATACTGAAATCAGACAGAAAGCTCCCAGTTGCGCCAGATCCCATGCTGCCAGGAAGGTACCCTAATGCCACATGTAAGACACCCGAGAAACCACAGACCATCCCGTCTTCAGCTGGAAGCAAAGTACTTGCCTCTTGTTGCCGTATCAGATAGGGCAGCGGGGCAGTACCTCCAAGGCTGCCTTCCTAGACAACTGAGGCGCTGAGAAGCCATTCATCACACTGCAGCCCAAGCAGGCAACACGCCAAATTAATCTTGCTTACAGCGCTTCCAGCTGCTTCAACTTCCAGACCCAGAAATGAAGCTTCCCCCCCCGAATGAGAAGCTACTGACATGAAGACTGCATCAAAAGAGCGTGTTCCCACAGACGGAACTTCACAGTTCCTTTCATCGGGTTGCCATGATGGTAATCAGGCACATATGCACGTAGACTCACTTTTTGGTATCACCTCACCATTTTTTAAACTTCCCACCTTGGGTTTTGCATAGGGCCCCATGTTTACATGTCTTAAGGCACAGCCTTCAGAAAAAAACAATATAGATTTTAGTTTTCCAACAGTTACTCGCTCACCCCCCTTTTCGCACAACCATCGTGACATTCTGACAACCAAGCCATCAATCCCTCATACTGCTTCACCCTGCTAAAGGAACGAGCTGAGCCATTCACGTACCTGTTTGTTACTTTTCCTGGAGTCTATGAAATGCTCCTTTTTGCCATTATCAGCTAGATCTGTAGTGGCTCAGTTTTGACAAGATCTGTTTGCTATTAGGTTGTATCAACTGGCATTAACTCTGCTTTAAGAATCCCAGCTCAGCTTTCCCATCACTTTCCCCAAGGATGAACATCTTGCTTGGCAGCTTCATTACCAAGCCATCTCATTTGTGCTCCCTGAACGCTGGCACATTTGCTCTATGTGTTCTGGAATTTCCCGTTTTCTCAAAATTAAAGTTAGCCTTTCAGGATTCATGCACATAAATTACTTCAGTGTGTTCACTTGCAGATGTTTATCTCTGAGTAACAGCACTCCCGTTTAACCATGTAGTGGAAAGTACTTGTTTAGGATGGGGGAAACTATAATTCAGTTTCTTTTGATACAAAAAGAAGCAAAGCTGGTAAAATAGCTGGTAAAATAGCAAAGCTATTAGAAAAGCAAATAGAAATATTTCTATTTGCCATGCCAAGCATCACCAGCACTGTCATTAGCCAGTCTGCACATGGGTAAACTCCACTTTGCTATTCCTCCCCTTGTCAGCATGCCTTTACACTGTTCTCTCTGCATGCTCTGGTACACTTACAGTCTAATGACTGGTTACAAAACCTCATGTTTCCCATTTGTTTTTTCAAATAAAAGCCCACAACCTACCCCTATTCTTGCCTTCTTCCCCCCTCCCTCATTCCTGCCTTAACACTGCAGCACATCACCTGAGTGTCTGTGCCCACATCTCTCGACTGCAAGGTACCGATGTGGCATTAACAGGTCATAAACCAGTTTACGTCCCCCAGCATCTCATTTATTCCGTGACCAAACGGCACAGATCACATGGAATCTTTAACAATGATGCTGCCTCCCCAAAGTCTACAGAACATCCCTGACCATTTACTGGCAAATTGAGCAAGTTTGTTCAGATTTACATAAAGAACTCCATAATGCACTACTTACAAGGGCTCCTTTCGTTGGCTTTTGACAACCGAACCTAGCAGGATGCTCAGAAAAGTGGTGTAGGAGGCCAAACAGCTGGTGTGCCCCTCATCAAACAATTCACTGATCACTACTGAAAGTCAAACGGATGTTCATTTAACCTAGGAAGCATTACGGACCAGACAAGCACCAATGATAATGTTTCACAACTTTAATAGAATATTCTATCTATTCTGTACAAATTGAAAACACCGTATTAAGTTACAAATGTGTAAGGTAAGGCTGGAGCACTCTACATGCCTGGTCACAGTGTTGATACAGCTGCTATTCAACTGCTGCCAGAGGTTGGCAATGGATGCTGAAACTAGAAATGTGTACCTGAAGTGCCACACAACAACAAAAGGTAGTTTTGAAGACTTCAGAGCTTTAAATAAAACAAATCGTGGAATGGAATAATTTCAGTGTTGCATGTAAGACACCGAAACTTCAGATTTATTGAGCTGAATTTTGATAAATTTCCGTGTTCATAGTGAAAGGTCCTTCCATGCTAGACACCAAGCAATAAAACTACTGGAAATTTTCTGGTTCTTTGGCTGCAACCCACTTCCATCAACAGCAACAGTTTGGCCTTTGCATTTTGACCTTCACCCAGAAGAGTTGTCATTTTAATGCAAGTTCGTTTCGTCTGTCTGGACTACTACATTGAGACCAACTCAAATTATTTGTTTTACAAGTACCCATATCGTATGCAAAAGAGAAAGATTTTCAAGTATATTAAAAACTATTAAAAAGCACTAATTCTGTCAAAGTACTTACAAACATGAATAAATAAATAGTAAGATGAACAACTAAGTCTCAAATATGACACCCCCTTCAATGAAGTAAAATTACTTCAATTCAGTTGGTTTTACTGAGATAATAAATATGACACTTAAAGCTGCTCAAGCACTAGTTCAATCTGTAGGTTGCAAGAAACATTAAAAAAAGGGGGGCGGGAACTAGCAAAAGTCATATTGCTCTATCCGTTTCAGCTACCATATGTGTAATCCATTTACTTTAGCTTCTCAGCGCATTGCTATTCTGCAGTTTTCAATGTTTAACAAGAAAATGGATAATCCTCACCTGGTAGTCTGGACTACTGCCCTGTGCATAGGGCAAAAAAGGCTCCGAAGGCCTACTGACATACTTAGCTAGTGTACCAACGGCTGTAGAGTGTGCTTTATTTAAACCTCATATTTCCCAAATGCATTGAAGTTGCCACTGTACATGTTAAGCAATAAAGAAAAGTTAGTGAAAATCATGCATTTTAAAACAAATTAATTTTAAGCATTGTTAATAAGATTGTGCTGCAGCAATGGAATATCCTGAACTGCAGGCCAGGTACCCAAATATTTGTTACAAGTTGTTCAAATATCACTTCCAAGTGGTATTTCCTTATTACTGTTGTTTGCATTCAGCAGGTTGGCTGGAATCTTTCTGGATAAAGGGAAAAAGAAAAAAGAACCAGTTAAAAATCAAAATGGTGTGCAAGAAAATACAACAAATAAAAGAAATTTGCTACGCGGTTTTGAATTAGCCAGAGGTATCATTAACGTGTACAAGAAGAGATACAAGTAAACTCAGACTAGATCATAAAGGTCTGAACAGCAGTCACCGTATTTATCGGGTTTCCCCCCTATCCCCAAACTGCTTGGTACCCCATAGTATTTTTAATCTACATTTGTGTTCTTCATGCTCCATCCAGTAGGCCAAGGTTCAAACAAACAAGAAAGCAAACCACCTCCTACTCCCCCTCAACCAGAGGCTCAATTTGACTTTCGGTTCCCATTAAACAGTTTAACAATAAACTGCTGCCACCTCACTAACTGAGGAGGGAGGGAGGGAAGGCAGGCTGCTTATTCTGCAGCACATTTGAGTTTTTCCCTTAGAAGCCTTGCCCTTTCTGCCAAAGTGATAAAAAAGTAATTAATGTGTTGATTTCTTCTAGGTTCTGCATCACCAGCAGGTAACTATTCAACAGTTTAACATGTGGACTTCTTGCCCAGTGTTAATCTGAATATGTAAAAGTAGAAACACCTTCATTAGGTAGTAAAACAACTTCCCCTCTGGCAAAAGGAAGTGTATTTGGGAAGGAGAGCAAGTACTCAGACAGCTAAGAACTTCAGGTTTTACACGGCACTTCTTGCTTTTTTGTTGTAAAATAGGATTCTTAGAAAGCAGGATAATTTATTCAGTGTATTTCCAGTTTGCTTCTCCCTTTAGCATTCTTAATATAGTTTATTACAAACAGCCAGCAGTCACAGACACCTGCTGAATTCTAGCAAAGAAAAATACAGGTATAAACCACGACACCTTGAATGTCACTGACCGCGAAATAAAATCTTAGTAACTTAGTAACAGAAGTAAACATGCAAGAGTTCATTACACATCAAGCAACCAAAAGCTAAGGCAACTTAAGTACTTTTCCTGTAGTGAGGAGAACCAGGTGCAACAAAGATTCCTTATCCTAAGTTTTGTCCTTGACAACCTGCACAGAACCCAGACTATTTTTCCTCTTCCTCACCTAAACTGCTTTAGGGTTACAGCGGTCACTATCATTCCCACTGGATTAAAGCCAAATGCTGCCTCCTCTGCACGGATATGCCAAAGACCTTTCAGCCTTCTTCCTTGTGGTTTTCCTCCCACAGCACACATCTCACTAACATCAACTTTGTACTCTCTCATCTGCCTGGGATTCCACATAACACCGATGTGAATTCATGTTCATTAATTCCCTCTTGGAAAGAAGGATATGTTTACACAAAACACAAAATTAGCTAGCATTCTCTCTCTCAGAAAGCAGAAGTCTGATGGCCCCTGGTAATACCTTGCATGGTACTGCTTTTCATTTAGAGGCAGGCAAAAACTAGCAACGTTTTTATCAAAAAGCTTTCTGAAAGTATCTGTTCTTCTTGTAACTGCTTTGTATCTGAAGGTGGCCACAGAGGAGTACACAGCGTTACTTCTCCTCACTCATGCATTCTGGGTAAGAGCCCTAATCAAGCAACAAACCCATTATTTAGAAAGTACTTTAAATCTTTCCATCTCCCTCCTTCCTTCCTACTCACCTGTTATATTTATATTAGACATACTTAGGCTGACCACTGCAACCATTTCCACTGAATTTTAATGATCAACCAAACCCCTTGTTATATTTTCCAATAAACTTAATTGCCTTTTCTTTGTCTTTATTTCTGTAAAGATTTAAATAATATTATTGCATATAAATCTTTATCCTGTAAAAACTGAGTCACAGGGATTACAAAGTTCCTTCTTAAGGACCTTTCAGTGTTGATTACTGCTCTCAGACAAAGAATACAGTTTAAGGGGTTCCTGGATACGAGTTAGTTGTTGGAGAATTTTGAGAGAAGTACTGCTAGTTTATGCTATTTTTAGCTTATAGTAGAGGGCCTATCTATCTTGACCATACATGTAAAGTGTTTCAGCAGACTATAAGCAACAAGGCAGTATCTCAGATCCAGACTCCAACATAATCAATTTTCTTCCACCATTTCAGTAGTACCTCACTGCTCTTGCTAAGCAGGCCAGCACGCAAGTTCCATACCGCCTTCAGCTATCAGCCAGCCGCCTACAAAGCATCTCTAATCCCAAGATGACAACAACACAGATAGATGACTACAATCTTCTTCACGTTACAGCTGCCCTATCAGGCACATGCATGTTGAGACTTATCTTTGACCTCTAATGGCTCCTGTAAGATCAGAGACCAGACCCTAAACTGCAAGCAAGATACTACATCCATACACCCTCAGACAAGGCTGTTAAGCTTGAGCCTGCTCTTCCTGCAGTGCCCAGACATTTGGTCAGCCAGCCAATGTGGGATACGTTACATAGACAAATGGGGGTCAACCCATTTTTTGGCCCTAGACAGATCTTATGCTATTTATCTTCCTCTTCTAGCAAGATTTCCATTCATGTTGTACTTCGCTAAATTAACTTCCCAAGATACTTAAAAAGGTGGTGAGTGCACTGGCCAGGCAACAAAGACCAAACAGAAAGACTTTAACTGGCGAAGATAAGGAGGAATTGTATCTTAAACAAATTCGGCAGCATCACATGTACTGAAGTTTACTACCAGCACTACACAGACAAGTAAGAATTGTTCTTCTTGTAAAGAGATTCTCTACAGCAGTCATGAGCAATGACTTAAGTTCATAAAAAAATCCTACCACTTTTCATATTTGTACATCTTCAAACTATTTCATAATATGTACAAGGAGTTTAAACTACTGTGGGCCTTTGATTCTTGTTTAAGAGGCTGTTATAATGGAGCTATACAAGCTAAATCAGTGAGACTCCCACCTCTTTTTTCTTTCGCTAAAAAGCATCAATATAAAGCTTTTTTGACCCTGCCTCTTTAGTGCATCACTTGCCCAGAATTAAAAATAAAAATACTCTTGCTACAATGGACATGAAGATTTTTCTTCTGGCATTTGATTACCCAGAACAATGCAAGAAACTTGAGCTAATTAGCTCATGTACAGACCACCTGCTCAAACATCAGCAATCACATCAGGTAAACTGCATCAGCTGCTCAGGGACATAGCAGAGACATCAAATTTAAAGGAAATTTCACTTAAAATCTGCAGGATCGTAGGGCTAACATGGAGAAGAAAAGCACGCTTGAAGTAACACTGTTTTCATGACTTCCATACACACAGCTCACTGCATCTACCCATCCAAATGACCTGGTGTCCTAGAGGATGGGAGTATAAGCCCAAAGTATCCACACCATTTAGGTTAGCAATTTAATCCTTTCAAACCGTATCTTTTTCACACAGTTACTGCTGAAAGACACTGAGTTTTTATTAATCTTCAATGTTTAAACAGATTTAGGCAGGATACATTCCTAGGTGATTCAAAGAGCAACTGAACCTTCACCTCCTTACTTTTACAAATCACTTTTTGGGAAGCTTCCCATCCACTAAAGTAGGTGTGCAGGCACAGGCAGCCCACCAAGACCTCACTGACTCCCAAACTTTGCTGCCAACAGCAGGATCAATGTAGGCAGTAGGCAATAACGCTGATGTCCTTTCTAGCACAGAAGGAAGAAAGCTTTTCACTACTTCAAATGCCTTACCATGAAATAGTTCAGCTAGGGGTCCTAAAGCTAAACCTTATCTTTGTTAATTTTCTAATCTATGTTATGGAATGAGAACAGCAAAGGTATCAAATACATACATGGGAAGTAAACTCAGAGCTAACTGGAGTTAAGCAAGCAAGTGGTCTGAACTGCCTCCTCCACAAATGAACAGAACACTTCAAAGGTTCTGAAAATGAATCTGCTGCTAACAGGCCCTTCCACCACTGTTACTTAAAAGATAGACTAAGCACCCTGAAGCACGTGCAGTCTCTCCCCACAGCAGCTTTTCAGTTCATAATTCAAAACTGCATTCTATATTACTGTGCCAGGTATTTCTCAATTCAAGCACTGTCAGTAATGTGAGATAAAGGCAGCTAAAGGAACAGGGTATGCAAGCACATAGAAACATATACTAGACAAAACAAGCTACATTATCTGCTTCTGTAGCAACTTCTGAAGCTACTTCCAGTCATCCGACTGCTCAGGCTTCCAAAACCACAACTCTTACACCAAGCGCTTATGCTATATATAAAGTTGATAACGATCGGGTTCTAACTGAACAACTCATACTTCAAAACTGACAGAAGCGAGAGGAAGGAAGAAAAGTTAACAAAGCAGAAAGTGTCGATAATTATGTAGCAAACGTAGCACACCAAGGAGGAGGTAACATGGAAATGACTGACGAGGAGAAACTGAATTTAGAAGGAAAACAGACCAAAGAACTATTATTTTTTTTGTGTACATGAAAAGGAAAGCTATTCTAGAACTAAGAAAAGCAGGGGGGGAACTGAAAGGCAAAGAGAGGCACGGGACAGGGAGAAACAGGACGAACAGGAGGAATGGAAAACATGATTAGAGATATGAGTCTCAAAAGACAAAAAACCAGAATTCCAAGTTGACTTGAAAAACTGAAGCTGGCAGCTGACAATTCTTAACTTTATGAAGGGAAGACAGCTGTGTAACAGACTGTAGCAGATACAAGCTGTTGGGACACATGGATGTTGTGCCACTACACATGAGTAAACAGTGCGAGTATGCTGAGGCAGTGTGGCTGGCTTCTGAAAGCATGTCAGATCAGAAAAAAAAACAAAACCCAAAACCACAGCTCAATGTTGAGTTTCACAAAGGCAAAGGGCATTATCTACACACAGAGGGAATGAGTTGGAAAGATTACAGTTTCTCCTAAGTAATTAAAGAAAAAAGAAACAAGCCTAAAATAGAGGGGAGAAAAAAGCATGGAGCCTGTTGGAGGCATTGTTCTCTATGAGGCATGGGATGAAAGGCGAAAGATGACAGCATACAACAGAAGGAACTTCTTTTTCTTCTTTTCAATAGAGACAGGTAAGCAGGAGAGCAGTATCTGTTCAGAAACATGAGAGTGCTCAAAAAAAGTCCTCCAAGAGTGACTGACTGCCTTTTCAGAAAGCATAAATAGTATGTCCTTTCCAGCATTAAGTAAGCTGGTTACAAGAGTTCAAGAAGAGCAGAGGAGATATTTAAGAAACAATCTGCATGTACACAAAAAACAGTAGAGACAACATCAAATCAGAAACAAGGGGAAAAAAGTCTGACAAGTCTCAGTTTCTCCTGTCGTGAATATATGAAGTACAGCTTGATTGCTACAAAGGTAAAGCAGAAGTTGTGCCAGGAAGGCAAGAGAGGTCATTCTGAAAAAATCTGATTTATATGATTTAAAGGCATTCATCTCTATACACATTTCTTTCTATTTTTTGCTGATAAAACCTAAACGCTGAAGTCACAATTCCCCCATTTCTTTTCCCCATACAAGGAAAAAAACAACAAAAAAACCCCAGAAAACCCTAGAAAACACACCACATTGCATGGCTACAAATGGGACTCTTGGAAGTTAGGTATGAATGGAATTCCACCTTACCTAGAAATGTATGAATGATAAACAGACTTAAATTACACCTAAATGGGAAAAAATTGAAAGGAACTGTCAGCATGAATGAAAAGTGAAATGCACAAAATAATACAGGAGGCAACAACCATAACCTTCCAAGATACCTTAAGCTGTTTTTCTACAGAATACCAAATCCTTTAAAAGGGTATTTGATGCTTATCACAAATATACCTCAACTTAGAACTAACATTTTGTTTCTCAGCTGTCCAACTTTTCCCATTACAGGTACCCCACTGCATTTTGATCCTGCAGAGCAGAGTCAGAATACTCATTTCTGCCACTCTAACCCTGTCTGATCAATCTTTCCACAAGACAGACTGTCCTTACTATACAATATTTCCCATTAAAGAAAAACAAGCTCAGTTCTCGATACAGTGACAAATTTCATAGTAACATGATGACGTACATAAAGCTCTACATCAGAAAAGAGATACCTTAAGCTACTGTTAAAGACTTCCATCCAAAGATCAAGTAGTTTTGCATGCCTTTCACTTTTCATCTGTGCCTTTATAAAAAATTTAAAGCCAATGCTTTAAGAACTAAACGAATGCAAGTCTGTCATCACTGTCCCAGCTTCGCTAAATATAAGCATTAACTTTACCATGACTGAAGGATTGAAAAATACCTATCGGAAGAAGCACTAACCCTTAAGGCTGATTTAAAAATCAAGTCTAGTAAAGTTTAAAATTCAAAGTTGGGGACTAACTTTTTTTGATTTCTAGCAGAGTACAGATGTGCGGAGTCTAACCTGCAGGCATGAGGACAGCCAAAAAAAGCACAAAAAACCAAAATAAACAAGCTAGCTGAGATTTTTCAGACTAATCCTAAATTGAAGTCCAGCCACAGAATACTTGAATGTGACCTTTCCAAAGGAAAAGAAATATGTAATTATTATACAGAAATATCATTACGAAGTAAAGGCACACAGTTTGGAAATTATCTTTTTCTTAGTGCAGGTTGAAAGACAAGACCCACGCTTTCTCAATTTATGGAAACACTAAGGGCCACTTGAGTGCTTAAGAAGGCAGAAACACTGCAGTCACAAGCTAGGGTGGTTTTTGTTTGGGTTTTTTTTGTATGTAATTTATTAATATTTTCACAAACGATTATAACCTTAATTACACTGCTCATGATTGCAGTCTGTGATATGACTGCTCACACTAAAATCCTTACCTTAGGATCACTCTCTGCATCTTCCTCTTCTTCTCCCTCCTCTTCCCCCTCCAACTCCTATGACAAAATAGAGATAAACTAACAGAAATTAAAACAGGTTAAAAGTGCAACTTTTTGTAATGGAGAAAAAACAAAACAGCAAATTTAAAAAAATTACAGTGTTTCAGATGTCAACATTAAAACTACTTAGGCTGACTTAAAAGGATTCAGCATCTTCAAAATCTTAGAGCAAAATCTTAAAGCAGAATCTTTAAAAGAAGATTTAAACATTGATCTGGAAGATTCAGCATGGCTTAAGGCAACCCTTCCTATGTAAGTTGCCTATGTAACTTCTACCCAACAAATTACTTGGAATTTTACAGTTCTGGTAAGTATATGTCTAATTTTATTCTTTGTTTTGACCTCTTCCCAAAGAGTCTCCGTTTATTTGGATTACTGTTGACAGGCTATATATTCCTGCACAGGGTTTCGCAGTATTTCCACACGCTGTTGTATACATGCCTACATCTAAGTAGTAACACCTGGCACTGAAAACAGATTAAAAATACATGTCTATTTCTACCAAGACTCAGCTTAAAAAAAAAAGAAAATTTTTTATTTACTCAACAGCCTAACAGTAACAACATTACTCAACATTGCAACTTGTAAGGAGAAAAGAGACTGGTGCTGAAGGCTGCCAGCCCACATCAGAGCACCACCTCAGTAAGTTCTGATGTACTCTGCTATGGTGATCTCAGTGACAGTTAGGTATGCACCTTTAACCAAGCAGCAAAATCACCACAGTAAAATAAAAATGTAAACCTCTGTAAAGGGTATTAGTTCATGTAAGTGTGGTATCATTCGGTGGCTTAGTGCAACGCCTTTCACGATATGTTTGTATACATACAACACTAGTGTAAACTGATCAGACCTCTTGATATACTAGAAATTCTGTCCCAAATTAAGCCTTTATCTTGAGCAGTTGCACTCTCCCTTTTTTACTTTACGTTTAGCACGGCCCAGTCTTCAATCTCACGACAACTAAAAGCTGACAGCCGAATTCCACTATGGCCTAAGTTAGCAGATATTTAAAAATAAGACTGAAGGTTCTTGTCATTCAGCACTCAAGAAAAAAAGAGAGTCAAAAACTAAAGATGAGCTTAGCAGAAAGCAGCTTTCGAAACAGTAGAAAAAACCCAGGATTAATGTTCTTGCAGACAGTAATTTTTTGAAGACTAAACACAGCCACAGATTTTGTAAGCCAGGAATGCCAAATTTTTTTGGAAACAAGCATCATACACAAAAGCATTTATGAACAGGGTTTTTTTTGCTCCCTATAGGACTATTTCTGGAACTGGAATGCAGTAGGTAATTAGTTATCTATAAAAGATACAGTATGCATCTCACCTCCTCTTCACCTTCTTCATCTTCTTCGAACTGAAAAACAAACCCAAGGTTTTATTAGCTCTGCTAATATTTGCATAAAATCTTCTGCAGTAATAGTTCTAGAATATTCAAACACAGTAATTGAAACTAAGCCCCTTCCAGAAGCAAAGATTAAACACCCATAGCAACCTAAATAATTCCTTCCTATTCCTAAGCAACAGGAACCTCTTCAGGTTTGTTGCTGTTCTCATGCAATTAATACTATATACTAAGCCAATCAGAAAAGGAGGTTTCTATCTACATGGTGACTAATAAACAAAATGCTGATAGCATACATACGTTATCATCATCCTCTATAGCTTCCCCAGTGAAATAAAGCACAGCACGAGGGACTATCCTTTCACGGAAGAAGTGTCCAATTTCAAAATCTGCTGCTAAAGTAAACTCTGAATCTTCATCCTGTAAAGTAAGTCAGTTTGATTTTTCTACCAGTAACGTGGTATGCTACAGAGGAGTAAACAAAAGTATTCCAAAGTTACAGGTTTCAGAAACTTCACATTGTCATCAATATCAACCTTCATGTCACACATACTTTCAGTACACTTAACTTTGTAACAATAAAAGTAGTATTGCAAGTCTAAATCCAGGTTTTCAGAATTGAGATTTATTTTAGAAGTTTTCTACTTTCTACACACAAGCTACTGTCCTGCTGAAACACTTTCTATTAAAAAGGCTCATTCTAACACCTGATGTTACAGAATTTTTCAGAATGCTTCAGACTGATTTTTTTAGAAAACCAGACACCAGCCAAGCCATAGTCCTGAGTAGCTAGAACAAATAGCTACTTCTTCCCAACAGTGATCATTGTAGAAGTACTGGATCAGCAAGATATGCAAGAAAGAGCAATATGTCAAGGGATTACTTGGAGAAGTCAAGAGTACATTTCTTTTTATCAGGATGAAGCCCAGCTTTAGTAAAAGCAAGAATAATGATTAAAATACACTGTATTTAATAAAAGAACCAAAAGGGTCACCAGAGATGCTTAGCAAAAAAGATGGCAAAGAGCAATCATGGAATTTCAGAAATGAAACTTACCAATGACTCTCCATCACCAGATACTACAAGAAGAAAAGACAGGAAATTTAAGAAAAGTTCATGTAGCCTAGCCCACCTCAATATTCAAGATGACAAAACACAGTATAAAGACCTCCTCACACCAGAAAACACTGGGGCTATAGTGTCTTCAGAAGCTATTAAAACCTTTAAAGACAATTCAGATTAATCTTAAACCCACAGAAATTGCCTTTTCAAGAATTTTATGTGCAATAAGCACATGAAAGCTGCCCATTTTGATGTCAAAGAGTTTTGCACAAGAAATACTTTCTACACAGATAGGTTCACCAGGTATGCAGATCACATTTCTTCCTTCAAAGAGCAACATATTTTGTTTCTGTATTAATGCTGTGATTACAGTAACTTTATTTTGCTGGAGTGCTACAAACCCTCCCCTCTCCCCAAACACAGATGCTACCAAGTAGATTTAACATTGTCAGGAATTGGCAAAGCATTGTTGACAAAAGGCCTGGTACTGTAACCAGTGAGAAACAGTCTGGGGTTTTTTTTGTTTGTTTGTTTAATTAAAAAACCCAAACCAACAAAAACACAACATAAAACAAACCAAAACCAGATTCCCCTCCTCTACTCCGGTGCCACAGTACTGTGAAATCGGTAATTTGGCTCAGTGTTCTCAAGTGAAAATGCAAGCAACAACTGCCAGCAGATGTCACAGTTACATCTTTCTTACATAGCTACCTCTAGAGTATGTCCTTTAAGTGTTTTAAAAAAAACAACAGAAAACCATCATGAGGCCAACAAATCTCCACCCCTTTCTGAAAGAACAAACTACTTGTAACAACCCCCCCCCCCCCCCCAGAACAATGTTATGTTAAAGAACTTTTTGTACCAAATGAACTCCAACTTTGGAAACACTTATCACTTGTCTCTTATCCCCATGTACACAGGAATTTGCAGTGGTACTCAGAAGGGACAGACAGCTCATAGTAGCCCACAACTGAAACAAGAACCAATGTCCATTCTGTTCAGTACATCTCTGAAGACCAAAAAGTTAACTGTTTCTTCCATCCATGTTTGTGGGTGGAAGAGTACAATGGGAGATGTACCAAGAAGAATGTTTCTGGAATCCATCTAAATTGTTTTAGGTATATGAGTACACATCTACCGTCAGATAAGTAGGGAGATGAGGAAGGTATGTATGGGGCATTACTGATCACTAACTAATCACAGAAGAAACCACAGGAAGTTCCACCACTTAAACAAAGGTTTAAGCGAAACCAATATGCTGTAACTTTTCCAATGTTGGTTAAGATTTTTTTTGCATGTTAAAAACCTCAAAATGATGCATGGAGCCATCCTGTGGTAAAACAAGTTAAATTCTTTAGGGGTTTCTACATAAGACACTTGCCATACTACGAATCCTGTTTACGCAGCACACCTAATAGCCAAATTCTACAGAATAACATCAGAATGAAACGATCTGTTTCAATGGGCTGCAGTTTGCTATCTTCCTCTAGTAAGAAGAAAGTATACGATGCAGCAGCATAAACAGTTTGTATGTTTAAGCTGTATAAATACAAACACATAGAAATAAAACACATTTTAAAGAAACCTAAATTCTTGATTTCCACACTTACCCTTTATTGGGCTGAAGAAGTTAAAAAAAGAATCATTAGGTACTTGTTTAGTAATTGTCCGAACTGTGCCTCGACCCTTGTGTTTCTGTTTTTTCTTGATTGTTTTAACTGTAACATTTTTTCCTTTCATCCAGTCAATAGTACACCTAGAGACAAGATGTGTAAAACAGCATTTTAACATAAGACACCAGTGAAAATAAGGAAATGAGCATTACAGCAACTAACAGCAAAGACTATCATTCTCTAGATCAAGCTAGTTTTAGACACACTGGCAACTCAATCTACTTGACAAGATGTCAAGTAGATGATGCATCGTAGTGCTAGAGACTATGTGGATGCTGGACATATCAAATACTCCCCTAAATGAAAAAGCTGAATAGTTTGTCTTCGCAGAGTAATCGCTACCCTCATCCCCCTGATATTTCAATACCTCTGTGCCCCAGCTACTGGAGTTCCATAACCAAGGTCATGATTAAGCTATTACACAAAAATCTCAATGGTTGAGAACTATTCTTCCAACAGACAGACCAGTCCAAAACCATTCACTGCAGGCCAACGCAGTATCCAGCTACCCTAAAAATAAACGTACAAAGAGTGGCCAGGGAGAGGCACATTTTAGCAGTGCTCAGACTTACCTGGCAGTCAAGTACAGCAAGCTAGAAAGAGCTTATTTTTCAGTTCCTTTCTGCTACTGTGCAAACTGACACTTTTATCTCTATTAAAAATCTCTCTCCATCCACTCATAGTTTTACCCCAAACTGCATGGGGCAAAGACAGAGGTAAACACAGCTAGTTCTCTTCTAAAGGAAACAATGGTGTCACAGTAACCCTGAAGTGCCTCAAAATATCTTGTCCTACAGATAAATGGCCAAAGTCAGCCGCAATGTCTTCCCGCTCTACGTGTTCCAGTATCTATAACCTTCATCACAAGACATGAATTGACATAAAAGTTTTTGACAATTTTAGGAAGCGACTCCTCTAAGACTTTAACAGAAAACATTTTGCTGTAATTAACTAAAGTTTTCTTCAAAACAGACTAGGTTTTACTTAGGTACAGTTTTCACTAAACGTGCAAGTACATGTTTTGCCTCACTGCCGGTGAATACTCAATTCAAAAGCCAGCATGTAGCACTAAAAGACAGAAGGTTTTGAGGTTGTCAGGGTGCCTTCAAGAAAGCAAGTATTTGGCATTTCTTTAGTTTTAGTTTAAAAACAAAAACCAAAATAAAAAGAACCCCCAAAAACCTTCCCACCAGAAGCTAAAAACACACCCTTGGCAGAGGGACTGGAACATAAAAAACACTAAGTAAGCTAAGAAAGCAAAGGTACAAAAACATTTGTCAGTTGTCTCAACTCTGCTCTGGTGTGCCACTGAACACTGGCTATGGAGCAGAGATCAGTGAGGAGAAAAGGTTAGGTTAGACAGAACAATGCTTTATCCAAAGGAAAACTCTAGCGCGCTGTCCAACTCACTAGACTTCCAGAACATGGGTAAGAATTCACCATCCCACAGCCTGTTTCTGAACACATTTTGCTAAAATAATTGCTGCCTTAAGCTATAACTGCCAGAACCAAACTGTGTGGCCAGTATGTTCCCACCTCAAAACAGTCTGAAAGAACAGAGCATACATATGACCAATTCCTATCAGATTCAAAAGCACTGCTGGAATAAAAATTGCCGAGGAGATGAGCAAAAGTCCAAGAGAGTCTAAGGGTACTTATCAGACTGAGAATGGGGGTCTGTGAAATGTAATGGCTAAAATGAGTTTACCCAGTTATCTGGAAATAAAAGGCTTGTTACCTCATTAGTAATCTATTAAGTTTGAAACGTGTAAGATTTAAAGTGCACGCTATATTAAAAAGTATCTTTGTCTACGTTATCTGTTCTTCCTGCATGCTGAAGCAAAGATCATCACCATTATCCCTACAAACATTCCCAGCTTTTAAGTTATCAAACACTGTATTTTACCTTCATTAATCATTATCATAGTAAGAGAAAACAGCATCTAAAAAATACAGACTATTACTTCAGAAGATTTTTTTGAATTTCAAATTTTCCTTACCCCTCACAATCAACTATTTCAGGTCCTTCAAATGAAAAGGGATCTGTCTTGTCCGGCTCCGACTTCATCTTGTACGTTTTTGTCAGGACTGAATTAGAAAAGTAGTCATTGGGCCCAAAGTGGAACTCTAATGAGAAAGACTGGAAGAAATTTCCATTATAATTTTATATTGCCACTTATTTTTATCTTTGAAATAGTGCATTAGCAGAATTACCATTAATCACACTCTAAATACAGGAAAAGCTAGGAATTTGTTGATAAACAAACCTTTCCAAACTACAGCACAAGCAGGAAATTAATGTCAACCAATTCTTAATGGGCAGGAAATCTGGAACAACTGTGGCTACTATTAACATTCAAATTATAGTCAGGTAATTACTGTATTTCCTTCACCTCTACATATAAAACTGTTGTCTTAAAGCAACTTTGATTTTTATGTCAGAGTAACATCAGGTTCCATTACTGCCCCCACTCTGATCACTCAACGTTATAATCTTGAAACTGAAACAGATTATATTTCTAACTAAAAAGAATTCCAAATTACAGCAATCCTGATTTAAACAGTGCACTCCACCACGAAGCAGAGGGATTTTTTTCCATTGGGTAACAGAAGATCCTGCAAAAGAACACTTAATTTCACAAACTGAAACCCAAGATTATACGTCTTAATAGGCTACAGTCTGAAGCAGGTGTTTCTGCTTATGTTTGAGCCTCCTGTAGCACATGAAAATCGTTTGCAGAAATTCAGTTTCTTACATGGAGAATAGAAGGCTCCAATTATGGAAAACTGCCACATACACAATGCACCACTTTTTAAACATGTAAAGACTTCAAAACTGCTTGCACAATGCTGTGTGTACCCACTTTGCACTCAGGATCAACTATGCACTATTTGAAACAAAAAAAAGTCAAAACCTCCAACATCGCCATACCTGCTGCAAGGCCATAGCATGCAGAGCAGTTACTGTAAATATTTTATTCACTCCCCCAGCAACAAGAACTAGACCTAAGGCGCATACAAAACAGGTAACTGCTAAAACCACTACCCTTGAATATACTTCCCCAGGCCCTCTTCAGACTCAGGCCAGAAAATGGTCTGTTATCACTCAAGTCTCCCTTGCCATCTTCTCTTTTTGAAGGCCCACCATGTGCAGACAGGATAAATAACTCTGGGGACCGCAGCCTGTTCACAGATACATATCTGTCACTCACCACCCTAAGGTCCCTTAGTCTTTCTAAGGCCCCATGAATCTCCTCACATGACTGAAATCTAGAAAGACAGTGGCCAAGGAGTGATGAAGACTGGTGCAGCCATCCCAACCTACACACGCAGTTTAAGGAAATGAAACCACTGGGAACTAGATGTGGACTGGAATATCTACACTGGCTTCACATAACCTATTTCAGCTTTACTGCCATTTTACGGCAGTTCAAGACAGCTAGTACAGTTTGGAGGGTGTCTCCAGCCAAGGCAAATCTCCCTCTGGCAAACGTGCAGGGGAAGTTACAAACTTTGCTTATCCACCACCAGCGGCTAAAACTCGTGCCCAAGGAATCCCACAAACCATCACTGGGGCTATGAATAGGTAACCAGTGGCACTACTTAGCATGCAGGGTCCCAAGGACGAGCAAGACAGAAATACCTGCAGAGACTGCATTTCAGTATTTCATTCTGTATGTGCTAATGAGGAGACAATAAGAAGCAGCTTCAAGTTTCACATACTATTAGAAGTGTTGTAATAACCTTTCCAGCAGTCTTTATTTGGACATCTTTGCTTTTGATATCAGCTTACCTTTGTACCATGTATTTTTAGATTTTCCCTGTAGTATGAGGTGTTCTCATGAAGTTGAAAAAAAAAAAAAGATACATCTTCCTGATTTTAAGCTACTTATTTAAGTTATACCCAGATGTATCATGCAGGTGTGAAATGTGCTAGCTAAGTATCCTGATGGTCCAATAGATAATCTAAGCAGAAATCGTATTTATACAAACGGGTAGATTTGTTCATATGATTATAAATACGTAAAAGCAAACAGTAAGGGAATCACTTATGCTTTGTGAAGGTAGAAGCTTATATATACAGGCTATGGCAAACAGAACTTTGAAGCACTATTACTGTAGCCAGGTAAACCTACTTTTGGAGGACTGTAACTACAGTTAATCACTATGGGTCTACGGTAAATCAGAAAACTCCTATCTACCATGTATTTCTTTTAGCACCAAAACCTAATCCCCAGCAGAATTACTGTATTTATTACACAGTGGTTATGTGAACTTTTTACAGTACGAAGCTACCACTGCTGCACCAATTTTCAACTGCCAGAGAATTTCAGACAAGACAGTCACATGCAACTGGGGTAACAGGTTTCACTCAAGTAGTTAGGAATGCATCCTTTTGTCTCCAAATAATGACAGGAGATGGAGTTTGCCAGTCTTCTATTTACTGGTTTTCATGTAGCACTGGAATGCAACCTATTCACAGAAACAGGCTGTCAAGAGATTATGACTAGTGCAAGACAAGATAGTTCCATTGATGTTTTAAAAGCAGTTCTTCAACTTCAGGTACTGTAAAACAGAGGTGAATGAGAGAGAACACAAAAAAAGCTGCAGGGGAAAAAACACAACTATTCCCAAATCACCCAAATGCCACCAAACAGATATGCTTCAAGACAAAAATCAGCAATATCTTAGAATACTTTAATTGTTTAAGCACAGAGTAATTTTCTTCATAAAACTCATATCCTCTCCTTCAGGCCTAGCAATATGTAGGAACTTAATTCCCAGTTTTCCCTCTGTCTGTACTACTTCCCTGGCCTATTATCAGCTCAAGTGTTTTGTACCTAAGAGGAGAAAGACAATGAGGACGGAAAAAACCCCCAACCAACCAAAATTTTGCTTCAGCTGTTATTAACCTTTAAAAGGTATGTTAACAAAGTCCTTCCATTCTTTTTTATGGGAATCTTCAATGAAGTTTTTTCTTTCATTTGTGTTAGACTTTGTCAGAAGACTAATTCCGTAAGACAAAACAAAAAAAGCCAAACATAAGGAAAAAGGCACAAGAATGAAATTTAAAGAAAGGATGCATAGGCTCAGGTTCCATCCTTCTCCCCACACCCCCTCAAAAGGGGTTCAAGGAGTATGTATAGCCTGCACGAATTAAACAAGCAACAGAACAACTTCTTTTCAACAAACACAGTATCCCGTTTCTGTACACTGAACTTAAACAAGAAAATTTCCAAAAACAAGGCAAAATTGTACTTTAAAAACTACTAATTAGGTACACTTCTGAAAGACTAATTAATTTTCCTATCCTTTGATAGGCATAGTATCCATTACCATTTTTTATTAATATTACTAAGTCACATTTCTTCTTTTGATGAAATATTCAATATAAGAAGTAGCACCCAGCATTTTTTCCACAATTCATTTTCAAACCAAAAGCAGCCATGTAACTTTATGAGGAAAAGTACCTAATTTGGAATTTGAGAGAGAAAAAGTAAGTGAAAACTAGACAGAATTGAGCTAGAATTTTAATCTAGAAACTACAATGATATCTGAGATGTCCAGGCCAAGGATGAAAAAGCAAAGGGTCAGAGAAGCTGAAGATAAGTCTTTAAAAGGCAAAGTGTGAAGCTATTAGCTTAGAAAAAAACATCTCACACTTCAGGTGAAGAGTGTGGAATGGAAGTTTTGAAATTCTACAATTTTCATGAGAACCAACAAAAGAAAGCTCACCATAGGCTGTCCGGGTTCAGAAAACTTAACTTTAATATCCTGCAGATGTTTCAAGATTGGTTCATCATATTCCTAAGGGGAAAAGAGTTACTGTTCAGCAGGCAATATTCAGAAGAACAAAATTTTAAACCTAGCTTGCCTGTTCAACCTGTTTGTAAGAAAGAACCAAAGCTTGTAATTATTCAACAATTTCAGCTAAAAGATCAGATTTGGATCCCAATTTCTTCACCATAGTTGCAAATATCACCTACCAAATTCTTGATCATTAGGCCTCATCTTCAGTAAATAAAACTGTTATCACACTAGGTTGCGTGAACATTATTGAAAATAAAGTAACTTCATTCAGGATATTTATTGCTGGTGAGATTCACAGAAGGACATGCTTCAGGGAATTCTTAACAGCATTAAAAGCAATTAATATAACTGAGGGCAAAACTACATAAGCTATTTAACATGAATTCAACCAATCCATTGGCACACTTATAATATCCTTGCAAAAAGAATCCTTTATGGACTAAACTAACAAAACTACAGGGGAACAGCTGTTGTAAGCAGCGTAAAAGCTTGCATTTTAGTATCTACAAAAGTTGTTACAAGATCATATCTTAAACAATCCACAGTGTTTAACAGTTTGGATCAGCTGTTCTGCTTGTCCATCATAAGCCTTTCAAGCACCTTCATGAACAGTATTAGGGATTCTGAAGACTCAAAGGTTTGGTCTCACACACACTCCATAAACATTCACTATCAATTGGAAAAAGTGGCAATTCATTTAACACGACAAAAGGTACTCTCTTCAGTGGAGAAACTTACCTGTACTAATTCACTTAGCATATCTACATTCCTGAAGATAGTAAACCAGAAGTCTGGAATCCCTTTGACATTTGTCTCCCCTGCTTCCGCTTTTTCTTCTATTACCACTGCATTTTTCAGGTCTCCCTATAAAACAAATACAGAAACATTTAAATCCCTACTACTTGAAATATTTGATAAACAGAAGTAGATGTACGAAACATTTGCCATCTTTGAAGCTGTGTTTAAGGAACATTTAAAATTTACACTGTTTTTTCTCTGTAAATAAAGCTAACAGACACAAGGTTTACTTACACAACATATATACGTTTAATTCAGACTTACTAGCAACTCATTTGAAATTCTTCTGTATGAAGACTGAATAGACCGAGTTTCACTAACTTGACAAACAGAAACAATTTAAACACATTTCTACTCTTCTACAAAGAGAAAAAAATATATAAATACACTTCTATTTTTCTATTCACCTCACTCCTGTAGCTTCATGAGCCGTTTGCAGCGTTTCATCTAAAAATATAAAATGTAACTTTGCCTCCTGAAACAGTTTTAGCTTCCCAATTTTGCAGAATACTTGGTAAAGTTCGTTTTAATGGTTATTTTTCATTATTACACTGTCTTCAGTTATTTCTCTTATGCGGTACAGGATTCCCTACACATAACTGATGTCAAATGTTATAAAAAAGAAAGATGACCAAGTCACTTCTCCACCCCAAAAACCCCAGGAAATTGAGTCTGAATTAGCTGCATTGCACCTTTCCTTGTGCACCACTAGAGAGCAGCAAACACGCACGATCTTCGAACAGCGGCTACTTGGGCTGTGAGTAGCCAAGAACACGGAGCAGTTTACGCGCCATGTAACGTTTCTGATCCTGTAACTGCACGCAATATGGCCCGTCAACGCTGTATTTACACAAAGCCTAACAAACCTTTCTTGCTTATGCACATGGAGTTCCGTGTCATGCTCGATCTCATGAGATCAGTAAAACCAAAGAGAACAATAAGCTTTGTATACAGAACAGTGTCCTAAGGAAACTGAGGGAAACAGGCCAAGGAAAAAAACGCAAAGAAAACCTGACAGAATGGTAAACAGCATTGTAAGTAGATAGGTTCTCTGAGAAAAAGCAGCAAGCCATGAGTATACATCTCTAAAAACTATGTTAGGAGAGCAACAGGCAGCCTACAGAATATAAATCTAGGTAGGTCCTACTCAATAGACAAGTAGGAATCCACTAGCCAGCATGCATTCTATTAGGTCAATTCCATTTTATGACTAGGTGACATGTCTAATCTGTTTTTATAGAAAAGAAAGCTAATTATGTCCCCCAAAATAAAGGGGACAGGCAGACAAACAGCCAGCCTTATATTACCTTGGGGTATCATGTAGCACTGGAATGGAACCCATTATCAGAAAGATACTGTTAACAGGTTACGAACAGTGCAAACAAAAGCAACTTTGCAATTCACTCACTACAAACTTGAAAAATGTTAAACTAGAAGTTTAAAAGCTTTCACTGTACACAACAGTATTCATCACAAGCACATTACTGATAAAACTTTATTTCCAAAAAGATGAGTCTTCCAATGGAAAACACTGTACAGGAATTAATTCTGACAATCCAACATATCTGTAGTTCATTATCCAGCTTGTACTCACAGCTAGCTTTTCTTCTTCCTCATTTTCACTGTGCCATTCTGACTCTGCATCTGTGGGTTCAGCTTCCCCATTAATAAACTCTCTTCTCTGTGTTAGAAAAATCAAGAATGTAATTGAAGACGTAAAATTACATATATGTGAACAGAACTGACTCAGCTAGGAGACAAAGATTGCATAGCCTTCCCACCTTATCAAAAAGGGGTTGATAGAGTGCTGCGTATTTTCTCTCTAAATCATGTACTTCTTCATAGAATTTAGCTTCTATATGGGCACATTTCACCTGGAGCTGTTTCAAGGCATCAATTCTTCTTTTCACTGCTTTTGGTAAACTAAAAAGCAAACAATTCTTTAACATTACAAGTTAGTTGCCTCAGCATTACTTAATATATCACTGTGAAACAGGCTGCTCATGACCAAGTGCAATTTTAAAATAAAAGGCTTATGTTAAACATATATATATTTCTTCAAAACGTTTGGAAGAACCCTCTCCTACCCAAGTTGTTCTCAAAGGTGTTCCATTCCCTGGGGCCACTACCCCTCCCGTGTAGTTCAGAGATCTGAAATTAATACCTGTGTTTACACCTAAACTTTTGAGGCTAGAGTTGTACTGATCCATCTATGAAAAATAAGAACTGCGCACTCTAAAGGGAAAGTTTTGATTCATGGGTCATACTCAGAAAAGTATACTCTGCCCATCTGTATTTTAAATTATTAAGCTTTTATAGATATTCAGGTACAAAGAACTTTTTATAACACTTATGTGGTTGTTTGTGGTGTTTTTTTTTAAAAACAGGTCTACCATCTATTCCCCATCAAGAAATAAAAGCATAAATATCTAGTAAAAACAAAATTTTGAAGTTCCAGTGTACAGTTAATATAAAACTAAGCTTCCAGCTAGGGTCCTGAACTTTCTACTACATCCTGGACAGCAATCTTATAGAAATCATCAATCACTGCATGCCCTGACAGAATAAGGGTCACAGAAGGAAACAAACACAGCAGGGGGTGTGTGCATGTGCAGTTATTTCTAACCAAAGTGATAACAGCCAAGGAAAATACTGAATCAGACCAAAATTTGCAATTTTATACAAGTAACCCAAAACTTGGCTCTTCCTTCCACACGTAGGCCACTATGAATCA
Source organism: Falco peregrinus (assembly GCF_023634155.1). NCBI lineage: Eukaryota > Metazoa > Chordata > Aves > Falconiformes > Falconidae > Falco > Falco peregrinus. Next base: position 1,672,950 of record NC_073729.1, on the reverse strand, counting down.
TGGTTTAAGTCAACCATTTTTTTCAGTGAATAATTTGTTCTAATTTCCTACCTTAATTATACAGTAACAACATTCTGTTATGCTTTCAATCTTTCATTAATTTTATTATGCCCTGTTACTTACGTTTCAATGTAACTTGAAGGAGTAAGTGCTGTGTTGTCAAGCCGTTCCTGTAGAGCTGCCAGGACCTGTGGATTTTGCATCACCTGGTCTGCTAGCTTTTCTATGAAGACAGAAAACAACTTTTAAAACAGATTTGAATAAATTTATAGTGCTTTTCTTATGCTGTATGTCTTACAGCATTCACAGCAGAAATACAATTTTCCAGATCTCAAATAGCACCGGTATAGGTAACTAACACCTCGAGCAAAATTACTTCAGGATCAGATTTCAGAAAGGTAACATTGGATAAGGATCGAAAATGCACCTTTCTGTTTGAAAATATATCAAATCTTTGGTTTTAGAAGCAAGCAGTACATTGGTGACATAAAAGGGAAGACAGGGAATTTGCTTATGTAAGAAAGTGCAAAATAGGAGCTTCACTATCCTCCCTATTAGCTGTAGCTTATAAGCCATACATAAATTTGCAAGAGAAGAACCACTGAACTATAATTCCAAGACAAAAGTGAGTGTTTTCCAGCTAGTCTGGCTCCCGACAAAAACAACTGAGGAAAACTTTGTGTACCACACAACAAAGCAGCATAGTACTACAACCATTTCCTTGACAACTACTAATTTTTTACATCAAGATACTTCTACAATCTGTAAGACCCCTCAAACAGTCATCACAACAGTTCACAAAAGGCTATTTTTTCAGGAGGTCAGATCTAAATGCTTCTGGTTAGGAGTTAAAAATCCTTGCTAATAACAACACAGGTGGTCACAGTGGGAAGACACAGGCTTTTCAAATCTCTCCACCCTTTCTCACTGCTCTTCTCCCCAGACATTAAAACCCAGTAAGTTGCATAGCACACGCTAACTTGATGAAGCTTTTATATAGATGAGTGTGTGTTGTTTGTTTGGTTTTGTTGTTAGAGGGAGGCGTGGTGCTTCTTAATCCAGTTTGACTACAAGAATTATTCAATGGTGTCTACCAGTTCATATGTGATTTCCAATTGCTGGTCACACAAGCCTTGTTAAAAAACTGAGACCTAAAATGCATTCAGTGACCACATATGTGAAAGGTATTTCACTAACTTACAAAATTGAACATTCAGGTAAATAACAATGGAATGTAGCTTTTCCACACACAGATGTATTAAATTGAAAAGCATTATTCAGCAATTACCTGAATTACCTGAATAACGCTGACCTTCCAAGCTAAGAATAAAAACCTCAATGACACAACAGAGATGCATTTTCCTACAAACAAGATAGTAAAGAACTAGCGTACATCAAGGACTGCTCATTTTAATAATTATGCTGATAAAGATTACATGTTGTTAAAAGCTAGCCTATGCATGCCTTATTGCAAGCATCTAGTGGGTTCTTTCACGCAGTACTGAAGCATCCTAGTCAAAAAATAAGCAATAATACTTTCACTGTTACAAAAATACAGCCTTTATTTTGCTATTGGCTGCAATAAACATGGAAAACATCAGAAAGTAAACATTCAGCCTAGAAACCATTGCTTTGCTTTCAACAGTAAACACACCTGTAGTTTTGACTAAAGATTTTGTAACTGTAGATAAAGAACCTTCAATACACAGGACAATAAGCTTATTCCACCTTTGTAATGTTACCTACTACTATGTATTTCTTACCTTTTTTGTTGCTTGCATTTTTAGCAGCCTCCACAGAATCTGAAGCAGTTTCTTCTGTTTTACTAGAAAAATTAAAAATGTAGCATATTAAAAAGGCATCACTTCACAAAATATTAACATTTAAGAACAGAAGTATTCTGAATTTGCAGTGTTTACTACAGAAGTTTCATGAACAAGTATTCCAATAAAAATCATGTATTTATGTCTTCAAGTTTTTCAAAACTTAAGTCTGGATATGCAACTAGTTCTCCCAAGATGAACAGAATGCAAAGGAAAAAGGCAATCCCCCTTCCCCCACCAAACCACCCCAAAATAAACTAAAAAGCCCCAAAACAAAAAATACTTGACAGATAAATTCATCTTATTAAGTGAATGGCTGGCTTTTCATCTGTACTGGGTCACTCCGGGCAGGAAAATGTTATTACTCACAAGTGAAAATATAAGACACCCTTTTAGTGTAATGGAAAAAAAACCATGAGAAAGGATACAGGTGAGAAAGGAAGATAAACAACAGGTCAAAGCTTTTTGTTTTGAAAACACTCGCTTCTACTCCAGAGATAACCCTATCCTTGCTATCTCCCTGCTGCAATGTCTTCCATCACACTTCCACTGCTGGAGAAAGACAGGGCCTAGAATGAGTCAACAGCCAGCAAGCACACTCCCTGTGTTCCCTGCCAGTTTATAGGTCACAAGAGTACAGACTGGGTATTGCTGAAATTAACCCTAACTCAGATACAAGAGAAAAGATATCGTATATGCAAATGGGTATTACGAGTTACTGGGTAGACTAGCTTATCCTGCTTATCCTTGTGTACTGCAAGCCTCGAAAGCCCAGTATCACGTATGTCTTTACACCAGTTTAACACTGTTATTTGTTCCAAGAACGCTATAAAAAAATTAGAAAATAAAACAGAGCCTTTTGCAAGCTTAAAACATACACATTGGAGAAATATTGATGATCAGCATTATTTTCAAGTCTTTAGAGCATTTAAATAATGAACACTGAAAACCGAATCACGACAGTGCAAATTATGTTAAATGCCAGAACAGAGTAATTCTGTATCTGACACACAACCTCAGCTTCTCCTGTACCAAATGGGCACTGTATCCTTGCTGTAAGGAAACACAGTCTAGTAACAGAAAATATTACCATCGTATTCTTATCCAAGTTCAGTAATTCATTCTTCATATGTAAAAAGAAGACTCTCCCACATAAAACCAGATTATAGTCGGCTCTCCTTTAATTATTTCAAGAAAACACTTCAACATACCTGTTATCTGCCATCTGTGTGCCTGTATCCACCTGCAAGTTGAAATACCAAGTGTTTAAAAATAATGACAATTTGTTTACCTCAACAGAAATTGAAAATAGAACAGGTGATCATTTAAAACCTCAACAGAAATTAACAGCTGCTGTGTTTTCCAAGATATTCATCATGCATAAGCTCTTACAGTAAGGTGAAGAGCTAATACCCAATACAAACTGGAACCTGCTCATAGTTATAAACAGTCTGTTAGGTGCTTTCCTCTAAATCTTTTAAACTTATTTTTTCTGTGAAGTATGCCAGATGGTAATCCATTTCTACCAGATCGTAAGTCTTTGGCCTGAAGACAAGTATCAAGACTTTCCTAGACTAGCTCTCAATTCTATTAAAAAAAAAAAGGGAAAAAAATCACACCAAAGGGGAAGATGTATTATTTCCTAATTCCTTAACAGTATCATAGTAAATAATGAATTTTTAATCTCCGCATATCCTGTATTACTATGCCTGATCTGAAAGCAATTAAAGTTCAAATTAATTACAGCTTCATAATGACTTTCTTCTTATGTCACCTGAGCAGAAAAATATGCCTCACTTGCCTGTCTAATCAGGGCTATTTTTGTGAACGGCTGCTTCTGCTACACTACACTGAAGGACAACCTAAAACTGCTGCTAGATAAAGAGAAGCAAAACACTGAAGGAAAGAAAATTATTTACCAAGAGAAGGGTTTTTGACAGCAGCTATGAAGGCACAATCCCCTATACAGACGTTTGCCTTGAATTTATTTATTGGGAGTGAAAAAAACAAGAGGAAACATAGAAGTTTAAGTATTGGTATTAGCAATGATTGGAACCAAGTTTAGTGCAGCAACCCCAGCCCCCAAGATCTAAATTAGCTCTCCTGAGAAACCAGAAGGAGCCAGATTACCTAACCTGCCATTATTTCTTTAATGGGGAGAAATATCCAAGCTTATAGATCTATTTTAGTAACAGGTTGGATGCTTCCCCCCCCCCCCCCCCCATTCTAAACAGTTCATCACAAATCCAAGTAATCACTACATACCATACAGAAGCCTAGGTGGTGTTTTCCACTGTCAAGCTTTCAAGAAAGCAGATGTTAGTCTGCAAGTCAAATTTAGAATAAAAAGTACCTTCCATCATTCATGAGTCAACAGGTCTCATTTCTTAGATTTTACAAAAGCCAAGCAGGCCAATCTTTAACCCAGCTTCCAATACAGGCCTATCAGTGAAGAACCTAAGATGTCCTGAGTGGCAGCCAGGGTAGGGCGCCCAGAGATTGTATGCACTCTCCCATCTGGAAGATGCTGACTCCTGCTCCAAGCTGGGAACACCACCTTCACAACCTCTTTAAACGGACTTAAAAAGATTTGTTCATTTACAAAAGTACTAAGAAAATACCTTAGATTATTCTACAGGAAGTAGAACTGCTTAAAATCTACCAAAAAAGCGCATGAGCCCACCCTACAGAGTAAGTCCAGGAACAAAAGGGGCTTCTTGTAGGCTAGGTGTGTTTCAGCAACACAGGTCTATTATTTGGAAACACTTAATTCTTGCCTTAAACATCGTAAGAGAAAACGGCAATGCAAGCAACCATCTGCTAGAGCAAAACAGAAGAATCTTACTATCTCACAGCTGAAGAAATTAAGAAGCATACATGAGTCTTTCCTTTCATAGCAGACAGAAGGCAGGGGAAAAAAAGATACAATTGAAAAGTCAAGACATAGCAAACTGACCTAACAGCCAACACGTCATATGACCCTAGTCATTATTAGAGGAAGCAATAGTAAGAAACTAAAAATGCAGACTTGCATTACTTAAAAATTAGTCTCAAAGATTTGTCTCTTCCAACTGAGGCCCAGTGATAGAGCTAATGGAAAAAATCCACTCCACATACAAATTCTTCTGCTCGGTTTGTGCTTTATTTCCTGCACGGAACTACTTCTCATCCTTGCTGAGGGAAGACAAGATTCTCATTCTATCCTCATTTGTGTTTGGAAAACATAGAATAAAATTCCTATAACCTGAATAATTTTTAAATAGTAGTTGAATTAATTTCCACTGGAACAGAAATGAATTGGGCGTGTTCTGACAAGCGCCATTCACCTAAGTAACAAGAAACAACCACAACAAAAAAGAAAACACCATTCACAGCTGCAAATACATACTTTTAAGTCTTGCTGTGCTCCTCAAGTTGTTCTTTCCGCAACTAAAAAATAAAAAGAATTATATAAATAAGTAATTGGAAGCAGCTTTCTTATAAAACAGCTTGCAATTCCCCGTTGCATTACAGCGGCCTTCCAATGACTAAACTGCTGCAGAATTACTAACAAAACTGTTCGGTAAAAGCTTGTGAGGGCAGGGGAAGGAAGAGAGCAAAGTGATTTTAGAGAGAGAAAGTTAAATGCACAGCTAGTTTAAAAAGTACAGTAGCAAGGCACCATGCCTTCATATTTCTTGCCTTCGTTACCTTCCAAGCAAGTGAGCTCAGTTTAGACAATGAAGACATGAAAAAGCTATCAGAACTCCAAGAAAGCAGTAGTCTAAGGTATTGATATAACTGCTACCACCACCAATAAAAGGCCAAATTCATCTTACTTCTTCTGGACAGCTCACTGTTTTCAAATGACTAACGCAGACATGAAGCTTTGGGAAAGACGGGACTCCATCAACCACTCGTCCCACAAAGCAGGCTGCTGCAACTTGTCTAGTTCAAATGTCATACACCATTAATCACTTAAAACAGCAGGAAACCATAGACTCAATGCACACTAAGACAGCAGAAGTTCACTATAAGAACAAGTAATATCCTGAAGGATGCAACTTTAAAGGAAAAGTGTGTACGTTTAATGGCAAGACATATTCATAAGTAGAAGGGTACACAGAATAAATCTTCTCGGCTAAATAGCCTATGTCTGGTACAAAACTCCTAAATACAACTAGAATATGAAGCAGGAGACTAATGGACTCCTGAACTCACACGAAGACTACTACTGACAACTACTACTGGTTTTCGTAACTACAACAAATCAGAAGGGAAAGTTATGACTTCCATTTTAGAGCTGCTGTGGGAAGCCACAACGCAATAGTCTTACACTTCTCGTAGAGAAAATTAGGAGCAATAAGGAAAAAAACAGTCGAGAGGAAGAAACTCATTACCCTGCTCCAAAAGCCCTAAACACAAGCAATACTTCAGTTCACCTTGGAAGTTTTCTTGAGGGCACACTATTTTGATTCTTGCCTATTGGTTCTGGGTTTACCTGTAACTTACATACTACATTCTTATTTTGAAGCATCATAAACTGACGTTGCAGGAACAGAGCGAGAAAAGCCCCACAAACGCTGGCAGTATCTGCAGTAAATCATCGCAGCAACAGCGAGAGTTTTAAACGGACCCTTACTTGACCGACGGAGACCTCCGAAACGAGAAACCGAGCCCCCAAAATCCCCCACCACGCCGAGGGCACTCAAGATCGCGGATGAGGTCAAATGAAGGAATCCCGCCTGCCCTAAGCGCGAAGGGCCTGACCCAACCCGCGCGGCGCGGGGCGAGCGAGCCGCTGCCGCTCGGCACAAACAACAGCCCTCCCACCCTCTTCCTCCCCCACTTCCCCCGGGGGGAGGGGAAAGGGCGGGCGCGCTGCCAGGCTCCCCGGGGCGGGCGGGAGCGTACATGCAAGCGGCCGCAACGGCTCCCTGCCCCCCCTCCGCCGGACCCAGGCGCAAAGCAGCCTCCCTCTTCCCTCGGTCCAAACTTCTCGAGCCAGCCTTAAAATGGTGCCGGGCCGGGCCCAGCCCGCCCCTCTCCGCCAGGCGGCCCCCGCCGCCACCCAGCTCCACCCCGGAGCAGGCCCTAACGGCGGCCGCAAGCGCCCCGTCCCCGCGGCGGCCGGCCCGGGCCCTCCGCCCGCCCCGCCGGCTGCGTGCCGCCCCCAAGCCGGGGCTCGGCGCCGCGGTCCCGCCGCGCCCTCACCTGCCCCCGCTCCGCGTCCCCTCACGCCCGCAGAGGCAGCAGCGCCAGCCGCCAGGCTCCTCGCAGGCTCACTCGGGCTGCGCCGCCACCAAGAAAGCCCCCTCCCATTGGCCGGAGAACGGGCGCCTCCCTCAGCAAAGGCACCGCCGATTGGCCCCGGCCACGCCGCCACCGCCACGCCGCACGCGGGCCATGTTGACTATCCGACTGCGCGGCGCTCGGCCAATCAGAGGGCGAGCGCCAGCGCGCGGGGGGAGGGGGGGCTGGGGGCGCGTGATGCGGGGCGGGGGGCTGGCGCGTGCCTGCGCCCTTAAAGTGGCAGGGGCCGCGCGTGGTGCCTGCGGGCCGGGGCCCGGGAGCGCCCGTGCTGTGGGGCCGTGGCTGCAGTGGCGGGACCGAGGCGGGCCCCGAGCGGGGGCCCAAAGGCCGGTGCCCGGGAGCGCCGGCGCGGCGCTGTGCGGAGCGGAGCGGGCTGAGTGTTTGCGGGGGCCCGTGCTGAGGCCGGGAGGTGCTGCCCGGGAGGCCCCGGCGCGCCGTGCTGCGGCCCGGCCCCCGCCCGCCGCGGGGCTCGCTGGCTTGGCCGGTGCGCTCGAGGGCCCGCAGCGCTGCGTTCTAGCCAGGTGGGCGATGCGGCCGTGGTTTTAAGAACCCCTCTAGATCATCCGCATCGGTGAGACTATCAGGAGTTTAAAGGTCAACTAAAAATGTGAGTGCTTATTGTTAAAAAAAAAAGCGCCCTTCTCGGTGTTTCAGATCGAGCACCTCTGTGAAAATGCAGCTGTTAGCCTTTCCAGCATTGTTTCCTAGTCTAGATACAGGCATGGTTTTGGCTTCACAGAAAAGAAATCCAACAAAACTTCGGTAACAGCCCGGCGCTGGGCACGGGGCAGTTAGCAAGCAGCAGGTGCTGTGTAGCCTGGTGTTGGGCTCAGTGCAACTTCAGCATCTGAAGCCACTTACAAGTTTTGGTAACCTTTCACTTGACAGGAAAAACCTGTCACCCTTTATTGTGTCAGTGGATTCACTTGTTCCAAAAGAAAAGGTCGTTTTCCAGGTCTGCAATTTAGTCTTGGATTTTGGTAATTAACAGCTAGGGTTTATCATTACAATCCTTCCACAGGCAAAATTAAAATTTGGAAATGGTGAGACCAATGTTAACAACTAATCAAGACATTAATGTTGGAGTAGTTCAGTTATTGTAGGAATAACTAAGGAATTGTTGGCTAAACAGGTGCCAATAGTGTAATTAAATAAAGAGATAATTTTCAACTGCATTCAAACAGGTAAGAAACTGCAGGAGCATTGTAGAATTAATTGCACAAACAAGCAGATGTGATGGGCCAGAGGACATGCTCAGTGCGAAGTTCTTCCACTTTTTTTTCTTTGCTTCCATTGATAATGAATTCACTTTAGGATAGAATAAGCCTTGTAGTTAAAGTATAATGAACATAATATATTCTAATGAAATTAATAGCTGCACAACAAAAGCTGCTATGAAATCCTCTGTACAGCCCTGTACCAAGGCTAAGAACTTATATTTACTCAAAAATGTAGGTATAGTAATTAGGTCATGTAACCATAGTCTGAAAGAAATAATTAATGAAATAACTGATCAGAGAAGGAGTCTGTTTCTTTAACTTTCTCTAACAAGGGGCCTGCTTATAAGTTATCTCGAGGGAGCAATTAAAAGAAGCAGAAGAAACAGATGGTTGACAAAGACATAAATTAGCTCAGACCAATAAGAACACTGCAAACTGGCAAGATCATCACGTACCAGACAAAAGGTGAAAAGTACACCGTGAGGAAGACCTACAGCCTTCCTCCCAGAGACCACTGCCCACAATTCTTGGAAGAATTTGCGCAGGCAAAGGACTGATAATCTAATTAACATACGAAGTGAGAGTAGGCGGGATTAGGTAATGACTATGTATAGGCATTAATTGAATATTCATTGTTTTATTGTATAAATGTAAGATAATTAGTTACTCTAAACATGCACGTTAGGCGGAAGGATCCCCCGTGCATCCAGCGCTGCCAATAAAGGATACTCAGTCACTAAGAAATGTTGACTTAAAATTTAGTTCTTTAAATCAATCTGGCGACCCAGATGGGACACCTCTCTGCCGGGCTGTAGGACCCGCTGGGGATAGGACTCCCTAGGGTACCCCCGGGATTTCCCGGAGGGACTCCTTGACTCAAGGGATCACTGCGGCGGCAGACAAGGACCCCATTGCTGTAAGTGACGGTATTCTTTATTTTGGTTTGTTTGTTTGGTAGACCGGTCATTTGGAACTGCCCGTAAGTCAAAAGTTAAACTTCTGCAGGGTGATGAATACTTTTGTGGCTAGCACCTTAAGTATACGTTTGGTTGGCATTCAGTTGCCGTTTGGTTGGCATTCAGTTGCCGTTTGGTTGGCATTCAGTTGCCGTTTGGTTGGCATTCAATTGCCGTTTGGAGCCTGGCAAGTTCGCCTATAGGGCTCGTTTGGTACGGTCTCGCCTGTTACGGTTGTCCGACTTATTGGGTGTGAAATTTGGCTCTGATTATTGTTATTGTGATTTTGGCTATATTCTTGGTAATCTTGCTTATTAGAGTTTTCTGACATACTGGATGTGGAATTTGATTATCGTTATTGTGATTTTGGCTATACTCTTGGTAATAATAGTGGCTTTTTGATGCTGCTGTAGAAAGGTACCTGCATGTTGCATTTTGTAAGTGTTAAGTGTATTCTGTTAGTGTGAAGTGGAAAATGGGAGGAAAACAAAGCGGTGGGATTTTAAGGAAAAGTCCTTTAGGATGTGTTTTAAGTCATTGGAAGGATATTGGAGGATCTGCTGGTGGGAACGTGAATAAGAAAACATTGATAAAATATTGTAATCAACGGTGGCAGCTTTATAAGCTGGAATGCGGAGAAAAGTGGCCTTTTAATAATTATAAGGTTATTAATAATTGTTATACTCATTTATGCTGGAAATGTGAGAACATTTTTGTATTAAGTATATTGTAAATGTTGGTATGTGGTTATTGTCTTGAACATCCGAGGGATGAACGTGAACCTCTATATGTTATGAAGTGTATATGGTGTAAAGAGTTATTATGTGTATGGTGGGGACAAGAAATGGAATGCCCTAACTGTAAGGTTAGGACGCCTTGGGATAAGAGAGAGAGCTGTAAGTGAAATTAGAGTGGTCTGTGGCTGGGATAGCGATTGAGGTAACAAAGTGGCGGAATAGTAAGAAAGAGTCCGTTGGGATGTGTTTTAAGCCACTGGAAGGAAATGGGGGGGCAGCCTGGGGGAAGCGTGAATAAGAGAACTTTGGTTAAGTACTGCAATCAGTGGTGGCCCCTGTATAAGCTGGGGGACGGAGAGACATGGCCCTTAAATGGGACACTGAATTATAATGTTTTATTACAGTTAATGTTATTCTTGAGGCGAGAGGAAAATGGGATGAAGTAATGTGTGCTGATATGTTTGTGTGACAGAAGGAGTGTGGGATTAACACCACCTGACCTTTGATTATGGCTATAGAAAAGGATAGGGAAAAACAAACAAACAAACCCCCCCCCCAAAAAAAAACCAAAACCAAAAACAAAAAAATCCCCTGAGACCTAAACTAGAAAGATGTTCTTGTTGAAATATTTGTGGGGAAAAAAAAAAAAAAGAAAAAAAAAAAGAGAGCTCAGGTTGTGGTTCCTTCTGTGCAGCAACCAGAATGAAACACGTTGTAAGATAAAAACTTGTGCTAACGTATGTAAGATCTGAAGCGGGGGTGGGGGGGTGGGGTGGAGAGTCAAAGACCCTGTGAAAGTGTTGAAGTATTGGGGTGAGTTTGTACAAACGCCCGTACCCCCTCGAAGGTGCGGCTGAGTCCTGCGGGACGCATGGCAGGGTGTTTGCTGTTTGCCTGCGAAGGCTGATATGTAAGAACACAGACTTAAAGCAACAAGGAGCAGATTTGCATTCAGGGTCAGAAAGAGTTAAAACAGAAGTGCTGTTGCAGAGGCAGGCTTGTGTAACCTGCAGAGCAGGAAGAGCATCTCCTGCCCCGAACCCTTCTGCTGGTGAGGAGGAGGGGGTTGCTGTTGCTGAGGATTGAGCAGAAGGACCTGACAATGTCACCCCAATTGCTGCAGCATTTGCAGCACAACAGGACCCGTAACGGCCCCTCTAGGGCAGGCAGTGGGTCTGAGGAAAATAAAGGTGAATCTTTGATGGGGAAATTTAGGTGTTGGAAAGTTGGTTGTGAATAGGACTGGATAAAGGCTCGAGTTGATTGTTACTAGGTAATTGTGATGTAGAAAAGTTGGTGAATACAAAACCAACTTACTTGGTGTTGAACTTCAGTGAACAGAATTTGTTACAGTTGTGGGAGCTGCTGGCCACCAGGAAAACATCCTGAAACCTTTAAAGTACAAACTAAGAAAACAAATAAGAATGTCAAATTCACCAAAATCTTTGTTGGGAAGAGATTTATTAGAACATCTAGACGTTTAAAGAAGGGGAAATGAAACCAAAAGTTAAAATTAATCAATTTTAAAAGATCAATTAATTAAAATGTTGAGCTTATCTTTAATTCAACAGAAAAGTGGAAGAGAGGACCTCCCTGAAGTAAAAGAAATCTTTAACCAGGTATATCTGGAAGTAAATTCCAGGTAAGGGGAAAAATGCTTTCCCTGTTACAGTAAAAATGATAAGGGGAAGGCCTGCCTAGTTCAGGTAAAACAATATCCCTTGCTCAGCAAGGCTGTGGGGAATACTGGCAGAAAAACTGAAATAAAATACACTCTGTAGTAGTTCTACTAATGTAAATCTGTGTGTTTTACCATGACAGTGACTTGTTATGGGATGCGCAGATGAAACTCTGCATTGACAACGAAGTACAAGGAATAAGGTTGGTCAAGTGCCTCCTACCACAATCAAGGGCAAGACTGGGCTGGCCTCTGTGTTTGCCACCAAGAAGGATCTTGAGCTCTGCTGCTGGCTGCAACCCAGCAGGCGTTGAGCAGTGGGAACATGTGCCATGCCAGACCTTGATGTGAGGAATGGCCCCCTCTGTTATAAGAGGGTCATCCAGGAAGGAAGAACATAAGATGACCCATTGAGGCACTGATTTGGAAATTGGAAACTGCCTGGCCGACCATGAAGCCATACAAGTAGCAGAGGAGGTAGGAAAGGAGGAATTATCCTTAATACCAGACGGTAAAATCCAAACTGTAAGTACAGATCAGGAGCCAAATTATTCTAAAGAAAACTTAAAGGTAATTCAGGACATGAATGATAAAATAAATAAGTGGACTTATTTGAGGGATGGTCGTATAGTGGTACCATCCAATTTAATACGGACCACAGCCGTAACAGAACATAATGAGATGCACTGGGGAGCTGATAATTTATATAAAAGTCTAAATCAGAAATTGATAGGGCAGAACTTGTATACTGTAATAAAACAGGTGACTCAGCAATGTGAAATGTGTTTGAAAATTAGCCAGGGCAACAGTGGCAAGTTGATTTTTCCAGACTCCCAAGAACTGGGGGTACTGATATTTATTAAATGAATGGACACCCCAATGTATCATACAGTATTATGGACCTGCAACTTGGAATCCTAATGAACTCATTAACGGTGCTCGAGAACCTATCTACAATCTGGTTCGTATCATTCGTCTACAGGCTGTCTTGGAAATTATTACTAATCAAACAGCTAAAGCTTTTGATGTGAAATGCAATTTATCAACACAGGATGGTTCTCGATTACCGGCTAGCCGAAGAAGGAAGTGTTTGTGGTAAAGTAAATGTTTCCAATTGTTGTTTGAAAATTGATGACAATGGTGAGGCAGTTAAACAAATCACATCAGAGATAGGGAAGTTAGCCCATGTTCCCGTCCGAACTTGGAAAGACGAATACTGACTTGGACTTGTTTTCCTGGCTTCTCGGGAGCCCCTGGGTAAAACGAATCCTATTTTATTTGTTATGTGGATTAGCCACCTTATTGTTTTTGCCATGTGCTGTTCCATGTTTTATAAGATTAATTCAACACGTTATAACTAACATGCAATTTGCTATTATGGTTTCACCCGATGGCGTTAAACAAATGCGAGTGGTATGACAAAATGTACACACAAAATAACATTTTAATAGCCAACAAGAATTTGGAAACAATTGACTCTTAACAATTCAGATAACAATGTAGGCTGAGTAAGAATAAAAATAGAATAGCAGCAAAAACAACCGCCAGGAACACATAGACGAGGATATGGTAATGCCTTTTATACTTTTCCGCTTCCGCCATAAGTTCTTGACATGAGACAACAGAAAAACGCACCCTCTGCCTAAACAACAACAGGAAGAAAAAAGTTTTGATCTTCTTTCTAATGAACCATATAGGTTAAACGTTTTGAGAACACTCACCTTACAGAATGTTCAGAGGGGGAAATGTACACTCTAGACCCTTCTTCCCTGGCAGGTGACGCGGTGGTCTGGTGGTGAGAAAACATTACATTGAAAACAGGGACCTATTGTTTGGCCATAGTGCCATAAATGTTACCATTAACAGACTTACTGGAGTGGTAAGCTCGGGAAATGGGTTTGGGACTTCATCTGGGCACGCAGTAGCCATTGTTTATCACACGAATGATCCATGTATGCCTTTGAACATGTGCATGCGCGATTTTAAAGCCCCACGGAATGTGTTGGAAAAATCTGGAAAGACCGTGCATGTGAAATCCCTATAGTCTAGCCATGATAGTGATGCATGTAAAAAAAAAAAAAAAAAAAGTGTTAAGTAATAAAAATATTATTTAAATGAACTATAAACACTGTATTTTCTTAAGTGAAACATACAGCTATAAGTGTTACTTTTAGGTTTTGTTTTTGTAGGTTATTATTATATGTATTACCCAACCCTTTGGATTTATTTTGAAAACTGTGTGTTTGATGCAAAGTAACTTCAATGAACCATTTGACAATCAGTAAACAACAAATAACAATTTATTAACAAACATGAACTAGAAATTGAATAACAGAATAACAGTCCAGCAAAGTCTCATGTAACGTGAAAACAGACTTCTTCACTCGTGAATCCAGTATTTCTCTTCACGAAGTGACGAAGATGAACAGAAAAGAACGAGACGCTTGTATCCACTATTCAAGAGTAAAGAAAACTCCTGAGAAATCATGGGCCGTCACTCCGGCAGGACCCACAGGACTACGATTCTTCAGGTCATAATTATAGTCGGATGTTTGCCAAATTTGTACTTAACTCTGTGGAATAAGAATGTACATTTATCCCTGGTACAAGGCATATCTCAGGCTCTGAATAAAACTGATTGTTGGATATGTACACATGTGCCTGAATATGGAGGAAAGGGTATATCATTGATTGGCATTCCATTACCTAGGAATAAATCTTAGGAAAGACTGTGGGAAAATACCTCTTGGAGTATTGAAAATGATGAAATTTTGAAATTAGAGATAAATAGTCCTAAGGCGCAAGAGTCATACTATATGTGTGTTCAGAGATGTAATCCACCCAAAGGATTGGGAAACATGGACTGTAACCCTGTGACCTATGTAGGAAATCAAACTTCTTGTAATACAACTTTAAATATTGGTACCTCGATTTCTGTTAACTCCACAGCTTGGCCAGTACCAGAAGGAAGAGGATGGTACTGGCTGTGTAATGATACAGCCCGAAAGATATTACCAAAAAAAGGGATGGGAACATGTACCTTAGGAGCAGAAGGTCCTAATATGACGTTACATGATTCTTTGTCAAAAGGATACCTGAGAAATCATATCCGGAGAATTAGATGAGAAATAAAAAATCCTTTAATAGAAAAGCCAAGTGCTTTTCATAGCTTTGCCCGATGGTTTATCCCATGGTTAGGAGTAAGTGAACTGAAAAAAACCCCTATAGTCAATATATCAGCAATGATAGAAAACTTAGAAAACAAAACAATCGATGCTATAAAGACACAGCAAATAGAAATATCTAGCTTGTCACAAGTGGTATTACAAAACAGAATGGCTTTGGATTTATTATTGGCTGCTCAAGGAGGAGTATTTACAATTATTAATACCAGTTGTTGTATACGTAGATCAGAGTGGAAGAGTTTCCACTGATGTAGAAGAATTTTGGAAACAGACCAAAGAATTACACGAGATTACAAAAGATGATCTTTCTTGGGGATTTGAGGAATGTGGGAACAAGTTGACTTCTTGGTTACCTAACCTTCAATGGCTGAAGCAGATTTTTGTTGTAATAATCATTTTTTATAATATTTGGAATATTTGTATGTATATTATGTAGATGCATGCTTTGGTGTTTGAATGCAAGTAGATACATATGATGCAAAGGAATTTGCATGTACCTAGAAAAGGGGGGAATGATACTGAATGAATTCACTTTAGGATAGAATAAGCCTTGTAGTTAAAGTATAATGAACATAAGAAATATATTCTAATGAAATTAATAGCTGCACAACAAAAGCTGCTACGAAGTCCTCTGTACAACCCTGTACCAAGGCTAAGAACTTGTATTTACTCAAAAATGTAGGTATAGTAATTAGGTCATGTAACCGTAGTCTGAAAGAAATAATTAATGAAATAACTGATCAGAGGAGGAGTCTGTTTTTCTTTCTTTAACTTTCTCTAACAAGGGGCCTGCTTATAAGTTATCTCGAGGGAGCAATTAAAAGAAGCAGAAGAAACAGATGGTTGACAAGGACATAAATTAGCTCAGACCAATAAGAACACTGCAAACTGGCAAGATCATCACGTACCAGACAAAAGGTGAAAAGTACACCGTGAGGAAGACCTACAGCCTTCCTCCCAGAGACCACTGCCCACAATTCTTGGAAGAATTTGCGCAGGCAAAGGACTGATAATCTAATTAACATACGAAGTGAGAGTAGGCGGGATTAGGTAATGACTATGTATAGGCATTAATTGAATATTCATTGTTTTATTGTATAAATGTAAGATAATTAGTTACTCTAAACATGCACGTTAGGCGGGAGGATCCCTCGTGCATCCAGCGCTGCCAATAAAGGATACTCAGTCACTAAGAAATTTTGACTTCGTTCTTTAAATCACCATCCCTTTCCGTGTTTCCCCAAACCAATCTTTTATTCTAACAACAGCCAGTGAACAGCCTCCTCCTATTTCCATGGATTCTTATTTTGGGACAGCTTTACTCATGGCAGTGGCTACACGTAATTCTCAGTCCTCCAAAGAAGAGCATAATGAACTCTGAAAGAAGGATTTATTGGAAGGTATTCCTGCTCTATGCTTTTGTTCTGGTTGCTGGTTCATAGCTGTCAAATATTCTTTTAAGCTTTTTCTGTCAGTCTCCATTTGGTTAAAAGCCATTTCTCCTTTCCATCCAGAAGATGTTTGAAGTACGTATTCCAAACTTTGTCTCCTGCAAAGAGGAGGTTTTGCCTGAGTGTGTGATGTAGCTGCACTCTGCAGCCCCGTTCAGACTATTTGTTGCAGTACTGCATCTTCAGTGGTATGTGTAGTTTGTCCCTCTGAAGTAGTTGCTATCCATCTGTAAATGCAGTTCTCATAAATGCTGCAAACCCTGAATGAAATTAAAATTAGGATGGTCTTGTAAAAGTAGATTTGGTTTCTTCTGGAACAATTATTAAAGCCTTCGAACAGGCCAGAGTGCTGGAAGTCCCTGGCTGTCTTCCTCCACTGATATGTATTGAAGTAAACACACATTTAAATTGTCTTGTGCCCCTCTCCAAAGACATTAGTCTGCCGTGATCAATGAGGGGGTTTTGCTGACTTCTCTAACCTCTTGTAGCATGGTGGTGGTCTTTAGGACTCTGGATAAGGCACAATCTGTGGAGTCATTTTGCCATCAGGTGCTCCTACCCTGCAGAGAGCTGCAAAAACGTATTTGCTGACTCACCCTGGCTTGATTTAAACAGCCAGCCTAGCATACAAGAGCTTGGAGAACCAACACTGAGAGAAAGGATTGTGGCAGAGCTGCCAAACAGATGCACTAGACACTGGAGAGAAAGGCTGTGCTGAGGTTGTAACCGGCATTAGCATGTCTCCGTCTTCTGCCCTTGGGTGGGTATTAATAGAAGCTGCTGTCACTTGGGGAGATGCCAGCCATTCACAGCCTAATTTGAGAGACAAGACTTAGTTTTGTCAATGACTTTTTCTGGAGGGGGAGGAAGAACTTTGATCGTTGCTAAGTGGAGTCCTAGTACTAAACAGCTAATGTTCTTAATTAATTTGTCTCAGGAGGCATGTTAAGAACTATACATGTGGTGCAGTGTCTTGTATGGAAATTGCCCTGTGAAATCAGGGAGAGGAGTAAAAATTCCCTTCCGTATTTGTGTGGTAGAAATGGTGTCATTAAAGAGGGAGCTAAAGTTGGTCTAGCAAACTACCAGTACCTGAAAATGTTTAAACTTGACTTAAAATGTAGGAAAAGGAGTTGAAGGTATGTAGTGCATGGGCAGAGATTTGCTTATTTGCACGCTTAAAATGCATCAGTGGCTTCCTGGAACAGCAGACAGCAAATACAGGTGTTAGGATAAAGAGGTCACTGAGACTATCGTCAATGTAGTTAGGCACTCAGTTTAAAGTCTTTGAAAAGATTGGTGGCAACAAGACTAGACCGAACAATTCACAGATTTTTCTGCCAGTATCTGAACCAACTGAGGGATGGAACTCGTTCTCTTTAGTGGAGCAGTCTTCATGTTTGATGTTAGTATGAATGTTCACATTAGGAAGGCTGAAAGGCACACTGGGCAAAGTTGCTGCTGCCAAGTTTGGCCTGCAGCCAGGGGTCCAATTAAAAACATAAACCCCACACTTTTACCTTGCCTTGCATGTCCAAATAAAGTCTTTGATAGGTGGGAAATAAAAAGTTCAAATTTGCACAGACCAACACAAGGTCTGTGTCCTAGAAAATTAAAATATTAAACAATTCCAGGAATTTGCTCTGGGGATTTTCATTTTCATAATGCTTAGAAAATCAGTTCCAGGCTGGCTTCCCTGAGCCTGTGTATGCATACACACACATTTTACAATAAATAAATTAAAAATACTGTGGAGTCCTCACCCTTTCCCTTGCTGGGAGGGACAGGTGACAGACACTGAATGCAGGCCATTGCTGTTACATTCCCTTCTGGTTGCCAGGTCGCTCTCACCCAGTGCAGTGGAATTCACTTAAGTGCCACCTTGATGGATTGCCAGGGAAGAGGTACTGTGCTGAGTTTCAGCGATTCCACAGATCAATTGGCACACCTTCACTGAGAAAGTCAGCCTAGAACGTGTGCATCCAAGCCTGGCTGCAGTGATCTTTGTTTGCTAGCAAGCTTTCCTTCACCAGGACTTTATGCATACTGAATTAAGAAAAAAAAATTACTGATGGAGGAAGCAATGTGTGCATGTGGGAAGCATATGAAGAGGCTGGAAGATAACCTTTGGATAATGGAAGTCTGAAATGCTTCGAAGAGCTATTCAAGGAGAGTTGTCCCAGAAACAAAATGAAGCATTTGGGAAGGGAAAAGGACGTGTTTGTTTTTTTTAATTCTTCTACATTGATGTAGTAGATAAATCGTGGAATTGGATGAAGTTCTACTGAAAGTATAGCAGGAGAAAAACCAGTGCATGGGGGTGAAAGCCAGGATGTTATCATGAGATAGATGTCATAACTGACAACCGAGGACAGCAAGGGGTTAACGGTGTCTTCTCCATAGTCATATACTAACTAGCTTTAAGCAAGTGCTAACCTGGATCACCAAAAAAAGATTTTCTGTAAGCAAATGACAGTCGCTATTTGACATCAAATAGCAAGTTCAGAAGCAGCCCAGGCACGTCTGTCCTGGTTTCGGCTGGGATAATTTTTTTCTTGGTGGCTGGTGCAGTGCTGTGTTTTGGATTTAGGAGCAGTGTTGATAACACACTGATGTTTTTAGTTGTTGGTGGGCAGTGTTTGTGCTGGGTTGGGGACTTTTTGGTTTCTCAGGCCTTGCTGGCCGGAGGCGACACAGCCAGGACAGCTGACCTGACTAGCCAAAGGGCTATTCCACACTATGGGACATCATGCTCAGTATGTGAACTGGGGAGGGGGGAGGGGGAGGTGGCCGGGGCCTGGGGATCATTGCTTGGGGACTGGCTGGGCATTAGTCAGCAGGTGGTAAGCAGCTGTGTTCTGCATCACTTGGTTTCTTTTCTCCCTTCCCTTTGGATTTCAGTTATCAAATTGTGCTTACCTTAACCCCCAGTTCTTAAGAATTCCTTTCAGGTTCTCCTCCCCCATCCCTCTAGGTGAGGGGCAATTGAGCGAGTGGCTACGTGACGCTTAGTTACCAGCTGGGGTTAAACCACGACAACATCCCATCCCTTCATGGATATCTTGGGGGAGCATGCCGGGAAGAAAACGATGAGCTGATAATGTTAAAGGGGGTTAGAATACAGAGTGGCGTAAAAATGCCACTGAGCCTCTTCTGTTCATAGGCCAGAGGATGGAGGAGTTGCCCTCGTGGCTGTGGCCGGCTGTCTAAAGTACCACTGTGCAGTTTAAACACGTGTTTATACAATTATTTAGAAATTAGCAGAATAATCAAATACTAAATGCAAAATGAATTAAACTAGTAATAGCAAGCTAAAAGAAAAGTTCTGTAAACCACATTTTTTCAGAAAGATGGTTGTGGGATAAAGATAAGCTCTATATTCTTCCCACTATACAAAGGTCACATACAATTTATACTTTACAACAGATTTTATTTTCTGCATACAAGATGTATGTGCTTTACTGACCTTAACATTACATATGTTTTCAAAGGCAAATACAAACTAGAAAAAAACCCTACTAGACCTTTCTGTTACTTCTCAGAAGGAGTAATATAAATATAAAGATAAAGCAAAGATGTTTTAACTCTTAATTAAGGAAGGGAACACAGCCTAATAGTTATAACATGAACCTAAGAGTCGAGGGAACAGAGGTGTCACAGTATGATCTTCTGCAAGTCACCTTGAGGCTTAAGAATACTTGATGAAAATAGTTCTGCATATTGGGCACTTGGCTGTTAAATGCAGTCGGGAAGTGAGATTTTTTTAGAATTTCACGAACTTTGGTTCATTCAGCAGCTACTGCCAGTGAAACGCATTATTAGGCAACAGAGAACTGTCCTTGCAGACATAATGTGACCATACTACATCAGGAAGATTGTTAACTCAGGGTAAAATCATCACATTAAAAACATCCGGCTTGAATAATGAGCAATGTATAGCTGTATTTCCTAATTGCAAACCAATCCACAAACTGTATCTCAGTTAGAAACCCTGTGTTAAATCCCCATGGCTCTGAACTGGTAATTAGGTACTTTGGCAGCACTGCTGTTCCCTTTGAGGGATAGCTCCAAGAATGCACTACCCTCTGCCATTAGCCCTTCACATTTTTCCCACCACCACAAAGGCAGGTGCATTTGCCTTGTACTTACCCACTTCACTGCAGCTGCAGGTTAAGCAAAGATGATGACGTGCTCCCTTTTGCAACAAAGGGACTGTTAGCTTCTACTATGCAAAGTGTTCTGGGCATACTTACAAGAGGTTTTAATGACAGCAGCTAAAGTAAGTATCCTAGTGGAACTACCCACTTTTCCTGCTTATGTAAAGATACTAAAGTCATCTGGAAAATACTGTTCTTACTGTGGGACAAATTACTCAGCTCCCATTTAGTTGTAAATTTTGCTGACTGTGATATATTCCAGAATGCAAGCTACAGTGGGTCTTAGATAGAAATCAGTATGCAGGGCAAATTAACCAAAGCCTGGACAGCTCTAATAAACAAGAAACCTTACATAAATTTGCTGACTGAGCAGCACCTTGCCAAATAAAACTGGCAACCATTCAACCTGCTACTGTTGTTCTGAAGAAACTTCTTACAGGTTGGCTTTTTTTTTTTTAAGAATGGATTTTTATTGACTTTCCAGATGACATTACTAATCCACGTAAACAGGATTTTTACTTTGCACATAATAGAAAGTGTAAACAGAAATCTGAGCATCAGTATATGCTCACTTCTTCAACGGTGACCCAGCACTCACATTCTAAAAAATTAAAGTCCTGTCATTCTCAATTTGCACTTCCATTCTGAACCATTTGTAGATACTCCTTGTATAGCTTTTCTTGGGTTTCATAAAGTTTCTTTAGCTTCTTAACTTGTCCTTTGCTGAGTTCTTTGCCTTCTGTATCATGGGTGGGAAATCCCTGAAATATTTAAAAAAAACCCAAAAAAACAACACAAGAGAATATTTAAGACAAATTCTTGGACTGCTTTTGCTCCTTATGGAATCGTGTTTTAAGAAGATAGGGGGATAATGTCATCATGACAAGCTGTCAACATGGGGTACATCTTGGCTAAGTTTAGTCACCTAGAAGTTTGACAACTACCTCTCACTATTTGTGTGTGTTCCCTTCCTAGTTAATGACAGGGCAAAGGGTGTATTTATTTTCTGTCCTGTACTAGGTAAGGGGAGGTTAGACAACTAACTTCTAGATGGTTATAACTGTAAGAATAATGAATAATCCCTGAGCAGATGGTTAAGAGACGACTTCTAATCGCACCAGCATACAGAACCCAAGGCTTAAAGCAAAGTCAGTATCAGATTTGTGTTCTCAATGGAGAAAGTATGATGAGTTGTTATGGACATTCTCCTTGGCTTGCAGGGGTATTTTCCAGTATTTACACTCTCCATTCTTACTTGCCCCCAGGGCCTGAATTTGCATGGGTGATGAGAACAGGGAGAAACAGGATCCATGTTCTGGATCAAGCGCTGAACACACACTGCTTTGTGTTTTCTAGGTAACACGTTTTACCATCGAGGGGAGCAATCAAGAGCAAAGTTATCCATACAGCCCCTTCAGAGATCCTTTGCCAGGAGAGAGCAAAACAGTGGGTAGAACCAAAAGGAAGCACAGGACCTCTCTGAAAAACATCAGTTCTAGCAGAGTTGGGGAGTTTGTACTTGCAAGTGAATTCCTTGCCTTGCCACAGGGTAATAAAGCTGTGAACAAACATCATACATGTTCCTACCCACAGTATCTACAGGGAATTTTGCTCTGCAATGAGAGGGGCTAAAGGAGACTGACGTACAATGAAAAGACCCTTGAAATGATGGCTAACAATTACAGAACCTTGGTCCCCAATGCAAGATGTATGCAATAAAATTAATATATCACCATTTCTTTCTCTTCTTCCCTCCTCTTGTTACATAAATAGCACTGCCCTGGAGGTTCTGGAACAAGATCAGCTATGTACATAGACAATTGAGTAAGTGTAACTGGGGAAGGAAAACCACTCCCTATTTAAAGAAGTCTCTTACGTTTTCATCAAACATGGAATATTTGTCGTGCTCTGATTTAAACATTTCATGTGGTGGGATCTTCATTTTTGCCAGTTTTGCTGCCTGTAATATAAAATGTGCATTAACATCACAGTTAATTACCGACAACCTGTCACATATGCAAAAGGAAAAGTAGACTATAATTTGCAAATCAAGGAACATTTAATTTACAATTGTTTCTCATGTGAAAAGAAACTGAGTGAGGAACAACTCAGTAAGTCTTAGCTGTGCTAAGCAGGGAAAAAAACCCCAAACGATAGAGGTATTGCAGGAACTCAAAATAATTCACTTACATACTCCAAAACCTACATCTGATTTTTGCTGATTTGGTTCCTTAGTGCTTTAGGTGCAAACACAAAGGGAATAGTTGCTATGAGTAAAGAACATTCAGCAATTAACTCACTGCAAAGGGAACCACCTTTATCAGGAGTTTCCTGCTGACAAGCACAAGTTTCTGTGCAGGTCACAGCAGGATCAGGATGCAAGTAACTGTACTGAAAATAAACTGAACTGTCACTTATCTGTGAACAAGCACATCTCAGAATCCTTTCCAAGTGATTTATGCCCAATGCAAGGGAATCACCTTTTCGAAAGAATGCAAAAAGCTGCTTGGAATTTGTGGATGATAAATGCTATTTATCTAGTTTTCTCTCTGTACGTGGTGCTCTCTAAAAGTCAGCTTCCTCTTTCAACGTAGGAATGTATTTCCTGTACTGTTAGAGTCATCAGCATGGCAAACTCTTTTTCTTCTTATGAGTTCATCTCCTCTGGCTGTCTACTCCTCATCCAAAGGCTGAAACCATTTGAGCTATCTTAATTCCAATTGCAGAGATAAAATGTGTTTTTAAAAATCACTTCATTGCAGAGCTCAATCATAGGGAACAGGTGGATTCTTAAAGAGAAAAAACTCCATGTTTTCCACACATGCCTACTATATCTGAAAGGGAAGAAAATAAGCTTCTTTTAACAGGTATGTAAGATACTGCTTTGGCAATTGAAGTAATACTGTCTGTAGACTGAAATAAGTGCTACAAGTTTTTCTAAGAAGCTGTTGCAATCTTTAGTTGTGTTTTCAAAGACAGCTTCTCTGTAATAGGAGCTGAAAATTCAAATCTGAACTGCAAGCCAAAGTCATTCTGAGCAGGAAACTGTAGACAAAAAAAAAAAAAAAAAAAAAAAAAGAGGCCCAGTTAAGGCTGGGCAGAGAGCCTGTGTTCTAATGTAATCTTTCCTGCATGTGACTATTGCTGCTAACACTCTTCTTCAAGACCAGATTAAAAGGATCTGAACACTTACTTCCTGCTGTTGTTTTTTCCTGGCCGCTTCTTCTTTCTTCCTTTTTTTCTCTTCTTCAATCTATGAAAGGCAATGTTAATGAGTAAAAGGTAATGAACTATTTAATTTGATTGTTTTCTACAAATCTTTCCTGCATGCTTCCCTGGATATCAAATTACATACAGAACTGGCAGCATAACCTGCAGCAAACCACCATGCCGTATAATTAGGATAGTCTGATACTTCCCACTGTATGACTTTGATTTAATTTGCTTTCATTCACAGTTACACCAGTTTTAACTGAACAGAATCCATTTTGCATGCAAAGTGTATACCTATAAAAGAATACTTACAAAGCCTGCAAAAGAAATGGTCCTGCCATTTCACGGGGAAAAATGTTTTGCAAATGACTTTAAAAAAAGACTGTATTTCACTGATATTTTAAGCTCTAGCCTCAAACTGTGAAGCCATTAGTTTCTCAAGAAGTGGTTGTATCTCTTGATGTTCCTAGGGAAACAACTATCCAAATTTATCCAACCGAAAAAACTTAGAAAAATCTCATCTTGAACTTGCTTAGGAGAGACCCATCAGTTCTCCAAGAGTTCTGCCAGTACTGAACATAATACTGTTTCCAGGGAAAACGTATTCTAGCTGCAGGTTCCACCCAGCAGCTAAATACAAACTGCCCTCAAGTGTCTTTTTGATGAAAACATTTGGAATCAACTGAAACTACATTTTACTTCTCCCCTTTTCTAAAAAAACATTTACATGGAAGAAGAAATGTTGGAAAGTCTGCCAAACATTTCTAGCCATGATGGAATTTTACTATTTGTTAAAACTGAAGACAGACAAAAAAGTGTTACTCTAAATGTTATAAAGTCAGATATTAATGCTAGGATGGTTTCTGTGCAGACCTTGTGCATGTGAATTAGAATTCGCAGTCTTTATATGGTAACATGTGAATTCCTGCCCCCACACCCTGAATATGTCACCCATCCATACTACTTTAATTAAGATTTAGCCAGGGCATTTTGTTCTCGCAAATCAGATAAATATAGTCTAGTTCTATGGAAAGCATCAACTTCGTTTGTACAGAGAAAAGAAGTCTGAATTAGCTTCTCATTGGAATCATTCTTCCAGAGACATTAAGATAGTATGCATGCAATACTCAACATCTTTTAATTATATGAAGATCTTCAACAAAAAACCTTGGAGGTATTCATTAGGTCCTATACAAAATTTTCAGAAGCTGCTGTTTCAAAATTCTTTTCTGGAACACACTCAAATTTTAGTATCAATTCTCATATATTATTTTCCTTGTCGATAGTCTGTTAAGATTCTTCTTACAAGTTATCAAAGAAATGTAAAAGTATCCATAGCTTGCACATTATTTTAAATTTAAAAAATACAGAATGCTTAAAATAATAACCTTTTTCTTTTCTTCTCTTTCTTTCAACAACGTGTCCTTATCCACTAATTTAACCACAGTTGGAAGACCTGAAGAAGCAAAAACAGATGAATGAGTTTCCAGTGCTTGAATAGTCAAAGATAAAGGTGTTTAAGTTTTCTTATTGCAAGCTGAATGCAAATACAACTGAGTAACTACTCAGAAGTGATTAAGAAATTAGGTGCTATACAAAAAGATCAAAAAGATTGCAATGCATGTATTTACATTCTATACATGTATTCCAATATACAGTTCTAGAATATATATTCATACATCAGAAATATGATATGCTATAGCTTTGCAGTCCTTGAGTTTGTTGGATTATTCCAGATTAATCTTGACAGGTTTTTTCCCCACTTAGGAAAAGAGTAAGATTATAAAAACAGCTACCTACAAAGTTGCAAGACATAATTAGGTACCTTCATGATCTTCAAATCGAACTCCGAGTTCAGGAAGGATGTCATCTCGAAGAGCATCGCTCAACTGCAGCACTTCAGTTACTACAGAGAATGAAAGATACTTTTAGTGAAGTAAGATCTGCTGCAAATATACTTGCGTCCTGCTACATAGTTATTTAAATGCAATTAAGAAATTGTCACTCTCTCACATAGGCCAGAGAAAGGTCTTTTGTTTTAAAGTAATAAACCTTTCAAATAAGCTCTCCCTTCTTTCAGCTACCCAGAGAAGCAGCATGTTTCTTTGCAGGGACTTGAAATTAATAAATTTCTTCCAAGATACCCTCATTTTTCCTGAAGGGGAACAGAAAGAAAATCCAAGGCAGTTCAGAAACAATGCAACAATTCTACCAGGGTATAGTGGAAGGGTGTATGACTCAGGAAGATCCTAATGGTTGCTGCAGGATTTCCAGTAAGAAGAGTTAAGAACCCTATTGTAGAAAAAATCACTAATTAACATATCCTGTGCCACATCTAACAGTGCCTTTGGAGGACCACGATTTTGTTGGTTTGATAATGACATTTGTCAGAGCAACTGTAATCCAAACATCCTCTGTTTCTACACGGAGTTATCTTTACCACCTAGTCTGACAAAGCTGGTTTTTGCAAGTAAGCTAGTCGCAGCAGAACATAGAATTTTGATTTGGCTTTCTGGATGGTGATCAGGACATCATGACTAACGTTTTTTCTTTTTTGAGAATTTATCAAAGAGCCTTTGATGACACCAAATGATTAAGAACTCAAGATTTACCGGAAAGAGATGCTATCAGGGCCTAAGGGGAAAATAAATCTTCATACAAGATATTTACTTGGATGAGAAACTGTATCAGCCGAGAAGCAGCAGCCCAGTTAAGAGGAACTACATGCATCAAGAAGACCAGTATGTTGCTGTTGTGAACTTAATTCAGTGGCATTCTTTATGGACAGTGCTGCACTTAGAAGGAAATGCCTACCAAGTGTGACAAGATAGATACCTGGGTTAGATGACACCACATGCTTATAATGTGTTTTCCATTTCAGTAACTCTCAGCTGGTTAAATCTAAGAAGCAATAGGGGTCTCAAGGGCAGTAATTCTAGCAGGGGAAGCTGCCACCCAGACACTGTACTAGACACAGCACCTACCAGTAGATACAGGTACCATCCCTGAACCTTCATCCCTTCCACAATTCTCAGAGCCTCAGAGAGCTGAACAGCAAACAGATCACCAACTGGCCTAATACCATAAAAAGGAACAGCCACCCTATTTCACTGCATGGTAGTGTTCTGCAACTCTCTTTGTACAGGAAAGCATTGCAGTTTATAGAAGCTCTTTAGTCCCTCATGAACTAAGTTGTTATTTTTCTTGATCCAAAGCAGTTACACAGTTAACCACATTCATGTTTGATACAACTCTAAATAAGCCATAAAGATAAACAAGGGCTAAGATTACCTCACTGGCTGTTAACACTAAAAGGTGCTGACTCTAACCCAGGCAAAAGAATTACACATATCGTATCAAGAATGTATCAGGTACACCTAATGCTCATTCAATAAAACAGCATCTTTTCAGTTATAAATATTTACTTATCTGAAATAATGAATAATTGGAAGTTTAAGAAGAAGAAATGTGTTATTTAGGAAAGGACACATCCTCCGATCAATCCTTTGTCATCCAGAGAAGTCCGCACCAGGCTGCTTAAGGCTGAAAAGTAGGTTCTTTTCATGTGGTACCTCCAGAGCAAAGATGTTTTCGGATTGGGTAGGGGTGTGTGTTTATGGGCTGCCCTAAGACGTAAGTCATTATCCTTACTAAGGACAGTGACCAGGAAACCAGTGGATAGATAGAGCCTTATCACCAGTGCCCATGAACACCCGGACAGCTAGGCACACCTTGAGCCTGTGAGCATTGCCCAGACCGCTTTTCACATTTTCTGTGAACTTCAAGCCAAAGAGTCTCGGATGTGAAACAGATGTTGTGCTGTTGTGAATGGGAACACTGTGATGGAGAGGAAAAGGAGGAACTTAAAAAAAACCACCAGCCTGAGAATGCTCGGTGTTAAGACTGGCAGCAAAAGAAAAGAGCAGGCATGGTGACAATGATCAAATTTGTCCCAATCCTGGTCAACTGATGATACATTAGGAAGAGGGCAGAGGGCTTCCCCCGTGTCCCAGAAGCAGCTTAGAGCAAGATACCACATGACACCAGCATCCATGGCAGGAAATGAAGATGCAGGCAGAGTTCAGTCATGGACACCTTCACCACAGGGTAGTCAATTTAAGCAGATGTCCTAAAATAAGTAACCAACAACTGAAGAGACTTGCTCCTCTTTTAACATCTGAAGAATAACTTGCTGCTAATGGGAATTCTTCCCAAGTATTGGGGGCTGCACTAGAGCACGGATCTGCTCCACTGTGCATCCTTGCAGAGACAGCTATGTGGGGTCTTTGCAGTTGGTCAAGTTCTCAAGCAAAATGTTGGGATGTGCAATATAGAGATGCTCTGCCCAACTGATCGTTGATGTCTTTTGCAGAGGGTTTCTGCATTTCTTTCCCTTGTACAGCTAGCACAATGTTTTCCTTTTTCTGTTTACCATCATTGCTAGAGTTGTTCACAAATTAAGTCAAGACTCAACTGCAAGTAATCGGTGCAGGTCTCCAGTTTCAACACTAATAAGGTTATAAAAGACAGAATTTATTTTACTAATAATGTTTGAATGTTAGCCTTTCTGAGTGATGGTAGATTTTTTGTGGAGTGTATACATTTTGATTCTTACTGAAACCCATAGTTTTACAAATGCTTATTCTGTGAAATGTTTTGTAAATATGTATTTTTAAAAGTTCTGTGTATATGGATGGAGACATTTATATTGCTCTGCAGGTTTTACCGAAGCAGCATACTTTTTATTTAACCTGTAGGAAGACTTACAGCAATACAGATCATGTTAATTAATATTTAACACCATCCTGCCAGCATCAGGCTATGATGGGGAAACTCCCTTCATTTACAACCACATAGAGGCAGTATTTCCAGCCATTAATCAGAACAACTTTCACAGTAATTTAACACTTCGTGCAAGTAAGAATTTAATTGGTACAGGGAAATAAATCAGTACCACATCATCGCAGGTCCTGCCAACCACCACTCAGCTTCCATATGTCAAACAGTTTAATGAAAGGTGCCTCCCTGGTCAAACTGCAGTGTTCTGTACCCCAGCCACACCGCAGCTAGATCCAGTTTTATTCTTACTGCCCAATTTATTTCATGCAAAATATCAATACCTTCCAAGTAAGAAACTCAAGTGCCAGTAAGCAGTCTAGTGCTAAGTACGTTCTAAAAATGATCTACAAGAATCCCTGTAATATTTAAACGTTACCACTGTTAAGAGTGAGCAACAGTTTAGCTCAACCATCCAAAAACAAGGAAACCAGAAGCCTCACATAAAATGAATATTTATGTTAAATACCAAAAGACCAAAGGTCCCTTTTTTGCCTGAGGATATACACACAAACTTCTTGAATTAATTCAAATTACAGAAAATATTTGGTGTTGGAACTAACAAGCCTATTTCTCAGCATTAGTTAGGTCTATAGGAGTTTGACAGTAATAGCCGAGTAGTCACATTAACAAATATAGTTTTGTGCTTTTAAGGTAAACTTATTAGCCCTTAAGAAAAACTCAAAACAGTAGCAAAATTAGGGTTTGCATTCTTTGCCAGCTGAATAGGTTATCAACCAGACACTACAAGTAATTTTATATTTCTGCATAATACATGGGTTATTAATATCTATTTTATATAGAAAAAATGACTTATTTTGCCTTCAAGTACAAATCTCAGTGTAAAACAGTTTTAAGAAAACAAGAATCAAATACCTATTAAAGACATGTAAATTCCGCAGGGGACAGCAGAAAATGGTAACAGCTCCATTAGGAACTAATCAGTCGCTAAAATCAAAGATGGCTTAATGAAACAACCTTTTTTAACGCTGTATGGTTCTGCTGCCAACACACACAGCATGATTGATCAAAGCTTTTCAGAGGAAAAAAGAAGCGCCTGAAACAACTTCTAGCAAACTCCCAGATGAATTTTGCGAAGAAAGCACTCAATTACCATCAGCGGAGCTACAATTTCAACTACGCTAACAAATAAGAACAGACATCTCAAGCCAGTTAAACACAGACAGTATCATTGCGTAGCAATCTACACCTTTAAGAGAGCAAGCTCCCTGGGAGAAGAGATCTTGGGTACTTTATACCTACAAAGCAGGGAGTGCCCTAATCTAGAGAAACAACAGCCAGTCCTGTCATTCCAGAACTTTCAAATTCTTTAGGAAATTATAATAAAATTAGTTTAGCAGCCTGTAAAAGATTCCCAAATTAAAGACACAGGTAGCAGGGATGCAAATATTCAAGCTAATTCTGATTTAAAGATTTTATTCTCTAAGCAAAGAGAGCCTGCTGTATCAGCTGGCTCATGCCCCCAGTTTGATTCCTATAACCCGAGTCTCATATGCAACAATACAGGAAAAAGTGAACTCTCACCTTTCTTCTCTCTGGCAATCTGTCGCACTCCTTCTCTGAACTCAGAAAGAACTTGTAGGTATGGCATCACTGTAGATTCAACCTGCAGGATAATTATTTCTACAGTTAGCTAATCATAATTTAGATATAAAACGTGTCCTTACCCACTTCATATATATGTGCTGGTAAATGGAACCTGACCCTCAGGGCTGATGTGCATCGATAAAAATTGTCATTGCTGCATTGATGTCAAAGGACAGATGATCCCTTGCATTAGCTGTCAATTTTCCTTTTGTGCAGGTACTTGTGAAGTTCTGCCTGCCTCTCCCCGTTCCTTTTTTGTCTCCTTTCAGTTACAGATATATCAGTTCCACAGGGTTATGCTATAAAGCAGCTAACTATAATGCAGTACAGGGATAAAAAACACCACCCAGACGAATTTGCTCCTTCACGTTCTGTGTTGCCTGACTTGGGTCACAGTGTTTGTCAGACATAATACCAGGTGAAACTGATGTTAGGACTCATTTTCGTTAGAACACAGATCTGTTCCTCAGATGTTAGCTTATGCTAATTGTGTTTATTCCCAATACAGTGCAGTTGTCTGTATTCCTCACGTGACTCCCTACCCTACAAAACATGGGGAGAGATTACTGTTCAATTATTTCATGTATAAGTAAACGGTAGTTTTAAAAACTCACAGAAAAAATCCTGAGAATCCTGCTTTCGGTGGTAGTGAATAGCAACAGCAAACAGTTAGTGAACAGCAGTGAACAATTACAAGAACAACTACAGATCAGTGCTGTCTGCAGATGCTTTTCTGGAATCCCAAGAGGGGAAGCTAGGCACCCAGGAGACTGATTAAATTAAAAGTTTCATTAGTTTGGAGGGTGGGGGAGAAAAAGAAAAAACACACACTCTTGTCTCCCCTACAGTCTCCCTGAGTCTTTCCAATCTGTTAAATCTCCATGACAAATTCCTTTGCAATTAACAGACAAGATAGTCTGTTATGCTCAAAAAGTGCCCATATGAAAGGAGCTGAGGGGCTCCACTAGAACTTTTCATAAATGTGAATACTATGCAATCACCTTCACAACTGGAACCATTGCTGACAAGTCTGGCAGAAGAAACAGGCTCTGGAAAGTGAGCAAGAGTCATACCTTCACTACCCCCTCTACACTGAAGCTAGCTAAACATCCAGATGAAGCGGTGTCAGGAAAGCATGCGCTGTCCCTACTTTATCAGTCATTTAAGATTAAAAAATTTTATTTCCAAAATAACTAACTTGATAGCAACGCTTAATTCATTTGGAAAATGAGACTATGGAACCTGAGGTTTTCTGAATTAAAATCTCTTCTATCCCCTTTCACGTAAATTACTGAACCGCAGTAATTAAGCTAGTTGTTCTGTCACAGCTTTTGAAGAGGATTATGCATTTTGCTCCAATTTAGACAAATCAAAAACAGGCCTTCTGTAATTAATGAGAAGTTTTTCA
The DNA here is from genome assembly GCF_023634155.1 of Falco peregrinus. Classification (NCBI taxonomy): domain Eukaryota; kingdom Metazoa; phylum Chordata; class Aves; order Falconiformes; family Falconidae; genus Falco; species Falco peregrinus. Next base: position 1,641,386 of record NC_073729.1, on the reverse strand, counting down.
ACCTTGAATGTTCGCCTGGTAATTTCTCCAAAGAAAAATAAGTATCTGCATGGAAGACTGAAAGAGGGTATAATATTTCATGAAACAGCCCCAACATTTGTGATATTATGCATCTTTATATTATAATGCTTAAACGCAGTAATGTCCTAGGTGATAAAAACAGAAGTTTCTTGTACATAACAGGTGTTAGCACAAGATTCTTCTGACAACTGTGATAACAGGTGTTACCACAGGATTCTTTCTGCACAACATTCTTCTGACTCTACTATCCTTGGCAACGTTACTTTAAAGGAGAAAGGACTTAGCTTCCTGTACCAAGGTACTGCCAATCCTTCCATAAAGGGTTATCTGTTGTAAACACTGCCTGAATTAAGTGCTAAATACTAATTTAGTATTTTTCATTTTCCCTAAAAAGGTAAGTGTTCAGGTGCTGCCTGTCTCGATAATTCAAAATAATTCTGAGCTAAATTAAAATTCGCTATTGATGGGGTTTGGTATGAAATACTGAGTATCTTTCATATTATCTTTCTTTTATCATTACTGGAGATTTCCACAGCACAGTAATATAAGTATTTGCATGGGAAATTATCAGATGAGTGTTCATTCACATTCTTCAACCACAAGCAAGCTTTCCTCTTCCTTTCATTAATAAAAAGTTCAGATTTTTGTTACACTACAGATGTTTTAATTATTCCTTCTAAGAAGGAACAGAAATATATATAGTCACACCTTTGAATGCAGAAAAATACTTGAAAAACAGCACAGGTTTGTCCATGTCAGATTTTCCACATGAACAAAGACAGTAAAGTTGATAGCTTTCATATGGAGTTATTTCTCCTTCCTGCACCATGAAACATGACTGTTATTACAGTGCCCATCAGCACTTTCCTCAGGTATCTCCCAGGTATTTGCAGAAAAATTCTGCATCACATTGGAACTGCTGGGTGACCAAAGCAAAACAGCCTTCAAAAGCCAGATAAAACCTGTGGCTATAAAGGAGATCAGAAAAAAAGAGATTGAAATGCAGATAAAACTCCAGCTGCCTCCAGGTTGGTTTTTGGTGTACCACAAGGAAGTTTAATCGGTATAATTGTATTTTGAAACTACTTAACATACAAATACTTGTAACGAGTCTTTAGATGGTAGCATGTGCTGTCTGTAGTTAACGTGGTTTCTTAAACAGACTCATCATTCAGAAGACACGATAATTCTTTTTCTGGTTGCTATACAATTTGTCTCTCATTCAGTTAAAGAAACCTATAAAAACCCCCAACTCTCATAAAAGAAAAATCCTGCTTCCTAAGCCAGTTAATTATTTTAGATTAAAATGTTAAAAGCAGAAAGGATATAAGTCTGCTACATATCAGTAATGTCATCACTTTACCTAACCTAACCTCTTCACAGGTCACAGAGTGATTTTGTATAGTGTACTTTGTCCTTCACTTACATTTATGTTTTGACTACTCCCTCCAACAGGAAAACCAATTGCGTCATCACTTTCTATGGCACCAAAAATCTGGTGAACAAAAAAACATAAAAAGAAAAAAGAAAAGATTGTATACGTCAGGTCACAGGCACGTGAAAACTAAGCAGAATTAACATGTGCTAGGGTTTTGAAGCCACCTAGTTCTCATTTAACCCACAATTTGCTGCTCTAATAAGTTTTGGGTTTTAATTGATACAGAATACTAAGTATTTGCTTTCAGATTTAGCTTTAATCTGTCCGATTTGACACCCTGACTTCATATTTTTTCTACCATCTAATTTTCCTTGCATGTATTAGGGGTTCTCCACTATTCAACAAAACATTAGCTCAAATTAGAATGTAACATAAAGGACTTCACATTGGTCCTGCTGCAGCACGCACTGCAATCTGGGGTTGTTTTGGATGGGATGTGTGTGGAAGATCTCTAGTTTCCTACAAGATTTAAACAAAGACTGTACAGATCCCTACATACTTGAAAAATACAACAGTTATAATTGCACAGTGCAATAGCAACGTTACTACTTGCTATTACATACCTTTAGCATTTGAGTGAGATAGGAACTGATGTTTTCTAAAAGAAGTCTGTTTGGCATTTGTCTGGAAGATTTCTTTGCAGCAATATAGGAGTTACTCTGACTGACTAATGAACGCATTTCTTCTAAGACAGAGCGAGTGTCAATATTGTCACACAGTGCTTCATGAATTGCTGCCTTCTTGTCGTAAAAACTAAGAAGAAAAAGATTTTTTTTTACTATTGATGTCAGAAGTATCTGCAGCCTACTCTGAAGAATCTCAGAAGAGTAAGGGAACCTAAAAGTGAGATAATCTTTTGTTGGTTCATAATTTTTATTTGAAGGAAAAACAGATGAGTGAGAAAAGGGCATTATGATGCTGCCAATTTGCTGCTATGGACAAAGGCAGGCAGGATAAGCTAACTGGCAACAACTATCCAAACAAAATTACATTAAACACTTTTTCAGCAACCAGCCTTTTCATGCCGTTTTTTTTGAAGCAGTATAAATTGCTTATTTAGTACATTCTTGTGCTTAGTATTTGTTTTACAGTATTGCTCTCCTATCCCTATGTACCAGCCAAGTATTCTGTTTAGTGTCTTTCCATCGACAAGCACCAATTTGGAAGGTAACTTACCACAAAGTGAAGTGTTATGAAGCTGCTACAAGCAGATACAAGGAATAAAGTAATGCAAACCTTTGCAATGTTCGTGAATAGGCATAATAAGTAATACAATATATTAAAGTACCATTTCATCACACTAGGAGTACTACTGTTTCAAACGTACTTTTTTCCAGAGAAAAGAGAATGAAAAGTGGTAGAGAAAGGAAAACAAAATTATCCCTGAAGCATACCTTCTGTTCCTTCCACTTCTTTGTCCCTTTCTTTTGTCCTCTCTATTACTTACTATCTTCCCCCTTTTTTTAAAACAGGGTTATCTCTACCAACCTGAAGTTGAAGATAATATTTTCAGAGGACATCCTTCTACAGTCAACTTCTCTGTCCACAACAGTGAACTGAACTAGGAACAATTTTAGTACTGTAACATGAGATGCTTCTATTTAAATTTCACACATAATAGAAGTCACATAGGAAGCTGTTTGTATTACAAACAATAATGACAGCTTTGTTATAAAAACGAAAGACTGCAATATTGATATCACTGTCTCTCTGAATAACACATTTTCGAACATTGGCACTCTGAGTATTTGTGCTTTTAGTCAGGTTATTTAACTTCTGTTTGTCTTAGTTTGCTCACTGCACTTTGAAATGTGTAAAATACTATTTTCCCAGTTGTAACCACTGTGAATTATTGGTCATTTCTCAGACAGAAGGACAGCATTTCAAGTAGTGAAGAAAATGACAGATATTGAACAAAAAAATTCTCCTTCTCTTCACAGGGCAGTGAGGCATGCTGGTGTACTTAGCCTAAATGAAAGCGAAATTAACAATTTCATCTGTACTTCATAAAGGTGTTGCAAGATTAAATTCACTAGCTTGTATAGAGTTGGGTACTCAGTGGAAATGCTGCACTTACAATATCACTATATACATAGTAAGTCATTTTGCAAGCAAAAAATTAAAACACGTAGCTACACAATAGCTATTCACAGAGAAGTAGGAATGCTCCACTTACTTTTTGTTCAGCTCTGCTTCCTGATTTTCCCATTTCTGAAACTGGTCTGTTACATCAGTGGGAGCTCGAAGAATATCCTTCACATTTAAAAAGAACTCCTATCAAAGAAGAATATGGCTAAAAATCAGTTTATATTAGATACAACCAGCATTTACTACCAAAAAAGAGCATTATTTCTTAATTAGCCTCCAAAAGTTTTTAGTTCCAACACTGTTTCAGCCAGGATCTACTGAATGTCTGTCAAAGCAAGGAAACCCACACATTTTGCATAACTCTAAATCACAGCTGGACTGTAATTCAGCTCTGTCTCTTGGCTCTGCCACTGCATGATACACTACAATACTCTAAACACCATGCTGCTCAAATACAAGACTATTTTTTAAAACTCTAGGCAAGAGTTCTTATGGCAGATTTTAAAGTGTGTTGCTAACAATGGAAGCCGAAGAATAAAAATGGCTTTATAGCAAGGGCATCCATCTTGGTGAAAAGTCATTTTCAGTTATTCCATGGCCTGAACCAAACCATAAATGTTTTACATAAAAAGCAGAATAGCTTCAGCTAGAGAGACCAAGATCAACCATCTCAAAATGCTGTACAGCCTGCTTGTGGGAAACGTGGGTTTAAATCATGGTTCCAAAATAAGCAGGGAGAGGAACTGTGCCTGACCCCTCACATATGCCTACAAGGCACAGAGACAAATGATCGATGTATATGGTGAGGCGACAAGGTAGGAATGATACTCTCTCTTCTCCTTTGGCTATATTTGTATAAAGTCTGATCTGGTAGATGTGTTACAAGAGTGTCTGTTGGACTGAGTCCTATAAGCAAGCTGAACTGAGAAACAAATCTCGCGTGTAAGTGCCAAGCTGCTCAGAGATGTCAAAACCTGGAGAAAGCACCCGGCTGCAGAGGAATGCAGCTGTCTGTGGAATTTACCTAACTTGAACGTTCAATGGCAACTAAACAAATATTGTGACATCCCACCCCACGAATTCAGAAGGCAAACTCAAGTTTCTGGATATGGCCTATATATCCTTGGGTTCTATTCCTTGAAACACATATCACAACACAAAGCTTAGAGAGCTGGAGGAGGAATGGAAAGCTTACTTACATTCATAAACTTCTCATACTGAATAGCTGACTCCATGGTATTATTTGAATAATCCAGTGTATCCTTCCAAGAGTGCATGAGGAAAGCCAACCGTAACTGTCGCGCTATTAGGAGTTTCAAAATAAACAAGGAACATAATCATAATCTAAAGTATTTTTATGGCCTCCAATACTGCAGTGGCTAAGAACGTAATTTTTAATGTTGTTACTGTCAATACGTCTACCAAAAAAGCAAGAACGCTATTATCCATACAGATAATACCAACAAGGAACGGAAGAACAAGGAAGCTGTTCTCAAGTTAGCAAAGAAGACAGACACCTGAGGTGAGCCATTTTTGGAAACTCCACTATGTGCCTGAACAACAAAACTACCACAGTCACCACTCAAACTACATCAAAAGTGTTCAAATTCCGAAGCAATTTTTACCTGTATGTTTCTTCAGTGCATCTTTTATGGTAATGAAATTCTTCAAAGATTTGGACATTTTACAGCCAGCAATTGTTAAGTGGCCAGTATGCAGAAAATACCGAACCCAGTGATCATTTTCAAAGTATGCCTGCAGCAAAAACAAAAACCCTGAAGACCCAACACTGCTTACATATATACCAGCAAGTAGGATAATTCAAGAATAAAATCTGAGAACAAAAAAGCTATGCTTATACAAATCACACAAAGTTTTAAAACTTAATTGATGGATTTGTGTGAGTTGCAGTCAAAGCAAAGTGTGTTACTTTTTCAGCACTGAACTGAAGCCCAGTTTATTCACCTCTGACTGTGCCAGTTCATTGTCATGGTGGGGAAATCGGAGATCAAACCCTCCTCCATGAATATCCATTGACTCTCCTAGAATGGATCCAGCCATAGCAGAACATTCAATGTGCCAACCGGGACGACCCTGTTAAGAAAAAGACATTACTTGGCTCCTAGTTAATTGTCTTTCTCTCCTGCTTATTCATCATTCCCTCATTGGTCTGCTGCTAAGCAGTTACACACCTGAGGAAAGGAGACAGTGTTACCAAGCAAAAAATATTTTTAATCTCACCTTCATAAAAGTATACTGTTGGCTTTAAAGATCAAACATGGTATATACATCTGTGATGCCTCGATTATCCTGCTTATTATTATTTTGAAAATTACATTGATATTTTTGATCACAAGGAGAAAAAGGGATATAGAAATTACTGCAGATAAAGCCTGTAGATACAGGACAAACGACCAGCAACAGCCATCCTGAGCCTGCATGCAGACTTCTGTTTAAGAAGTATCAGACAGATTGATACACTTTCTAATTTATTAAATGACCAGAGCAACAGAATCTATGATTGAATACAAGATCCCCATAATCTATACATTATTAATATGAGGTGAGGCAAAGTATTTGTGTAATGCTGTTTACTAAGGTGGATGCTATTTACTAAGGTGTAGAAGATCTAAATCCTGATTATAATGTCCTTACCTTTCCCCATGGAGAGTCCCATGAGGGCTCTCCTGGTTTGGAGGATTTCCACAAAGCAAAATCATTTGGAGAATGCTTCTCACTTAAGCGATCAGCTGAGATGCTCAGGTCACCTTTCAGAAGAGAAAATGTAAATATATACATTTTGTTTGAACACCAGCATTACTGATTTTTGGCCTTGCTGTACCTCACATACAGTGAAAAAGGAAATAAATAAATAAAAGAAAAGAATTCAGCCCTCAAAATTCCTCATAATTAACCCCGATAGTTCTTCAGGGGTTTGATTAATGTGTTTACTGAGCATTTTGAGCTAATCCTATGCTACAGCTAAAAAACTAAAAAACAAATCTGTATTTGGATTTAGTTCAACGCCACAAGGTTTACAAGTAGGAGGAGTTCTCAGTACGAAAGAGGAACCCAAATATTTGTCATGAAATAGCCACAGCATGGTGTTGGAGAGCTTTCACCTGGCATGTGGAAGACCCAGCTTCAAGTCTTTCTTCCTCCTACTCTGAACCAGATGAACAGCCAAATAACTGAGCTGTAGCCAAATGATTGAGCTATTCACAATTCTGACCAAAAAACTCTCTCAAAGAAACAAACGAACTAAAAAACCCCCAAGCAATCCAAAACCACCCTAGAATTAACAACATTTCTTGGTATTTTCCAATGTAAAAGTTTCAGGAAAGTGTTGGCTCAAGCTACAAAACTTTGGAAAATAAATCTGTTGGTAAAGGAAGTGCAGCAGGTAAACTATTCAACTCTGACAGTGACTTTGATCCAAATGTCATTGAAGTCAGATGAAGAGATCAATACATCATCAGTTTATTCAGCAACTTAAGCAAATGTTATTTCCCCTTTTTACCTTCTCCCTCTTGAAGAGCTTTTTGATCACCTACAGCTTCAGGAACCAACTTGGCATAGGAGTGTTTTTCACTGGAATCAAACTTCATAGTATCAAAGTATACAGATCCATTGGACACATACCTGAGAAGTTAAAGTTCATTATTCAGCTAACTTTCTACCAAGACTTAACTGAATTTTATAACAAAAATCACTTCAGTTCTCTAGTGACACTACATACAGTACGGTACTGCTCAGTATTGTAAAGATGACTTAGGTGAGCCTAAGTTTTAAGGCCTGTCCATAAAGGCTTCAGACAAATTGAAAGTCATAATAAAATTGATCAAAGGGAAAACAACTAACATCTTTTGTTAAACTCTTAAGAGGCGAGACATTAGATAACAGTCCCAGGAGAAGAAATATTTACAGTACCTCTGGACCCTTTCAATATTTTGGAATAATATAATATGAATCATGTCTGTTTCGCAGTCATTTTGTCCCCCTTTACTTTGCTAATTTTGCCCCACTACAGCCATAATAAAAACTCTGACACAAAGGTACGTCCATAATAAAAACTCTGATACAAACGTTAAGTTTCAGGGCTAACAGAAATGCTGATAATTCAGTGCCAACAATTTTGAACTGCTGCCCCCTTTTTTAAAGAGAATTTTAAAATGTAGGTTTAAAAAGAGAAATTATGGCAATCTGAATCACAGGTTTGCTTTTTTTCAAAATAAAAATACATCATGTAGAAAAATTGAGGCAATTAATAGAAAGAGAACTCAAAACTTTCAGATGGGCATCTGTCATGATACTTAAGAACTTCCAGAATATTAGCTTGATATTCACAAATATTAGACAATAGCAGAAAAAAAGTTCATTATTACTTTTTTCCTTTTAAACTTCTGTTACTTAAAACTGATTTCTAGCCTTCTACTCAGGCATCCATTTCTGAAATGCCTTGTTGAAGGCCAGGAGTCAAACACAGTTAAAATGAATGGGACTTTGGCTATTTATTTTAATGAATGAGGATTTAATCCTATAAATTTAATAATTAACTTCTCTCTTTGTAAAGACATCAGAAGTACAGAATAGCACATTTTCATCAGGTGATAAATAACAGGTCTTTTGCAAAGGAACCTGAAGTTCCTTTATTTGATGAAACACTACTTCTGGAAAAGACTAGTACTGCATGTGAAAACAGAGGAAACAGTTCACAGTTAAGTGTTGAAAGCAATCATTCCAGCTCTAGTACAGTACAAGCGGACAACAAAAGCATCCAGTGGCAAACTTACCCGTAACCATTATCCACAATCTTTTTCACAAAATCCACAATTTCTGGCACATATTCACTAACTCGTGTTAAAACATCTGGAGGTAAAACCTATAGATAAAAAGTAGAATTTCATATTTATATAGATATGTATAAATTATGTAAACAAAATATTTATATAAAACGTGTTTTAGATATATACAAGAATAAATATAAATATATATATGCAAATAGACACTAAATATTTATAGTATACACTGGTTTAAAACTGGCTCAAAAGCAAGTGACACTAAGACTCCTGTTTCAAGCTTTCTGAAACAATGTGCTGTGGCCATTCTTCCTCTGCCCTTACGGCAATGTTAATAACAAACCACTGCAGGCGATGTCAGCTCTTCCACCTTCTGCACTTCTGACAGAACAGGCAATAAGCGCCTCTGATTTGCAGGTAAATTAAATAAACCTTCACTGATCTGTACCATTGCATATTACACGGCATTTCATCTGTAACAGACAAATCTGTCCTCGATTGTTATCATCATATAATTTCTTAGTGACTGAAGACCGGTAAGCAGTCGAATCTGAATGCTGAGGCTGGCAGGGCTGTCTTGTGCAGCTAACAGAGTCGATCTCAAACTTCCGGATCAGTTTATGATTATAAGCCTATGCTACACCAAGGGCAAGGGATGGAATGCAGACATCAAATGCAGACATCAAACTTGATCACCAGTTAACTGGCTCTAGTAACACACGCAATGGATTTAAGATTGTTGGGATGGAAACAGAACAGGTGCTAGCTTAACCGCTACACATTCACATTAAAAGAGGTACTTTAGCAGTAAGGCTGTAATATGAGGTTTTTGAAAGCTATTGAAGTAGCTAAATTGTATTCTAGGTATTATGATGCATGGCACGCACACTTGTAGAACAGAAAACAGTTTGTATACTCACGTTGAGTGCTTCCATATCTTTATGAAATTCTCCTTCCCAGAATTTGGGGAGCTTTGAGAATATGGAATTATCAGTCACCTGACTGCCAAATTTTGTGTCCAACCAGTCAGACAGCAAATCTTTGGCTTCTTCCAATAGTATCTATTAAACAATAATGGTAAGTGCAACCAATCAAAGACTTGTGCTGTTTACACTTCAGAAAGATCTTACTCTGACCAGAGAGGTTTGCTTAAGGAAGACAACACTTGGCTATGAATACAGAATAATTTTGCTTCTACCAGGTTTTTACCATACTGCCCTTCAGAAATATGGATGAAACAAACAGAGGAAGGAAGATAAACTGCTAAGTGATATCTGTTTGCATATCAATTACTTAAATAGGCATGTGGGACCTGCAGTTAAATCGCATCATCTCTTCCCCCCATTACTACCAGACAGTCTAGCAAAAGATTTACTGTGTACATTGCTAAAAAGTGTTTGAAAGACAGATTTGAACATCAGCAAGGATACACTTCAGTTAAAAGATGACATTTTTTTACAATAGGATATAGCCCAGGAGGTGCAATTGCTTAGATTTTAGTTGTTTTTAAAATTCTGTTAGGTCAGTATATATTTTTACAGAAGCACTGGAGGGCTTTTGTAAAGATAATTCAGAGAGTCTTCTCACGAAGGAGCACATACTCTATGCTTTCTACAGTAATTATCACAAATATTCTGAAAGCAAGAAAAGATGAAAGTAGAAACCAATTACTAAAAGAGAGTAGTTATACTGGCTGACTTGATTACTGGGACAGTACCAAAGCCCAAAAAAGGCAACAAGATTATTGTCACTAGATGTAATGGTCTTTGGATAAAAATTATCCTTAGCGTAATTTTTTGGGATGTATTTTCTTCTCTGGGCAGAGACAGAAACAACTACGTAGAAAACTCCCACTAGTATTGGAACGTGATAAATGCATGTTCAGTAATTTATACTGAAATTAATTCATCAAGACAAATAAGTCTAAGAGTAAATCTAAATATGTGCAAGAGAAAAAAAACCCATGGGAAAGGAAAAAATAACTGACTTATTATTCACAGTGGAAGGAATAATAATAAAAAAAAAAAAGTAATTGATAAAAACAGCACCTGAAAACTATATAGTTGAATTCAAGGATCAAATTTCCTCTACTGAATGCAAAGTAGTAAAAAGTCCTCAGCCATACAATTCCTCTATTTATGAATACAAAGTTCCATAATGTCTCAGGGAATTACTACAAGCAAAATATTTTTTAAACCCCTAACAATTATAAGCCAGATATATTTAAAAAGGAGCTCAAACTGACCTCATGACATCTCTTGATCTCTTCTGCAGGGTGTTTTGCTTGCACAGCTTCTTGTAGAGGGTCAAAAGCAGACTTCACTGCATTTTGAATTCTTTCTAACATTTGCTTTTTATCTGGGTCTGTTGTCTCATTTAATTTAACTGAAAAAAGCTACAATTAAAAAAAGAATTAGAAAAATTAGAAAGCAACTTGCAGTACAGTAGCACTCTGTTCTATACAAAATACATTATCTTTGCCACATAGTATCTTGCTAGTGACAATACATCATGCCACATAAAAAGCTTTGGTATCAAACTACTGAAACATACTCTTCATCAGAAATAAAGGTGAAGTCAAAAAAATTTAGTTCACATCTGAATTCAGTTTTTCAGAAAGACTTTATGAATTACTACATCATCATTACTGTTGTTTATTAATTTTCATTTTCCATGCAGCTGATCACCTTAATTACACAGCTGATTATCACAAATCTGAAAAGGAGAAGCTTTAATACGAAACTGCTATGCATAGGGAGTATGTCAGGCAATGATAGTTGGACAAGATGTCCAGGCTTCCTATTCCCAGGCCTGTGTTCAATGCATTAGACTGACAATCTTTGTGATCTGTAATCCTAATAATCACCTGCCCCCACCTTCAGTCCAGCATACACAATTTATTAAATCCCTAAAGCTTTGGAGACTTTTTGCTCTTTCCAAGGCCATCAATGCTACGAAAGAGAAATCTTTAAAAGATTATGGACATACCACTGTTTAAAAACTGTTTTTAAGGGTTATTTTTAAAGTTTTAATTTTAACACACAAATGTTGAAATGCTTTTTGAGCTTCTTCCCCAATACCCCAACAACAATTTGATACACGCACTCACAAACAAGTTATATGGATGTAAAAATCGGACATTCTTTTTACATGGATATTTCCTGTCAATTCTAAAACAATGGAAAAATCAAAATGATGTGCAGTTCCAATAATATTTCTGTGTGGTACCAGTTCGATAGAATAACTGAAACAAGCAGAAAGTTTAAGGAGGTAGCAAAGTCAGAGGCATTTTTTAGATGCTTTGTTACATTATTGAGTAAGAACTTAAGACACCAACAGGGATTAAATACCATGCCCACCTCTGAGGCAGTTTTAACATCTTCAAGTAGCTGATCTGGTGCTGATTTGTTTGCTCTATACCGTTCAAAAAGGTAATTCTGTCTTGCTCTCTTGATGATCTACAAAGCAGAAACATGAAAATATTTTTGTGAAGTGACACATAGTTATACAAAGTGCAAATAAAATCTATTACATACCAAAGGCATTTCAGAATCCCGATAAATTTAACAGGCTATAAGAATTTCATGTAGTAATACAAATTAAACACATCGTACACAGTCAATCAGCTACTTCAACAGAGTCAATCTGGTATCTCAACAACAGGCAAATAAAATGTTATCTTTGAAAAATGCTTGGTCTTCATTATTTATGATAACATTCATTTACATACAAGAATACAGGCTTTGCTACCATAGGAACACTAAAAAACTGAGAAACATCAATGACTGTGTACAAAATGTATGTCTAAGTTAATAAGTGTAAGATTTATCTTGGCTTATCAAACAGCAATTACATATGACTCTCTGAATTCCATGCTCAAAGTACAGTATTTTATATCACAATTTTAAAAGACCTTACCTTATCATCAATATCTGTAATATTCATACAATAGAAAATGTCATATTTAAAATAATCCCTCAAGATTCTTCTTAGGATGTCAAATGAGATGTATGACCTAAAATCACAAAAGATATAGGAGTGTTTTTAGCAAACACCTCAAGCCTGTTTCTATTCTATTCGCAAACTACTTTAATCTCAGAGTCAGTTATTTTACAGCAGTTTTAATTTTCCCTCACCTACTAATAAGTTTTTAATCACACAATGACATAATATTACAACATGCTTTTAATCTTACATCTCAAGCATTGAGTCTAACACGACTGTTTTCTAATAATACACTCATCTAAATAAAGTACCTTTTTCTATTAACCTTTTGCTTCCGATAGACACTGTTATTACCTATATCAAAATAAGTACCTGGCATGTCCCATGTGAGAAGCATCATAAACTGTTGGACCACAGCAATACCACAAAACTTTTCTTCCATTCTGAGGCTGAAATATTTCCTTAATTGAAAGGGAAGGTACAATGATCAGAAGAAATTGAAGGCATGATATCAGGCCAGTAACACCACATTTGGAGATTAGGACATGAAAACACGGACTATAATTACAAAAAAGGAATAGTTACTCCACTCCCAGTTTTACTGTAAAAAAAGGTCACCACTAGCTTTGTCATGTAAGAGAGGTAACAGAGTATGGCTGCTTATTTACCTGCACTCTTATCAAGTAAGGTATCAGATTACAAAGATTCAGACTAGGCAAGGTAATATTCAAGCTGTGTTTGTGAAAGGAAAGATCAGCTTTCTTCCGCACTGAAAAAGGTTACAGAGTAACACACACTTTGATACTACATCCCATATAACCTTAGTATTCTTAGTATTTCCTCTCTTTCCCAAAGAAGACCACAAGAAGTTTTACCAGTTTATATTACATAATATAATTGGCAAGATACTATTTTTTTTTTCTTCTACACAGACACCTAAAGAAAGAAACTGTGATTTTATCTGTTCACGTTGCTTGTACTTATGTGTATTACAGTTTAACCCCTGGCTATTTTGCATGATGGTAACTTGCAATTGGGAACTATATATTAGGCAATATCCACATATATACACACATTTGTAGTATATGTATATTTATTGTTTATATTATAACATCTGCCCAGCAAACACACTTGACTGACACAGCATCTCGCATGTGCTTGCTAACATTCCACACCATACAACACAGAAACCTGTCTACTGGTAGGGTAAACACTTCAGAAACAAACATTTGATGACTCCACTATTTGTGTTTCTATGGAAATCTCGGCTTTTCTTTCATTTAGTCACCTTGTTGCGAGTCAGGCTGTTGTAGAGGCAGAGCCTAGAATGTTTTGTCCCTTCAGGGGGAGACCAGGGAGGCTGCACACGCTTGCCTTTACCTAAGGGGAAAAGTAGTTTAAAGAGAATTGAAAAGATGCTTTCCACAAACAGATCTGTAATATAACATTTTCTCCTTATCATGTCATTATTTCCAAAGAAAAAACCCACATACAATTAGACAAAGCAGCTCCAATCCCAGTAGTCCAACTACTTTGTTAGTGCTTCCTACAAAGCCACTAAACCCAAAATAAATTATTCCAATCTAGTTTATTTTCTACTCCCTGAATTGCTACTCCTATTAACTTTCAATCCAAGTAACAGGAAGGAAAAGTCTATAAAAGTAAGCGCATGCAATTCCGTTAAAGCATTAACAAAAGCTTTGAAGTTTAATGAATTATTAATAAAGTGTTATGACAGTCCTGGGCTTTCTGCAACGCCACTGATTTTACCGTGACGGCATATCACAGATCTCATACAGAATTTGCACGAAGTCTCCAGAGAACAGTCTCTAGAGCCAATATTGACAGAGTATGTGTACTCAGCGTGAGAGGGAGGGGAGAGGGAAAGGTTTAGAAAGAACCTCAGCTTTTTATCCTGCATGTTGCTATGTACACAAAGCATTTTTGAACACACTCATTTACCACAAATATGCTCCAATTCAGCAAGAAGCTAAATTTTGCCATTAAAGAGAGCAGATAAAACCCACGGTAATATTAGCGACAATATTCTTGCATTTTTAACTTTTAAATTTTTAAGAAGCAACATAGTTGTTAAACTCATGGTTTTTTCATGAGTATGTCATCTGTTGAAGATCTGCACTTTGCTATACACAAAGCTGCTTGCAGCTGTAGTAATATTAAACTAATTATCACATTAACTAGGAATGAAAGCAAACCAGGAAATTAAAAAATACAGCAGGGTTGCCAGCTTAATAATACACACAGCACTGTCTTTAGGAGTTCTCACGGTATGCATTTTAACTGCAATTAAAATACTATATAAACTATTTGTTTTGACAACAAAATTTGCCTTCTCATCCTGTGTGTCAGGGTGCTCTTCACTTATTCATATGAAGATATTGGGGGAAACGGAGTATTATGGCTGAAAACCTTCAAGTAATGTAAATATTCATGGTATAAAAAAATTTAATCTCTTTATCTTCCTTGTTGGAATAACTGCCTAAACGTGAAAAAAATATATTAACTGCAGTACTTTGTCTCACAAATGGACTCCGCTTAATCTCCCTGTTATGGACCCACGGAAATATGTGTTTATTCTAAACATTTCATTGCATGTGGTACTCCTGGACGGAACACTTAAAGAGCAGTCTATCCATAACACAGACCATACAGTAAGGTATGGATTTGTTTACTCTGATTTACAAAGATTATGCTGCCATGCTTAATTGTGGCTAACATTCCCCTCAGGGAAAGAAGCCTATGTGGGTTAGTCTAATAAAAGATAGATCTGTAAAGCTTTATTTACTTACAACCACACTAAACATAAGAAAAAAACCAGATACTGCACCCTGAAGTTCTCAGCTTGCGAATTAGGTGTCACGTTGTATCTGCTATACAGACACCAAGGGCAAAGTAAAAGACATACTGTTTAGTCTGTTCAAATATGTCTCTGTCAGCTATCCTCTTCCCCCTGGTTGAACTGAAGTTCATTTGCTCCAATCCACCCCTGGAGCTCTCTGACACACCCAAGAAAACACTGATAAAATACCCAAGGTCTAAGATGTGTGGCAGATTCACGTCATTTTCATAGCGAACACTGCAGAATACCATTTCAGGAGTCCTGATTCATATGCACAGATGATGAAGACAATAAGACATAACCCTTCAGAAAAAGAGATTAACATGAAAGGTTTCATGGACCAGAAACCAGAGACAGTTTCTCTTCTTGTTCCACCCTGATCCATGAAAGTCTGCAGACAAAGTGTAGTTAGTGGCATGAATCTGCTCTCAGAGCCAGCAGTACAGCTGAGATCCCTTGGCTGTTGAAGGGCAATCGATAATAACCATCACAAATGCATGCAGGCACACACAGGTATACAGAATCTACTCGCAGCAGTCAGATTTTAACTGCTGGTCTGCTAGGAACTGAGAACACATTTGATGAGAGGTTGTGAGAATGGCACTGGAGTAATATTAGTCAACAACCATCAGCAAAGATGACGGACATTATGCATTCATTTGTAGGTATTGCAAGCACTATACAACAGCTCTGCTGTTTATTATTATTATTATTATTATTATTTCATGACTCCCTGAGCAAGGATCTCACTATAAAGCAATTATATTAGACTAGCTCATTGGAAAACAACTCAGGAGAGTGATGCAGCTCCCAGAAATGCCAACACCCATGCTTACACAATGTCCTAGATTAACTGGTTAGCATTTCCTCAAATCACCAGCAATGCCACGGTTAAAAAAGAAGCCCAAATATTCTTTTTGAAATTCAGCGTTAATAACAATTGTAAGAGGCAGTATTGAGTTTACTTTATTATGAATTTGTATATTATACAACAACTATTTAGTTATCCTTGCAGGAAAAAAAGAAAGCGAACCGAGCCAATCCTGCTATTTTAGGGAAGAAGCCAAAACCCACATAGCCTTTTACAATCCAGCAGCTAGCTTTTGAAAGAAAATACACACAATCGAATTCTGTACACTGAGGAATTTTAAAATCAAAGAAATGTGGAAACAGAGCTTAAACATTCCAATAGGTCATACAATTATACAGTAACTGTACGCAAGAAGAATTTTATGACCTTGAATACAAGTCAATATGGTAAATTTTAAAGCGTGCAAGAAAGTATGAAAGGGAACTTCTAGGAATTCCCAGCAATAAAAACCAATACAATGTCAGCTAGTCTATAACCTGCCCACCAGTTTAATATTACTCACTTGTTTGAAGTTTACAAGGCTCATTTTTTTCACTGCTGCCATCATAGATTGCTTCTATGTGTCTGTACCACCGGACAACATGGATATACTGGTCCACAGGTGGCCCCGAAAACTTTCTGAATACCTCCACATCTGCATGTGAAAATGTGAACCCCTGGATATAACTACGAGTGCTCAGGTACTCGTTCAAAGCCTTCACCCTGGCTTCCTCTTCACTAATGCTCAGAATAAAACTGTAGCTGGAAGCTGTAAAGAGAGGCACAGGATATTTGGTCAGCATTGAAAGAAGGAGGAGATCCCATGACCAAAATATATCCTTACACTATACATCTCCCCCTTTAAATTAGCTCTGACAACTGACAAGAAATTCAGAGAAAAATGTATTTAATACAAGGTACTGAATAAATATGTTTCCTATTAATAGATTATGTTCATGCTGTGGTGATTTTTTTGGAGACATTTTACGAAGAGTAATAAGGACAAAAGCACCGGTCCTTTTCATGAAGAAATACTATCTACTTGAAACCAGAGAAAATTCATACACAGCAAACCTAATCAGTCTGTCTTTTCCACATTTCCAAAACACTCATCCTGCAAATACTTAAATATGATTAATTTTATATGCTATGGATAGGCTGTCAATAGGTCTACTGAAGTTGGGCATAATTAAATCTTTGCAGGACTGGGGCCCACATGCAAGCTCCCAGCGTGATGCTCGGTTACTCCTACTTGCTTTAGCAACTCAAAACTTCAGTTGCTGTACCTTCCCATATTTCTCCTATGCCACTTCCTCTCCTCAGACATATGAACAATATTTAAAATGAGTAAGATCTACACAAATTAACAGAAAGAATATTAGATCATGCTCCTCCGTCACAATGTTTTATTTCCATGATTTATTTGGTAAATCATGGGTTCAATTAGGTCTCATCTTTGCAAATCCAGGGATGTTGAGGAAGCAGTGGAAGAGTTCTGTGACTTGGTGGGGATGCTCACAGGAACTGCAAGCCCTCCTCAAGTCAGTGGGTACAAAGCACTGCAGAGGTTATGGCATCTGGACTAGCGCTGACATTAGATAAACCTAGCATTCATATTTTCCTACAATGATTCAACAATTGTAACTCCGTTCACATTCAAAGTACTGTATAACACAAAGTGTAACAGCTAAGCCAAGACCCCGCTTAGGTAGTCAGCCAAGAAAGTAATTTAAGATGTTGTCAAGGTCATAGTGCAATCAAGTGAGAGAGCCAGTATGAGAACACCTGTTCCTGCTCCCAAACTCTGACAGAGACCACTACCACAACTGTTGTTCTTACACTACTACTAACATCTTCTGCACAAGTAGCTCCCAAAGCATTGGAGGTGCTCACAGACTAACGCTTTTGGAAAGGGAAGGATGAAAGGAGATGGGGAAGTGATGGCTATGAGAGGATGTGAGGGACTGCAGAATTAAGAAGTTTTTCAGAATATTATCGGTTAAGACTTTATGAGCAGCTCATTTCCTATATAAAAATCAGTTACTAAAATGTTCTAAAGGAACACAGGATGACAGGGAAATGGCAGCTAGATACCAAGTGTGGTTGTGTTTGACTCAAGTATAAATGAGACACAGTGGCACACCAGTAGAACTAATAAAAGAGATCAGTGATTTAAAAAATATTAACAAAAGGTCACAAAGATATTTAAAATTCATACACAAAATCAAAGTCAGATTCACATTCTTCACAGATTCAATTCTTCTCCAGGGCTATCCATGTAACTGTTCAGTATAAACAAAGAGTAACAAATAATGGTTTGTAACTAGACCTTAACTGCTCGCCTTACTCAGCTGAATAGGATTCAGCTTCAGCTCACATAGTTGAGTTTACCATAAACTTTTCAGGCTCCTAAATATTTACTGATGTTTATCATCATAGAACTTCATATGTTTATACACATGAATTAGTTTGAAATAGTTATGTTCATTAACTATGGAAACCTAAGACACAAGTCTTCCTTGAATGTGAATTTTGTATCCAGGAATCATATGAGGGAGAAGGCCAAAAGAAAAAAAAAATTTCAAGAATGATCTGAGTAGAAATGAAACTATATCTCAAAGAAAAGATCTTTAAAGATCTATCGCAAGGAAAGCAACATTCAATTTGCTAAGTATTATTAGGGTTATTACAACCATTATTCACACACCAGGCTGCTAATGGGAGGCAAGTCAGTATATCTGAAAAAATGTGCTTTCCAACCACATCTGCAAACCCATCTAAAAGGGGAGGTGCACAAACTTACACATAAATACAACAAAGATGACAGAACTCACACCAGCTAGTTTTGGTAAGGAGAGATGGCAAATACTGCCTGCAAATGTAGGTACCAGCTCAGCCCTGATAAGCAAAGCAACCAAAATTACTTTGAGCAATCTTGGCACACACGTTAATACTTGAAATTACGAAGTTTGACGTTATGTCTAGTTGCAAGAGCAACAGCAGACTTGAAAGTGTAGTACATCAAAGAAACCAGTTAGCCCAGGGGACCTAAGAGGCGGATGTCTTTATGTTGAGACCAGTCACTGACTCAAATTGAGCCCAAACTCATGTCCATGACTGCACACCACAGCAAATGCAGTACAGCATGAACACACCTGAACAGCTGTTGGCAGGATTTCTCAGGGCACAGAAGCAGCCGGGCTGCAGCAGTCTCAAGCTCCCAGCAGGCTCGCTGTACCAGTACAAGTTTCCCACACTGGTTTGACAGGCTGCGTTGAGCTACAAATTTCCTTTCCTAGACTGACAGCTACTTTTCAAACCATGACAGCTAGCTTAAAGCTAGCATGGATGTGTTCTACTCTCTGCTGTGGCCAGATGCAGAGAAACAAGCAAATTTGCTGTGTTTGAGAGAGGACTGAGTGATCAGTGCAATTCTGCAATACCGCTGAGCATCCTATTTCAGTACATACGGGACAAAATCATTCTCACTTCTGGCATTCTTGAGTAGCTCCAAACTGGACTGAATTAACAAAACAAAACCTCTTCTTCTGAAGCGAAGGATGCTCTCCTGGGAAGAAGGAATGAATATGGTAATACTGTCTTTTGGAAAGCGGTATACCAGAGGGCCATCTCTTTTCAAGTAAAAGTTTTTAATCGGTCAAAACTATCTTCACATAAAGTCTGTTCCAATTTAATTTATATCACTACTAAAAATAAGAGTAGTAAATCTACAGTCTTGTTTTCTTGTGAATTATATTCTGCACCCTTAGTCTTGTCATCGTGTCTCACAATGCCTTTAATTCATCACACACTCCCACTGAAATATTTCCTGGTATCTCCCAAGTGCTCCATCTCTTCCTCCCATGCACTTCACTATCCCCATCCTCCTGTACAGCCCCAACACATCTTTGCTCAGTCTGCCAAGTCTATACAAGAGGCAGCCCACTGTCAAACGTAATTAATACCAATCGATGCATTAAAAAACTGTTGAGGGAGAAGTGCCAATGGACGTATATAGGTCTGACCTGTTCTACCCTTGTTGCTTTAGGAAACAAGGCTAAGAAATAGCCCTTCCCTCTGACTGCGATGTTTTTCCCCTCCCAAAACAGAAAAATGACAGTTGCTACTACTCAATTGCATTACTAAGTGTCTTCTTGACAACAGAAGCACATAAAGTATTACAGAGCTGCTGCATAACACTAAATGTTAACTCATGTGAATGGAATGATCCACAGACACCAAATCATATCACTCAAGAGCAACTCTGTTCAGAAAACAAACACCGAGCATGAGTATTGGGAGAGGCAGCAAAATAACCTTGAAAAATCATAGATAATGTAACACTCCGCCCACATTAAAAGGTTGTTTCAAAAAAATTCCACTGTAGACATTATTTAAAACAGTTCTTTCACAATAATTGCCAGTGTATCATCTCTTTGGGCAATATAATTGTCACACATTCTTCTTCCCATGCATTTGGGAATTTGTAAGACTGCAGCAACACACAGACTCAAAGGTATAAGACTGCTTCTACATTTTATTTGCCCATTAAATACCTTTTGAAGTTTAATGTATAACCCACACAGTATCAAATTTGATGTAAATTTTTCACTTTTATTAACTTGAAAAGAAAAACCTCTGTTCCTTGAAGGTGTTAACAGCAAAGTAAATACAGAAAAGCCATAAAGTAGGCAGTAAGCTGACACAAAAATGGATTTACTTTGCTTCGGGGAAAATCAAGTTTCCTGGGCTTCCCTGAACCTGCTAACCTTGTCAGTCATAATTAGATGACAACCGCAATGTTCCAGGATTTCTGCAGATGCATTCTCTGAGGAAAAATCTTAAGATGTTTCTGAATATTTTAAAACGTCATTTCTCTTCCAACTTGGATTTCACAGATTTAAAACTACTCATAAAATATAAGCGTAACGGGTCTCATTATTAACACAGCTCAAAACCGGCCATTTATCATTCTGGCTGGCCACTCTGATAGCTTTGGAAGCAAGTCCAACTGTCTGCTCAGCCAAGAGGAATTATACATTTCCATAAAACATTCAGAAGAACTGAACCAACACAGCTATCCCATCCATGCAAGACACAGCACACACACAGCAAGGCAAAGGACTTTCCAAAACTCACACACGAGGATCAAGAGGCTTTTAGCAGAGCAGGGATTTTTAAGACCGTCATCTCCCACCAAGGAAGAGCTTAACAGTCCCAGTCACTTTAGCCCTGGAAGTTTCACTTCTACTTCTCCTGAACTGAAACTAAATGTAACAGTTTCAGTAAAAAGCAAATACTATTTGCCCAACAATAAATGTAACTAAAAACTGTCTTGAAGGACACCTCAACTGAGCCTTTGGTGGTTCCTCCTCCCAACCTCAACTAAGATACTGAAAATGTCTGAAAAAGTCAGTCCCCTAACAGCAATAAATGTTTCTGGACTCCCTTAGACAGGAATGTTACTTGTGATGGATAAAGAGCAAAGTATCTTTTGGTAACGAAGAAAAAGGTGCAAAATCTTTGAATCTACAGATGTTTAACTGGAATGACAAAAATTTCCAACCCCTTACCTACCATGATGGTATTTCATACCTGTATGACTGGTAATCCAAGTTTCCATTTGCTACAGTAGCGCCAAAAATTATAGGACTACCCTGGCCCTCCTTCCATATGGAAGGGCATAGTCTAACCCATCATTAAAACGTGACCACACAAAAAAATCTGGAAAAGTCAAAAAGTTCAGACGTGAGTTCAAGGGAGGACACCGATGACTAGGAAAGGCAGCAAGGAAGGCAGAGGCTTCTTGTTGCTGTTCTCTGCCCTGCTATCCCCCACTGCCGTGCTCCTTCCCAGAGCGGGGGGCTGCGACCAGCACCGACCGAGCGGGGGTGGCAGCCGCCGCACGCCGCCCTGAGCCCACCAGGCTGGCGAACTGCTGCTTCCTCGCCCCGGGACCGGGAAGCTCCCGGTTTTTTCCGCAGATCGCCGTGTGCCATCGTTAACCTTTACACTGGCGGCGAGGCACGATGCGGGTCGCCTCCCCTGGCCTCGCAGGGCACCGGCGGTCCCCTGATCCGTAGGTACCGGCCTAAGAGGCGCAACCGCCCCCCGCCGCCCCGCGCCCCCGCCGCCCCGCGCGCTGCCTACGTGTCACCCGCCGCCGAGGGACACCGGTGACCTCCCCGGCGGCAGGCGCCGAGCCCACACCTCGCCCCCGCCCCCAGCACGTCGCGGCGGCTGCCGGCCTGGCACCTCGGGGGCTCCCCCCGGCACAGCCTTGCGGGAGCCGCGGGGCGCCTCGCCGCCGCCCGCCCCGGGGAACGCGCAGAGCAGGCCGCCGGGACGACGGCCCCAGGCCCCCCGCCGCCATTTGCCGCTCCGCCGCTTCAGCAGCGGCGACAGGGCGGCGGGCCGGCTGCTCGCCCCTCGCCCACCGCCGCGGCGCCCGCCCGACAGCGTGACAGCGGCAGAGCCGCGGCGCCAGCCACCACCGAGCCGCGCCAGCCCCGGAGGACGCCCCGCCGCGCCCCGCCAGGCCTCCTCGGCGCCGGTCACCGACCTACCCTGCTCGGCGGCGGGCGCTGCCATCCTGCTGCCTCCTCCCCTCGCTCGCGAGCTGATGCAACAGCGCGCCCGGAAGCGGCGCCCCGCCCCGCCCGCCCGACGCTACTTCCGACGGGCGCCCCGCGTCACCGCGGCAACGGCGCAGCGCCGCCGCCGCCCCCCGGGCGGGCCGCCCCCTCAGCGAGGCCCGACAGCCGGCGCCGGTTCTGGCCCAGCCGGGCTTTTATTGCCGTGCTGCAAACGCGACGCCCCCGGCGCGCCCGCGCCACACACGGCGCGGCAGCTCCGCAGTCCGAAGCGCCGCCACCCCCGCCGGAGCGGCCCCGGCCCTCGGGCTGGCGGCACCGCGCGGCTCGGGAGGCCTCAGCGAGTAACACCAGCGGCGGCGGCGCCCCGCGCCAAGGTGAGGAGGGCATCACGTCCGCGCCACCGCCTTTGCCAGCCGCTTGCCGACGTCCTCATTTACAGGAAGGCCGTAGACATACACACATGTACACAGGAGCACTTGTGAAGTTCGTCGTAAATGTTAATCCGTGGCTTCTGACATACTTATAATGTTATTCATTTTCAAAGTGTTCAAGACCTTATCATAAGCCTCAGCATCTACATAATTTAACTCATCCAGTAATTTAACAATACATTGTTTCATTCCCAGTTTGTTTTTCCAGGCCAGAAGCATCTGATAGCATTGCTCTTCACTGTCACTAGGAAAGTCACAAATAATTTTATCAATATCGTTTTCCTGCAGATAACCTCTCATAAACTGCTTCCATTTATTTGGTGGTACTGCATTGATAAAGACCAAAAACGTATCTCTCAGTTCTGAAAAAAAGAAAAAACACCAAACACCACACACATCAGCTTAGATTTTAAAATACAGATATTTTTTTTCTCGTAACTAACATATACGCTTTCCTGTTAATTTTCAGCCAACACATGCACAAAACAAACAGCAGCAGCAAGGCCAGCTTTGGCACCTAAGAAGCTGCAGAACAAACAGGTTTCCTACTGAGTAATCTTGAAAGAAGCTAAAGGTATCAGTCTATGTATCTCAGGAGTAGTCTCTTAAGAGAGACACCATTCAGTAAAAGTAGTTTTGCGGAAGGTTTCATTGGCATTGCACATCGTCACTCACTTAAACTTGATAGGGCTACTCAACAGTAGGCTTTAACCACTTCACTATGCTGCTGGTATAGTTTGCTGCTGGTTTGCCACGCCAAGACCCGCATGAACAAAACCTGTCCCTTAGATATCAGCTTGCTGGGTACGGGTAGGTGTATGGCAATTTGAGGCGGTCTTCCATGTGAGTGGCCATTTGACAGAAAGATCTCCTGCTCTGACCTACACTGCACTCACTAAGGCAGAGTATACTGCTGCCATGCAGACTTGTTTAAAACCTATGAAAAAATTTTGTACCGTTCTTATTCTTAAAAGCATAAGCATGACTGCATTATACTCCTGTGCAGAAAAGCCATGCTTTAAAGTATAACAATTTACCACAGGGATTACAACTTCTCTCAAATGTAGTAATAATCCTGTTTCAGTATATTTTACAATAATCTGAAAGCCTTATAGCTCTAAGCAATATTCAGTAGCCTCCCTACACTATTCCTTAAGTAGACTAAAGTCAACAGGAAAAAAATTTCCAAGTACTTTATGTTTTTGGAATTTATGGAATTTTTGAAATTTATGGAATTATGAAAATTTATGGAATACTTACCTTTCTGAGAGAGATCGTTAACAATTATTTGACACTTTGGTTCTTGTACCTGTAATACAAAGTTGGACCGTTACTCCAACCTATCAGAGCACTTCACTCACGATTATTCCTCAGCTACTTGACAGCTCGCTTCCACAGCACACATACCAATAAGGGGGAAGGGGGCAGATTTTACAGCACAGCTGAAAGTATCTGAGTAAAAAACTTGCATGCTGAAACAGCGACACTGCCAGCTCTGAAGGGAAGCAGCAAGGCAATACATCTGCTGCCCTTGCGAAAGAATAGCTTCTGCGTAAATATTGAACAGGGACATGAGAGAGACAGAGCAGATTAAATGAGGCGTTGAAGTTTGCTTTCCCAAGATATCACTTCCCATACTTTCTATTACATCTTCAAGGCAAAGCCTCCTCTTCACTATCATTCTGCCTGAAAACAGCATCTATCACTCAAGGAATAGTTAAGAACTCAACTGAAATTACACATGTATCAGAGCAAATACAGTAATTTCACACACGTACACTTACCATACAATTTACTGGCATGCTACCACTTGGTACACGAGGTGGGTCATTCTGATGAAAAGCAAGAGTCTGCCCAATTTTTGCTGGTAGTGAAGAGTTAACGATCCTCCTCCAGCACCTTTCCATGCGGTATCGTCTCCAGCCCCTTCGCGGGACAGTGCCCCGCTCAGAAAGCACAATGCTGTTTTCCTCCGGTAATGTATTTTCTACTTCCAAGCTGACACTGGTTTGCACTTGGCCCTCTGGGCTCTCACCGGAGTTCCCACTCTCAGGGCTGGCTGTGTTAGTTGCAGGTGTCTCCACTTCTGGTAAAATGAGGCTTCTAGTACTGCCCTCAAACTCCTGTAAAGAGCGAGAACATATTTTAAGAAATGTTTCATAGGTAGGTCTTCAAGGACAGTCTGGAGAAAGAAAACAGAACACTTGAAGTCACCAGATGTCAGAGAAATAATAGGAGAGCTGCTCATGCAGCAAAGTTACAAACATGCAAAAGTTACAGCCTTTATAGACTTGGACTTAGAATCACAGAATCATTTAGGTTAGATCTTTAGGATCATAGAGTCCACTGCACTTCAAAAGGTTTCAGAGCCTAAACTTCCCACGTTGCTTGTTGCTTTGCTCCCACTGGACCGCAGGGTAAGGCTCACAGGTTACCTCCACAACAAACCCAGGAAATTTTTCCTGGTGTTTTCACCAGCCTGTATTGCTGCTTGCTCCTGTCACAGTACAGAAGGTATGCAGGAGGGAATCAAATGGCCTTGCTGCACCTGAGGTGACTTAACAGCAGCAGGGGCCTCAAGACTACTGCTGTACCAAGGCTGATGTTCTCGAGAGTTTTTGTCAAGCTAATAATAGCCTATCAGCTCTGTGTAAGTGCACTAGCTCAGGCTTTTTTTTTTTTTCCCCCTCCAGTTTTAGTTTTTCTGGCAGATTCACAAACTAGAACTAGCTGAAAGAAGCAGCAGTGCAGACTGTGTAGCTTTTGAGTGGACAGAGTGGGAAGCAAGTGAGGAGGGCTGCATCATTTTCAGCACTGTCAATACATTGAACAAGCACATGCCAGGGAGCGTAGCTCCAACTCATCAAAAACAGTATAAGTACAGCACAGACCAGCATCTATCTAGCTTATCAACTAATGCTAAAACTAGAAAGCTTTAAGATTTTTTTTTTTTATGAGTGGAAAATGAAGGCAAAGAGTGACTTGTTCTAATGAGACTTGTGTTTGTTAATGTGCAGCTCCCCAATGAGCATAAAACAGTGTGATTTCTGTTTGCACAAGGTCAGTGACCCACGTGTGACAGCACCATGTGTAAGTAGGGATGCAAGGGGAACCACCCCACACATCAAACATGTAGTTGTACATCATCCTTACTGAATCCACTTTCTGTCGAAGAGTGCAAACAGGTTAAACAAGTTGACCCTACTTATACAGAATAGTTCTTCAGTAGGTAACCAAGCAACTGAAGGAACACGGCATAGCTGACTAATAGAGCTGCTGCTCTATTGTGGAATGAAATAACTATCAGCAGTAATTTTATTTTATTTTATATTACAACAGTATAAATTCACTGGTTCTTTGGAAAGGACAGCATGTTGGCACTAGAACACCTGTTTTCAGGGCTGCATCAGCATTAACTCTCCTTAGCAAATAAGCTTTTTATTACAGTAGCATAAATGCTCCAAGTACACAGACATTACAATTCAGGTTGTGACAACTCTTACATCAGAGGTGTCACAATGTACTGATTATTCTACTGCCATTTTATTCTAATTAAAGAGATGATTTTTGCCTATTCCTGCGCTACAGCATTTTGACCAGACTGTCTGTCATGCTTCTTCATCAGCTTCTACGAATACACGAAGCGCTGCAAATCTGGCCAGGGCACGGGGGAGACACAACTCAACAAAAACCCACGCATGACTCATGTATTTGTGCCACTTACGAACCTTGAAAAAGAGAAGAGTTTAAAAGTGATGTTTGCAAAAGGTATTTCAGTTCTATTTCTTCAGTCTTCAAGTATTTGTGACATAATTCAGACTCATTTTATTGCTTGAAAAATGTCTAATAGTAAGATTAGCTAAAAGCTCACACACCAGGCAAGTAATGCCTGCACTGGGTGGGGGGGACAAGAAAGGCAGCAGGGAGAAGGTACTGTACATGTGCTACAAGAGGAATCTGGATGCTCATCAAGACAAACATTTGTTTTACAACTTGTGTTACACATCATTAACTATGCTAGTGAAGACTGAGCTCATTTTCACCTTGCTATGCTGTTAGGAGTGTAGCTTCTAAATAGAGAATCTAAAGCTAGACTAGCGAAAGACAAGCTAGCCTTTTATTTATCTTGCAAAAGGCTAGACTAGCAATAATCTTTAGAGTGAAACAGTAAGGTTCTGAAATAGCATTTGACTACAGGAGGCCAGGGTGAACCTAGCTTTAAAGTAGAACATAAGCCATCAGCCAGCCTGCGCTTGGTAAACCCTTTTCCAGGCTGTATTTCTGAACTGGTATGCTCCTGAACCCCTTGACTTACGGGACAGTCTAAGACCAAGGAGTTGAGACTGCCAGGTCCTGGCCTGTAGCTTGTGACATAAGCCCAAAGGCAGGAAGACTCAGTCACTTTGCTGGATGGAGAGTAGTCAGTCTGATGACCAAATAATGTTGTAGTCAAAATGCAAGGAAAGCTAGAACACCACAGTCCAGGCAAGCAGTAGCTGATGCTGCCTGGGAAATACATGCATGAAGCGGCAGACAACTAATTGGATCAAGGCATCACCTGGAGACAGCTTGAAGTGAAAGCTTGCACTTAGCCCAGTTTTTTTTCCCCACTTTCAAAACATCCTGGCCAGAGGTTCTGGAATGTTTCCAAGGGAAGTACTGGAAAGGGCAGCTGCAGTGGACACATACAGCTAATTAACACATCAGGCCCTTGCTAACATCTGGCTCTGTATTAATCAGAACTTGTTGCATCACAGGAACACATCCTACCAGAGGGTCTACAGTGAGACAAAAATTGAGAGCTGTGTATCAGGTACAAATAACCAGTACTGGCACAATTAAGCTGCACAAAACTGAGACAAAACACTTAATGCATCATATACTTACCAGACCTTTCTCTGCACCTTCAACTGAAGCAGCTAGAAAACAAAGATAATTTCTAAGAAGCTTTTAGGAATTGCAACAACTTAAAACACAGCTGAATTCTCACAAGACTGATACACAATAGACACATTCGTAACAAACCAAAACCGTAATACAAGCCATTTAGTTTCCTTGATCTGTCATATGTTTTGTAAGAGTACTACCCTCAGCTTCCACCTCCAGCATTTAGTAAATTAGTAAATTTACTTAGTAAATTAACAGACCACAAGATGCAGTTTGGATTTTAAGCCACTCTTTCACCCCACCCCATCCCCCCCAGCTTATGCTTCTTAGCATTTTTGTGGGCTGCCGCAATAGAAAGAGAAGGCAGAAAATTGTCTTTACTGCAATACAATCAGTAAGACATGATTTGAACAAAGTTAACTTTCAAATTGAAGAGTAATTTTCAACATTATTTTAACTAAACTAGTTGCAAGAAAAACTTTCATATGCAGTGGCAGAAAGAAGAATTCCCCAGGAAGATACCTCTGCTCCCTCTAAATAAAAATATGGAATTAATTCACACAGGACTTATCAACCTAACATTCATGTTAAAAGGTCTCAAGTGATGAAAGGGCAACAATTTGTAGAAAAAATTTCCACAGCCAAACACAGTGAAAGAAAGTAATTGGGGATCTAATTAGTTGCTGCTACTTGCCCCACACATCTGAGCTCATGGAGAGCTTTTTCCTCACCCTTTGCCAATACAATGCAAGTGGATAGGAAAATTCCTTCCAAGGACCTTACACTAATCTTGCTCTGAAGCACAGGCATCTGTCAGCAAAGTAAGGAAGCTCACAGTTAAGCTTTATGCATTTTATTTGCTGAACAAGACTAGCCACCATGATACAGGAGTTACTTAACTGAACCACACACTAAATGAGCCAGAGATTAAACAAGTCCCCCACAAAGTAACAAAAAAAGCCAGAGACAGCCTTAGCGCATGCTTTGCCCAGTTCTGGAAACTTTATGGATAGTAATTAAGCAGTTACCTTTATCACTCTTCAGGTTTCTAAATCTAACCAACAGCACCGAAACAGCCGCCACCACCACAATAATCCCAGTAATCACCATAATATAAGCAAAAGCTGGGCTTCCTGTGAAGGGTAAAGGAATGAAAAATTAGTACTGAGCAGTCCCCAAACAAGATATTCTGAAGCACAACTTGACTCCCTGCTGTCCTAGAGAACAACCTACGCTCCACAGTAGTACAATGACCTGGCTAGCTTGTCCTGGGTCTGTCAGCTGAACTGAATGTGCAAGTGCTCATTTGCACCGCACGTTGTTAGCCCAAAGGCAGCAGGGGATTCTGTACAGCTGCGACACAACTTAGCAAGTCTTTCTGAGGAGACCTTTAAGAAACAGGGGACACAAGTATGCAAAAGGTGACAGCAAGCTTCAGGTGCTGTAGCACTGGTAGTGTCAGTTCCTTCT
Organism: Falco peregrinus; assembly: GCF_023634155.1. Taxonomy (NCBI): domain Eukaryota; kingdom Metazoa; phylum Chordata; class Aves; order Falconiformes; family Falconidae; genus Falco; species Falco peregrinus. Next base: position 1,612,001 of record NC_073729.1, on the reverse strand, counting down.
TTCTCTACTCTGGCAGAAGCTCTCCGCCAGCAGAAGAGAAAGCCACTCTGTACACAGCTTCTCAGACAGAAAACACAGAAGTCTTTGCATTATCTGTAACTTTCAACAGTGTCACTGTTGTGACTTTGACAACCCTGGCAAGACATGCAGCTTTTCACCAGCTGAAATTTAAGATAGTTTGCCACTCCAACCCCTTCAAGAACTTGTCTTTAGCAAGTAATTCCCAGACCAAAATACAGAAGCTCTTAAACATGTTACATTAGTTCAAACCGCTGTTTTACAGACTGCTCCAATGTTATTAGCCTGAAGCCACAGACCCAACAAATCAAGCTGAGTGGTATTTGTGTACCAGACCTTGATCAGGTAGGCCACATCCTAGGTCCATAGTAGCATTGCAGTTCTGCACAATCTCTTTTCCTTCCGGACACCTGAAATAGGTGGCAACATAGGGTTGTATCAGCATCTCCAGAGCAACATGCAGCTCTGCCCAGGCCTTTTTCAGGCAGAGCTTAGAGACATGAACAGATCATGCATAAACAGGTGACTGTTAGTTACCCAAGGCAATACTATGAAACTGAATAGAAGCAAAGCAGATAAAGCTCATGTGTGTCGGCTTCTAAGTGGTGGGGAAAAAACCCACAGAGTAGATGCATTATTCAGGCACAGTTAATTTTCTTCAGCAGGTGGTTCTACCTCCCTGAAATTTTGGGCTAGGTGCTACAAAACTCATTCAAGGTGTGTATGTGGGGGAAGTACTGATCTGAAGACATGAAGAATGTAAGTTTACACCTGTAAGCAACAAGCACAAAACCAAAATCTGTATCTTTTAGGTCTCAACCTCATGTATTTTGACACCTAAAACTTAAATGCATGAATAATGCCATTTGGCTTCAGAGCCATTACTTACAGCCTAATAGCATGTGTTTGTTAGGTACTGGCACAGGTTGGGCCACAGCAATAACACTCCCTGGAAGGAAAACAGTTGCTTACATAGTTATCAAACTTACATTGTACTGCATCTCTGACATATTTCACAGCCCTCAGCAGGGCAGAAATACCCTTGTTTGCACTGGCATTCAGTATCGTGTGTCGGAGTACAGGGTCTCAAAGTTATCTGATCTAAAAATACAAATTACAAAATAAATATAGAAGCTTTGTATAGCTGTAGAGCAGGGGTCCTCAAACTACGGCCCCCCAGGGTCCTCAATCCGGCCCCTGGTATTTACAGAACACCCCTGTCCCCCGTCACCCCCCCCCCCATCAGGGGTTGTTGGTGGGGGGGGTGGGGTGGGAACCAAGCAGCTGCAGATGACTCCCTGCCCCTTCATCTGCGCCGGCCCCCGGTTTAAAAAGTTTGAGGACCCCTGTAGAGAGTCACAAGTTATACTCAGGCCATAAAGGCAATTTATATGTTCAATATTATCAATGACTTAGAAGTGCGGAAAGCCGGAGGATGAGACTTTCCACATTACGGAAGGGGAAAAGGGTTAAGGTTTCATCAAAATTGTGCTCGGTACCATCTTTGCACTGTCTGCATGACAAGCATCCTTCCAAGCCGTTCTCATGGGCAGTATAACTCTCCCCTTCGACGCAAGGGTCACATCTTCCTCTCAAATGCGGGGCACTACAGTGCTGAGCAACAAAAGTACCTGTGGAAGGGGAGAACTGGTAGCAGCAGCAGCCTCAAGCAATCATTTAACAGGCAAAGGACTACAACAGGATGTTACAACACAAGGCCATTTTTGGTGAAAGTTCAACCCCTTCTCATGTGTGGTGTGCCACATGAACCAAGCGGCGCAGCAGGGTCAGGAGGCACGTTTGCAGCTCGCCGCTCAGACAGGGAGCGGCAGCAAACAAGGCATCCAGCCAGGCCCCTGCCAGGACACACTGGGGAGGGTGACTGCAACAGCCCGAGTCACCCATGTGGCCAGTGCCACCTCCTCTGAAGGGACACAGTCGGAACAGGGAGAATTGCTCATAACCCCACTTCTCCTTTGCCCGATTATCTCTAAATGCACCCGACAAGCCCTCCAATACACTTCTTGGCACAAAGCTTGCTAACACCACACACATTGAGCAAGGAGAAGATTGCAAAGGCAGGCCGATGTTCTACCTACAGCTACAGAAATATCAGAATTCCCCTGGGCCCATTCTTTGTGCTAGCTAAAGCATTGCTTTTTGCTTGTTTGTTTTAAGCTGGGGGGGGGGGGGGGGGGGGGGGGGAAGACCAACACCATCCAATTTGGAACACTTCAGCGGCAGGCAGAGGTTTCCCGGCTCACTGCCAAGGCACCTCTCCCAGTCATCACCTATTGCACAAGGGGCTCTCACTTCAAAATGGAGCCCGGCCTTAACAGCACCGACCAGGCTTACACTTTCACTGGATGCAATGTTAAAAAAATAATAGTGACGCAGTAGTCTCCAAGGGATGAAAACCCCATGGCTGTTATCAGCCCTAACAGCCTGCAGCCTTACCAGCTGGACAAGATACGCAGCAGCAGCCTTCGTGTAAGTACTCCCCCTCCCCGCAGTCCTCGGCGCTGGCTCCAGGCATCATCAGCAGCATAACCTACAGCAGAGACAAACAAGCGCGAGTGATTCATCTTCCCGGGACACGATAACCATCTCGGGAAAATGATCCTGCAAAGACTTGAAAACACACTTGGAAGTTGACGGGAAGCCACAAAGGAAACCCAAGCTAATTTCTGCCTAAGTGTGCTGCTCACGGCGGTAGTGGCAATCACAAGGCTGGGGTTAAAGCAGCACTGTGCAGCGGCCGGTGGCTTTTAGGCCAACTATCGCCCCAGCTCCCTGCCTCCCTTTTAAACTTTATTTTCTTTTTACTAATCACTGCAGCCGAACTTCAGAGGCCGCGGCTCCCGCCCCAGGGACGTGGCTCTCCCTCCTCATCTCCCAAGTTGGGAGGGCGACATCCAGCATTCCTCACTGGCTCTGTCATCTTCAGCAGAAGGCAAGTGGCTGAGTCATTAACAAAAATAACGTGCTGCGGCCACAGGAGCTTTAGGAATTTTTATTCTTTTTTCCTGTTAAAGACGCCCGCGGCTACCCCGCCCCGGAGCCCGGGCCGGCCGCCCAGGTGCCTCGCCGGGGCGGGCGGGCCGCGACACGGGGCGGGGCAGCCGCGGGGCTCCGGGCCGCCACTCGCCACCAAGCGGCTGCCGGGGGCCCGCTGCCCCGGCTCCCTCCCCGGCTCCCGGCCCCGCGGAGCTGGCGAGCCCCCCCGCTACACGGCGCGGGCACCGCGAAAGGCCTCGCCCCCCGCGCCGGCTCCTGCGGAGAGGGGGCGCCCCGGGAGCGGCGGCACCTGCCCCCCCGCAGGGGCCCGGCCGCGGCCCGGCTCGGCTCCGCCGGCCGCGCTGCCTCGCCCCCGGCCGGGGGGGGGGGGGGGGCCGCCCGGGCCCCGGGCAGCGCGGAACGGAAGCTGGGGCGAGTTCCCGGAGGGGACGGCGGCCACCCTCGCGGGGCCCGGCCGCGCCGCAAGAGCCCCGCCCCGCCGCGGCAGCGCGGCCAACAGGTGGCGGAGGAGACCCCAGCCAGGGACCCCCGCCCAGCACTCACCAGCAGCAGCCTCACCGCCCCGCCGGCTCCCATAGCAGCGCCCGGCTCGCACCGGCCCCGCTCCGCGCCGCGCAGCACATCCAGGGGGCGGTGCCGCCGCCGCTTTATCCGCCCCGGGGCGGGCCCCCGCCCCCGCCCCCCGGCAGCGGCCGCCGCGGCCCCCCGCCCCCCGCGGGAAGGGAGAGTCTCCCGAGCCCGCACCGCCCGGGTGCGCACCGGGTGTCCCGAGCCCCGAGCGGGCTGCCCCCTTCTTCAGCCCACGTCCCGCCTAGAGAAATAACGCCCTGGTCGCGGCTGGCCTCAGGAATGCCGCTCGTCCTCCACGTGCACGCAACGGCATGTCGGAACATTCACCTCCAGATGCTGAAATTGGATTAAAATCAACGGCACGAGGAATTACAGATTGTTCCTTTTCGGATTATGTTTTTAATCCCCCGCGGCAGCAGCAGTAAACCTTGGAAACTTCTCTACTGCTGACGTATAATTAGTTTATGTAGCTTAATAAGTTTCTTTCATTGAACTGCTGCTCTCGTGCTAACAGCGTTTCTTTTATTTAACTGCAGGAACAAGTCCCAGTGAAATCCCTGTGGACGTGCAGTTTGGCAAAATGGAAACGGCCCAAAGAATGTAAAGCATTTGCTTTTACACCTACCAAAGGCTCCCTGTTCAGCACTGCTTCACCTTGGTTCAGGTGGGTTTGGGGACTTTTTTATTGTTTGGGTGAGGGTTTTTTTTAGTAACTTTTTCTCAAACCCAGAACACATTGGTACCCTAGAGATGGAACTACCCCTACAGAAGAGGAGCAGCTCCCATCAGCGACTCAAATACGTGGTCCCAAAGGGGGACGTGTGTGATGAGGGAGGCTGTGCTGACAGGCCAGAGGTGCACGGACTTGCTGAAGGATTCGAAGGGAGATTTAGGCAGGAAATGAGCAGATGTGTTTGAACGGCACAAGAAGCAAGCATACGGGACTTTGTGTAGCCAGGGAGGCATCATTAGCAGCTGGACATTTTTTCACAGGCAGAGAGGCAGAAGCCAGGGGCACCTCCTCTCACAGGGTTTTACACGGCGAGTGGCACGGGTGAGACCTCCCCAGGAAGGAATAACTAGGGCAACATCCTTTAAAAAAGTACCTAATGTGGATCGGCAATGTTGACATTCTTTAAGGATGATTCCCCAAGGATGAAGAACGGTTTTCTGGAGAGTGATGCCTATAACGAATTCACTCTCACCCTTTATTATTTGTGATCTATTTCTTGACCATCGGCTTCCAGATGCTGGCTCTCACCCCGTCTGTCCACATCAGAGACCTGTGGGTCTCTCCATGGAACTGCCTTACTCTCTGTCACCAAGTTACCTCCTTAATAAAAAGGTTTTCTAAGTCCAAGACAAGTTGGTACATTTACATGTACCACGATGAAAACCAAGGCAATCACTTTTCTTTCTATTTCAAGGGAAGACACAGAGAATTTGAACCAGAAAAGATCAAAATGCTATTGCTGTTCTAACATATGGCCTATGTTTGGGATTCCTGAAGGCCTTTTCCTCTAAAAAGCACAGCCTAAGAGTTGTTTACTTGTAAAGTGCTATAAAACAAACCTGAGTTCAAACACAACAAATGAATTGTCAGATAGACTGCCACTGAAAGTTGTGTGTAGTTTTATTTCAACATATCAAGCACAAACAGATTTCCCCTAACTGGGGAATATGATGAGGAATGTACTTAAAAATTTGGAAACATTTACATTGAAAGATAGCCCAGACTGGCACCACCACTAAGTATTTTAAGGCTGTATATATAGCAGTACTTACCACTTGGAACTACTTCAGGCCAGAAAAGAAAGGCTTAGTATTGTCTGCAGTCTACAGAAAATATTGCAAATCTTTAAAAAATGGTGTAAAATAGGAAGACTATCAATAGAGTTGAACAATGCAGTGGCAAAACCCTTCCTCCTTTCTGACCTTCGACAATAAACATGCCTAAGACCGAACACATGTACACCTATATCGCTCACATCCTTCTCACCTATCCTGGGGCAGTGGTTTTCTCTCTACAATGCTAGTGTGTGGTATTACAAAACAGCCATACAGCAAATAACAACAGTAAGTGACCCGGTTTTACAAACAGGCATGTCTGACATTACGCTGGATGGGCCTGATCCAGGACACCAGTCAGCTCTGTAACCAGACGAGGAGCTTTCACTGAACACTTCCTATTTCCTAAAGAGGAACGGCTCTAGGAAATTGTGCATATTTACAGTTCCCGTGGAATGGAAAATAAAAACACATCCTGACGTCCCATTCTGTGTGTGCTGACAAAACAAATCATGACTTCATATCCAGGGGCGTGGATTTTTTAGACCAAGTGTGCTCCCTCCCATAATTAAAGGCAGACGGACAGGCACTGTGGACATCAGTTCTTTACAGCTCTCCAACTGCACTCCCTCACTCGTAGAGCTATGACCCAGGCTGGTGTGACCTTTCCAGAACGCCAGGGTGTTTACCATTTTGGGGGTACCAATACTGCTGGGTAATTATTAATTGCATCAGAAAATGACAAGACATAGAAAACAAATTGCACAATTAAAGCTACATTTGGCTTCAGCATTAAGGCCCGTACAGGTTAAGAGGTCCTTGAAGATGTACATGTAAAAGGCAAAAATGACATAATCTGCAGGAACAGAGTTTTGCAGGTTCCTAGGTCCCTTTTTAACCTCGTTTCTTCAACTTTCTTCCACCTCTGTTGCGTTGGTTCTAAAGTGCTTTGGTGCCTCGCTGGGCTCCTTGCGCGAGTGGCCCCCCTCCTGCCGCCAGTAATCATTATTGCTGCCAAACGTAGTGATTTTATTTGAAGACATAATTAATGAATAGTTGACATGTAAGAAAGATGCAGAGGACAAACCAACAGCGAGAGTCCAGAAGGAAGCTTTCAGAAGAGACCTTCCTGTGGAAGGATTTTTTGTTCAGAGCACTGAGGTTTCTGGAAAAGAAAGCAGCACGTTTATGTACGTGTGGGAGGGAGGTGCGCTGTCACATGTGCGCACATACCCAGAGCTTCCACACCGGGAGAGATCCCCATACTTCAGAGACACCCTCACAGGTACAGCACTTGCCCCGCAGACTTTACCTCTCCGCTTTTTATCAGGAGGGCAAGTACTTGTGGCTGCTGCCGGACCAGGCAGGGCATGCTGGCTGGCACGAGAAGGTACAAGGGCACAGACCCCAAGAAATCTCTTCATCCAGCACCCACTCACAAACGCAAGCCCCAAACTTCCCAAATATAAGGACTTGCCCTGGACAACCCCAAGAGCAGCAAAGGAAAGCCAGAGCTCTATCACCGACAGCTCTGGCATCCAGAAAACGGTGGGCCTCGTGTGTCACCCCACCCCACCGAAGGCTCGGGGCGGGGGGGGGGCGGCTGGATAGTGCTCCTCATGCAGAGGGGAATCAGAAGGGCTCCCTGGGGCAGGTGTGGCTGTTAGTACCTCCCCTGCCCTCCCCACAGGAGTCGCAGAGCAAAGCCCTTTGCCAGCAGTAGGGTGAGCAGGTATACTCACAGCTTCCCTCAGACAGCAACCAGCAGTTTAAAGAAAAAGTGGGAATTTAGTGCTTCTCACCCATGGATCCCAGTTTTCAGACCACAGGCCTGCATGTCTGCAGCAAACTGAGCCAAGTCCTAACACACTCGATGAGAAAGGAGACCCCACACCTTCTTTTCCAGAGGAGATTTATTTATAGCCAGGACCTGGCCCAGCCCCTCCCAACTTCTGCAGCTGTTCTGGGGTTGGGAGTGCCAGGAGAGGCTTAGCGCACTGAGATGATGCTTTTTGCCCCATAAAGAGAGTCTTAAGAGGAAGAGATTTCCTCACTGTTTCAAACAGAGGGTGGGTTTGTCTCTGCGGTGTGTTAGTGGGCTACCTATTGAAACAGCTGCTGACTGCACCCCTGCGGCTGATAAGGTCGCTCCAAAGGCTGCAGTGGGGGAGTTAAATGCCACAGGGTTTTTTTAGCCCATTAAGATCATTGATTTGATGAGAAAAAATGGTTACCTGTGTATGTCCTGTTGGGCTCTCTGTAGGGATAAGACAGCTGAATGAATTTCCTTCAGGTGATTAATTTCTTTCCCACACTGAGCGCACAGGCTTTCAAACCCTATGGCGAAGCATTGAAAGTATTGAAAGTATCTGGCAGCGGTGATAAAACACAAACCAGGTGCACCCAGAAAGTGGCTGGCTGTGATCAAATTGTCACAGCCGGGGGGCTGGGGGGGGAACACTTTCAGGAGGAAACAGAGGGAGGAGGAGACAGGGGACAGAATCTTCCACCCTGCAGACCCAGCTCAGTGAGTCCTGTGTCACTGGCCTGGGGCCCCTTCTTGGCTCTCAGGAAACAATTTTTGCAGCTTGCTCCCCAGCAGAGGGGAGGGGAACGGAGTGCTCACACCTGCCCCCATCTCTGAAGTGCTCAAGGTCACCTCCAACAAAGGCTGAGAAAAGGGAATAAGAAACAAAGCTCGACTCCTATCTGTTGACTGGAATGTCAGTGTATTTTTCCAAAATGTTTGTGCCAAGAGTTGGGAAGCTCTCGTTGGCATGGGCAGTGCAAGGCAGAAAGAGGAGCAGCATGTACGGAGAACAGGAAAGCAGAATGTTCTCTGTGTCTGTCTGTGGACTATGGGCCCTCCCTATTAACTGGGCCAGGAGATGTCCCAGGGCTGGCTTGAGGAATAAAGTACCGAGGGAAGAACATTAAAGCCTGACCCAGTGACACCCAAATACTTGCCATCATCATCCGAGAGCTCCTGCACCGACTCTGGTGTTGAACAGCTGCTCTCTGTGTTCTGGCTGTGGTTGGACGGCTGATCACTGGCTTTGCGGCGCCTGCAGTCTTTGGTAGACCTCTGCGTAAAACAGGGATTAAAAGAGACTCAGTCACTGTCAGACTGAAGACTCTTACGTTTGGCTTTAAACAAAGCAGTTCAGGGTGCTGGGGAGTATCTGTGAGATTGGAAAGTTTGATTTCTCAGCAACTCCTAGGAGCTGGATTCCTGGCAGCTGCTTAAAGATATTACACGTGTCCCATACAGAAGCATCTCCTTGTATGACAGCATCCTTAAGACACCCATCCAAAGTATTCTTGCTGTAGATTTACCTGACACTTACTATTATGAGCCTTATAGTTCTTTCGTTGAGTTGTGTGCCCACCAACCAGATACATAAGAAAAAGGATGAAAGAGAAAAATTTAGAATGAAATTTCCTGGAGAAAGTTTTTCAAAAGGTGCTTGAAGGATTTAAACATCACAGAACTTTTATGCCTCATTTTGTGATGCACTTTGGAAAGTTTCTCTCTACCTCTCAGATGGGTAAACCAAACACATGGGTTTGAAATTCTCACTGGAGGGTCTGAAAAGCAGTTATGAACCCCAACTTTCCCATTGTTTCAGAGACATTCAGATTTGGGGTATTATAAATAAAAGAAGAGACTATGTACATAATAAGATAGGAGTTCTTCAGTGTAATATGGGTTATATCCACCTGGTTCAGTTCTACATTTACAAAGCATTTTATGAATGACATGTATTACTCCCACGATGAATGCAATAAAGTAAGAAAGCATCATCTCTGTTTAAGGGGAAGAATGGAGAGAGTCTTGTCTAAAAGGAAATGATAAAGGCAGATGGCAGAGACCGAAACTGAAGTTGCAGGGTCTCAGTGGTGCACTCCAAAACCTTGCTCACACACTCACTATGGGAAGTTTTCTGCTTTGGAAACACTGAACAGTGAAGTTCACCTCAGTCATGTGCAAAACTCAGCATAAGAGTCACTGTCACTAACACTGGGTGGAAGAAAAATGCCAAAATGGATAAGATACATCAACCAAGAATTACAGTTATTTGGAGTTTATGATGGTATAATACTGCAGGTCTAGAGTCGTAAGCTGTATTTACCCAAACCAAACATTTCAGCCTATGTTGTGCTTATATGAAAATGCTGCAGTATGTGGCTTGTGTATGTGAAGGGCTGTGTACCTAAACAATTGTAAAGAGTATTATATTCCCCAAAACAGGCTTATTACCTTGTGCCGTATGATTTGATTGTTTATACATGTTGTTTTGTGGTTTGACATCCTTGTGGTTAAGTGTCTTTCCATAGTCTGAAGTATGCCGTTCTTCTCAAATTGGGCAATATCGTTCAAAGGATCCCAGGGCCTTAAACTTTTGAAACCAAAGGAAAAAAACATCAGAAAAGCAAGAATCCCACACCAGGTGTGTTAAGAGCAATACATTAATTCCACATGCATCGGTGCAGGTGTTCGTCCCTGATGGTAACCAGTTTCCACAGGTGCAGTGTGAGGAGTAACAGATACTTCCCTCTATATTCACAGTTCCTAGAAATAACCGAGGGGGGTTCAGTCTCCAAAGGCTTCATGCTTCTTGCCAGGGGAGGAAAGCACAGTTATCAACTCTGCTCGCACAGCGCAGAAAATCTCTGCTAAATGGTTCCACAATTTTCTGCAGTAATAGGGATCTGTACCAAGAGCATGGCAGATTTTCCATTGGCAAGCCCTCATTTCCAGCTATTTCCAATTAGCATCAGGAATATGTATGCTAATAATGACATGGAGCTCAGAAAGAGCAAAAGCAGGGCATAGTTTGGGGAATGGCAGGACCCGAATTAGAGGCCTGTATCCTTGTTTGCATCCCTGGGGACTCAACCAGTGAGGTGTGTTCATCGCCCCCCAGCCCACCACTCACTCCTCGTATTTGTAGTGCCATTCATTAGTCGTGGCGTCATGCTGGAAAAGCAGTGGTTTCCATTCTGTGCCATTCTCTCTCCGCTCCTGGGCAGCATTCCTCTGCTCCTCTTCCAGCACAAATTTTTCCTGCGTTGCCTTGTGTTGATCACCTTTGTTTATTGCACTGGTAACGTGCTGCCAAAGCCTAGAAATAAACAGGGAAGCAAGTTAAACCACCTTAAAACCAACAATGCATTCTGCCACCTGGAATGTAAAAGCAGACGCTTTTCTGGTCTATTGATACTCCAGAGGAACTACAACAGCATTGCTCAGCCTCTGTTTTGGCTTGTAAATAAAAGGAACATTATGAGAATGGCACCCCTGAATGCTGTAAACAATGATCCACTGAAGAACAGGGGAATCTTCCCTTCCCATCACCTTTGCCTTCCCGTCACCTACAATATCCATTAAAATGGTGTCTGACCTCCTTGTGTTCTCCATGCTTTCAACTCAGTTGTTTCAATACTATCATCTTTTCCAACAAATTGTTTACTTATTTAACCGTGCTGAAATCCAGAGGGTCAACCCGCACACTCCAGAATGCTGCCCTGCACCTGCCACGCAGGTCCAGGAGTGCTTGTGGGCACTTTCCCACCTTGGGCCAAAGCAGACGCACAGCTGCTGAGATGCGTGACCCGCCACCCAAGTGTGCGTGCGCTGTCTGAACCCGCAGCCCCCCTCGCTGCACCCCTGCAAGGCGCCTTTCCTCAGGAACCCTGCGCTGCTCGGGGCCGGGATGGGGATTGATAAATATAAATCCCAGAGGAGACTGATATATAACGGAGAAGCTGTTACCTTCCTCACCCTTTCAATCATCTATGTTTAGGAGCCTTTGTGTTAATGTCTATCCCTGAAACAAAGGCTTTATATTTAAAGTTTAGAAGCACTGGAAAATGAACTCATGTGCATGGCTTGCAGCTGCATGTGCAATATTGTACTTCTGTATAGGAACCGCATAGGAACCAGATCTGTATGAAGCTGAACAAATCTGCAAGACATGGACACGTACTCATGCTCACAAACTGCGAGCATCAACACAGGTTTTCACTTGCACTTGTTTTCACCTGCCAAAAGATTCGTGATCCGTCATATAATGTCCCATAAGCCTCTGCCCAGAGGAAAGGATCTGCCTTTTGTGAGAGAAAAAATCATTACCTTTTTTTTTTTTTTACTAGAGCCAAGCTCTGACAGCCAAGCCTCTCCACAGTTCCTCTAATTAGAGCACTCTAATCCTTATTTCAGATGGGAAATACTTCTGAGATCAGCAACTAGCCCTCCCAAAACATTACCGTGTGGTTTAGCAGTTAGACTAGGCACTGGAGATCCAGGCTGTTCCAGTACTCCCAACTTCACAAAACACCAGTCCACCATTTAGAAGATGAATGCATTACTGCATTTAATTTGGACCTTGCTGTGAAGCTCTTTAATTTAAAATGGATACTGATATTTTAATTATATTTCTATCACCATACATTAACGCAAAACTTACAAAAAAGCAGCCTCTTAGATAATCTACTGAAGGCAGAAGAACACTTTCCTGTCCTTTTATACAGGTCACTCCCATTTTCCTGTGTATGAAACTTTTCTCCCAGAAACAATGGAAGGAAACTCCACTGAAACTCAAAGAGATGGGGGTGGGGGAGCGAGAGAGGAGTGAAAATAACAGCCTCAGAAAATACTGCGGTGGTGTAAAATCAGTCCTAAGGAATGCAGCAGTGTAAAGAGAGAGTCCTAATTCTAAGAACCTCAGAGGGACACGCACAGAAATTGTTTGACGAGGGCAAACCGCTCCATCAAGAGCTGCATGCGTCAGACCATGAGACCCTCCCTGGTGAGCTGCATAACAGTACGAGCTTCAGAGACTCTCCAGCGTTTGTGAAAACAGGTGGTTCTCAGCGCTGCAGGAAAGGCTCAGCAATTCAGACAGAACATAACCTGGATTAGATGTAATTTATTCATGCAACTGTCAGCATAATAAGGAGCTGGGTGGAATGTCTGTTAGGGATCTCCAAAATTTTCCTTTTACCTCCTTCCTCTGCACACATGTATCGTTATTAGTCTCTAATGTAGCAAAGGGAGCCAACTCCGGTAGCACCCTGGCAAACAGAGAAATGGAAATTCTTTGTCCACAAGACCAAGATTTCTCGTCTCCTTTAAAAGGATCTTCTCCAGGAGATTAATAGAGAAATGTGCTGCGGTCTGCTCTGTTCCGTGACAACGGCAACTGTGTGACTGTAAATTACAAATACAGACTTTATCGCCCTTCTATAATGTCCGCTGCTGTCCAGAACAAACTAAATGGTCATGTGTTTTTATTTTCATGCAATCCCTTTCTTCACCCATGAAAAGGGGAATCTTCTTAGTGTGATGCGATGCAACACCAAAATTAGGTGCCCACAGGGAAGTGGCCAGCGTACCGCAGACCCAGGCAGCAAACTGTGCTGGCTTGGGATGTTAGCTGGCACTGACTAGCCATACGGGTGAGATGGCAGGACGAGATGGTTCAAAGCCAGTGCCACATGACGTTGCTCTAACTGTTCTTGCTCAAGAACTGGCTTGGGGATGCTCACCGCATCAGGTAGTCATCCCTTCCATTTCCTAAGTCATGTGTCAGGACTGTGTTTTTAGGTAATCCAGATTACCATAAAAAGCCTGGTGCAGACTTCCTTGGAGATCTCAACTGAGATTGCAAGGCAGGGTTAAACACCTTTTAATTACATTCTCCTGAACATTAAGTGGTTCCGTGACTCCTGCATCTAAGTTTAAGAGCCTGCGATTGAAACAACTCTTCCAACCTTGCCAACAACTCAACCAACATCTTGCCCTTCCACAGAATGTTCCGACAGTTACAGAGAGCCTGTTCATGATCTCCGGAGTCCAGGGAGAGTTGTTATTTTAGCAGATGAAATGTATCCTACACTATTTCCCCGCCCGGCTCTCTGGTTATTTCAGAGCAGTACTTCGCGGAAAGACTCCAGAGTTAACAGACTGGAAAAAAACAGGTAAAAGGCTGGATAATATGCGCCACCCAAGTGGGTCACAGCTGTTGCAGGACTGTGCTGAGAAATTAGTCCCTTCTGATCAGAGCCCTGCTGCAGGGGAGCAGCAGTGAGATGTTCCGGAGCAACCTACCTCTCCGACTCAAAGTCCGTCTGCTCCTCAAACAGCACAATATGGCGCTTCAGTCTCTGCCTTCGTACCTCACAGGTTGGGTTCCAGAACATTTCTGTGTTCCCGTTTTTCAACTCGTTTATATGCACTTCTCCATCCTGAGAAGAAAAATCAAGTGAAAAGGTTAACGACAATCAGAAACACAGGCAGAAAATAATCCCAATAAATGGAAGCTGCTTCCAGGTGATGATCAGGCTGCTTTCCTTCTCTATCCCATTAAATCTCAATGAACACTTCCTGGAAGTTTCAAAAATGAATGAGGCAAGGCATTCCCAGAAACACTGGCTGAATTAAAAGGGACCTGGTCCATTTTGTTAGTGTTGTCCCCAGACAAGGGTACCCACAGAAGCCCTAAAATGCTCTTCTTTCCCCACTGTTCCTTCCAGGTACCACCCACCACATATAAACAAGATCCCTAGCTCCTTTTCCAGTCTTTCTTTTATTCCTCAATCTGAACGCTGAAACCTCACGCAGAGCCTACTGAAATACTATCCTCTCTAGAGAGGAGACCTCAAGCTGAGATCTTTCACTTCCCCCCCCCCCCGCCCCCTCCAGTTTAGCCAGGTTTTTCTATTATTGCTCCTGAACTTCATTTAGTATTTCAAAATGCCAGGGGTCTTTCATCCTTATTCCTTGCCAATTTACTTGGCAACCAAATATTAAGCAGCGCTTCTCTCATCTGAGGCTGGTTAGGCGATATCACTGTCTCCCTGCTTAACGAAGCTGCTTCCCAGCCTTGCTCAGAGACGCAGCACTACCAGGGAGCCAGACGGGGTTACAGAGCGGACAGTGAACAGCACAACACTGACTGCAAGCGGAATGAATCAAACTACAGCTGCCGAGCAGCATGTGCACCAGTGCCATTTCGCTGCCTGGACATGGTGTGAGTATCACGCAAACCTTATTTAGGTCACGGCTATCGGCTTTGCCTATCACTGCCCAATTTCTCTGTGACACAGCTGCTGCATTTCTTCCCCTGCCATGGTCCCTGATGCATGTCGCCAAGTTCACTTCCCACATCTTCAGCTGTGAAACTCCTTCAGCCCCAAGGGACTCTCATCCCTCCTCAAAGTTTTCCTTAAGACGTCCTCTGCCATGTGCCACCTGTACCATCCTGAGGTGCCAGTGCCGGGGCAGATCTTGGGTCCCCAGGAGTACCCCAGCTGTGGGCAGGAGGCAGCATGCAGGCATCATCAAACACAATTGTGTGCAACTCAGCTGCTGCTTTGATCCTGGGGCTGAGAAGCATTGGGATTTGCTCCCCTTCTTTATCCAGGTGGGTTTTCAGGTTCTAAGGCAGAGTTCAGCTGCGAGGGTTTCTGTCAGGAGGCCAATACCCCCAGCAGGGAGGGAGGATGGAACAAACCACTCCCCTACTGCTGCACAGCAGCTACTCTGTGCACAACACGCAACTGCAAACAGCGGCTGATGGAGCCACCCTTTCAAGCCATTTTACTTCTTTTATACATCATTCTAGTTTTGTGCACCACAACCAACCAGCATAAAGAACAAGGGAGGAATAAATTATTTTCAGGCTGATAAAACCCAAACACAGAAGGCTGGAAGCTGAGCAGCATGCAAACATGTGGCTCGGCGCCCCAGGGGCACCACTCAATTACATGCTCTCACGGGTGGTGGTCCCAGGACACACGGCAGACGAGGTACACCACAGCTCAGCACCACTCACGACTGCCAAAGCTCACTCTGCAGGAAAGGGAGCTCAGAACAGAAAAGCTACCCAGGCACAGGGAGCAAATCACCTTGTACATGCCTAGAAAGGGCAAATCTCCACATTTCAAAATGGCCATTAGCTTTTTATGTAAAAAGAGAGATCACCTGAGGAGAGGAGTCCAGCAGCAAAGGCTACACTGTGGTTAGGATCTCTCTATAGAAAGGGCTTTGTCCAGGCACATCTTACCTGACCTACTTTATATACCTCCTTTAGGATAAGACAAGTCTTGTCTCAGAAGTGGCAATTTCTGTGGACTGGTAAGGGAGCAGAGGTCAACTATGTGAAGATGTAGATGACTAAATGTAGCTAAATACCTAGAGTGCCCAACCCAAAGCCAGGCCTCGCTGCTTTTGCCTTGGTTACCACGAGTTCTCAGCCAAAGCTCTAGACTACATCCTTCACCATGCCACTTTACTCTTGCTGGATTTTGGCTTGAGGATGTCTCCGAGTGATCCATTTGTGGATACTAGGTGTGCAAAGGTGCTAGCTGCTCTGCTGACTGTTCTGAGCTGCCCATACATACAGACCCTCACCAAATCCACATCTCTGTCCGTCACATCACAAACAGAGGAGTAACCACCTTCTATAAATTTTTTTATAAATAAAAGTTTGTTGTGAAAATAATGGATTCAAAAACCTATGAAGTTCTTTCCTGATACTGCTGTATCTGGGGAAGTCTCAGACACCAGACAAAAGGAAGCCTCATGATTTTCATAATCACACATAGGACACACTGCGTCTCCTGCCATCAGTGCCTGTCCTGAGCCTAGGACCCTAAATACAGAGCCACGGGCTTTGAGGAAGCACTCCTCACTGTTCCCAGCTTTGTCCCAGCTCTGGGAGTGCAAGCGTTACTCACACTGCAGGGAAGTCAGAGGAGTAAATGACCAATGACCTTGAGAGGTGCTGCCAGAAAGCTCTGCTGCCTGCATGCTGCCTGCACTGCCTGGGGACCGCACGAAGCATCGAGGAGCCAGGACACGGGCCCTCGGTGGCCAGCTCCAAGGCAGGGAGCTGCCAAGGGCTGCCAGTCCTCCCACGCACCCTGCTGCCACGCACACTTAAAACTGTCAGCGACTTCGATTGTCGTATGTTACCCAGTGTCCACTGAGACTTGCTAACACTTCTTCTCCCGATTTAATCTTCCCAGAGATTTGATTAATGCTTGTGCTGCCACCGAAGAAGGGCTGTCAGGGGAGAACAGAAATAGAAAACATGATCAGTCTAGCGAGAACTGGAAGGGAGCCAAACGCAGTGATGAAGCAGGAGGGAAGGAAGGTGCAACTTGCTTGATTTCCACTATTTCTGGGGAAAACCAGAATGAATTCTAACATGGATTTTGACTGTCTAGCATTGTGCCCTGCTCCTTTTGTTTGCAATACCAAAATCACTGTAGGAGCTGCAGGAAGGGAGGTAAGCCTTCAGGTGCATTCAGCAGCACAAGGCCTCGCCTTCATTGCAAATACATTCACTGTCAGCTAGACGTTGGGACAAGTGTATGTGGGCAAGTCCTTCCCGTTGTCCAGAATCACATCACAGTTTGCACCCTTAAACTTGCAGCCTTGTCCAAAGAAAAAGGAGCAGCACTAATGCAGTTGGTGACAGTTCCTGCTTACAGGACAGCAACAGCAGTGTGGCACTGCTGATGGCTGCATCTGCGTGAAGCATCCAGTGTGAAGAAACTCTCATCAGCATCATACAAAACAGAAAACAAAAAAAGAAAAAGGGTATTTCCAGAGTCAAGAAAAAGATTTTCAGAACAATGGAAAATTCCCCTCACCTCCTGTCTGCCGAACACAGGAAACAGCAGTGACAGAGTGGCCAGCTCTTCCAGTCGTACTACGCAACATTTCTTCAGACATTTTAGCAGCTACTTTCCAATAACATTTGTGCAGGCGAACGTTTTTGTTTTTTAATAATATAAACCCACATTTCCCACAACACCCACGGGAAAAGAAATCACAAGTATCTCAAGAATCAATGTATGCAATACAGCAGAGAATCGGTACATATCCAAATTAATAACAAAATTATGCGGTTTACCTTTAACTTCTCACAATTCTACAAAAATGGCGGCTAAGAAATATTCAAAGCAGAGCACATAATTAAGCCATGGGGACCTTTCTGAGTCATGTTTGGACTAAGCATATTGTTTTCAAGCCAGAAAAGAATGGTCTGCATTTGAGGCTCTGAAGTGTTTGTAGGTTTGAGATGACACTGATCGAAGTTGGGGAGTTGGCCTCAACACAGTATGTCAGGCCTATGGGAAGAACAGGCTTGAAAGACAAGTATATACAAATGTTAAGGAAGTGCACAGGGCAACAGTTCACTTTGTGAGAGCAAGTAGACAGAAAATTATGATTTCCCCCAGAAAAATGCAGTCTGCAAAAGACTCCCCTAACTCCAGTACTCTCTCGCATTTACGTTGGCTAAGGCTGCAGCAATAAAGTCCCGCAGACTCTCAGTTCTGCCTCTTTCATTTTATGGCCAGGCAAGAAATTGTTTGTTGGAACAGAAGAGAAAGGGATGCTCCTTCAGAAGCAAGCTAACTGTCCAACAACAGTTACAGGTCATCACTTTCCCTCCCAAATTTTAACACGTAACTACAGGAATGCTCCAAGACGTCTCCATTTTATCTGCATACCATAAATTTGCAACACCAGGCTTTCTAGGGGAGGGAACAGCTACATGAAAAAGTCAGTACAAGGCAATGACAGTGTAGCGCATCAGGGTGACAGCTACTCAAAACTGTCTGCCTAGAAATGGGCTCTCACCGGGCCATCCAGGCACAGTTGAGAAACACAAGGTACGTGTAGTTCATTGTAATACCTGCAAAGGTAAGAGTACACATGTGATGGCTGCTGGAGAGCTACACTGCAGATCCACGTCCTAACTTGCCTCACAGTAGTTTGTACACCCTGCTGTATTTTGCAAAAAAAAACCCCTAATTGTACCTTTCTAAACAGAAGCCGCACTGGCATTGCCAAACATTCAGAACAGTTTGGCCAGCAGCCAGCTAGCTGGCTGTGAACAAGTCCTGTGTAAAGCTCAGGCTCCCTGGGTTCAAATCAAGTTGCACCAGGCAGAACTGGCGGCAGGATGATGCCTCCTCCCCAGGCAGGCCACCCCCTGGTGCATGCATACATTGCTGGTACGCAAATGATCTGGTATGTATGGTCAAACTTGCCTGGAGTGGAGGGGCAAGCCTGAGACGCATTCAAAACGGGGGCCACAATGTCTCTCACCTTTAGTTTGAATTCCAGTTCTGCCCTGTGGTTAGTTTTCTCACAGTTGATGGTAACTTTCCCTCCAAGCTCCATTGTCATGGTACCATATAAAAGTCCTGAAAAGGGGGGGGGGGGGGGGGGGGGGGGGGGGGGGGGAAGAGATTTAAGAGAGGTCCCAGTGGAAGCAATCTGCTTTCTCAACTCAAGCTGGTTCTCACTGACATGCTGTGAAATTTGCTGCTTGGCTTACAGTTTTGAAAACACAGAAACCAAAGTTTCTAGGAAATGGCTCTTTAATATAAGCATGAAGAATCCTCCCTAGTCTATATGCCATATTTATTACACCGACTAGGAAACAGCTTGACTCACAGGTGCTGACAGTACATCTGTGGCAAGCTGAAAGCCGGAAAGGAAAAATAAGGAAAGTCGTGCCCAGCAACCTCATTTATACTAGTGCTTAAACAGACCCAGTCACTTCTCACAGGGTGCATGAGGCAGAGAGAAGCTGTAAGAGGATTCAGCAGAATCTGAGAGACTAGCAGTCATGCAGGGGACTCCTTTTTACACACGCTTATCTTTTTCTAAAAAGGTCATTTGCAGAAAAACTGACAAAAAAAAAAAAAAAAAAAGACCTAAGCACAGGAATAGTTCACGGAGGGTATGATTTACAGAAGTTACAGTTTTCAGGTAGCTAGACCCTCCATAAATATTAGCTTAGAGGTCAACATGTCAAAACAAAAAAATATTCAAAACCCCAAATTGGATCAAACTGCTGCAGGAGTGATTTTATCACTGTGCTTGAAACGCCACCAACACTTTGCTTTCTAAGGAGAAATGCAAAGTTTCAGCCACGAATCAGCAGCCATCTCCTGGCCTCAGTTCATATTCAGCTCAACAGAGCAAAGCTACAGGGTAACAGGCATCAGCCTCACTGAGGCAGCTCATACACTGATGAGTATCACGATTAGAGTAACAAAAAAGTCAGAAGTCAGGAATTTCCATTATTCTCAAAACCCCCAAAAATATATTAAACAATTTCCATGTTAACATTAGAAAAGCTTTTTATCTTCAGAAGCTCAGAAATGTACTCTTACTCTTTCCAACTTCACTTTATCTGCAGTGTATACACATAGTACTTTTTCGTTTCTACGTTGTGTTAAAACCAACTTAGATGGGCCTACTAATTCTGTCCTCAGCTCTGCACAGACAAATCAGAACGACTTCAGTGAGGATTATCAGTTCTCTCCTGACCACTATGACTCATGTGGAGCAACGGCTCCCTGGAATTACCAGTCCCTGCAGCACCAGGCATTCCAGTGGGAAGAAGAGAGCCAGTGCAAAACTAGTCAGTAAGATATCATTATATTATTCTTTCTGTTTGCTTCCTATTTGAACAGCCATAACTTACCTTTACAGTGGGCGTATGGCATGGTAATTATATAATCTTCCCCCCTGTTTAGAAACATCAGCTTTGCTTTCCCATCCAACAGTGCAGAAAGTGAGTTACCTGGAATTTAAAAGAACAAATACAAAAGAACAAATATTAAAAAAAGCATGTTATACGTGGTCACTCATCCTACCTTAGAAAAACATTTCCATTTAAATGTAGGTCACTAATGAAAGAAGAGATACAAAATGCTAACAGTTCAGGACCCTGCAAATCATTTACTGTTGGAGGCAGGCAGTTCTAATAAACTCTCTGCTGTACAGCTCGTATTCGCTCTGGCATTCAGCCCCTGTTGCAGAAAGGGTAGTATACTAAATAAGTCATTAGTGGGAGGCAGAAAGCAGTTCCAGTGCTTGGAAGTTTTTCAGGTCCTTCTGTTCTCACAACTTTTCTATTCGTGTATGATCCCAAACAATGAATAAAATTGCCAGGACAGTAATGACAATTCCCAAGTGTTTCAGCAAATACATTTACATGTACAGTAATACATTACTGTAATAAAAAAATACAGGATAGCGCTTGAGAGGTGTTATTCTAAACAAAGAAATATTTCAAATAGCAACATGGTTTCAGAGCTTACAGTTGGGTGGCCTCCACTGAGTTGAAAAGATACGAGGACATTCTGAAGCTCTCTGGTTCAACTCTCAGAAATCTGGGAGCCAGATAAATGGTTACACTTATAGAAAGACTTTTGCAAAAGTCAGTTGGATGACCAGACAGCTATGAAGTGACTCATCTGTGAGCACATGCAAAAAGACAACCAACTGCCCATACGTTCTCATGAACCTTTGCTTTCTGAAAACCAGGTTTTTAAAGCTCTCCCTTTTTCTGTTTAGTTGGCTGGATTTGCTGGGTTTTTTTATTTGGTTGGTTGGTTGGTTTGGGTTTGTTGTTTGGTTTTTTGTAACATCAGTGAAATGGCAGAAATGGGGAAAACCCAGCAGAGCCAAGACAAGGAATTAGGGTGCCCTGGTGATAGATCTCTTAAGCATTTCTTTGTTCCTAACCCTTGACACATTCAGGAGCGATTGAAAAACCAACCAAAACCAATGCCACGATGTTACCTGAAAGATGTCTAGGCTTAATGCCTTACCATAAAACTTAGACCTAGCTAGAATGCTGCCAGTAATGCAGAACCCGTCCTTCCTGTTGCTGACATGAAAAGCCGACACTGGCGGATGATGGGAGACCTAGAAGCAAAACAGGCAGAGGTCATTTACAGCAGTCTTACAGGCTGAGCCGAGCAGGGGGTACATACACAGCCTCACACAGCGCTACACACGCTCTAGGGAAAGAGGCCACAGGACTGAGCTGAGTCCTCTAAGCCCCATCTGTACCATTAACCTCAGTGTTAAAGACGGGAACATTATATGCAAGACCATTCTATATGTAAACTTTCTCCCCTACCCCGTATTTTCTTGTCCTTGTGCGTCTGAAATCACTTTAGGCCAACAAGTACAGTGTCAGATTTTCAACACAATAAAAGTCAGTGCAGAACTTTTTGGCAGCATCTGAATAACCTCCACAGAATGGATGTAGTGGCCAAAATAAAATAAAACAAGACAAAAATTCTCTGATTACATAGGGGAAAAAAGTATGTGAAAGGGGGAGCCCCTGTACCAAAGTCCACGTGGTCCTCAGATCCCTTTATTAACACTGTAAATCTCAAACTAAATTTTTTCAGGCCAGTTTACTTGTGAGTTCTGCCCTTCATTTATCCCCAAAGACACAGAGACCAGCCCTGAATTTATTCCTATTAAAATCATTATAGAAAGTTTAGAAATAAAGTAAGGTAGGATTTGGTCATGTGTTTTATGCCCCTTTTGACAGAGGCAACACAAACCACATTCTATTAACAATAAGAAAATACGGGAGACCTGCTTTTATAATCTTGAATGCCCACCAAGCTCACATAACCTCTGTAAATCTAAGAAAAAAACCCATCAGCAGCTAGTTGACCCCATGTCCCACTCTGGATGTTTACACAAAACTCCCAAGTTCCTCTCTTAGGTGAGACAAGGAGCATGTTACTATGCACAGAGGTGCAAGCAGGCTGCTGTTTGCAACACCTCAGCATCCAAATAAAGCAACTTACCTGTTCTGCTATGTAAAATGTGTGGCTGTTTGTCTGAGGATGAAACCAACAGCAGCGAAATGTCTCTCCCAGAATAGGGTTGTATGGCTTTTTTATTCCCTGAAAAACAAAGTAATCAAAACCTGCTACAAACGAAGACTTGTGATCCAACTCTACAGAGATGGCCACAAAACAACACCGCAATTTCCTCCCTGATGTTTTAAACTAAGTCAATCCCAAGAATAAAAAATGAAGAACTAGTTACTATACCCTCCTAATCTAATCTTTTAATCTGAGCCATGGATTCATCTGCTATTCTCAACAACTTGATCTTTGATACTGTCTGATCAAAGCTTTACAAGATGATCAGACTTTATTATTTCTGCTACTATATGCAGCAGGTGCGTCCTGATGTAGAAACATGGCACTTTGGTACTAACATGCCTGAAAAGAGAAAGGAGATCCGCCTTCAGCAAAGGGACAAATCCTGTCTCTGAGAACATGCTGCTTGCTGACGACATGTTACTTGCTGACGACATGTTACTTGCTGATGACTAGTTTTGCCTTCTAACTGCCCAGTGCAAAGGCTCTGAGGTTGATCAACACTTATTTTGCACTCAGTATCTACTCTGAAACCAAACGCAACTTTAGTTTTAAAAGTAATGGTCAAAGTCTTCTGAACAATAGAAGAGGTAAAGTTTCAAAGGACAGGCAATAAAGAAATACAAAACCATAGCAGGTTTCAATGCCCGTTTGTGGGAAAATTACTTTGGGGAAGGAATTAGAGAAAACTGGGACCTAACAGAAGCGTAGTACTACAGAAAGCTCTTTAGGGTAAAACAAATATTGCTTTCAGGCTGGTTGGTGTGCATGGAATCTACTTGACCGTGGCTCCCTAAGCAACAAACCCTGCAATCTCAGCACCTGCTGACAGGAGTAACAGAGGGGGGAGCGGAGTGGAGACCCCATGGCCAGGCTCTGTTGTGCTCCCTGCAGGAAGGGGGACCTGATGGTCTCATAAACTGCATAGCAGTTATCACATAAAGAATATATGAGTTAATGTCTGCTGCCGAGCTGGTTGTTGAGCAAAATTACTTTCCTCAGATGAAATAATCTCATTGTTAATACTAACACACACCTCCATCCCAGCGTTACCTGCCTCCAAGGTACTACTACATCTCGCTGGGTACATGATACCAATCAGTAACAAAAATATGTATGACTAGAGCCGCTCAAGCTCCACCTAAATGTAAAGAAAATGGACTGGTCCTGAACTGAAATCTAAAGGGGGGGGGGGGGGGGGGGGGCGCGGGCGAGGAACTGTTGTCTAAACTCCAAAAATGCCACACTGATTTAGTGTCACAAAGGTAGGTCAAGCTGACCCACCCCCTAAAGCTGTAAGCTCCAGCTGACAAGTTGGTAAGGCGTCACGAGCCCCATACATCCACAGAAACGTAGCTGAAAGTAGGACAAAGGTAATTGTGGTAGTGGGAGATTGTGACCTCTGACTCAAATAGCCCCCTCAAAAGAGGGCAAACCCCTGCTTGGAGAGCACGCGGAGTTAGTGAAGAACTTCAGCAGTGCTGTCTGAGGCGCATGCTAATTAACATTGGAAGCGAGAAACTTTTAACCTGTCCTGTGTATGATAAATGAATATGCAATGTACTATGAAGTACAAAAAGTGTACAAATGAGGGGAGAAGTCAGGGAAGACTCCATGATAACTTCTGGGATCAGCCGATGGGCTAAACCCATCTTCTTTCCTAAAGGGATGCCTACTGGGCAAGGACTTTATTCTGTGACTAACTCATGCTAGCTGTTATTAAATGTATTGCTTCAAGCTTGTTTTGCTGTCGGTGTATTATCACCCGCAATCTTTGAACCTTACTCTGTCACAAACTTGTACTTTGTATAATAAAAATCTTCAGCTGAAGTTCATTTTGAGTAAGTCTCCAGAGACCTGAGCAGCTGTTATAAGGGATGTGACTCAGCGACGCTGTTAGCGGGGGTCCCCGGACAGGTTGGTTGAATCACCCCCCCGACACAGGGGGCTGTCAAAACGCAGGTAGGAGACGGGCTGGTCACACACGAGGGTCTCGTCTTTCTTGGGAAACTGACAGGCTGACCCACTGTAAAGGGTTCGAGGAAACGCCCCTTGTTAATGTGACACCGCAACGACCCCAACTTCACGCATTCTTTTACCTTTGGCTTCTTATAGAAGCCGGACAGATACCACCGCAAAACTTGCTTCATTCGACTGTATGGATCATCTTCAAGGACGGCCCTGCAGGACAGAACATAAAATGCTCTTCATACTGTTCACACTTCACATTCATTTCATACCAGTATAATAACACTAATTTAAATAGTATTTCCCCACTACTAAAGGGAAGTAAATTCTGTGCTTCTACCAGTGAAAAAGGTGTCTGCCAGCAGAAATAATTTTTTTTTGTAATGTACATCATACAACACACACATAAACTCTTGGAAGTGGCACCCCATACTGTGCACTCCTGCAAAAAGCCTAACAAAATTTCTGGAGTGTATCAAGTTTGATTGGATATTCAAGTATATTAACGTGGGACTGCCACTTACGCTAGCATTTAGTTACAGCTAACAGTACAGTGTGAGTCATAAAAACAGTAATACTAATGCCATCACAATAAAAGACAATTCTATTTCTCTTTTTCTTTGTTTCTCTCTTAAAGATCTTTAAGCTGATGTGCTACATGGCCTCTTTCAGTACTTTGAGATTTCATACAGTTATTTAGGTTGGAAGGGACTTCTCAAGGTCATCTCGTCCAACCCCTCCCCATCCATAGACGAAGCGGGAAGTAAACACATACTTCCTGGTTCCTGGTATTTCCAACCATTCAGTTGTATTTGGAAAACAACCTGGATAAGTTCTTGCAAAATCCATTTAGAAGGATCATCCATACCACAGAGAGGTTTAACAAACCCCCCCAAACCTCTTGAAGTGTTCTTAGACCTCAGCACTGAGGAGAAACATTTCCTTAACTTCAGATGTTACAAATATGACAAACAAGGCTTGAAAATGCCATGATTCTGAAATTACCCAGAGGCAGGGGAATAAACGTGAGTAACTAGTGCTGCTATTGGAATATTGCACACACTGGTTTTGAAATATAGTGGGCATATCTCATTGAGAAGGCTGGTCTTATTCGCAAGGATAACATTTTCTGTCTTCTGTTCTGCTGGTCCCAGCAGGTCTTGCTCATCAAATGCACGTTAAAAAGATGTTTCTTACTTGTTTATCAACCAACATAACTGTATTTCCTTTGGCGGCAGAAGTGCCTGACAATTCTGTCTGCTCTCTGTCCTACTCCCCTCTGTACACAGCTATGCCAGAAGGTGGCACAGCTCTGTTGCGAGATGCTCAAAGGCATGAGCTGAACCCCCATCAGTTCCAGCCAATGCTGGCAAACATGTGCATGTGCCAAGGTAGTTTTGTCTGGAGTTTAACTGTTTTCCTCGCTCCTCACTGGCAGCAGTCCATCTTTAAAAGGTCACTGCAGCTGGCACCTGGCTTAATTTACATTGAATCCAGCAGCCTGGGTATTATTTGGGAGCCTTTCAAGCACACAAACACATCCCAGCCAGCATCAAGCTAACATTTTCAAGTCATACATTTTCAGAAATGTAAGGGAAGCGCCCATGCTGGGCACACTCTGCACGCTGCTTACTGGGAAAGCAGGTCAGCGTGGTAGTAGTAATCAGAGAGTTTGTTAAGGAATGAGCGTGGCTCCAGGATGAAGGTGGGCAGCACCACCCGTGACAGGTCCATGCCGGGCCGCAGCTGCTTCAGCAGGATCCACATCAGGCTTTTGTTCTCCTCAGAGACAGTCTCCGTTTGAGACGATTCACCTGTCTACAACGGGAAAAGGGAAGCTCAGAGCAGAAACAGGAAAACCATTTCTTGCAGGTGCGTTTACCTGCAGGGTCCAAGCTCACCCAGGCACACCTGGCCCTGGCACAAGGGTGAACGCTCAGCTACACCACTGCGGAGACATCAGCTGTCTCAGAAGTGAATCCCCAGAGCACTAAAGCGAGTGGTACAGAAAGCCCCGGGCCTCCGTGAGAGCTGGCATGAGGCAGGGAGCGTGCCTCTGCTGTGCCTTCCCTCAGCCATTGCCTCCACACACCTCAGGACTGCGATGGGCCAACCGGGACCAACATGAACCAAGAGGACCCTGCACCGCAGTCTCTCAGGAGGTGTGGACGCGCTCATGGCTGTTACAGCATCACTGCAGCCTGGTGGGATGTATACAAGAAGCTCCTCTCAGTCCCATTCTCAGCAAATGAGAGACTGTAAGATTTACAGCCTTTACTACATTATTACATTATGATATGTGTAGAAAAATTTAGGAGATAAATGAGTAAACAAAAAATGGAAGCAGTCCTCCAAGTCCAAAATAAGACAAACTGGTAGTGCAAGTACGGTAAAGGCCCCACTGCCAGCCGACATGCACCGATACCCACAGCACCCCCCAACCCTGCTCGGTGCCCTTTGCAGCAGAAGTGCAGGTAACGGTAAAAAAGCCAGGGATTATGTTGTGCTTTCAGTTTCACCACCCGAGCATTCCCAGCATAACCTTTTTGGCTCCCAATCAGCCCTTCCACTAGTCATGCAGAAACACACTAAGTCTAGCTTGCGGGCTGAGGGGAATTTCAGACTGAGGAACAACAAAGCTCTTTTCATTTCATTGCTTTTCCGTTATCATGCCATTCTTCTTGTGACAGTCTGATGCAATACACAGCTTGAATCTCCAAGAAGAAATGGAAACCATTAAAGAATACAATACCACAGCGTCAGCTAGGGCTTGCAATACATACGGGTCTGTCAGAACTTTCATTATTAATCTAGATTCTCAAGTGCACATGTATTGGCAATACAAATTAATGCCATGTTGAAACTGGTGTACAAAGTCTTACTCAGAATGAATCCTTGCAGAAGGGATGAATGAAAAGGGAGGGAGAAGGTGGTGCAGGAGGACAAGAACAACTTCAAGTTGTTTCTGGTTTGCTTTCCCCTAAAATACATCACCCTCAATAATGCTTTTTATAACCTGCTAAAACTAAAAGCTTGGGAAAAATGTTTGGTTTTTTGTTATTAACCTATCTACTGAGGAGGTATCTTTTTTATATTCTAGACCAACTTTTACAATCTCAAAGTCATTCTGACACCTATCTCTGCCTTCACATTCCTACTGCAAACAAGGCAAAGCTGGAACATCAGATGCACATGCACAGACCTTTCAAATGCATACCGGTGCAGAGCTTTCAAACGAGCTTTCCAAGCCAAACTGAAAATTTAACAGTGACAGTTTGCATCTGTGACCTTTGTCATGCCAAATCTGAACCCTACACGCAGACTGAGAGGCAGTAGTTTCAGTTTAAGATGACAGCCGATGTTATTACTTGCATGTGTTTACCTCGATACACCTCTACCTGTTGCTGATAGCAAACCATATCATTGCATACAACGCAGGAGGGGGCCTGGGAAGCAGGACCCCAAGTAACAATCAGTTAGTTGAAAGGAATGTGCTCGAGCTTGTGGGTCACAAGCCCTGGTGATAAGGGACATGAAAAATTACTGAAGGGTATAGAAACAGGGACTAATCATCAAGTTGAGACTATACAAGGAATAAGGCGGTCGGTTTGTCAGATTGCTCAAGGACGTGGTTTAAGAACTGCAGACGTTGTTTTTATTGCTGAATTGCTAAATAGCTAGCGTGAGATCTTCACGCGAGCTTCCACAGTTACAGAATAAGCAAGTTTTTTGAACCGATCAGAATAAGATGTAACAATTGCTTGTGTGTATATAATCATGTTGTTAGGCTAATTAAAGTTACATTTTGCTTGCATCAAGCTGCGTCCCGTCTCTCAATCGCGGCGATACAACCTGCTTTTCCTTACGTTACAGTCACCGATGGGATAAGACCCAACCACCAGTCCTACCTGTGTGTCCCAGGTGATGACAGCCCCATCTCTGGGTCAATGACAGAAATCTAATAAAACACCTAATGGTGTCAAGGCTAAAATGCAATTCTTTAGAAAGCCCACTGGATGTTACCTCTGCCTGATCAGCCACACTACCATTAGCCTTATTTTACCCTACACGAAGTGTCACTCTACAGCAGAAATTTAGTCCTTTCCGTTTGGTTTGTACTGCATTGTTTTTTTATTTTACGTAAAACTGCAGAAATCTCTCACTCTCACCCACCCACATACAGACATCAGTGCTGCCTGTTCATTCAGACACCGAAGTATCAGCCTGCCGTACCAACACTTCTAAGACAAATTTGTCATGTGGCAAAAGGTAATTTCAGAATAAGCAGCTGATAGAAATTCATTTTGCTGTTGCTTAGCTACATTCAGAATCCCCTGTTGGGACCCAGTTACCATTTGCTGTGTGTCTGGGGTGGGATGTGAGGGAAGAGATACTCAAAAAAAGGAGCTGGTACCTTTTTATCTCTGTAGGCAACAGTTCTCTTTGCACGAACCATTTCTACAGCAGGGGCTTGCACCTCACACCTGACATCTGAAATGGCAGCAGACATATGCTACCTGGACTGGTGGCTCCAGACCACAAACTGCTGCGCTTGGGGGTGGCTGAGTTGTGGAAAGGAGGAGGCAAAACTGAACTCCTGTACCTCTGCAAGGTGATACGGCAGAGACATTCTTTTGTGGCCTCTCATGTAGGCTGTCCTGCTATAAGCAGTCTGTGGAGAAATAAGCAGGAGTAATACAATCTGTGTGTGGGACACCTAACCACTCTCAGTGTTTTAAGTTATCACTCAGTGAAACACGGAGTGTAATTAGTACAATTATAAAATTTATTATAATTATAAAAATTACGTTTAACTATATTTGTTTTCTCAATATTAGTAGTACACTTTCAGGAAAACATGGAAAGAGGAGCATAAGAGGCTGGTGAAGGGGCTGGAGCACAAGTCCTACGAGAAGTGGCTGAGGGCACTGGGGGTGTTCAGCCTGGAGAGGAGGGGGCTCAGGGGGGACCTTATTGCCCTCTACAGCTGCCTGAAAGGGGGTTGTAGGCAAGTGGAGTCTGTCTCTTCTCCCAAGCAACAAGTGACAGGATGAGAGGAAGCAGCCTCAAGTTGTGTCAGGGGAGGTTTAGACTGGATATCAGGAAAAACTTCTTCACTGAAAGGGTGGTCAAGCGCTGGAACAGGCTGCCCAGAGCCCTGGCTGCATCACTGTCCCTGGAGGTATTTAAAAGCCGTGTGGTGTAAACCTGGTGCTTAGGGACACGGTTTAGTGGTGGACTTGGCAGTGCTGGGTTTTCGGCTGGACTCGATCTTAAAACTCTTTTCCAGCCTAAATGGTTCTGTGATTCTCAGGAACAGCTTTCTAGCAAAGTGGTTTTCTTTGAAGCACCAACAAGACTTCAGCTTCCTTGTTCGAAGCAACAGGCAAGGGAGTGCTCAGAGCCCTCCCAGCGTGGGAGCAGAGCTCCTCCGCTGCCTGCCCAGACTGAGTCTCACTCAACACACTTGGTTCCCCCAGCTCTCCAGCACTGCCTTCCTCAGTGGTGTCACAGTGACATCCAGCTAACAAAGGCTCTTATATATATGGAACAGAAACGCATCCTCCTGCTGTTAAATGACATGAGAAATGGCTTTCCTACAGGAAACTGTCATTTCGGAATCAAGTGGCTCAAATGCTCCATTAGGTCACAGAAAAAGGATGTTCCATGCATAATGAAAAAAGGAAAGTATCATATTTTGCATCACAGAAGGACTGAGCACCCTAATCGGTCAGGACACAAGCCCAGAATAGTAATTCCCCCGCACTGGCTCCACAAAGCACTGTGCCAATGCTCTGTAGCTCTTTAATGCAATAACTGGTTAAAGCAGTTGCTGATGCAGGAAAACAGTAGCGGAGCTGCTGTTCATAATGCATAATTATTAGAGCACATGATAATTCAACGTAATTTAGCAGAAAGCTGTGCATTGCTTTATCTGTAAAACACCAAAACTCACAAAGCTAGTTCTTAACTGCCGTGCGTCTACAAGGCTGCATGACAAATACTATGAACAGAGACATTTTAACAGAAACAGGCAGCGATTAAATTTTTTTTTTCTGTTACCTCCCCAAATTCCTCATAGATCTGTTCAATGTAAGTTGTCCCTTTCCTTCCTGGAGAGACCTCTCCATGGACTTCTGACTGATCGCTCTCGCTTTCATTTGTCTTCCGACTGTTCTCATGGGTTTCATTCTCCGACTCTTCTACATTGTCTCTCTCTGACTTGTCTGAAAAAGCATCATTTTCCAGGTGGTGGTGGTTCTCCAGGGCTGATTCATTCAAACTGCAACACACAGTTCATTACTTGCTTCAATTTGATTTATGAAACCAGATTACTTAGGGCCTTTTAGATAAGGTAAAAACAACCTCCAGGATTCAAAATGGGGCATACATCCCAGGAGAGTATAAGACATCGACTTCCTGAATAGCAGGGTTTTTACCACGGAAACACTGAGATATTTTTCATCAAAATTCTCCCCTCCAAACTGCACTTTGCAAAATGTGCCACACAGCTCTACTTACCCACCCTTATGCAAAATTGCCCCTGGCTCTGGACAGGAGCCCACACCCCAGAGGGATACAAACACACACAGAACTGTACACTGCTGGTTAAAGAGCTGAAGTGTCAATCAGGAGAGATTTTTCCCCTTACAGAAGCAAGTCAGTGCACTGTAGCATATGGGAAAAATATGACATTATGGAATACATTTTATTTTCAGTGCTACTGCTACTTTATTTCAACAGATGGTGGTCCTAAGTTGGCCCTACACTAGTAAAGGCAAATTTAAAAATCAACAGAAGCAAGTATTTTCACACACACACAACGCCCCAACCGAACCTGGGGAATGTGCTTCCCCCAGACAATGCTTTATGGAAGAACTGAGTTGAAAGTATGGACTGGACAATAACACGTAAGAAGAATACTAGATTATAACAGCATCCAAGGGAAAGCATGGAAGGTGTAGCAAGCTTCATGCTCAGGGATCCACGCTTTAGAGAATGAGGAGAAAGCCAAAAATTCTCTCTCAAGTAGCCTACAGCATCTCCAGTTGAAAAAGCAGATGCAGTTAGTACGACAGATGGCAAACATGATTAGATGGGCCAGAGGTCAGATGCTGAAAAGTATTCATTAAATGCCCATTTTTTCAAGTGATATTTGGCATGGGCTTCAGTGCTCCCTACAAAACATGTCTTCACACACACGCTGCCTCTTTCATGGCCTACCCCAGCTCTCAGGTGCTGACCTTCTCAGCTTGACCTTCCTCTGAAAATGTCTTACCCAAGTTCTCATGCAAAATTGCTCTTGCATAGAGCAGTAAGAAAAGATTTCCAGCTATTCAAGGAGCTTTAGGGGACATAAACAGGCCCTGGATCGTGGAAGAGTTTTGCTACTTCCCATAGTCCGCCTCCCTCTCAGAGCAAGGTTTCTCTCCTCAGAACAGGAGAATGGTCCATCAAGCCTGAAGTCTCTCCATGATCGGCCTTTTCTCAGGCTATTCTGGACATGTTTCAACTTTGATTATAGATTAATGCTGAAAGTTCCCATCCCTTGTTCTCTCTTTTTTAAAAAAGATAATTAGGCACTGCTAGTTAGAGCCAGAATAAAAAAAACAAACAAAAAAACCCAACACAACAGAGGAGTCAGAACACAGAACTGGTAGCAGGTTTTCAGAAGATCTCAACTTGCAACTATGCACTGAAATAAGCTCATGATTTTTAACATGCCAAGCAAGCCACATTCTGACAGTCACAGCTCAGTTTCTGGAGAAGCTCAGTTTCTAGAGTTCTTTTGAAAGTGTTGTCTACAGCTTTCTGTGCCTTTAGAAAAACTTTCTTTTAACTCCATTTATATATGTATGCATATACGTCTATGTGTGTCTGTGTGTGTATATATATAAACTACAAGGTTTTATGATATATCATTTTACTGTAAAATAAACCTAAGATCATAAACCATAGAATCAACACTATACTCCAGCACTAAGAATGTGCTATTAGACGTTACGTGCCCTCATCGTTCTAGTGCTAGGATGTTGCTTCTTTTCTTTAGCTAGCAACCAGCAAGTGTAGTGACTGATAGATAACCAGATCCACTGGAAGTGTAGAGTATAGCACGTCCATGAGTTTAAGATAACAAAGGAGAAAAAAGTTGAGGAGAGAGCTGTCTAGAAGAGATTATCCCATGATTCCTCATTACAGATACTTCCTGGATGGTAGGTCCAGGAAGTTATTAGTTATCAGTTGGTGACCATTTAAATACCTGATTTATTTCTTAATTTTTCAAAGATCTGCTAAATACATGAGTGTTTGTCTGCGGTTGCTTGCTCCCTTACCTAGTGAAAGTTTTCTCAATCGGGTGAAAATGCTTGAAAGAACAGTTCACTATAAGGCTTATGGTTCATGGCTGAGAAGCGGCACTTGTTTCTATTTCACATTTGTAAGAAGAGCAAGTGTTTTTTCGTGTCAGCTGTGTCACATT
Organism: Falco peregrinus; assembly: GCF_023634155.1. Classification (NCBI taxonomy): domain Eukaryota; kingdom Metazoa; phylum Chordata; class Aves; order Falconiformes; family Falconidae; genus Falco; species Falco peregrinus. The sequence goes on along the minus strand of NC_073729.1, from coordinate 1,579,426 downwards.
TGGGAAATATCTGAAGTTGCAGTGGAGCAAATTACTCTTTTCTTAAGTTTTCTCAGCTCCCCCCCCCATTATTTTTTAAGGATTTCAGATTTAGTCCAAGAGGGAATTAAACTCGCAAGAAATCCCACTCAGCTGTGCACTGATTACTCACCAGCCACAGACAAGGCAAGACTTAACACATCCAGAGCCAAGGAGCCACTCTGGGCAACCAAAGGCAAAACAGATGTTCCTCATTCTGAGGAACAAACTTGAGATGTTGAAGTGGAGCCAGGTTCTTCTACCCCTCCAAACAGAACCACCACTGAATACGTACGATACGCTAAAAACAAAAGCCACACTATGAGCTTGAACTAAAATCAATGTAAAGATTTCCCAAGGGCTTCCAATGGGATTTGGACCAGGCTTGAAAAGCTGGGAGGGAATGACTATGCTGGAAGTCAACACTGGATTTCCACTCTGAACATGAGTAACTTGGCATTTTTCAGAGCTAATTTACTGCCTCAGCATACTGGAGCTCTTACACCAGTGCTTTATGCCCAAGGGGCATTCCTGGAAACTGCAGTCAATGACCTTTCGGTCATTGATAAAAGTCAAAACTTTTGGGGGTTTAATACCACTCTTCCACACAAAGCACTAAAAAGCCTTTGGCTCTTGTCAAACAAGTAAACCAGCCAGATTCTCAGCGTTGCTAGAGATAAGACATGGAATTCACAAGAAATACAACTTCATATTAAAAAGAAGAGTGCCTGGTGCCCTGAAGGCCTCTTAGCTAAAATCACAGGTTTACACAGTAGTTTAGCCTTCAATTCACTTGCACAGTTCTCTCCCTCTCATTTTTCTATGCAACTGAAGACATGGATTTTAAAATCACTGTATAATCTTGATTCCTTTCCCAGGGAAGGAGCAAAGCAGCCAGCAGACAAATGCAACTTTGGCTCAACGGATGATTTGCCTTTGCCAATTTCCTTGGGGTTTGTTCTCCCTATAATATTCATCATCTCTCTTTTTCTTTTCTTGACAAAGTAGTTTGGCTAATTTGAAGACAGAGTTAAATGTAATTAACTGCCCCTCTGACAACAGCGTGCCAATTTGGTTGGTAAGATTCCCTGTAGGGAAGGCATTTAATTAGAATGATTAAATCCCTATGAGGAAGCCACTGTCAGTGGCAAACCCAAACCCCTTTACTCAGCACACACAGTTTGGTTTTGCATTCTCTCTTGTTTAACTGTTCTTTATTCATCCAGGAACAACAGCAAGTCACCCCCCTGTTCCCGCAACCATCAAAATCCCCCGGGCTTGAAGCACTGGGGAAAGTCTGGATATTCATTAAAACCAGTGGCAGGACTCGTAAAGGAGAGTGTATTGTCCAGAAGACCAGATGCTAAACACGCAGCCTGAACCAGACTCTGCTAAAAACAGCCTGTCAGAAACATCTGGTTCCAGTTGTGGGTACTCTGAGAACTCTGCCACGTGTGCTGCTGCTGAGCCCCATCATCCAACAGGGTTTTTAGGGCTGAATAACTAAGAGGTGAAACAGAGGCATCGTTTAAGTGTCATTTAGCATCACAGTTTGAAGAATACTAATACAGTTTTAACTACACTTCCTTACAGTAGCCATGAGTCTGCCTGAATGTTCTCAGTGCCACAGGCTCCATTTTAATATTGGACTTCTGTACACATATATCCATTAGCTGAAAAACAAGTCCACTGCACTCCTGGATTCATTATCACAGCGAGCACAGTCCTAAGAGACTCTCTCTTAGGCAGAAAGAAATAAGAAAGTAAAGTGTTATCGAAAAAGCCCAAGAACAACAGAAGTATTTGCACAAGTACTAGGGCACATGCCCTGGTAACACATCAGATTTCCTTCTCTTCTCCCATTACTCTTCATTAAAGCTTTTCCTCAAACTCAGGACTGGAGAACACATGCTGGGAGTACCAGTGGCTTTCAGAGCAAAGGGCAGACTAAAATGGAACCAGAGATACCTCGACACCCTGAAGAGGACTCAGATCTCCGCTGTTGTTATAACAGAGCCTAAGAAAACCACTTAAAGGTGAGGTTCCACTGTGCAAGGCATCATCTTTGCAGATTGCAAGAACTGATACCCTAAAAACTGTGTAAACGACAGTGCATTTCTGTGAGGCCCAAGAGTCAAATTTGTATCGGCAGAACTAGAAATAGACACTACATCTCCCAGGTCCCGCTCCAAGGGCCAAGTGTCTATACCAAAGGGATTTCTGAAGTTGCCTGTTTAGCTATAAGCAATAGGTAAGGCCTAGTTTTTTTAATGCTTTGATGTGAGCTGTTCCACAATGCTGCAGCAATACTAGAAATATGAATAGAAAGAAGGCTGTGGGGACTTTTTTCCCCCCGTTTGTAAAATCTTATCTGGTGTATCAAAGAAGAAATTGGAAACCACTCAAAACCCCTGTAGAGAAAGAAAGTAATTATAAAACTAAGGATGCAGTGTGTGCACTCTGCTGACTATGACACAGTATTATTAGAAAACATTATTAAAAAATAGATCAGACTTGAAGCCATATGTGCTAGTCGACAGACAGACATCGTTAATGGCTGCATCTGTGTAACTACAGGGCTACTCCAGCAGCTCGATTCTGCAAGCTTTACCCAGGCAAGCCATTTTTCACACCAGCACCTCTGGGCAGCGTTTTGGCCCAAGCAGGGGACAGAAGAAAGTTGTTTATGTACACACAAACACAGCTGAGGTTCCCCCCGGTCTGTGCACTCAAGCATTAGGTGGCGATAAACCTCACGTGCACCAAGCCCATACATTAGTGACAGATGCAGCAGGAGAACACAGAGGCTGTTTTTTTTAAACAGGTTTCCTTACTGGACTCTGGCTAGATTATGCTGAAGCTCAAAGAATGACCAAGTGTGAGCCATGCAACACCACTCTGTGCATTAAGCAATAGCTCCATCTTACTGGAAGAACTCGTGGTCTGAGATAGTGCTTGTGTGCAAGAGGTGGCTGAGCCCGGCATGTGCAGAATCGCTCGAGCCGTTCATTTCTCCATCCTTTCCCTGCTTGGAGGCACTGAGCCGGAAGAGGCTGGAGCAACGCAGGGCAAGTTCCAAAGCATCCAGCCAGCATCGGCCTGTGAAAACAAAATGAATTATTTAAGCACAGGAGAGTAAATAAGACAATTCATGCACTGCTTCTCAAAAGCTTCTGGCCCGGGAGTAAGGCTCATTATAATTCAGGAAATGACTGTGTAAAATAATCTATTTCTCATATATAATACCTAGGTCATCTTGCCAGAAATGGCATGCTTTCATGGCTGCACGAGTGATATACTTCCGCACGGGTAATACAGCGGGAAGCTCACCCCAACTCCCCCTTCCCTAACAGCATCTCTTCCTCTCATCTCCCACAACCTGTTCACATCCCCTTTTGCCCCCTTCTGATTTTGTTCAGCATGCAGGAAACACATACAAGTGCTGCGGTGCTTTCAAACCACCTAGCAGCTTATCTCTGCAAGTAATACATCCCAAAACCACGTTCAGCATTTGGCGTTTCCACCACACACACACGCTACCCAACAGGAGGGAGATACGGAGGCACTGCACTAACAGGAGAGGCCCCTGCCTTAGCATGGGATCACTGAACTACAAGCTGGCTCAGGGGTCCCACACAGCGCGTAGGGCTGCAATAACAATCACTCCAAACAAGAGTCAGGATGATCAATACTTGCCAGAGTGATTAAGACTAGAGGGAGCTGCTTGTCGGGCTGATTATTTTTCCTCTTTCTATGTATATTTTTCCCTTTTCTCCATTCCTTCTCCCTGCTTCACCCATCAGATAATCTGGATGGAATCTCAGTTTTTCTTATCTTGCCACAAAAAAATCTTTACCTGAAGGGTCTACTTTGCAAATCCCAGAAGCTATACGCATGGCACAGAGAAAAGACAAACTGCAGTTCCTATGCACAGCCTCACCGGATTTCTTTAAGGCCTCTGTAAGTCCCACAGGCAGGTAGCAAATAAGAAGCATGGGAAACCAAACCGACCCTTGGCCCTTTTTGCAATGATCCATACAAGACTACAAAGCTGTGTGTTAGTGTTAAAGCCTAACCACTGCAATGCTGGAGTCACTGTATTGGAAGCACCTGAAAATAGTCTGCTTCTGTAGAGCAGTCATTAATGAGGCCAAGACACCTGCAAACTGGCTGAACATTCAAGAATTGAAGTATCATGGGAGTTATCCTCTAATTTCAAGCATGTAAAACGCAGCTCTTCATTACACTCCTCAGAATATATTTTGCAATAATTAGAAGTGTGCTTGAGAGGCAGTGAAGAAAACAAAAGGTTTTGCTCTGGCAATGGCAAGTGCTACAAACAGGTTTTCCCTGGACCACTTTCATTCCTAGGTCCCATTCGGGAAATCTTTCCATTACATTCAATTCTATCACACACTTAGCATCAAGCACATGCATAAATCTCACGGGGATCCTGCTGTTCTCTTGGGACAGAATTCCCATCAACTTCAATATAACCAAAATTTGGCTCTGTAAGATGATCAATGAGAGTTAAAAAAAAAAAATCCAGATCATATGTACATAAAGAAATGTTTATAAATTTGAGTAGCTTTCAGTGCTTGCTTTGATACAAAGCTGCAAGCAGTAAAACAGAGAGAGAAAAAATACCAGAGCTTTGAAGAATTGCACTTGAACACTGAGCCACAAACACCACAGAGCCCAGTCATTTACTCTAATTTCCTCCCATAAATTTGTTCAGCGCCAGCTTATGGGTTAACAATAAAACCCACACATAATGGTTAATAAAAGATTAGGAAGGTTGAAGCCTGTTGGAATTGATTTCACCTATTTTGTATTTAGGAAATATTCTTGCATTAAGGCTTTACACGCGGAGATTTATTCCCCTCTCGCCATGTGGAGGATTTGCATGGATAACCTGTTAGAGTTGGTGGCTGCACTAAGCACAAATCCGCTTCCTCCTACGTATCCCTTCTCCCCCAAAATCCACCAAGATGGAAACCTGTTTCAGGCTGTTCCACACAAGGGAGCACACCCCTGCTGAGGCTCACCTCCTCTGGCTCTCTCTTTACCTTTGCTTTTCTATTCCAGTTCTGCAGAGGGAGGACTGCAGGATCTGACATCTGGAAACGCTGCGTATGTCAAGGTACTTTTATATTCAGTGGGCTTGTAGAATCAGGTGCTTTGATAGGCAGCTTGATTTGCAGCAGCAGGAGCACTCTGGAGCGGGAAGGGAGGTCAGCTCCTCAGCGTCCTCAGCACTCGTGTTGTGTGAAAGACATTTTCTTACGATGGTTACAGCAATTCGCTGGCTATGTTTACACTTTCTAACAAGGGAGACAAGGGTGACCCCAAAGTCTCCCTCAGCCGTCTCCCTTCCTGTGCCCCTGCAGTACACCCCTCCCTGGTGCCAGCAGCTCTCCCCTCCCAGCACTCACTGGCACTAACGTGGGCTTACAGGCTTGGTCAGACCCTTGGGGTCCACCACATTACCAGAGGAAATTTCTACGTAACATATCTAGGCTTTTTATCTTTTTATATAACTCACTGGAAGGTGTTCAGAGTAACTTGAATCTTTTTTGAAACCTTATTCAAGAAGTCTAAATTAAAAAAAAAAAATTAAATATTACTTTTATCTATTCCAAGGCAGAGGCATAAAACTCGCTGTACGTTAGTAGTCAGCATTACTTCTCTCCCACAGAACACAGAAATGGCATCAGTGTTTTCATTTCTAACAGAAACTGAATTCAAGGGATGCACAGCATCCCCAAGCTAAGAAATGGGCCTTCAGCCGTCAGGTGGTGCTGTGAATCCAAACAAGTGCGTGCCACAAAACCAGACATAAAGTATGGGATTTCCTCTGGGAATGAAAAGGTTACATTCTGTCCAAGTCAATGGCGTGTTAATTGCAGCATAACACCGTAAAATTATACCCTCTCAATTTCAGGGATTGCACACAAGATAAACCTGTTTCCTTCCTAAAGGCCTCAATAAAATGTTTTTACGTTTGAGTGATCTTGCTATTGAGTGATATTCTTTATCGTGAAAATGATACAAAAATGCTAGAATTTGGATTACTTAATTGCTTACTCAACAAGTCTACTCACTCCCTCAGGAACTGCAGAAGGGGAAAAAAGTGTGTGGTCACATAATTAAAGGCTGTCATCTATAGTCATGGTAGTCTGCATGCAGGCTTCATGGTTACCTTAATTCTTACATTTTCTAATTTTGTGTGGTTGACTGAAGTCAGGGGTTTTTGTATGCAAGGTAATTAGATCAGAGAAGGATGCAAAATGTGGGTTCCTTCAGACAGGCATGGCAGCCTGGTTTGACGCATATAAAGGCAGCAAAAAGGAGCTGTGAAGGAGTTACAACGGTATTCTTTTAGAAGGTTTGAGGTTTTTCAAGCTGCAATGTAAAATACCGCAATCAATTATCCGTTATAATTTCCCACGAATTGTAGCTTAAAACAAGCACATGTTTAAATTCTGAAGGAAAACCCAAGAGCATATTGTCAGCTTATGGAAGAATCTCTCCATATGCTTTTAAGCTCTTCTTATATCAAATGATCTATTACTCTGTTGACCACAATGATCACTTCTGGACAATTTCTGCAGAGATCACGCTGTCTCTAAACCACCTGCATTACCTGTGGGAGAGTTGGATAGAGAATGTCTGAAGAGAGATGTATGAGAGGAGGATGGAGAATGTCTGATCTGGCAGGAGATGAGAGAACAGCTGAGTATTGTGAAGGAAAGTAAGAAAGATAAACAAGGTTTTATCTAGTAGTCAAAAGGTGTTTGCACGCTTGTAGTGATACATGGCTATGTAACTGCATGAATGGTTTCTGCCCTGAGCCTGGCGGTACATACAGCTGGAATTTGTATCCGGGCTCAGAGATATAAATATAAATATGAGCTTCTCTGTACAATAAAGTGTCTCTGGTTGCACCACAACCTGAGTCCATGCCTTCGTATGCCACAATTACCCCCTTCTGCTTGGGAGCTGTGAACTAAGTGTTCCTTTTCAAATGTTATATCTGAGCTTGACCCTTTCTTCATTGTATTTAGTATCTTGTCACTGACTTCCAAGGGACAGCCCACAGAGTAAGCTCTGGCTCTTACCTGGGCTGTTGAGGGAGGGTGAAAGATGGAGAGAGTAAAATAGTCCTTCTCTGGAGACATTCAAAACCCACCTTTTATCCAAGCCAACAGAATTCTCACTGAGGATAGTAACAGAGAGAAGTGACACCCCACCCCAGAAGGTCCCCAACTCAGATGTGAAGTCAAGTCCAGCTAGGTCGCTCGTACTGGCAGCTGGCACAAGGAGGAGGTTTCACATCACCCATCTTTTGGCACCTGAACTGGCCAGGTGGGTGTGTTGCCCAGCCACCTTTGGCTCTCCCCAGCAACAGTGAGGAAAGAGTGAGACTCTTGGACAAAGCTGCTCCTGAAGCACCAAAAGCAGATGTCCTACCGGAGTGCTAGTGCTAGCACTAGCTCTCTTTTGTAGCAGCAGCCTCTCCTCTTGCACTGATCATTGGTTTCAATATCCATTCCCTACATCACTTTAACAAATGATGATCACAGCATTTGGCATGTCACTGACGGCCTGGGAAAGTGGGATGTCAGCAGAACACATCTGCACATCATTCAGCTTCGCTCAATTAAAAATAAAAGAAAAAAAAAAAAAAGAAAAAGAAATGGAGGTGTCTTCCCTCAGTAGGCCTGTAACCCTTTTCTTCTGTTTTATGTGTTTACAATAAAATGACAACAGTCATCAGCAACAATTTGAAAAAGTAAACTCTTTGAAAAGTCAGTTAAACACAGCTGGGTTCCAAAGTTCCTTCCCTCTTCAAAGGTTTGGGAAAGAAAAAGCTACTAAAGGATGTGTGTTGCCTCAATTTCGTAAAAACAAAGCCAAACATGCATCCCACACTTTTTGAAACCTTCTGTATGCTTTCTCCAGGTCTTCTGACTCAGCAGGCTGGAAAAGCACCTTGTGGTCCTTTGAGACGACTCCTGCAGTACAGCTGTGCAAACGGGAATCACTATGGGTCCCTGTAGGATGCTTCCTGGGTCTGCACGTACTGCTGGCACCATGTGGAAACCTGGAGGCTGCAAGGCTGAACAGGAGCAGGCATGCACTCGCACCAACTTTTTTTTTCACAGAACTACTAAAACCAAGTGATGAAAACCACTTCTCCTCCCCCTTGGCAAAAAAAACCCCCAAAACAACTGAAGATTGCCTATGCTGCTAACCTAGGTTCAGTTCAAGGAATAACTTGAGACCGTCATAGTCTTCAGATCCAAATTACAACAATATCACACAGAATTGTATTTGCATTGAACAACAGTATTGAAAACATCCAAGCTATTCAGCTTTGAAATTCTTTACCCACCTAGGACAACTCATAATTTGATGTGCCAAGTCTATCTGCCACATCTTGCAACAGCTGATCCTAGAGGAGTAGCCAGTGTTCTCTCAGGACTCACCAATAAGAAAAATCTGCTCAAGATGGAATCACATTGTTGCACACCAAAATCTCAGTCTGGGACTATACTTTTTTTTCCATTGCATTCCTGTAGCTACAGAAGGTCTGGAATGAATCTCTTGTCAATTAAGACTTCAAAAGCCTCATACCTAGTAACCATACATTCCTCCAGACAGGCATCACTAAGGGAATATTATTCTTCTTGAATTATTAAAGTCATCCAGCTTTTGGCCTCGTGCCTCACACTTGCAAGATAGATGCTTTTAAAAATCAGCCTGAAGTAGACTGTCACCTGGAAACGATGAATATTGCTCAAGTGCACACAAATCACGAATGATGAAGAAGAGGCTGATTTGGTTCAGTCAGTGAACATGAAGGTCATCGTATTCAGCTGACTGCTTATTTTGATGTACAATGCATAATTTTTTACAATTTGGCTGTCAGGATGCAAGGATGCAATCTCTCAGTTAGCTGCAGGTACAGTTTATGCACTGAGCTAAATGAAGTCTGGTTGCAAATGCCTGGATTTTAAACTGCTGTGAAAGGTCTAAGAAATATGAAGGGCAGACATAAAGCTGAGAAGGTAAATTCTATTTTTCCCAGTACTGCCAGGATCCATTGATACATTTCATTGTGAACTTGGTATCAAATTGCAATCTTCCTCCTGGTTCACTGCTTCTGTGTGCGACCCTTATTTCAGTAATCTAATTTCCTCCCTAGATCAGGGCATCAATTCTGGGGGAAGGGCCAGTGCCTAACAATGAAATAACAACACTGTAAGCCAGGCCGTCAGGATTTCCACACAACTCCATCCACATCAGGCAACAGAGACTACCCAAAGCATGCCTGGAGGAGAGGACAGACACAGGGAACAAAATGTAAGTGTGGTTTAGAGTTCCACTGTTAAGCCTTCACCACTTGGTAATCTGCCACTTTGAATTTCTCTAGCAACCCCTTCGGTGGCACTGCCCGTGGCAAGGTGGAGATCCGCACTACGAGATTTAAGCAGGCGACTCAAAATGCTTAGGAGGTCTGGAGCACTGGTTTGGAAATCCCAGGGGCAGCTCTGGAACGGTCCAGTCAGGAAGCTTGGGACAGGTTTAAACTACTAATTCTAAGCCACGAATCAGCACAAACCCGAAATGCATATACAGTCACTGGTTTGGAAAAAGCAATTTTCTTTTCCGAAACTGCCAAGAAAGAAAGACCCTGTGCCTGTACATGTTGAGCCTGTAGGCTGACGTGACCTTCCACGTGTCTTTAAAACACATCATAAAGCAGACTGCTACTGTGGTCTCTGAGTGTGAAATCTCCTGTAGCTTGGCAGCGGTTCTGCAGGCTGTCCAGAAGTCAGGACCTTAAATCCTGCCAACAGTCTGTCACAGATGGTACAGCAGAGGGGGAGAAAGACATTCTGAAATGTTGAGAGAAGAAGTAGGACATGTAGCTGCTGATCATGATATAGCTGCCCGGATAGCAGAACTGTACATCTAACATACGCTGCAACTCAATATTCCCCAGTAAGTCAGAGGCCTCTATGAATTAATGTTAAATTTGCCAGATGCTCTGTGGTTCTTTTTCCACTAACACGGGAAGAAGATGGTCAGGACACCTCCTCAGAGATGCTGTAGATTCACACCATATTGCATCTACGGAGGAGATGTGAACATACTACAAATATACGCTAACATTATGCTAGGGAACAGATTCCACCTGCCCCAGTTGTGTCAGCGAGCTTAGGCTCATTCTGCCTTCAGCTCCTGCCTCTCTTCACCAGAACTGCATCCTGTATGTTTGTTCAGTGCGTTAAAGAAACCAAACAAACTCAGGTACACCTTCTTGGAGACACCTCTTTACAACAGGTAAAGCTATGTAACAGTCTACAGCCATTTCAGTAGTGTCTTCTGAGCTTAAAATCAAATTGTATTAATTGCAAAGTACAAGCCTTAATTTGCTGCAGTTTATACAGATTTCTTTAAATGTAACAGTTTCTATTCCTTGTGTCCTTGGCTGCATATGTTTTATACCACCTACTGACGTTAATAATGTTCCTAAGTCACTCACCTCTGAGTGTGACACCATGTGTTTGGCCATTTGTCAGCCTGTCTACACCGCTCAGTGGAGCAGATACCCCCAAAACTGCCCCCACAAAGGCTAACGAACCAAAGCAGCATGGCACAGTCGCGATGCCAGGACAGCTCTGGTGTTTGGGAGGGAGGCTGTCCTGGATGTATCAGCTGTTTCTCTCTCTTGCCTGCTGATTCACATCCTTCCCTTCCTGCACAAGGCACAGCCACCTCTCACAGCTCACTGACCTCAGCTGTGAAGTCAAATACTCTCATTCAGCTGAAAATTACACCACTTTTCATGCTAGCATTTCTGGTGCAATACTGTATCACATTTTTTTGTGAAGTCCACTGCTAAATGGACACATCCCAAAGCTTCACTTCATGCTGGCTTCCACGTCACCTCCTCAGACTGTGAGGATCTACCAGGCATAATGTGAGTGCTCCAAACCTGTGCAGGTGGCTCCAGGGCGTCACTAGTGCTATTCAAGAGCACATATTATTTCACCCTTAATCAAAGACCTAGTTATTTTCTACATACGTGTTTATGACATTTGATTGACAGGTATCACAGTTCCTCCTCCTTCCCTTGATCACATTAGCTTTCCATCTAACCTGAAGACCCTACTATAGAGAACCAGCACAGTACAGGAAAATCATACTAAATCCTAAACTAACTCTACTTCGATCTGTCTGGCCTCTGCATGCTCTCCAAGAATCTTGGCTTTAAAATATGTTTCAGTAACTCACTATTTTAAGCTTTTATGACACCAGAGACACGTAGTAATTCACTGGGCACAAAGCTTCCCGCAGGCATTTAAATATTGAAAATTCTCATGTCCCATATATGGTCCCTTTTGTGCTTTTTCAGCAGGCGTTGTGTGACCCAGACAGAGAGATTACAGCTAGAAAAGTCTTACCTCTGATGATGTCTTGGGAGCTACTGCTAGCTTGGGAGCCTTTATGGGCAAGGTTCCTTAGAACAAATCTAAAGCTATTCTACTCAACCTAACGTACGGCAGTCGTTGTAAAAGAGAAAGTGGAAGTTCAGCCACAGCTCTCTTTACCAGGCTGGCTTTAAGGTTTGATCATTAGGTCTCCACCAGAATGAAAGTTTTCATTTAGAAGGTAGCTGAAATGCCAGGAAAAAAAAAAGTACTTTATGAGACAGCAGTTTCTCTTGAGTATATACAATGACCACATTGGTCCCTTTGCACACTTTCTAATTAAGTTAATGGAAAGACAAGTTACATGGGTCCCTAAAAAAAAATAATAATTTAGAACGTATGGATTGACAGACAGTAGTTGAAGCTATTTGGTGCCTAAGAACTCTGTGGGACTGTTTCATATATCTATTCTGTGGGATATCTGTACATTCAGGATTTGAAATGCCTGTAACTTAGCAGCTCTACCCCAACAGCACTTTTTATCTCCAAGAGACTATTGTATCAAACTATCCTTTTCTAGACAGGTGGTAATCAGAGCCGGCTTGGAATCCTGTATTTCATTACACAAATAAGCTGTAATGTTCCATAAGCTATGAAAGCATAACACTGAAAGAAACAGACGTGCTTCTACGGCTCTACAAGTTCCACTTATCTTCATATCATTTCACTACACTGGCATCTGCAAGCAGCTTTGAGTGTCCAAATGGTATCCCTCCCTATCAACAGCCCTCTTTGCACAGTACTAGGAAGAAAAGCACACCCAGCCTGTAATGAAAGAAGGTTTCCTCCTACTCTGAGTGCCATGTCAAATGTGCACTTGACATTGTCCCATTTCCAGCCTTCAGGAAAACCTAAAACTTAACCTCTGGATCAGAAGGACACCACTTTCAAAGCCCACTGTGCTCCATAAAAAAAATCCTTGTGTCCTTGAAAGTTACTCTAGATGAGACCCAAAGGAGCACATGGGCTACATGAACACCCTTGGTGAGGTAGGTGAAAAATATCCATAAAATGAACAGCCTGGGTTAATTCACTATGGAAAAAAAAAATAAAATTACACCGAAGGTCAAATGGAATGAGTTTTAATCTTCTTATCTACTTATAAATCACTGATTTTTTAGGTCCACTAAAGTAATTTGTGGAGATTTTCACATAGCAAGCTGGCATGCCCGTTATGTATTGACCTAAATTTACCTTCCATAATTTTGTGAATTCCCAGAATGGTATTTTACATGTGGAGTCACCAGCATCTGGGCCTGCTATACTGTAAACCATGGTACAGCAAGTTGACAGGAAAATTCTGGTGGTTGAGAGAGATCTATCAACAGTTCTTCAGTATTACTGTATTATTTTCCTCCAACAGATCGCTACCTAGCATAAGACATAGGCAGATAACCCACTGAAGTCTCTGCTGAACTGAGGAAACAGTTAAGCCCTTCTCTCATCCCAATTTTGGGATCAACTCCGTTCATCCTTTAGTATACTATATACATACTGACTTAAGTGTTTTTTCCCCAGCTACAAGCCTAAGTCCTTCTTGCACACACATGCCCAGAAAGGTGGCCGTTCACTGAGGAATGCGAACTGTGCCTGTAGTATGCTTGACCTATTCCGACCATTGCTAATGAACGGCATCTCAAGCTGGGTGAGCAGCCACTTTTTCCTTCACATGCCTTTCTGTTTGCATCAACCTATTTTCTTAACTAGCACAGGGTATGCAATCCGGAGAAGGCAAACAAAGACCAAAACTTACCATCCGATTCAGAGGCTGCTCTGAAAATCAGGTAGCTGCTGGGAAGAGGCTGAGTGATCGAACCAACATTTTCTCCCTTTGGGCCCTGGAAATGCACCCAGACAAAAAGATGTAAGGCACAGAAGATGCAATGGCCTGTTCAGCGTCGTTCTACCCTTCCTGGGCAGAGTGTTGATGTTTGTGATAGGAGAGAAGGAAGGAGCAGATGGAGTAATTTATAGACTCATCAGTAATCATGATATTGCTGCTGCAACTCCAAAGCAGTAATGAACTCTGACGTAAATGGGGCTTGGTCTAACCAATGCTCAGTCCAAAACCTACTCTGTTTTATTCAGATCTTCAGGAATGGAAGAATCTCATTTCTGTTGCTTGGGACAAAAACAGTCAAATATTTTCTATTGGCCATCTTTGTGCAACACCTGAACAGAATGTCCCACACAACACGCACCGAGTCTGTCTGCAGCCTGGCAGTGTGGCAGAACCCACACCTTGCGCTGTGAGTGCCTCTAGCAGAGAGGCAATGACAGCTTTTCTGGAAGGAAACAAAGGGGAAACTCCATCCTGCAAACCTGTCTGTGGGAAAGGAGGAGACAGGGAAAACCACAGACTCGGGACCAAACGTCTCCCAGCATGGACACATGCTGCTGGGATGCAGCCCCCTTCACCTGTACGTCCAGACCCTTTGAGAACATTATGTTGTGGTGCCTGGGGTAACGGCCCCTTCAGGCTTTAACAAAAGTAGGCTTTGCTTGTTTATGTTGCCTTTGGTTTAAGAGCTGTAGCAAAAAAAAAGATTACAGTGTCTGGTAAACATCCTGCCACAATCCGTTCAGCGCAACCCTCCAGAAATGACTGCCAGGGAGGTAGAGTCCATCTTGGATTAGGCACTGCTTTGAGCAGAACCACAGGCTCCCACCTTGATCTCCTCCCTGTTTTTCCCCTCTTTCGAGCTCCAGAAGCTGCTAAAAAAGGCAGTTCCTGTACCCAGTGAGCAGAGCTTCATACTCCCATTGTATGGGCTTCATGCCACAACCTGGCTGAAATAAATAGGAGTCACTCCTCCTCCGTTGCATTTCCAAAGTGACCCAGCCTCCTTCAGCTCCTCCTCTTCCTCACTTTGTAACAAACATGAAAGCAGATCCTTTCTCAAATACGCAGACATCATGACAGAAATAAATGCAGAGCAGAAAATGTCACCAATACTCACAGAACCACTATGCCAACTGCAGGGTGGAACTGGGAGTCTGCTCAAATAAATATTTCCCTGAGTTTCTTGAGAATAGCACACAATGCTGAAAATCTGTAGACGTATTTTTGCAGTTTGAGTATGCCTCTCCTCCCTTACACGGGCCTTTGCAGTATTCCATTCTGCTCCCTGCAAGAAGGCCTTCTCCCTAGCGTTAGCTGGTGAGCAAGTAAACTGCTACCGAAAACTGCTCTGGTATACAAGTGTCTGGTAGTTAAATGGTGGTTTCATCTGGATTTTTGTTTCGGAGTTCCACCCAGAAAACCAAAGAGTTTGGTTTGAATGGAAAGAATAGAAGAGTGCAAGCATAGGACAAGCACCAAATTGTCTCTGAGTGTATGCCACAAAGATGTAGTGCTGAGAAGACAACAGTCTCCAGCCTAGCTTCTGGTCTTCACATCTGCAGGGTTCTGCTGCTGCCAGGAGAAACCGGGATCCTTGTTACTCACTTCTTTTCCCCTTCCCCTCTCCCACAAGAGTTTCACAAAATTAAGACTGTTTAAAGGCTTAATAGTGAGGACTGGCAAAGTTGAGATTAGATTAGTAAACCAGAACAGAGCAGCTTAAGACATTACTAGTGACATTAATGCAATCAGGCATCATTCCCAATGGCATTTTCCCTTTCGGTAGCTTGCAGCTGAGCAGGGTGTTTGAGAGCTGTTGACCACACCACTACTTGTGTTTTCAGCGCAGAGGTTGGTATTTGCTCTGTTGGAGGAAAAACCCACAGCCAAACAGTACAGATCCAGAGAACCATTACCAAAAAAAATGGAGCAAAGGGAAGAAAGGGAAGGAGGGAATAACATGAGGTTTTAACAGACATTTAGGCATGTGGATAAACACGAGGAGCAGCCAGGTCACTTTGGAAATATATTCAATAGTAAGGCATGGACATACATGGAGTGGCCTGTTTCCCACAGAAAGAAGAGGAAAAGAAGAGTAGGCCGTAAAAATAAAGTCAACATCTCCACAGAGAAAATGAGGCTCTGCATCTGCACGGCAAAGACGGTAATGCTTTCTGTCTCCCAGCATTTGAGCATCATGCCTGTTTAGAGTCTAAGACCTCCAAGACAATTATCTCTCACTAAAAGTTAATGTTTTCCCTGCTGCACTGGGACCCAGAGCTCAGCTGCAGCCTCTAGACAGCAGAGTGAAGAAAGGATCATCTTGAGATCATTCCCGTCTTTACATTTGATTTGAGACCCAAAAGGCATTATCAAACAGATGCTGATTAGGCTTTGGAAAAAGGAGTGGACTCACACTGTTTTAGATAGCATGACTAGTTTTGGAGAGTCCTAAAACAAAGCTTAAAAAAGGGGAAAGAATCCCTTTCATCAGCGGTACCATGGATAACTGTAAGGACGAAGATGAAACTAACTGTGTTATACTATGGAGTAGAACAAACAACTGTAAAAGTGGCAGCATAAGCCCATTACTAGAACTTTTTCTTTAAAGGAATGACTCAAAAGTTCTTAAAATCAGCAAAATTCAAATTATATATATTCCCAGATTCGGTGGGTCAGACCCCCACTCATTTAGCATTCTAAATAAATGTCAGAACAAGCTGCAGTCAATAAACGCCTTCCCACATCACACTGCTCAGCAGCTTCTGAGCAAGCTCAAAGGGAAAATGCAACTATTCCAGGACATTTCTGGGGGACAGCTGAGCAAACCCTGCCAGCTGATAGCCCTGTACTCCCTCTGCGAAGCAAGAGGACAGGCCCTCACACCCCCACACTGATCACCAGGTGTCCTGCAGTCATCTTGGCAAAAAGTGTCTTCCCTGAAGCAGCGTGGGATCCCGCCGCCTTCACGCAATGGACAAAGGGCCTCTGCGGCAGCACTCGGAGTGTGAGGGGGAAGCTTTTCTATTGCTGCTTGCGCAGCTGACTGATTTTGAGACTTTGGCAGTTTTGGTCTTGGGTTACAAAGGTCCAGGCAGAGCAAACAGGTTAAAGGTGTAATCCATTTGCACTGTGCAGGAGTTTCAGGATAAAACCACTGAAAAGCCAGGGAAGCAGTGTAGAACAAAGGACTCTCTCCCCTTAGCAATGTTTCTAAGATAGCTCTAGACATCTGAGAGTTTTATAGGAAAAACAGTTCCCTGGTGCAAATATTTAGCTTTCAACTATAAGTAGTGGTCTTACAGCTTACCTACCTGCCATTTGAAAGGTACCCCAAAATTTTGCCCTGCTCTAATCGGAGTTAAATGCCTGCCCATCAGACTTACTTGGCTAGCACAACTATAAATGCGCAGGGCAGTGCTTGAACCAGACATTTGTTCCAGGACTGAACCCTGCAGTTAGATCCAAAAACTGCTGAGCAGCCAGGCCAACATGTACAAAGGTGCTCATCAATTACCCTGAGTTAGCTGCAAGTCCACTGATGTGAGTCAAAGCTGGACCATCAACTCCAGTCTGGAAAACACCTGAAAATCTCACAAGCCATTTTAGCCAAAAGGGAAAGCTGTTTAGCCAGATCTTATTTCTATTGTGATGGACAGTAACTTGGGCTTTTTGCTTAAGCTCAGGCTAATCTATATTTCACGAGAAATAGGCTTTCTTTGCACAGTTATACAGAACCAGTGTACATCACTCAATTCTGCTCCAGTTGCTTTAAAAGGTGGCCATGAAATGACATAAAATGAAACAGTATTTTTAGCAGTTTTAGCCTTAAAACTGTTGTCAGAGTGCAGACAGCTTCTCTGACATCAAGCAGTTCACTGGTGGATTTCTTGATGTGTATTTTGGTGTTCACCTTGTGGCTGAAAGCATCTACCACACATAACAACCCACGCTGAGTTCAGGTTTCAGGGAATATCCTACTACGCAGCTCAGATGTTAACTTTCTAAATATTTGTCTCAAATGAGTTAGTGTATTACTTTGACTTTAAAATTAAAATCTCTTGGGACTTCCTCTAGTACACGAATGTTTTCAGAGATATATTCCCTTCATATTTAATACACTAATTCCTATTTCTGTCATATATTTTCTAAAAAGCGACAAGATTTAGATATACATACACACGCTCAGATACATATGCATATTGATAAAAGCTCCTCCTGCTTTTGGATGACTCGTATCAAAGGAAGGGCATTCTAGCACAACACTTCAGATATGTCAGAGACACTACTTTTCCGTACCTGGCTGCACTTTTGATTCTACTTTTTCACCACTTCACCTGACGGTCCTTCTCAGCAGAATTGAGTTGACCTGTCAAGTCACAAGGAATTGTTTTGTTCAGGGACAGCAAATGATCAGCAACTCTCTGGGGTGCATGCTCTGATTTAAAAAAGCATCAGAACTCTCAAAACTGAATAAGCAAGGTAGCAATGAAACCTTTGGGACTTAAAGCAAAAGCACTGCATCTAAGCAGAGATCAGAGCTGAGCTACTGTCAGAAAATAGCAGTTCTTACCCCTGGTTTTTGAGGTTAATTTTAATTCTCTCCTCCTACCTTATTAAAAATTGCAAGACTTTTTACAGTGATTGTACAGTTGTGTTTAGAACTGTTCAATTAACTGCAGGGATGAGCAGGAGTAAGCCTTTTGATCTGCTCCCACAGGGCTTCCCCTCCATTTTGTTAGATCTTCTGATGCCAATGACAAATGCCTTCATCGCTTTCACAGGCGTCTTTCCAAACAGATTTACTCTGCTGACCACCTTGCAGCAAGGCACTAGCTTGTAATGCCTTGCTTACACCGGTGATGTCTCCTAGAGAATTTATGTCTGCAGTAACTCTGCTGAGTCACTGTTTTTAATGGGGAAACAAGAATTCAAGAACATTTGAGTTTTGTCTTCAGGGTATCCAAGAGATGTTGCTCTCATGCTTCTCAGGAGGTACTGGGGTCTTGCTCTTTGCTTATAGGCATTAGATAATATTTTTTTTCATTTTGCCTATTTTTAAAGGAAAGAAAAAAAAAAAAAGAAATGCAGCTCTCTCCAATTTGCAGGGAGTTATTTTAGGAAGTGTGAGAAATTACTAATCATTTGCATTACAGGGAGATCCAGAGGTCACTGCAGGAGTTATTGTGTGTGTATAGGAATAGACTGTTTCAGTCTGTGGGTAACAACACGACTGAAAAACAACTCAAAAGTGAAGGGGAGAAAACCTCACTATTTCCATTTCAAAGAAGAGAAAACTAAGGCAACCTATCCAAAGTCACACTTTTCTGGAACCATCAAGGCTTGAGCAGACCACTGAGTTCCAAGTCCATCACAAACGCACGCAAACCTCAGAGGCACTAGAGAAAAAAGTCACATTATTAATCCGTTTTTTGTCACTTTGCCAGCCCTCTTCCAACGCTGTGCAAAGCATTCGGTGTTTTGTGTATCCTTGTTTCGCAGAAGTCAGTTAATTAAGGTTTATATCTCATCTCTTTTTAAAGATGTTGGCCATGGCTTGATATAGCTTCTAAGTATTGATCCTTTTTCCTGCACTAACGTGTTTCCCCTTTCTTCATTCTATGCATGCATCTATACACCAGGAATGACACATTTGTGTCACTACTCACAATGCACCACATTCCTCTGATGTCATATTATGACCAAGCTTTGGTGTCTTTAATCTTCTGATGCAGTCAATTCACCATCACTAACAGCAACTGAGTTACTGCAAATCTAGGTAATATCAATGCCAGCTAATACTAGTGCTCAGACTCTTTGGTGACCCAGAAGAGGTTGTTTGACGCATCAGGCTTGTTACCTTTACAGCCCAGATTGATTGATCCAAAGGATGAAAAAGTTTAAAACAGAAGCCATCCTTTTTGGAGGGTCTCTCGATCAGCTCACAAGAATGGAGCAAGATTGTCCCAACCCACTGTCCGATCTTTGGCGTCTTATAAATCAGCAGCACTCCTGGTTTCAGAACACACCACAGCTTGGTCCAGCTCTTCAGAGTCCCACGAATCTGGAGGGAAGCAGGGAGGGAACAAAAAATGGCACTTAAGTTGCTCCTTAAAAGAGAAACAGCATTTATTCAGTATTTATACAGTACTGCCAGTATACGTTTCTCCCAAGGCCACACTACGATGCACTTAGGAAAACACAATGCAGTATCTGAGCAGTCCTATGGTTCTCATGGCAAAATCCCAGACCTTGTGAATCTGGCTATCAGAATCTAATCTTCATATTTTTATTACTGGCTTAGTGTGAGCAGCTTGCTTAATATTTTAGACAACCAGCACTGCTGGCTGATGTGAGTGTGATTTGTTAATAATCATGGAAGACACTCCAATTAGAACATTGCACAGAAAAATGTTATAGCTAGTCTAACTTGACTTATAAGTCATTTTAATAGCATTCTGCATAAGAGAGGTGTTAATGGGTTTTGTCAAATACCCCATTTTTAAAAGCACTTTCTCCGGCTGGTTTACTCCATGCACTCTCTCTCCTGTAAGAAAACATTAACTCTGATAGTGTATATTAAAGATAACAGCTTTAAGAATGGGGAAGTTTCTCAGTAAGGTTAGATTTTGCCTAAGGTCTTCATATCTTCAATGTACATAGGCCAAGCTTCAAATTTTATGACACTGTTCTGTTTTTGTGGTCCAGCATTATTTGTTGCTGAACCAGAAATTTCCAGCCACAGCAAACAGGCAATAGGCATTTTATATTAAAAACAAGTATCTCTATATTTATCTATCATCAACACTAAACTCTGGACACATTTTATTGCCAATCTAATTTCTCAAATAAACCACATGCATCTCACTTTTCTGGCCTCTAATACTGCTCATAGAACAATGTTGGAGGTTTTCCACACCGGTCGAATGCGATAGTATTGTTTCATGAAATCCCACATTACTTTTTATTTTTAGAGCTATGTATTTAACGGTGTTTGGAAATTAAGTTTTGTCACGATAAAAGGGGCAATCAATTCACTATTAGTCAAGAAGACTAAATGGCCCCAAACAAGGAGAAAAACAGTGCTCAAAGGTAAGGTCTCTCAACGTCAATCCAAATTTATTTTGCACATACAAAGTTTCAGACTTCAATGAGAAGCTGTCACTAGTTGAGTCTTTGCACAAGAAGAAATTACAGTTGTCATCAGGTCCAATATGTTTCATTTTGTGCTGTGACAACACAAAATCCAACCATATATAGAACAAGCTGTATCTGCCCATTTCCAGGCTGTTAGTCTGTCTATTCCCCCTTCAGTACAAAAACAAATCTATGAGAAGAGGCCAGCAGATTCCAATTTCAGAGAGGGAGAAAGAAAGAAACGTTATCACTTCCTTTTGCACTATGCACTTTTTGAGACCTTTTTGCTACTTAAGAACATGATACAGATGGATTGAATTAGGTTAAGATGGAAAGTAAATATTCCCCATAACTCCACTTTTCTAGCCGTTATTTAAGTACGGCTTTACAGCAACTTCAACTCAAAATTATTCAGTCTTCCTTCAGTGAAAAAAAGTGCCAGTACAAGTCTCAGACACATCGACAACTTCTCACTTATTTTTTCCTACAGCCCTCAGAAGCAATAGTCTGTATTAAATACCTTCAGCCAGTCTGCTGTGATCACTACGCTGGGATCCTTTAGAGCACTGAAGAGTTGTTTGGTAGCTCTTTTCTTCTCCTGTCTGTAATTTTTTTTTTGTACCTGGTTGAGAACAGAGAAAATACAGCAGCTGTAATCATGGCCTCTTTCAGGGAGGAAAGAACGTAATGCATTAAGGACAGCCACATATAACACAGAACTTGACCCAGCACAGGTTCCCCAGAAATAAGCACAAGAAAGAACAAAAGCATAACAGGATAGCAGGTATTTTCTTTGTTCCTGAAGTTCCACTAAATAGAATCTAATCTGTTTTTTCCTTTGGGAGTAATGGAAAGAGATTGAATACCCAATAGTCCCTACCCCTGAAACTAAACAGATTAAATCTAATTTCATCCAAACCAAATTATTTGTACTTTTGGTTTGGTAGACAGGCAAGTGTTCAAGCAATAATTTGCTCAGACTGCCTAGGCGTACCCCTCCTAACAAGACCAATTGAAAGACTACAATCCTCCTGAGGTGCCCAGTAGCTCTGGAACATACAAACAACGTGAAATAATTACACTGATCTGTTCTGTTTGCAGTACATAATCTTACCCATATATAAAGCCTGTGAATGCCCTTGGCCTATAATGACTCCTAGAAGAGTCAGAGGCTTCTCTGAGTCTTGGGAAATGACTCAGAGTAGTTCCCAATGGTTTGTTTGGAAGGTACTACTTGTTTTGCAAAAGAAAGTCAGCTGATGCTGACTTGGCTGCTTTGCACATACCTTCAGTGTTTCCTTCTTTGTGAATTTGGCTGTTGGAGACACACACTCTTTGTCAGACCCATTGCAAAGCTTATATTCAATCTAAAAAAAGAAGAGAGGAAATACAAATGTGTTAACATGAAGATATTCAATTTATGGTCTAACGAAGAGTCATTTATATCTTCCAGGAACCCATGAAAGAGCTGACTGCAGAGTTCAGCAGCCGAACTCTAGGCAGGCACAGAAAATGCGTATTTGCAGTGCAGTCCAAACTTACTTTTTAAAATCCCCACCAAATTTTCTTCATATTTCTCCCATGCAACCATTCATCTTGGTAAAATACAACAAAACCAAACAACCCCCCTATTCTTATTCCTGACTTTGAAAACTGCCCATCTCTTTTCAGATCTGAAAGCATTTCAATTACTGGAATAAAAATTATGGGGAAGCTGGTACAGATCTTTCAGAACTAGACTTGACATTGGCAATGACTGTTGCCCTAGCTGAAATGTCCAGAAACATGAGTGGGCAAGAAATGACCTCATCATGTTACAGATAATACAGGATATCATCATCATCATCATCTTGGCCTTGTGAAGTGAGGTACAAAATATACAGTCACTTCAAATCACATTTGATAGTGGCAGTGCTGTTTAAATTCGTTTTCAGAGGCTACAGACTGATCTCTCGATTGTGCTGACGGGCTGAAAAAATGCTTTACTTTTGTTAGCCACAGTCACAATATTACTGTTGTGAAAATAATGTATGCTTAGAGACTACAGCTCTCTGGAGCCCAACTCACAACGAGGACCCCTACCTGGGTAACTACTGTCAGCAAAACGTCCAAAACCCGGGGAGGGCTAGTGACGTGAGAATTATGGTACGGTCTAGACTCTGCCAGTCTAGACTGTATTTTACATGACCTTGGGAAAGTTACTTTCTCTCTCTGTACCTCTTTTCCTTCCAGTCTTTCATGAGTCTAATGCATTCAGCCTGCGATCTTTTGGGGTCAGGCACTGGCTCTCCTGCTTACACATGACAGTTTGTGAAAAAGCTCAGCCCTTGGCCCCCTTGATCTAATGAGCATGACACAAAAATGAGTTGTACTAAGGAAAAAAAATTATCAAATGTAGTTCCCATCTATAAATTCACTGCCATGTGAAACAAATCCACTAGGCTCTCCAACTCTCTCTCCTTTATGTCATGAGTTGATGCAATCATTTTACAGCACCTTCAGTTTTGAGGGACCGACTTCCTTTTTCCCTTCCAGTGACACAGAAACCTCTTTGGCTGCTACAGCCACAAACCATGCTGAACACCAGGGTGCGCAGGAAAATATTTAATGACATTCAGATCAGTCCTTTTCACACAACTTAGATAAAAACACGCAAATGCATGACCAGATCACAGCAAACAGGTCATCAACTATGCTTTAGAGACCGTGGCCGGAGCAACAATGGGAGATAAGGGTGCATGCTCAGTTGAGCAAAACTCTTTGTGGGTAACGCAGGATTAGAAATCAGGGGCAGAAGGTGCAATTTGCAAAAGAGGCAGAGTCACTGTAGAACCTATTACTTTTTCTCAAATAACCCTTACAGCAGTCTTTCACTACAACCAAAACTACACGATACTTCAGAATAATTAGAGAAATGAAAACTCTACGATGGCACATAAAGACCAGTGAAGTCCCTCATCTGATCATCTGGTCTAAAGTCAACTTAGCAATGAAAGAGAAAATGCAAGCTCCTGGACTCCTGCAAACTATTCGGTATTTGCCATTTTTGGTTTAATAGAAAGCTAAGCCTGCCTCCTCTACCTGTAATGTAGTCTCTGATACATATTCTATATTTCTGTGCATGAGACTTCACTGTAAAAAACCACAAGATTTATGGTGGGGACCGCGGCACAGATATGACATTTCAGCAGAGAATTGTGCCCACAGGGTCTTTGTCACATTTCAAAGGGTAGTAGTAGGCATCTGGGAGGCATACTATAAGCTTTTCTTTATAAGGAAACATTTCTAAGTGCTTAAATGTCTCCGAGCAAGAATCCTTTGGATTTATTAGGGGATTATGCTTTCATGATTTGAGACATGTGCCCTCTGAAACTGGTCAGAAGAATTCTCCCCCTTTCTCCCAATTAGCAGGGAGAATGTCCTGTCCTTGAGACACAACTATGAGCCAACTGTTTATTGGTAATTTCACTCCCTCCAGCAGGAGAGATCAGATGCAGAGAGAAACGCTGTGTGCACTATTCCTAATTGGCCAGCGTGAGAAGCAGAAAAAGCACAGATGTCCCCGAGACTCTAGGAAATCCTGCTCAGGTGTCTGCAAAGCATCAGGACGTAATGAATGCTTTTTGCTCAACTAATTTAAACAAGCTACAGTTACTTGTTGTCTAGACAATTACACCTTAGCATTTATATAAAGAATAAAATTTTGGCCCCTAAGCTCACTTGGCTTGAGGAAATTTACTTGAAGATGAATTCGGAAAAGCTTTCAACAACTGCCACAAACCGTGTGAACCTGAGCCCTTAAACCTGCTGCTTGTGGAGAACCAGCATTAACACAGACAGAGGCACTCTTGACTGCTCTACCAGCCACCCCTGCCTCCTCCTCGGAGTCTCTCTAGGTCATACTAAAAATAGAGTTAAACAACCACAAGACTTCAAACCTGGGATGCTTACACAGAGAGACATTGATTCTGCCTGTTCAGGAGAGGTGACTCGTAGCTCCGTGACCAAGGACACCGCATGCCCGATGCCAGCCCACGCTGCTGTGTGTGTTACAAAGCCACAGCACGCAACAGCGGATGAAGGGATAATCTCCCCTTACACCACCATAGCCTTTAGAAGCTTAATAAATTCAGTGAAATTTGTCCGAAACTGTTACAAACTGGCCTTTCACTTGGTCAAAGCAGCTGGATTAACAGCCCTGGAGGCTGCTGCAGTGGGCTCCTGAACCAGTGTGCTGCTTCCTTCAGGCACTGCCCCCCCCAGCTCCACGAGCTACATCCAGACACGCTGAATTTGTGAACCTTACTTGTAAACGGAAGCATGGCCACAGGGATAGTGCACACTGAGGCAGACTTAAGAACGGATGAGAAAGAAGCAGTAGCAAATGTCCCTCGCTGCCTGCGTAAGAATTTCCAGGCACGGGAGAATCTGTGCTGCCATGTCCCAAGCACTGTGCTGTGCCAGCTGTGTGACAAATGGGGCAGCTCTCTGAGACAGTTGTAAAATGACCAAGCTTTATGAAGAGAGAGAAAAATTTTACTAATACCAAGACATGGCTTTATCTAGGAGCCATGGACAAGCCTTCAGATGTGTCTGACCTGGGGCTTCTGTTTTCAGAATCGTGATGCTGTTCCCCAGTTACTTGTTTAATGAAGCAAACTGATTGTTTCTTCATGCCAACTTTGCTTCTTGTTATGCTTATGAGAGTGCATCATCACAGATCCTAAACAGCAGTTTGCTTGCAGGTGACTTCCAGGTCTACAGAGTGAAAAGCATTGCATTTCTGGATCTGAAGTTCCTGCCTTTCCCCAGGAAAGGTGGGATCGAAAGCCCCAGCACTGCATACCACAGGCCCCTGTGCTGCTGATAGCAATGCACGGTTCTTCCAGATTTAACATGCTAAGTGACTTGAAGTAATATGATTTCAACTTTTTACATGCATCCATCTTAATAGTTTTGATTGTACCTTGTGGCATATGTAAGGGTCAGTAAACCTGGGCCATCACCTCTAAAGATCCCTAAGGTACAGCAGGGCCTTACATTGCTAAGACACATCAAGAGCATTTAATGATGCCCTTCAGTTGCCCTGCCTTTCTCAGCTTGGCAGAAACGAAGAGAAACCATTTGTCATCACAGCAAATCTTTCAAGGACACCGGGATAATGCTTGTGCAGGATATCAGAATCTGGCCCCTTCTCTCTGCAGCAACGGGTGAAGAGTATTAACCAGAGATGAGACTTTGTACAGTGGGAGGGTAGGGAACTGGTATCCTTTTAAATTTTTTTTAAAAAACCCACAACTGGAATATTCTAGTAAGAAAGCAATAGGTGTGTTTTCCATATACTGGTTCTCATAATTATAAGGAGTGAAGACTGTTAATCTGCCAAAACCTTTTACCAGGGCATGCAGCAGCACTTGCAGGGGTAGGAAAAGGTGGTGTCTCTTTAGTTCTCTCACCAGATCTGTCCTGTCCAGGACTGAGTGATGACCTTGCTGGCTGATGATGGGCTGTACTGTATTCAAGAGACATACTTTTTATCCCAGTTACGTTTCTGTTCCCTTCCATCTCAGTCATGTAGCTTTGCAGATCCACTGCTGATTATTAGCAGTCATCACAATACCCCACACTTCTGCTAGGCTTTGTAAGAGAGCACATAGAGTCCTCACAACAGTGCTATGCTGATGCAGTGTCTTTTTGGTGACTTCAGTTCCAAGAGGAACCAAGTCATTTCACAGAAAAACAGTCTGGGATCGACGCTGGTGGGGGATGCCAGCCCATCGGCATGCCGTGCCTTGGAGGACAGCAAGAGGAATATCCTGTTCTTGAGCACAAACAATCCCTGATGCATAGGACGGACACAAAAAATGTGTAATGAAAGAGAGACAGACAGAAATATTCCAAATCAGCAACATTTACAAAAAGTCATTCTCAGGCTGTGGTCAGTATGGTAACAGCAGTGACAGCTGACAAGTTGCTCTTTTTTCTTCTTCGCATCCAAGTGAGAGAAAGATAAAATCAGATGGGAATTTGAAGGCAGAACAAAAGTAGCCGGGGTCATAAGTTATGTTTCGTGAAAGCAAAAATGGTCATCACATGGGAGATTCATCCTTGCTCACAGATAATTTCTCCAGTATCTTTTCCATCATACAATTGCTACAGATCTGTATCACTGCAGAAATAAAAGAAATGAAGCAAAAGTTTCTGAAGTAGTATAAACACTATGGAAATGCCGGCTTCAACATTAGAAGTGAAGAGCTTTTGGTTACTGATGTGAATATTCACAGATACCTCAATTGCATTTAGACAACTTTGTTTTCAATTTACTATGAAAAGATTTTTTAAAAACTTTTTTATTTTGCTGTAAATTAACAGCTCATCCAAAGCAAAGCAGTCAGTGAAATAATTCTTACTGACAAACAAGCTTTGCATTAGGAAAGATTACCCATCAATTAATAGGCTGCTTTACAGCAAGTTGAATAATCGTCACCTAAAAATTTCTAGTCTGAGGTAAAAAAATTAACATACCCCTCTTATTTCAACAATGTGACATAGACATAGCAACTGTGTTTACAACACTGAAACAGCACAACGACTGGCACAAATTGAAAAGCCTGTACAAATAAATGGCTGACGTGACTGCAATATCTGGGGAAAATCATTGGTGAAATTCAGCAATTCCAAAAATCAAGTTATACAACTGTTTGGTGGAATGCTTTGCTCCATTGTGTCAGACTATAGTAAATAAAGGAAAAGTCACAGACCTCCTGAGATTTCTATTTGACCATTTCAGCGCACCTTTCATGGGAAGAACGTTCTGCAAGTTTATAATATTTAAAGAACACTTTAGGTAAGATGGGAAGTTGCACACTGACAAAGTGCTGTTTCACATGGCTGATACAGTTCATAGAATCACAGAACAGTTTGGGTGGGAAGGGACCTTGAAGGCCACCTCGTCCCACCCCCAGCCCCGGGCAGGGACACCCCCCCCCAGCCCAGGCTGCCCCCAGCCCGGTCCAGCCTGGCCTTGGGCACTGCCAGGGATGGGGCACCCACAGCCTCTCCGGGCTGCCCTCACGGGGAAGGATTTCTTCCGGATATTTAATCTAAATCTACATTATTTCACTTTAAAGCTGTTACCCCTTGTCCTACGACTACATGTTCCTGTAAAAAGTCCCTCTCCAGCTTTCTTCTCAGCCCCTTCGGGTACTGGGAGGTATAAGGTCTCCCCAGACCCTCTCTTCTCCAGGCTGAACCACCCCAGCTCTCTTGGCCTGTCCTCACAGCAGAGGTGCTCCAGCCTCTGAGCACCTCTGTGCCCTCCTCTGGACTTGCTCCAACAGGTCCACGTCCTTCTTATGTTGGGGCCCCAGCTGGAAGTCTGAAGCAAAGCTTTGCTTTCCCCTCCAGCTTTAGGGACAGCTTTTGTTCCTAGGCTGAATTTAAACAAACAAAGTGTGCAATAAAAAACAATTGGGACTTTCAGCTCAGAATATCCTTTGCTAAATTGTTTAATAAATCATTTCCATTTTAGCACCTCCCCCATCATAAACACTAGAGTAAGGAATTATGATCACCAGTGACCCAAGGTGACATGACAGGACTGCTGTGGCTTACCAGAAGTTATCAGCTTTGAGACATCACACCTGTGAGCGAACAGTTACTTCTGCCTACGTTCCCCTCTGTGAGGCGCCTGGGAGTTTCAGGGCTCGTATGTACCTACACGAGTTGGGGATGTTTCCTGCCTCTCAGTGCAGAATCCCACCCCTCTCCTATGCCATTTCCCCAGGATACTCCAGGCTACATTTCTGCTCACTTGAGATCAGCTGCAAAGCCCTCTGCGGACAGCAGCGATCACCCTAAAATGCTGCACATGGAATCGAAGCAGCGAGGTGTACCTGAGTCCGGGCACAGGAACCGAGTGTAACAACTAGCTCCAAGGTAATTCCATCCGCAACGACAGCGTGGAATACAGTAATGAAAAGCCAGCAAGGGTCCAGTTAAACATAACACCATCTAGAAGGGCCAGGTCATCCCATAAGCTGTGCTTGGCACGCTCAGGGGATGTTTCACTCTTCAGCCCCTCTGAACCAATTCCTGCGACATCTGGATCTCTCTGACAACTGACTCCTCAGTTTGCTGGCTAAGGGAGAACAGAGGGAAAGGTACCCTTGCAGGTTGCCAGAGTTGTGAATGATCTTTTATGATTGTCCCAAATGTAACCATGGATAGAATTAAGTCAGAGGTTAAGAGCATAATCCACAGATCTAGAAGGATGAGCTTGAGACAGCATGAGAGTCATAGCTTAAATCTCAAGTGATCGGTATGAGGTGTTTCAAACTACAGCTAAATTAAATTTCTAGCAGCCGTTTAGATTCATATTTCAGATTACAAATCACACAATAAAGACTTGAACAATCCAGGCATGTGGAAAAACTCATTTGTGATGAACAAAGCAATCTAATCTTTGCCCTCCCATACGTCATATAACTTGCACGTTAATAGCCATACTCCTGCAATGTGATCATTTTAGACTTCGCTGTGGCATTAGTGGGGGACTGAAAAAAGCAAAGTGCCACTGAATGCCAGCTTCAAGATCTTTCTGACTATCCCTTAAAATATACTTCAATTCTTTGTGGGCTCTGCATGCCTATCAACAGACACACACACACACACCCCCAGCTGCTCTCCAGCCAGTAGAATGATAGATAAGCACAGGACTGGAAGAAAGAGAAAATGCAACATGCATACCACAATAAAAGGTGCCTTAAAGGGCACTAACAGTGCCAAATGAGGCACAAAATGAGAAAGGCATCTCCTGTCACTATCAGGTGTGTGCTAACTGTACTACCTGGCTGCAGAGACAATCCTGAGGCTTAGAGACAGTTCTGTGATACTTTCACACACCCCACTATGAGCACTGGTCCCATAAGACAAGGCTAAAGGGCTCAAAAAAAAAAAAAAAAAGAGAGAGACTAATATGAGAAACAATCTGACATAAATAAACTAGTAACTTTTTTCTTCCTTTGGAAAAGGAGATGAAAGAGACTTCACTTAAAAATTTAAATAGGAGAAAATACGCCGCAGGAAAGTTGCCAATGTAATATGTAGCTGAACTGTGCCTTAAATTTGTTTTAGTAAAATCTGGGGTGAGAAGCCACACTTGAAATCAGAAATAAATACTGCTAAGAACTGCACAAACACACCGGAAACAAATGTCCAGCATCAAAATATTTTACTGTCTCTACAGACAGGGCAATCAGGATGTGTGCACGCCTCAGACACAGACTCGCAGTCCATCCCTGAGCGCAGGGCAGTGTGCTTGCAGTTAAATGGCTTCACAGCTCACAGGTTCACAGACATTTATAGGGGTTTTATGAGATGTTCTGCTTGGTGTCTGCTAACCTAGGAAACCTGCAGCTTGCTCCATCATGCAGTGTAGGTATGGCCTGAGTGAAGGAAATGTGAAACTGTTTCCACCTTGCTGATGAAGATGTGAAACAGAAATGCAATTAATCTGCTTGGGAAAATGCAGGGACTCCAAGTCAGAGCTGGGAATTCAAGGTCCCCTAAACCCTGATCCAGAGATCAGATTACTGGACTGGTTTTCTTTTCCTTCTCATTACTGGGTGAAAAGAGTCAGTGTGGTGAAGTACATCAAAATAGCACTGCTGAAGGGACACTGATGTCCAACAAGGTTTGTTGTATCCACTGTGCCAAAAGAAAGGTAAGTATTCATGGCACAGATCTGTTACCTAGAACTTTTACTTTTTAATCCATTAATTAAACCTACACACCCTACAATTTGGTTTCTAAAAATTATTCCCCCCCTGCTATCAGCAATATAAGCATGACCCAATTAGCACACACTCTTTCCTTTGGTTCAAGTAGGTGGAACTGCTATTTATTTTTAAACTGAAATACTGTGACAGATCCCTAGTTACAGTTCTGGATCCCTTTCATTTTCTAGCTTGAGAGCTGAGTGGATGTGAAAAATGAAATATTAAGCAAAATGACTACCAGTTTGCCTAAACTTCTAAGGTACAAGACATTTCACAATAGGGACTCCCTACTGTCACTGACACAGCAAAGCAAGACGGAAGAAATGTTATGTGGCTGGAGAAGAACAAGGTAGTGTGCAACACGGCAAGGCAAAGCAGAGTGAAGTGAGAACGACAGGTGCTACAGCACAGGTCCAGTGAGGAAGAAGGTCTAAGCAGAACATTCAGGCAGGAAAGAAAAACTAGCTCTGGCCCATCCAGTAATGAAAGCAACTGCCTGCAACACTGCAAATGAGTAGGCAAGTTGAAGTTTGGTGTTTTGGGGCCCTTGTATCTGTTTTGAGCCTATTGGTGTTTCAGAGCAATTTTGACTATTGTAAATATGAAATCTTGGGCTGGTGAAGTCAAAGCTCGTGTCCAGGTTCAGATCCCCAGATTGTTTTGAATCACAGATCTGATGCAGTTGTTTTGTGCTGTGCATTTTCTCTTATCTCCCCTTAACAACTGCTCTTGACACTGTCAAGGAGAGACGCCCCCAACACCTCCCAGGTGCACACAAAGCACGGCAGAAATCTAGTTGGGCACCCAAATCTTCCAAGGGTTCTTCTTCTTTCAAACATACACCTGTAGGAGAGTAAATAGCAAGGCAGGCCCTGAGGCGGGCAAAACACAGATGAGCTATGCTTTCACCCAGATACGTCTCATAAATACATTCCTACCTTTACGTTCACCCTGCACCTCAGAAATCAGACTCCCTTTTGGACCGCATTTCAGTGCTCTGAGTTGTCCTGTCCAGAAAAAGTCCTTCTTCTTCATATTCCTAAGTCAACTGGGAATTTAACACCACTCCTTGTAAGGCACACAAAACATCTGGCTTTAAAACAGCTTGCCAGGTCCCAGCAATAGCAAAGGACACGTACACGAGCCCTTGTGCTGCATACTGCCAACGCTCCTCTCATCACCTTCTCCCTGTGCTGACCTCTGCCAGGGCACCCCAGCAGAACAACCTGCAAGTTCCAGGCAAGCACAGCCAAGCCTATGTGAAGATGCAGAGCCTATTTTCATGTATTATAAGAAATCACTTGTCTGCTGCTGCTTCCTTCATGTTATATTTTCATTTCAGCTGGTGTCATTTGCATTTTATAGCTTCATAGCTGAATAAATTCAGTTAAAAATGTATTAACAGGCCTTGCTTCTATTTCCAGTTACCCTCCAGAAACATGTTAGGGAGCTGCAGCCAAAAAAGGCCTGTATATGAATCTTCAAAGCCAGATCTAATTTATAAAGTTGACTCCATCCCTACAGGAAATCAAACCCAGGCACTCCGTAACTCTAGATAGAGAGCCAGGTTTTGAACACCCAGATCCAGACTCTTTAGATCCAGTTTTACCTCTCCACAACAGGCTGGATGGAAACACTGTGTTGAGGAAATGCTGGTCAGTTCATGTTCCTCTCAAGACTAATTCCCAGTGTTCTCACCCAGAATCTCAATTCGTAGTTTCAGATGTTATGCACTAACTAAATATTACAATTTTCTCTTCCAAAACAATTAAGGTTTATGATTGCCTTGCTGATCAGGAACAGCAGGAGACACCTCTGCTGACAAAATCAACCTTTCAACTGTAATTATTCATATCTAATTACACTACCAAATGAGGCCCAAATAAACAGGGTTCTGCAGTAGGTGCTATCAAGTCAGGGGAAAGTGTGGGCTTATCTGTCATCCCAACCATGCAAAACCACTGATTTTCTTTCTCTCAAAAAATGCGCGCACAGTTACTGCAGGAACAGAGGGAGAGGATTTCTCAATGACTTTAAAAGTAAGACAGTAAGAACGATTAATAACAGCCTGAGAAGAAATGAAAGCAAGTCTAGGGATGGATGCCTATCCCACAGTACCTTGCTAACGGAGTTTGGAGTCTGTGGTGTCTCATCCTTCAGTGCTGATGGGCTGTTTGCTT
This sequence comes from Falco peregrinus, assembly GCF_023634155.1. Taxonomy (NCBI): domain Eukaryota; kingdom Metazoa; phylum Chordata; class Aves; order Falconiformes; family Falconidae; genus Falco; species Falco peregrinus. The sequence goes on along the minus strand of NC_073729.1, from coordinate 1,546,965 downwards.
CCACGTCTTTTCCTGCAACAAATAAATGTGATTCAGAAACAGAGGAATTCTGGGCAGAACCATGGCTACTCATGGCCTTAGAAGGGCTACTGCTAACAGCAAGCAAGAGAAGCTGTCATGAGCAGAAGCAGGCACACAAGGATCACAGAGAGGGATCCTGCAGAGCTTGAAATAACCCACATGTGTGGGCTATGCAACAAGTACTGCTTAAAAGTTAGGTCTCAAAACTTCGTGGTAAACCAACATAGTGTTGCAAAGTCCAGCATATGAAGGCTGGGAAAAAACAGAAATAAAGTTGCTTAATGCATCCTTAATCAGCTCCCTTCTGTGTCTGTATTATGATGCAGTCTTTAATTACGTTACTACAGTCTGTTCTTTTCTTACAAACCCCATGACTTATTCAATGTAAATAATAAATGGAATCCAGTTAATAAGCAGTTATTCAATATATTATCCTCCTTGGTCAGTATCTGGCAACTATACACAGATGCATTTGATAGCATGCTTTGTTTGACAAATCATAACCATGATCATAAAACATTACAGAAGACAGAACATAATCTAGACATAATCAGTAAAACAAAATAAAAAAAGCCCTGCAGAAGTTCAATGTATTCTGACCGTTATTTGTTAAAATAAGAAACATTTTCAATTAACAAGTAGTATTTATGAACACTATGACATTTTCCAATCATTATAGAGAAATATTTCCACTAGCCAAATACGCTGAACCTGCAGTACATTCTACACATTATGTACTAGTATGAGTGTGTGTAGTCCTAGTCCAAGCAATAAAATGTAATGACAGATTCTGTTCTTTTTGCCAACTGTAATCATGTCCTTACAGTACCAGAAGGCATAGAGCTTCTATTAACAAAAAAAGCCAGAAAATGGCATCTGATGAGATTGGATAACAATGACTATCTTGTCACTAAAGAGCTAATTTGCAATGTAGTTTTCTTCTCAAAATTGTTAGCAATCAGAGCTTCAGAATACTGGATGCAGTAAAGAACCACCAAGACAGTGAAATATAATCCATTTGTAGCACACTGCAGGCATGGGAACTGTTAAAAACGCTTTTAGACATTGTGTGGGCCAGTCTTGGAAACATCACCAAATCCAAAACCAGCAAGGGAAAATCCTGATTCTCCTGAAGACAGCAGAAGTTGTCACAGATGTGTCAGAAGCCACAATGTCTCCTGGAGTTTTCAGAGCAGCCATTTAAAAAAACTAAGCATCATTAGAAAAGCCTGCCACAGAAGCTTACTAAAAAATAAAATGTCCTCACGGTCATGTTTCTGTACTTCCATCACGGGACACGTGAGAGAACAAGCATGTCCCATTATAACCGGAGCTGCAACCGTGCTACAAGGTTTCACTGGTTAAGAGACAGGACAAAACCCAAGCCCTTTTCACAGGCATTAACAGGCAGCTTGGTGTATCAGCTCTTAAATGTAAGAAAAGGCTTTGTGGGACACCTGCCTCTAGAAGGTGTCCAGCTTTTCACATGATGACCCAGGATGGTGGAGCTTTCAGATGTCCTTCTCACCCATGGCATAGTGCCGCGCTCTGCCACGTGCATGTAGCCATCTGACACAAAGCAAACGCTTCCAAGGCTGGGAGAAGAGGGACAGCACGAGCATTGCGCACGTGGGGAACTGAGGCAGAGGAAGGACCTACGCAGTCACACAGGAAGGCAGTGTACCAACAGGGAACTTGTATCCTAACCTAGTTTCTTAACTTTCACTCCTCCCCTCGAAACACTGCGCCCTAAATAATGCACTCAGAAACCTAACGCCCACCAGCAGGAGAAAATCGCAAGCCGCTGGGTATCTGACAGTCCTCTCGTACTACCATGACAAGTGAGATGGCCATAAGCACAGCTGCGCGTGGATTAGGACCTGTACCTCCACACTTTTTCTTTCTCTGATGGCACTTTCCTCTCTACAGCCCCCACTCTCCTTGGCAGAAGCAAAGGTTGGAAATAAACTCCCAAAGCCATGGGGCTGCTGCACTGGTTTCCCACAAAGAGCTTTTTCTGCGCATGTATGAGAAATGAAAGTTCGAGTAAAGTTAATGGGAATCAGCTGCTGCTGCCCGCTCCAAGGGAATGGTGCCTATTAATGTAACAGAATTCACATCCATCCTTTATTATGTCTAATTTCTTAAAGAAAGCTTAACTTCAAGCTGGCATCCATACAAAAAGCCTGGATGTAAGAGATTTCTGCCTTTTCTCAGTAAAACACTTAGAAGGGTTTGCCATCTGAACAATGAGATTTTCGCTGTTCCTGAGGCTCTGTACCATCACGCTCACACAGTATTATGAAAAACGGGAACATGCATCTGTTCACTCTTTTACCAGTGTTTGTGAGATGTTTATGGAGCAGCATGTACTAGTTTCTCACTCGTCAAGCCTACTGGCACTTGTAAGGGAAAGGCTGTTTTTTGGAGAAGAGCTAACTTTGCCGTTTGCTGTCTCTCTCAAGCAGACTTGTGGCAGCCATGCAGAAGGACAGTGCCAGCCCTTGTCTGCAAAGCAAACTTCATTGTGCAAGTTTCTCAAAAACCCGCACACATACTTAAGTGCACAGAAAGCCCAAAAGTGGGAGTCCCACCCAGAGAACAACAGACACAGCCACCTCGAGAAAATAAATAGGAAACCACATAAAAACTTAAAAGAAGCTCAATATTAACTGGCTACAGAAGCTGGAGTTTTTATCTCCCTGACCAAGAAAACGTAATGCCCACAACAGAAATAGAGCTGAATCTCTCCTGACTTAAAAGTGCTGGCTGATAGCAGGGCATGCAAAGAAGGGTCCTCCACAAAGTAGCCCAAAAGTTTTGCACCAAACAATGAAAAAGATTTTGGGAAGAGAATCAGTGGTGCTTATGGAAACAGCCTTCATTCACCACATTGTGAAGAAAAGTGCCAAGACTCCAGTCTTATGGTTACAGAGTAGAATTATCAATACCTTCTTTTATCCCATTACTGTCATGCACAGGAAAAGCAAATACTTAGTTCCTTTGCAGAACAGTAACTATTCCTTTTCTTTTGTTTGCTGCTGGGCATCAATCCTACAAGTGCATTTGCTTTTCCCCTTTATAAAGGATGAGACAGCAAGCATGACCAGTAACAATAGGGAGTAAAATTACTGGGTTATTGAGGAAATCATGATTAACTCCATGCAGCATGAACTGTTATTTTGTAGGCTTTCTGACAAAGGAGCTGGATAACTACAAGATGAAAAATAGGCTCTGATGTGTGGCAAAATTATCGCAAATAAAACCTGTCACTGCTGTAAATATCTGCCACATAGCCTAATGTGTACACCAGACTGAAATTTAGTTCCATGAATCTATCACATTAAAATTCCCTTGTTCATGAAAGCACAACTCTTAGGATGTAGACAAGCTAATTTGAATTTTTATTTAAAGACACTGTGTGATCTCACAGCCTAGTCAAAAAGAGAGATTCTCTAGAAGTTCTTTTAGCTACTCCCCCCAAAAATTGCCTACCCTCCTAAAGAGAAAATGGAAAAAGATTCTCTCTCCTTATTGCTAAGTGAAAGACAGATACAGGCAAGGAACATGAATTCATGTCTCTCTAGTTTGTGAACTTCCCTTTATAGAGAAATGTCTTCCTCAAATTTCTTTTAGTTACCAGAATCACTAGCATTTTTTTATGCAAGCAAGAGGCAAAAAGTCTGACATGTTATTCCAGATACTGCCCTCTGCATTTCCCATATGTTCCCTTCAAAAAAATCCTCTCAATGAACTGAATCTTCATAGCATAGCTTGCCTGAGGTGTGAAGTCTGTCACTCACTTCTCACTGAATTATTTACTTGCACACCTTCATTGTTGGAGGGCTCATCCTAAGTGTTGACGTTGTGAGACCTGCAGCTCCAGCCACCTCACAACCCACCACATTTCTGGCAGGAAATCACTGGGCTTTGCTGCCCACAGCACCCATGCAACACCATCAGCCCAGTGCGCTTGTAAAGAAAACTGCTGGGGTCAGGCAGCAAAACACAGACCAACGGAAAAGCCTCAAAAACTGAAAACTCACATAAAATATAACAGAGAGAAATAGGGGACAGAAATATGGGATGCAACTTATGAGTGTAGACCTGTGGCTTATCTGCGGTGACAGCAACGTCCTTAAGAGCGATGGGAGAAGGTGGGGGGGAAGCACATGTGGCTCAGAGGAAAAGGAGCAGAAGCAGCAACAAAGCACTGAAAAGAAAGCCCATCATGGGAGACGGCCACTGAATGTGAAGAATGACAGTTACTTCTTATGGGAAATGTGAGGAAAACAAAGAGACAAGGCAGTTCTGTGGGGAAGAGAAAAGAAATGAAAGGAGTTAAAAAAAATATAAAGGCCAGACTTCTGCAAGAAATTCCCTGGCTGAAGCAGTAGCTTCTGTTTGTTTAAAAGAGATATTCTCTCCTTTACGAACTCTTTTGCCTATGCTCTTTTTTCTTTGCAATAAAGAGGGCTACTGCCCTCACTGATGGCAGTGCTGGAGGTTACTCAGGAGAACTGTGCAGCAGAACAAAAGGTCCAGCGTAGCTCAAGGCATTTGTTCTGCTCAGCCCAGCAAAGGCTGTTTGGTCTGGCTGCCAGCAGGGATCAAGGAGAAACAAGGAGATGGGGGAAGCTGAGGCAGAAACAAACTCTTCCAGCTACCTCCTCCATGCTGAAACTCTCACCTTTTCCTGGTTTGTGAAAGATCACAGCTCTGTGAGGAAGTCAGTAACTTGTTTAGCACTGAAAATGCTGGTAAGAACTCAAGAATGGGCAAACTAAGCTATGGCTCTCCATCTCCCCAAAGCAAGGGGAAGTGACTATAGCCTGAAGAATCTGCTCTCCAGCTCCCAAGGATGGCAGAAGTGAAACAGCTAGTTACTTACCACTCATTTGTACAGACTGTAATTATGGGCAGCTAGCTGTTCAGAAGTCCCTACAGGTTTGAAGTGTATGAGATTTCAGGTGTCCCATTTGAAGTTGCTTTCAAATTGATTACCAAAAGGTTGCTGAAGCTTCCAGTGACCTCAGTGACAGCCGGGATTAGTCACACTGCTGAAAATAGGCTCCCCATTGCCTTGAAGCAGACACTCACAAATAGAAATACCTGCAAAGTCAGAGGCCCTTGAATCCTTTGCACTTAGAGACAATTAGCTCAGGAAACTCAGACCTGGTTTTGCTCTGCATCTGCAAAGCCCAGAGAGTCTGTCAGGTGTTACATCTATATGAACACCGAAACCTTTTGACAGATGCTATGGTCTTTCTCTAGACAGCAGTGTTTTGAGAACTCCCAAAGGTGCTCTGAGGTTTGATTATTTAGCACTGACAATTGCAGCTGCAAATGACAGCTCTACGTATTCGTGACTGCTCCCTGAAGCACTTGTTTACAGGCTGGAATGGAAGCATTGTTTGCAGACTGCAATCAAGGAAAGACTTGAATGTTTATTGTGAGCAACAAATTCTGAAAGAATGAAATGAGCTCTATTTCCCTCAGCAAGGGTGCTAGGAAATTAAAAACAAAAAAGATGCGAAGAGAACGCATAAAGCCAATCTGCCATTCACCACAACCTGCCAAGATTCCTGGTACTTGTTGTGCTTGTAGATATTTACAGACCATTAACCACTGAAAGTCTGGTTTTGTAATATTTATCCTGGGCTTTAAACCTGAACAGGGAAACCTGCCATTAAACATCTGCAACTGGGGCCAGTAAATCTTAAATGAGTCCAATGCTTAGGGTGAAACACATCAAGTGCCTCGAAGTGGAAGCACCGAAAACATTAGTCATTTTTTTAAGCGTGAGGCCACGCAGCGTTCAAACAGTTAGGAACCCTAACTCTACCAGCCGCCGTGCCCAGGAAATGCTATGGCAATGAAAGCCCACAGACAGCGCCACGAAAGCAGCACTGTCTGCGATCCACCTACACTGCAACAGCTCCTCTCTCTCTCACACTAAGGCGTTTCTCTCTGTTTCCCAGCAGCACACTCAAGTACCTACTTGCAGTCAAGCACCCGACACACTACTTTCTGCACTGACACACCGAAACCAACCTGGGCTGAGCGGATAGATGTCATTGTCGGCCCCAAAGAACAGATTGCGTGTCAGCTTGCGAGGATCAACCTTCTGCGGGGTGGACGAGGCTGGACAGAGGGAGAACCTGCGGCGAAGAAAGTTCTCCTCCTTCATGGCATGAGCTGTGGGGGTTTTCTGAAAAGGATAGAAGTAACAGTTCAAGACACAGGAAATCAAAGTTTCACACCCGGATGACTCCACTGCTTCAAAGCTGCCTAATCCTATGTAGCATGCCAGATCTTTTTATAGAGTGCCAGAAGGCTACGCAGGGAAAAAAAGAAAGTGCTATTAGTTTGAAGCTACAATTACTGATTTGCTGACCCCCAGTATTTGCAAACTGCAGGGAAGCAGGACACTGCTCCTTGGTGATTCCAGGCAGTATAACACCCTCCTGCCTACAAGGATCTATCTAGGATAACAGCTACTTACTGTTTGTATCCAGAGCACAGTGGCTAAAATTCACTTTTAACTATTATTATATTGTTTAGGTTTTGGAGTCTCTTTCATACATGTAACTCTGTTGGTGTCAGCAGAGTCACACCATCTCCACAAAAAACTGCACTTAATCTGAGCTGCATAGAGGAAGACCAGCTGCACAGGCCTGCAGAACAGCAAGCAGAGATAACACCGGTGTCACTCCCTCCCTTATTTCCAATTACACATATAAATAATTTTAGTTTTCATTAAAATAGCATTTAGATCAGCCTTGCAGTTTGATGACTAAGATAAACCTTGCTGCTCTGTGAGGGTAAAGAACAGCAGCTGCCTACCCCAAAGCCTCCCTGCACCCCCGCAGAAGAGCCCGGTGGTACTGTGCTCTTTACCACCACGTGGCTAATGCATTAGACTATCCTGGCTGGAATTAAAGGTTTCTTTTATACCCACCCAACAAGCAGTTCTTTCTTACCCATTACAAACAGATATTATGACTGTCTCCTTTCTGAGTAACAAGCGTTACTCTCTCCCCGTGTGCAGCCAGAGGCAGGGCTCTTACGAGCAGCAAGAAGCATTAACCCAGCCTTTGGGTGGGCATTACAGACCACAGCGTCTGCTGCTCCTCTCACTTTACCTACCACAGTAATTGTGGTAAGAAAACCCCTTTAGGATGGCACACGTCTCCTGAAAAGAGACACCAAGTTTTCCCAACTTTTTTTAAGCTACTAGGAAAACAAAGGGAAAGAAGTCGCCCAGAGTCACAGTGTTCAAGAAGGCAGGACCAGCATGCGTGCAAGGTGATCTGTGTGGCACTTGGTTGAAAATGGGCTGATGATGGGCTAGAACACCCTGCCCCGCCCCTCCTGCTCCCAGTACCACCCTGGTGCCTGTGCTGGCCCAAACACCCCAGCGTAACGGGGAACCGTCAGTGGCCTCTTGGAGCTCAGCCTTCACAGCTGAGACACTGCACAGGAGGAAGGACGCAATGACCATGTCCCAGTGTAGAGAAACTCCTCTCGGGTTTTATCTGAGCTCTGCCCCTCCACCTGCCCTGCTAATCCTTGTAGAAGGCAGTCCCAATGTGTCAGGTTTTGACGTTTTTTTTAAATGTATTTACACAGCAGGCTGCATCAACTATATAAACTACCAATGATTTACAAGGCAAGAGGGAATCTGCTCCTTCTTTCCTGCAAGAGATGGCCTCAGTGCCCAAGAGTTTAATTTGATCTAAACGAGTCTGGACTCCAACAATCAGCATGGGTTACCAAAACCACTCTGAGCAGCACGTCTTTCTGAACCCAGCTCACCGTGCTGGGATAGGTGAGCCATCAGATGTGAGGGTCTGTGACACCCAAAAAGGGGCTAATGGCTAGCAGCCAGGGCTAGCCTGAGAATGGGACTCCCCCAGGCCACACACCTGCAAAGTGAAGGTGATACACGTCCCTTGCTGGGCCTGCGTCATCCACGCAGGATGACTTACGGTCTGTGCAGTGCTCTGAGGACAGAATGTTCGCCGAAAGCCCTACGTGTTATCAAGGCCCCCTCAGTGAAGCGGCTGTAAGACTACAGATTCGGCAGCAGCATTTCACCCTAACCTTCACACAGCTCTGGGAGAAAGGCTTTACATTTGAGCACCGAGACACGCCAGGCTGGATGGGGCTGCCACAGCCAAACCCGTCACACAGCACCTCACGCAAGGCTGTTCCAGGTTGATGGCATGTGATGACAGCTGGGTGAACGGGTGGCTGCAGCGCTTTCCACTCGCCGCTGCCCTGCCCCCCCGTCAATTCGACTGCCCAGCAAAATCGCCCTACAAACATACATCCAGGCTCAAAAAGTCCCCAGGTTCCCACCGCAGCCAATGACATCTCTGAAGCAGCAGGTAACTTATGTACCTAACATCTAGCAATGTAAATAACCCCTTTTTTGCATAGATACTCTTGACCGCCTACAGCTGGGTGCAGAGAATTTTTTTTTAAAAAAAAGCTAACTTTAAAAAAAAGAGAAGAGAGAAAGGAGGAAAATGCAAGTAGTTACATGTCTGAAAGCAAAATATTTTAAAATAATCCAGGTCTAAATAGCTCTGTTTGGAATGCTAACACTGAGCTATTTTCTGCCCTTGTTCCCAGAAAGGCCATCTCAATTTTCCGCCTCTGGAACTGCTCGTAAGTGGCTTGGAGCAAAAGCAAATCTGTGGGATACTCTCCCCAAAAAGCAGTGACCCAGCAAGGCCGAGCCAATTGTGCAGGAAGGCGTTCAGAAATCCCAGGTCCATCCAGTGGAAAGCAGGCTGGGGAACAAGTTACAAACATAAAATATCTGTCCATCCAGCTCTTACGCCCTGCTCTCATGGTGGAGACTCTTCTTGACAGGGCAACAGAAAGGGTGCATTTAGCATCATTTCATCTCAGCAATTACACAAGCCACATCAGTGGAGAACTTCCAGCCAGCTTACACTGCTGTTGGTGGCAAACCCCCTCCAGACACTGGAGCAAGAGCAGGCTGTATACCAGATCAGACGTACCAGGACAGAATTTCTTTCAACTGCTGCTATATTTACTATGCAGAGAGCGCCGTGCTCTGATTTCCCTCACCTATTATTGCACACTATTCAACCACGAGATAACTGACAGAGTTATTGTGCTGATGCTCTGTTGTTCTCACGCTTATTTAAGCCATGGCCTTGACAGCAAGAAACCTGGATGCCTTGTTCAATGGGGAACAGCCACTGCGCCATAACAAAGGAAAAAGCCTTTTCTTGAGTCCATAATTTGCTCTCGCTATTCTCTTATAAATCTTAATATAAACTTGTGGCAGCAGCTCACCTCTTTCTGACCACAAAGATCAATTTGAGTAATTTCCTCTTAACTGGATCCTTTTTGTCAGAAGGCCTCCAGTGACCCAAGCTCCCAGAGAAGCAGCAGCAGCGATGTGTCTGTCGGCCACACACACGCAACACACCACGTCACCAACATCCCAGCCTGTTTTTCAAAGGTCACCTAATCTTGCATTGCTCCAGCTCACAGGCATAGATCCTTCCTACATTTGACCCTCATCCAGACAGGCTCTTATGCCATGCGCATTGTCATAGGCTTCACTCCAACTAGAACCTGCTCTGACAGCAGCAGAGCCTCTCATTGAGTGCACTATATGGTATGCACCACTTCAACATACTTCTCCTTTACTCTGGGTAAAAGAGAAGAAATGCTGGCCTGCAGTTCATTCTACAAGATTGTACCATCTTTTAGGTTACCTTGCAATTTTTTCAGAGAAAGACTGAGATGGACAGACTCAGCCTACAAGATTTCACCTTATTCAGTGCAAAGTGCAGCACAAAATCAGAGAAATGAACTTTTTTTGTATTTTGGGGTTTTTCTATACATCACCTTTTTTCTTGGTGGGAGAAAATGTAGTTCACAGTATTAAGATTCTATAATACATGCGAAATATTTGGCTTGGTTTCCAAAGGATATCTCTGTATGTGTCTGCATCCGTATGTATGCTGTTCTATCCTCCCTCCCACCCAATGCCTTTTGTACCATTGGCAAAAGTCAAGGAAACCCAACAGGTGTTAGAAAACCTGAAAATACTAGCTTCTTAAAAGTTACGTGAGAATCAATGCCTAAAGAATGGAGGGAAACTGCATTGTTGCCCTCTGAAAGAAGGGTAGCACTACGAACCCAGCTATTAACAAATACCATCCAATATAAGCCACAAATCCATAAGAAAATGAGGCTTCATTAGCTCATTTATTCAGAGAGCTCCTTGTTCTGTCTGTCCATAAGGGTCTGCCTGCCCAAACTGGCTTCAAATTACACAAAGTTCGTGAGAGTTGTAGGGGATGCTGAACAGAAGACAGCAGGGGCAATTTTCTGAAGGGATGTAACAGGAAGGTGGAAAGTGCGCACAGCGTTTTTCACAACAGGGATTTTTAGACACCTAAATAATCCAGCCTCTGCCCAGAATCACCTGTGTGAGATAGGAGGGTGTGAAGGTTTTGAAGAATATAGCCTTGTACTATATCTACTTTTATACCATTAATGCATAATTATCTAGAAAACACATAAAAACTCACTAGCGATGAAGTACTTGTTAAGAAATATGCAACCATCCAAGAAACACTTCTAGACATAAGTGCCTTTGAGCCTCAAACCTTCCATGGACGATTTGAAGGCAACTTTGCTGTGAAACTCAAATCTACTTCTAAATCAGTATTTTGGAGGCTACTTCAGGACATGGCAGGTGCTTCACAGAAACCAGTTCCGTGGGGGCTTGGGGAATAGAAAGAAGGTAAAAATCAAAACTGGGCCAGAATTGCAGAAGGCCAAAAATTGCCATTATTTTACCAAACCACTTATGTAATACAAAGCAATAAATTTCAACCACTGCTCCTGTGTTCCCTCCAAATCTGGTAGACGAGATGGGGAAATCGCCCTAGAAAGACATCATGTGTTGATGTGGAGATGCCAACATGCAGAATCCATAAGCTCCCTTAGGAAGCTAATCTCATTGCAAAAAATCTTCACTCTAGCATTAATTTACTGCATTAATTTCTCTGGATGTTAGCAATCTTGGTAGATTAAAGTGCCCTTAAGTTTGCAGTACAGGTCATTTCTGGCCTTCTATTCTGTGCTTTTGATCATAAAAATGAAGGAGAGGTAATACAGAGAGTACAGAGCCACTAAACAGTATTTTTCAGGATTGCCCCTTTTGTATTCACAGCTCTCTAAGCACTAGTGGGCTATTAAACATGGGCTGCTAGCCAGAGCTTAAATAGGAATAAATAATTCAGCAGCAAGAAATAAACTTCTTGCTTAACCCTGTCTTTGAGACTACTTTATCTTTTAAAAATGAAAAATACAGGAGAGTATGCATCAAACCCCCATGCAACACAGGGCAGTAAAAGCGGTGGGTGAACTTAACAGGGTGCAATTGCCTAATGGGACTTTCACTTCCAGGCAGCTTCAGGAACAGCCAAGGAAAGAGCAATAGGACAAGAATAAAAATTATTTTATCAGCAAACCTCGTGGCTGCCATTAAACCAAATGGGAAATGCCAGCACCTTCTTCTTCTGGCACTGGACCCATTTTGGGTGAAGGCAGCAACTAATACACTTACAGATGATCAGCGTTGGTGCAGCGATGCCTTCCACATGGCTGCTCTGCATTTTGTGCCTTCTGTGCTTGCTGGGAAGATAGGGCAGCTTTCGGCTTCAGGCTCGAGCCTCTTGGGGATGGAATCTTCCTGGTTCCATCTTTAAATCTGCTAAGTTCCTGATATATAATTACCACACAACTAAACACTGTGCAGACATTACGCTGCCCCTACCCTTTGCAAACTAGTGGGTAGGTTGGTTTGCTTACTCTCACTTCCAGCATTTCAAAATAGATTGGAAATATGCACATTTCTATAAGGAGTTAATTAGGGGTTCCATATCGTCAGAAGGCTGTGCAGGGGAAGGGCGGTGGTGATGTGTGTGCTCTTAATTTATTCAAAGCTTGTCTCAAACAACCTTCTCTTTTTCTGGTCACTAACCATTTCCCAGAAATCAAATTAAACCATATTTTGTATTCACAGCAGTCATTCACTCCAGAATCTGCATCAATAAGGAAAACTAAATCTGAAGATACTGACGCTTCCTGATTCAATTAATCATGAGGAGGTAAAAATTTCATGAATGAAAAGAGAAGGCAAATTGTTAGCAGATACATTTCTAGCTATTACTGCCCTAAGTATTCAACAAGGAAAAACAGCAGCACAGATCCTCAGCAAAGGTAAATTAATAGTCCAGTGGTGCACTGGTGATTTACAACAGCTGAAGAACTACAATCAATTCAGAAATTCTTGTGAAATCTGTTTCTGGAAGCTATTCCTAAAACACCTATTTATAAGACAGGTAATTGGACAACCAACCCCCTACTAACAGGTGAATAAAACCTGATACAGTGAAAAGTGCCTGCGCAGGCAATTTTTTTTCTCTACTCCATCCATGGTTTTGGTTAAGGATATGGCAAAACATACATAGTACAGCTGACACTGAATGTTTTGGGCTCTCATGCTGTCAGCTGGAACCTGAAGCAATGAAGCTTCACAATAACTGTCAGCTATTTCCCAGAACTACTTGGGTCAGCTGTTTCTCTGTGCTGCTGGCAAGGGGACCTTTCCTCACCAGGGGTGGTCCTCAGTATGTTCCCCCTAGACCATGTCCTGCTCTGCTGGAGCCCAAACCAGCTCCAGCAGCACGATGAAGCACCACTCTTTCAATCCTTCACGCACTCCAGATGAAAACACCAAAATACTAGTACTGCGGGAGTGCTCCAAGTTTAAGGAATGCTATGTCCTCTGCTGCATGCCATGTTACTCAGTCCAGGCTCGAAAATCAAATAATACGGGTTTGCCGATGACACCCAACTGCAACAATGGAACGTTATAGAAAGCTAAAGCTACAGACAGCTTTATTAAGATTATATGCAACAGGATGGATTTCTCTCAGCTGCTTTAGCAAGCTCAGGAGTGTGGCCAGTTCATCCTTACAACCTAATTCAAAGCTCACATGCCCTGCAGAGTCCTTAAAGCTGCCTCTCGTGTGCTGGTTTTGTGGAAGTTGCCTACCACAGCCACCCCCAGCAATCTGCTCTTGCTTTCTCTGAGAACAACCATCTCTTTCTACTGCCTTCTGCTTCTCTGCCTGCCTTTTCCTGCACTGGCCAGTAGTAATCAGGAAACAAAAGTATTTCCTCCCTTAATTCTCTGTAAGATGCCTTGATTAACGTTTCCTTTGTATACACGAGAACATTGGCAGCTTTAGGCACACCATCAGCACTTACATGCATAATCTTCTCAGAACAAATCTCTCTCTACGGTAAGCGTTATGTACAAAGACCACAAACAGAACAACTACAGGCAAAACCAGGCACTGCGTGCCTACACTAGGAAAAAAACATCCCAGACCATTTGTTTTGAGGATCCCGAATTAACTCAGGACTAATAAACTTGAAGGTAGGGTCACAAAGGGCAAAACATTTTTATTTGACATGTAGGAAAACCTCATCTTTAGAATAATCTCTGGTTTGGATGAACATCATCTGTGAGCAAACAGCAGCCCATCACTAAAGCCATGTTGTGTTTGGGAAAAGGATCACTGCAAGCTTATGGCTTAGAAATAGCCATTGTAATAAACATTAAATACACAATCCTCGTGTGTTTTTTTGTCTTAAAACACTTGCAATTTACTCTGTAAACATTATGCTAGCGATTTCTTCTGACTAAGAATATTGAGCGGGTCATCAAATGAATGCTTAATGATTTTTACATCCACCTCCTCTGCCCTTTAAGCTGTAAATTGATTGTTATGCAGAAGGCTATTAATTTAACACAGCATATTAAATTTCCTACTACCACCGAGGGGCTTCTCCTGATTTGGCAATTTCACTGGTCTTTCCCCTTGCTAATGGCATAGATCATACCTCACTTGCTGTAATTACAACTAGTACATCAATTATTTCCCCAGTAACAGCAGGTGCATGCAGAATTGATGCTTTTACCCATACTACCAGAAGGATGAGAAAGTCCTCAGCGCTCAGTGAAAGACAGGAACAAGCACCTTACCTGCACACCTTTGTCTTAGTCCCTTCGCTTTACTTTCAGTAAATCGTATTTTGCATAAACTCCTTTAGGCCCTGATTTCTGAAGGCATCTCTACTGAGTAAAGCTCATCAAAGGTATTTTCTTGAAGCACCAATCTATGCAGAAGGGTAAGGTGCTTTCATTGAATCCTCTTCAGCCCTTTAATCCCATGTTCTAATACATTCAACTGAAGATGACCAAAAGGTAAACCACGCCTGTTAAATATACATGAAGCAACTGAACGTTTATCCGCCTTACAGATTTTTTATTTAAAGTTTACCATTATTTGGTACTGATAGCTCTAGTTAGCATTCTTTTAGGTAGGAAAACAAAGCCAAAATGCAGATTAGCAGACTCCCCACCAAAACATAATGTACAAGCACATGTGGAATGTATAGGAAGAAATGTGCCATCACAGATCACCACTGATTTCCTGATGCAGTTTTCGTTAACACATTAGCCAAGAAATTCCAGTAAGGATCCACTTTGAAACAAACTCAGGAACCAGATCTCTGCCTCTAAATTTCTGTTTATCTAGAAATATTTATACTTCTTTAAAAGTTTTATATAGATGACACAAGGATTCATCTGGCTATCATAGCTGCTTCTTGGCAGCGAACTCAAAAGGCTGTTGGAGATATACGTACATCAAAATTAAGGTACAAGCGCAACTTGGGCACACATACATAAATTACCCTTGGGCTACCTAGCTGGAGTGGGGCTAACTGTGTGGGCTACAGTCGTAAGGCATGCAAGGCAGGCTAGAAATCATACCTGAGAAATCAGACAAGCACCACATGGGCAGATCATTCTGAAATCCATGCTGATGTCTGCTACTGAGCAAGCTTGTTCAAGTAAGCAGATACAAGTCATCATCACACCTCACCGGCAATACAGACGCCCCTTGAATCCTTGCTGCTTGTGCTGCAAGTGTGGGCACAGCGTCTGGCCAGCCTGCAGCGGTTTGGCAGCACGTGCCCAAGCCAAAAGGCAATGCTCCCTTTGACCTCCATGGGTGTGAGGCTCGGGCACAGACACGGTATTATGAAATTCAATATAAAGAATATTAGGCCCAAAGGTAAAAACACTGGCTAGATGACTCAAAAAATCCCCACCTGAAAAGCAGATTTGAAGCGCTCTGCATCCTTTTTATTGTAGTTATTAGTACTGATAGCTCATACACCACTGACGTTTTTTGTTTGAGGCACACTGAACACAGTATCTCCAAGCCTGAGCATTTCAGGGACCAAGTCTCTGAGTCCCATGAACAGTATTAATGAGTTGCATAACAGTAAACCACATCCACCTTTGACACATTAAGCCTTCCAGTAATTATCCATAACTCAGTACACACACTACTTGGAGAACGGTTATCCCACAGCCCCCTGTGCCCTGAAGTTTTTACGTATGCTAATTGTTAGTAATAACCTCCGATGTCCTCCCATACAATCCTTTAAACTGTAGCTGACTACATAAGCAAACGACTTTTTAATAACCCAGTTTTTCTAGTGGTACCTTAGGGATTAGAGATGGAATCACTGTGATAGGCCTTGGGAAGAGGGAGCCTGTCCCTGCATGGCACCTGCCATCCCCACTGCCGGCAGGAGGGCTCCAAGGAGCATGGCCCTTTGCAGGGAGCGACAGGATTTGGGATAAGTCCAGGGCAGTGAGGGAAATATGGTATCAGGTACATGGAAATGTAAGTAAGAAATTCACTTAGTTGTTTTAGCTAAAGCCACTGGAGATTTAAAGCCAATGCAAGAACACATTGCTTTGGACAGCTGTGTAGTTACATCATTTGCAAGCAATCCACATCTTCAAGGTCAATTCTTGCCTCGATATTTTTCTTTAAGAAGAACATATTAAAAAGCATCATTACAGCCTCATACCACTATCTAAATCACATAATGAGATCATATTCCCTTTTAATGGAAGGATCTTACTTCAAGCTTTAATGACATTTAAAAAAACCCAGACGACTGCAAGTCTCAATGATGGCCTTCTATGATATCCACCTCTGCCTTTGTATAATTAAATCTAGAAAAGACTGTGCCTTGGGGATACACTCCCACCACACAACTACTAGGAAATACCAAGCTAATTTTAAGACCTGCTTTCATGCTTGATAGCATCCCCCTGACATTATTCCCTTGTTCGTGAAATATTGCCCCCTTGTAACAAAGTAAAACAAAATCAGACCTCTATCTCAAGTCTTGCTGAGCTATTTTCAGACTCAATCTCAACAGAGAACTTCAGCAGTAAGGCAAAGGCAATGGCAAGAAAGGGTGTTTACAAACCATCTTAGAAGTGCAGTTCAATTCCACAAAGATTTTCCACAATCAGTTCCAGATTATTTATGTCATGAGCATCCACCATCCCAAACACAAAGAACCAAAGGGACAATATCCTAAATGCAGAGACTTTTAGATTAGAAGGATATTTCTACCTTGACATCCTGGAAAAGCACAAACTATACTTGCACCCAAAGGCTCTGACCCCAAGACCACTAAATTATAGCTGACCTGGCTCATCTGCTTCTGAAGAACAGCTAAGCAATGGAGAAATGGCCACATCCCACAGTGCTCAAATCATGCTGAATTTTCTGCTCCTCTACTTTCTTGTTTCTTCTGTCGATTCAGACAGTCTGTGTAAACCTCAGGAGCCTTCGCAAGGAAGGCTGAATAAACAAGACCAACAAAATTTAAGGAAGTACATCAATTTTTTAAAAGATACCTCTCGTGTTCAGCTTTTCAGACTCTTGGGTGCTGTAGCACACCAAGATCAGTTGTACAGTTATTTACATTTAGCACCCACCTATACCTCCCCTGCTACAGCCACTCCCCCTGAAATTCTGCAGGAAATTAAAACACCATGTATTTTCACACAAACTTCACTGTTTCTCAGAGACAGGAGCATCAAGCTCTTCCTTCAACAATAGTTAAAAGATAGCGCTGCAGTTATTTTGGTCCTAGATTTTTAATTAAAAATCTCTGTGGGAGGAAGGAAACTAGACAACCCACAAAGAGCATCTAGGGTGGAATTTATGCTGTGTTAAATGAGCCCAAAAGACTCAAACAGCACACAGACTGATGCAGCACACACAACAAAACCCACTCTCAGCCTCAGTTATCAAGTCAAAAAACGTTCATGCCTACGTGAGTCCTTCCTTCTCTCCCAGTTTATCCGTGACTTTGCTGGTGAAAACAAGGAGACAGGATAAACTCTTTATAATCATAGAATCATTTAGGTTGGATAAGACCTTTAAGATCATCAAGTCCAGCCGTAAACGCAGCACTGCCAAGTTCACCACTAAACCGTGTCCCTAAGCACCGCATCTGCCTGTTTTTTTAAACACCTCCAGGGATGGTGACTCCACCACCCTTCCTGGGCAGCCTGTTCCAGTGCTTGACCAGCCTTTCAGTGAAGATATTTTTCCTAATCCCCAATCTCAACCTCCCCTGGCACAACTCGAGGCCGTTTCCTCTTGTCCCATGGCCTGTTCCTTGGGAGAAGAGACTGACCCCCACCTCTCTACAACCTGCTTTCAGGCAGCTGGAGAAAGCAAGAAGGTCCCCCCCAGCCTCCTCCTCTCCAGGCTGAACAGCCCCGGTTCCCTCAGCTGCTCCTCCTAGGACTGGTGCTCCAGCCCCTTCCCCAGCTCCGTTGTCCGTCTCTGGACACGCTCCAGTGTCTTTCTTCTAGTGCGGGGCCCAAACCAGAACACAGGATCCGAGGTGCGGCCTCACCGGTGCTGAGTGCAGGGGGATGATGACTGCCCTGGTCCCGCTGGCCACAGTTTCAGATACGAGCCAGGGTGCTGTTGGCCTTCTTGGCTGTCTGGGCACACTGCTGGCTCCAGCACCGCAGCCGACTGCTGTCAGCCAACACCCCAAGGTCCTTTTCCAGTGGAGGCCCATCAGTCCAGCCTGCCCAGGCCCCTCTGCAGAGCCTCCTGCCCTCCAGCGGATCAACACTCCTCCCTTGCTTGGTGTCATCTGCAAACTGACCGAGGGTGCACTCGATCCCCTTGTCCAGATCGTCGATAAAGATGTTCAACAGAACCGGCCCCAGTACTGAGCCCTGGGGAACACCACTTGTGACTGGCCACCGGTGGGATGTGGCTCCATTCACCGTGTCTCTTTTTTAGCTCCACCGGCCAACCAGTTTTTTACCCAGCTCGGTGTATGCCCACCCAAGCCGTGAGCAGCCAGTTTCTCCAGGGGAATGCTGTGGGAGATGGTGTCAAAGGCTTTGCACTGGTGCCTTCCTTTGATTCAGCTGGAGGGAGCTTTAGGCATGCAGGTGAACGGATACACCTTTGACATACAAATTTAACCGTGCATTTGTCTTTGCTGATCTTCTCCTACCTGTTCAAATACTACTATCCCAATATTTTTGTCACTGACTATTCTGCTACTTGTACAACTGTCCCACTACCAGATGCAGCCGTGTGCGTGCTGGGCATAAGCCAGACAAAAATTCCTTTTTAGTTATCAGCCATAAGCTATGGGCCTGGACAATCCAGGCTCCCAATCTCCTGGGCAGCAAACCTGACAATACAGCTCTTGACAAAAGGCAACAAATCTGAAAGCTGTGGAATTCAGAAGGAGTACCCTTCTTATCACTTTAAAGCTATCCTATACTGACATTGGCTTTTTCTTTTTTTTTTTTTCGTCACTGAATGGAATGATCCAGGCAAAAAAACCCCAAACCTGAACCAAAACAGTACTGCTTGGCTGCAAGCCCTCCTTGCTACAAGCACTGGAAATACAAAGGGGGTCTGAAGCACCCCTGCCTGGAGAGCTGGGAGTTCCCAGCTGGGGAGGGTAAAGAAAGCACTAACCACGCAGCACACCACCAAGGCAAGGATGCCTACACCAGCGCCAGCACTGCACAGAGGAGGGAGGAGATGGAGATAGAGAGAACCAGCGGCACCTGCAGACTCCCGTCTATAGATTTATAGATCACACTGACTTTCAACAGCTCAACATCGAAAGTGTTAAAGGTGGCTTTAAAGCAACAAACAAAAAATCCCTGCTTCCTACACAAACATGAGCTGAGGCCTGGCACAGAAGGAAGATCAGGTCCTCGGTGTCCAGACTGGCCCTGGCTGAAAGGAAGCCAAACACAATGCAGCCAATTCACAGCATTTTCTTTATCGCAGCACTATGAGCAGCCATACAATGCTTTCCAATAAAGAACACAGCAATTTATCACAGAGAGACAGGAGTTAGCAGGAAACACTCCCATTATCTCTGCTATGAAAAGGAAGTGGCAAGGAGAATGGTTAAAAGGTGACATACAGTTTTTATGAGGCTGGACTTCAGGCCCGCTCAGGGCTGACCAGCTCATCTTTTTCACACTAGAAAAAAAGTGATAGGCTTCAGCTGCGTGCGTCTTACAAAACAGGAGTTAGAGCTGCCACACTAGGACTTTTCAAGAGAAACAAACCAAGACAAAGGAAAATTCTTCAATAGCAATTGTGCTGCACCAGATGCCCAGCCTGGGTAAATCGGGGAAGTTCTGTGGCCTCCTTCACAGGGTGATGCTGACCTACAGTGGTGAGCACAGGGCTGGGCATCCAACAGGTAGGAGGGAGGCAATCTCAGAGAGACCTGCAATGCCCTCAGGAGGTGGTGAGGGCCCACAGTGCTTTCTGGCAGCTATCTGGTCTGGATTACAATAGTAGGCTTGAAAGTGGTTGTTGCCTACAAGCTCCATACACGTTTATAAACACAAGAGTCCAGATGGAAAAGGTTTGAAAAGTTTGGGAGGGAAACAAGGGAAGGAATAAACAAATATCTCTGAAATGAAGTAAGAAAACACTTAAAATGGCAGAAGGCTAGATGGTCTGTACAGATTTTGCGGTGCTTCTAAAAGGTACAAAACCTTTAACAGCCCATAGCTGTGTGCACATACCAAATTCCCCTACAGAGCATAAACACAGACTGCTATTACCAGCTGCCAGTAATAAATACTATTGCTCAGCCATTACCAATCCGTTGGCACAGCAACCAAAAGTGCTAGGAGCTGTACAAGCACGTAATGAATAATTGCCCCTGCCTCAAAAAACATATTGGGTTTCTAACTGTCTCAGGCAGTCCTTGGACCCAAACATATTTTCTAAAAGGCAATAGACCACACCAGCTAAGGTCTGAGTGAAGCAGAGAAAACTAAAGAGCGTAACGTTTAATGTCTTCTCCTTGATCAGGTCAGCTCACTCAGTGTCTTTCCCAGCAAAACTGATCTTCCACTGCAGTCATCTCTTCATCTTTAGGGAAATGTAGAAACATGGATATTAATGACTTCTCTCCTGCGCAGCTCACAACGCAACACCACAGACATCAGTGATGCGATTGCTGTAAGGATGACTGGGTGCTTTATAATGAACAATTTCATATGTGGTTAAAAGTGGAGGTGACGAGACAATAAAAAGAATCTTTTTAAAGCTGCTCACCAATGGATTCTGTGGACTCCTGAGGGAGCAGGGCTGACCCGATACTGCTTCTATTTGTCAATCTCACGAAAACCGTCCCAACTGCAAGCTTTGCTGCCAAGAACTGCAGGCAAGGACCTGTCTGATGCCGCTGCCTCTCCTTCCAGGACTGCCAACGTTGCTGGACCTTTTGAGGAGAAAGATCTGCTGTTGACAGCCTGTGGCTCCCACCCGATGCAAACACAGCAGGCAAAACCCACGAGTCGGCTCAGGGAGAGAAGTAATCTAAACCAGCAAGGGGACCAACACAGATCACTTTCCTCCTAGAAGGAAGCAGCAAAGGCCAGGGCAGGCTGGACTCTAGGCTGGGTTACAGCCTAGTGGCAGATTTGTCCAAGGTCAGCTGCTTGCTCTTGACACCAATACACCAGTTTTACTGACTGCTGCCCTGTGCCACCCTGACAGCCCTGGCACCACCCAGCTGCAGCCCCAGCCACAGGCAAGAGCCCCAGCCCAGCTCGGGGAGGGGGCCACCTCGGCCACCATCGTCAGAGTCATGGGAGTCAACGCGCTTGGGGAAAAAAAGGCAAGGAAGTTTTCCTCCCTGCTCTGCGAAACGAGCCCCTTGCAGTCGGGAAAGCTGTTTCCAAAGCAGTGCTCAGTCTGGAGGTAATGGAAGGTACTCCCAGCACTGAAACGGCACTCGCAGTAAGCAAAGGTGGGAATTAAATGAGACGGAGGTGACAGTAACTCATAGGAGGAAACTGTTAGGTTCTGTGAAAATTTATTTCCCTCAACAGCCCGGCAAGATAACTGTGCCAAACACCAGCACAATAAAGTGCGTTCCTCCTAGCAAGCTTTGCAGTCCCCTAATGGCGCCAGCTTCTCCTCCCCACAGACTGCTTCACCTCGCCATCACCTGCCTTAAAATAACTTCCTATCTTGCAGAAGAAAAGGGTCATATCCATTCTTTTACTCTGTGGTAGAAGAAAATCTACAGATTTTAGTTAGGTCCCATGTTTCCAGACACCTGTCAGCCATGCGCAATTTAAGACAGTTCCCCTCCAGGAGACCCCAGTCTGTTGGGGGCTCTGCCCTCCCCCAGCACTCTGAACGTGAAGGGTTTCCCATGACAAACGTGCTTCTCCTTTGCCTGCGAACACCAGGAGTCTTTCCTACACGGTTCTTGCTACAAGACACGTACTGATCACCTCGATTAGCAGCAGTAGTGGGAAAAAAAACATCAATAAACCATGATATCTGGATAATAGTATCTGACTGGAATTTTTTAAAGTTTCTCCCTGTGCCTGTTGCCCCTTGATCTCCGGACTGCTCTGCCCCGCTGAGGACCGAGGTAGATGACCACAAATACAAATACCAAGTATTCCACAGCCACCAGGCACTCACTTTTCACCGGCACAAGCGGCTTTTCAGGACCTAGACTTCCAGCATTGCTGGAACACCTCTGTGTTTCCCTGCCAGCTCAAAGGCACTTCCAAGTAAGCACTACTGGAACTTGCATCTCTGCCACGGCCCTCCTACATTGCCAATATGCTGCAAATAAAAACAAAGGTCAGCAACCAATCTGAAAGTGAATAAAGTCTTACGTACTTTATTTAAAAATAAACTACAGCCATGACTCACAGTCACAACTTTAGAGCCAACACACTGACCAGTTCTTAGTTTCTTAATTGTGAATACATAATGCCAGTAACACTAAGTCTTTTCCACTGTACCTCTAGTTACAAAGACAAGATTATAAATACGTGGCATATTCAGCACTCACTCATGAAGGAGTTATTGAGGCAGTCTGCAGCCCAAGACTTGTTCTATACATGATTTTGTACCAGTTACCCATGTAAAATTGCAAGTATTATTTGCTGGTATATTTCTGCCAATACAATGAAAGCGTGGATGTAGTCAGAGCCAAATAAAAGTGCTCTATACTGGAATAGCTTGTTCTCCTTTCCCACGGGGAAGCAAGCTATGCTGGTATAAGCATGTCCATGCTGGCATACCTGAATTCACATTAGGGGCAGGTTATATCAATGTTACAGAATGGAAGTTGAAAGTAGTGCAATTTGTTTACATAGGCAAAGCCTAATTTTGTAGAGGATTTGCTCCTGATCTTGAAATCTCTACTAAAACTCCTAATTCTACATGCCATCTAGACACAAAATAGAACTGGGCTGATCAGGGGTTGAGCTGAATAAAATACACTACAAATCAATACAGATCACTGAATAATAACAACAACAACAACATAAGGAGGCTGCATGCTTTCATGTGGGCTTGCTCTAATAAAGCCAGTTATATCTAGGGGACTCCATCCCTTTAGGAGGTGAGAAGTTACCAAAGTTGTTCAGCAGCAGAGGGCGGTGAAATGGCCAACATCGTTTTGTCAGACAAAATTCCCAAAAATGTCAGCTGATGAAGCAAATGACAGAATGCCACTGCCATAGCTGCTCCTAGCAGATTTCAAGCCTCAAGGGAGCTGAGTGCTGGTGTTTTTGAGCAGACAGGCAAAAATGCCACTAGGGTCTTCAGGTACTACTAAATCCATTATAGACAATTCCTGCCAGTCAACAGTTCCCAAAACATAAGGCTACACATGTTCAAAGAACCCACTGCATTTGCATGACACTGCGTCCAGCCTCAGAGGCACAGGAAATAAAGACGGGAAGACTGAAAGGAGGGGAATGAGAGGGGAGAATAGGAGGCTAGGTAAAAAAGGAGAGGCTGAAAGGCATAAAGAAAGAGTCTACGCAAAGGGAGGATTTTAGAGAGCTATAGGAAAGTAAGAAGGATGGCTGGGATCAGTCTCAGGGAAGGAGGAGAAAAGGACACTCACCGCAGTGCTCAGTGTTCTCAGACAGCATCCACTCTCCTCTCCCTCATGACACCTGTGTTCAGAGCAACCGCCCCTTCCCCAGATCCTCGCTGCTTGCTACAGGCACAGAAGCTTTCCCGTCCCCTCCTGGATGCCACACTCCTCCAAGCTGCAGATCAGCAGGACCCAGAGAAGACACCTGCACGCAAAGCCTCTGCTCCAGGGGCACATGGGCAATGGAACACACCTCCCACACGCTGCCAGCACGCTGTCTGATCCCAGCTCTCGCTCACAAAACCAGAGCAGCTCTCTAACCCAAAAAAAAACCCTGAAAAGAAGCACAGCATGATTCAACCCAGCAATATATCCTAAGAAAGCCTTAAACAGTAGCCCTGACAGGTGTGATCTGCCACTGTTTGTCAGGGGAAGTTTAAACTGCAATGCCCATCGACAATAATTTGTCAGTGCTGTTAACAGTTTCATTGCTGATCAAAGCAGCTGGGCAGCACCGAGAAAATTAGAGCCAGTTGCAGCCACTTACCAAAGCACACCAGCAATAAATAACGTGCAACTCTGTGACAGGCTCTCTTCCTGTCACACATAATCTCTCACACTCTGTTTCTTTTTAGTAGCTTCTTGGCATACAGAATCACTGTGCGATCGGAAGAAAAAAAACAACAAACAGTTCACTTTTTTCTGTAATTAATCTGTAAGCAATAAAGTAAATCTTTACAACAGTGGGCTGCTGCTGGTGGAAATCACTCGGTGCATTCTGCGCAGGGCTCAGACACGTTTGAGTTTGACAAAGATTTCTCAGCTGATGCAGATGAGCACAGTAAAAGCATCATTTCCTAAGCTGCGCAGAACCTAAACCTGCCATGCAGAGGCAGGTTTGCCAGGCACAGGCATAGACATCAGCCACACTAGCATAGTATCACTGCTTTAGCTTTGAAAACAGTCCAATAGATGTTGCTAGTTATAGTATTCTACAGCAATTGTACACATACTTCAGTACGCAAGCATGTTTAATTACAGCCCTGCTTCTTCCTACATCACTCTGCATCTGCAAAATATCCACAGGTTTTTCCTTCACGGGTTTTCCTGATACTGCTAAATTAAGTGATAAGCACAAAACACACACCTCAGCCAAAGCCAAGGCTATTTGTGTTGCTGCTGTTCTCCCCAGCATGTGTTCTTCCCTGGCCCTCACGCTCTCACAGTGAAGGAAGAGTTTTGCAAATAACATCTGTATCTGCTGGTGCAACCAGCTGCAGTATATCAACCTGTGTCTTTTTGTATACAGTTTTACAGTGACTTGTCTGGGTTTGTTTGAGATCAGATTCCTCCAAGACATCTGGCATGATGTGACCGCAAACAATACGAACTAAAAAGCTTTGGAAGAACTACTAGTTGCACTGATTTCTCATGAATAACTGATATTCAAAATGATGGAACACTAAAATGCCAGTTGTAACAATAAGAAACCAGCATTTCTGTGGTATTTTACACCTTCAAAGTACAGTGCAAATAAGGATTAAAATGTATGCATAAACACCACCTTCGAGACCTGACAGTCCATAGTTTGCTGAAGCCACAGCATCTGCTGAGAAATGAAGATCTTTTACTAGACATTTCAGCTATCAGAGACAGTGTCGCTGTAGGAAACTGTTGAAGTCCTTGTGGGAGGCAGTGCTCATGTGCCAGGCAGCATGAACATTGCTGGATCCTAACACCACCACCTTGGAGGAAGTGATACGCACTCCCATGCAAGGAGTGATGCAGAGGCCAGGAGTCTGCAGCCCCTCTGCCACAGGGGACTGGAAGAACCAGGGCACCCAGAGACACTGCCTACATGTCTTGGGGTAACCCAACAGGGGAGGAACCATATGAGGTGCACACTGTGTGCAGAAAGAAGTCCAGCCTCATTTAAGAGGGCAGAGAAATCCTGCAGTAAATTCTGGCAGTAAATGACAGAGAGTGAGAAGTAACATTTTTTTACTACAGGTACCACAGTTGGTCTAGGCAGGGGACACAGTAAATCCATCCAGTGCATTTGGGGTCTGGGAGCCAGTGTTCAGACAAAAGTGCGTATCTCACTTTCAGACAGTTATTAAAGAGCCCTCTGTGGTTGGGTATTACAAGCCAAAAAAGAAAACTGGGATGAATTTAAGAGAAAGGCTCACAAGCAACTGGCATTGCAAGGGGTCTGGGGTCTCCACTGGGACGAGGGGATGCAGGCAGGCTACTGGCTGGGAAGGACACCCTGAGGCCATGCTAGCTGTGAAGGCACAGGGGATTTTTGTGGGCACGTGAGACAAGGAGCTGCCAGGAACAGTTTTGTCTTGGGAAAGAAACTGGATGTTCTCTGTGGGTCCCTTACAGTCCTGTGTTTCCCTTGTTCATAACTTCTGCATTTTCATCACCTACTGCTACAAAGATAAGTCAGTCTTTCAGCACCTGCTCAGGCTGTTTAGCATTTGCAGCAGCACCAGCAAAGCCAACAGTGCCACGGCCAGCAGTTGCTTCTGAGAGAGGGTGGGGAATTTTTGAACAGGTAGATGCGGAGGCAGCTCTAAGCAACCCCTTCTCTGTACTGAGCCACTAAATGTCACAGCAACCTGGAGGCTCCTCACAGTTTTGGACTGTGGTCTGCCCTTGGTTCCATGCAAGGTATGACAATCCAGAGAGGGGAACTGCTGCTGCTGCATCATTTGTGAGCAAGGGCACATCTACCTCTGCCATCTCCGCCACACCAAAACGAGGAAATCCTCAGATTTCTTTCCAGAAGAAAGCTTTTATACCTCCCTTCTAAGATGTCCTGCCTCTTCCTTACACAGCCTAGTTCAGGATTAAAGCAGTAACAAAACTCACATCTGCAAACTGGTATGTGGTTGCTCCCTTGTGAGCTCATACAACTCGGCTGGACTTGGGTCACTGGTGACTTGCTTGGGGTCAGTGCAGACAGGATCAGCCTTAACACTTCTTGATCTTAAAGAAACTTGCTTGAAAGTTGTTTTCCACATGCCAGGAAATCACATTCCCACTGTCTCTTTCTTGTTTAAGCTCCGTTTCTGCCAAGTAACAGCTTCCTTCCTGTACTTAGAAAAGTACATCTGGGTCCCAAAGCTCATACCAGGTGATTTTCTTTAGAAGTCTGGCTGAACTGTTTGCTTTCCTAAAAAGCAGGCAAAACACCTTAATCTTAAAAAAAAAAAAAAAAAAAAAAAAAAAAAAAGACAACAGTCAAAATGACCACTATAAAATGCTGTTAGAAAAAGGCCACGTAGCCACACAGCTTTGTGTTGCTAAATTAACAATGTAAACCCAGATCTTAGAGCAGACTCTCACACTTAATATCCCTCCAAATTCAGATGCTTGCAACAAATCAACGGCCTGATCCATTTACAATTAGAAAACAACTGAGCTGGCACCTGGATTATGCAAGTAGGTTCAGCTCCCAGCAGCTCGTGGGCCAGCAGCAAAGCTGCTTTCAAAGACACTACAAGTTGGGAAGAGCTTGTTAACCTGCCCAGGAAAATCTCAGCGTGCTCCCGCCTCAAAGTCTCCACTGGCCATCTTCCTCTGGGCATGACTTACTCAGCCAAAGACAATGCCCAAGAAACATAAAAAACTGCTTTTTCCTGTGACCGAAGTAGCAAAGGCCCAAAGGCATCTCCATTTGTGTCTTCTGATTTCCTGCAAAAAAAAAGGCACACCTTTTTCCTTCAAACCTCTCTGGATCACAAAGCAGGCGGGCAGCCCTTAACCCTCTTCTGGCCAGGCAGCAGGACGCAGGCACTGCCGGGGGAGACCCCCTCCATCCCGGCGAGCAGCATTTGGCCATCCCAATGCCAGCCCTGTGCGGAGATGCCATGAGGTCTTCTCCAGTGGCTCTGACAAGGACAGCTTAGCACAGCCGAGCCTACCAGGCCTTCCCGTGATTGCACAGTCTGCACAATGCATTTCTAGTTCTAAAATAAACAAATCAAAGCAAACAAACCAGAAACAACTTATTTTTTTCTTTCTCATTTTAGACCTGGAATCCTCTTGAAACGTTATTGAGGTGAAAGAGATTTGGGCTTTGCATTTTTCTGTGGTTGCAGGGTGCAAATACACACATACTGACACAAAAGAAACATGCTGGGCTCTACAGTGCTGCTTTTCCATTCAGTGAGAAGGAGACAGAGGAAGAATTGCTTTCTGGTGTACACCTAGCCATGCTTTCTCACTGCTTCCAGACTCTGCATTAATTGCACATTTTCACAACTGCCCATTCTGGAATGACACAGGCAAGCCCTTGGTTTCTAGTATGCAGCAGATCAGACCATTTTATATCCAGAACAAAGAAAAAACTTTTCATTCTAAATTGCTGTTCTCAAACAGTCTTACAATATCTTTCATGCTACAACTTCTCATGCCATTCTCAAACTAAAGCTATTTTTTCCAAACAAGTGTAATTAATTCATCTATTATCTTAAAACTGCTTCCAAGATGCTCTGTAAATAAGGCCAAGTTTTAACCAGGTCCCTATCGTGCCATATAAAAAAGAAAGTGTAGAAACTACCATTTACTTCTTTCAGAAAATACCTGCTGTGTTGGTATGGGGTAAGACAATTCTATAGGTTATGTCAGTGGCTTTACCAATACGGCAGCCAAACCAATCTCCTGCTGTTTCCCTAATTCCATACACTCCTCTCAAGCCTCTCCTGTATTTAAAGTGGCTACTGCAGTTTTTATTTGACATTCAGATACATCAAGACAACCACAGATACAAAACAGAGGTCACAGAAATCAAGTAAAGATCTGCCAAAAACTTCAGCAGTAACAGCATTTCACACAAGAAGTATAATTTATCCCAATTCTTTCATTTAGTCCTGTTTCTCTCAGTTGTGTGATAACAGCCTGCTTCTGTGGCTTCACTGAGGTCACTCCTGATTTACACCAGTGACGAGGAAATCAGCATGCAGACGTTGCAGCATGGCACCATCTGGCCACACACTCCTGGCTCCCCTGAGAGCGAGCTCCTCCAGGAAGGGTCTACGGCTCTCACACTGAAACCCTCACAGCTTTGCTTTTGAGGAAGCCACAGGTCAGAGGGAGCAGGCTGGAGATATGCCAACCCTCCTTTATTATGCTAGAAATCCTACATGCTAAAGAGTGTCCTTTGCCTAAATATCACCCTTTTCTGTCTGCAAATTAATAGGGCCACAGCAGGTGAGTTATTGACAGTACTGAGGCATGCTTGCTGCTTTATGCAAAGTACAGCTTTAATGGGATGCTGCTTTTCACTAGCAATGCTGCCACTATCATCAATTTAGCTTGTGTAAAGAAAGTAACCTTTCTAAATTGCAGCAGTTTCATTCTTGAAGCATAATAGAGTTAACAACAGCACCGATCTCATAACCTTGCCTGAAAAGGTGACTGCAGGCTTTTCTGTGTACGCAGTCGCCTGAAAGAACACAAATTCAGAACTTGGCTGATTTGCAGTGTTAACATCTGTTACACAACACAGGAAATTCCCTGCCACTACCATTATCAGTGCATGTGATGCTTCACTATTTTGCTACAGAACCGACTTTCGGAAGAGCCGTATCTTCCTGCCTTCACAGGGCTCCACTGCACCTAAGCAGTAAAATGCTATAGTAACAGGGTAGAAAAGTGAGAAAATGCAAGGCGTTATGCACTAGCAGCAATGGAATCACATCATGAAATCTAATCAGATCAGAGAGGTACCATTTTGGAGATTCACAGAGAGACACTTGAAGATACCTTTTTTTAAGAAAGAGAGAGTGAAAGAATTACATCCAGTATTTCTTGCAGTTCAAAGAATCCAGGATCCCAGAAGTCAGAGGCATGCAAAGACAGCTAGCCAGAAGAGCACATGAAAATAAAAGCTATTAGAAAATAATAGAGAAACCTCAAATGGCAGCAAGCATATGTTCACCACCCATCCCTCTAGGCAAATTACTCTTCTCAGGATGTTTCTGGCTAACAAGCTAACCTTGGAAATACCTTTTTTACATTCTCTGTGCCTGTTTCTGGGATCTCTGCTATGAGAAATAAGCCTGCTAGAAAGTACAGGTAGGTCTGGGCCTTTGGGCCCTAGTTTAGGAGAAAATGTAACCCTTTTTCCAAATATGTGATTAGGTCCCATGATCCAGGAAGAAGCAAGAAGATTGCTAATGTGTGTTTATAAATCTTGCCACATCTGATGGCTGCTTCCAAACTCTCCATTTACAACTTGGTGAGCGTCCAGTAACAGAAGGTTTCCCAGGGCTAGGGCACTGAGGCAGTACCGCTGCGTGAAATGTGCACTATTGTAATGAAATTCCCAAGTGACACTACGTAGTCAAGACAGGATTTGTGCTTCACACCCAGTTTACCTGTATCACTGCTATGCTGTCAATAAATGACAATGCTTTGGTTTTGGGAGGTTGCTCTTTTTCCTCAGTTTAATAAACAAAAGCTGCAAGAAGAAGTCTTGCCGCCTGCCTTCAAGAAAAAATCTGCAGAGAAGAAAAGAATAGGGAAGAGCTTGTCTTTGTAAAGTAAAAGACACCACAGAACTGTGAACCAAGGCACAGTTTCATGTTCACAAAAACCATCAAAGCTCTTCAGCCAAGCTGGAAGGTACTGTGCACCCAGTGAGGACTCACACGCACAGAAACCTCTGCAGCACGGCCCAGGCTGAAGGAATTGCAGCAGGGGAGTTAATTCACAGGGAGCAGGACTGTGCTGCCAGAGCAACGCCGCCCCACAAAGATCAGCCCCATTGGGGGGAAACAGGAAAAGTAGATGGGCAAAACTCCAACTACGCAACTGCTGCCAGCAGGAAAGAGGAGAACTGGTAGCCCCAGGAGCTGCCGGGTTAAGAACCGGAGGAAAATGGCCATGGCTGGACAAGGTCAGCGAGCCACGGCAAACGGGGCACTAAACCAGGCAAACTGAGTGCTCAGCCTGTTGGAAATCAGGGCAAAGGCTACTGGGACCCATTTTGGAGCCCACTGCTCCCCAGCACAGAGTGAAAGCAGGACAAGGGTGCTGCTTACCCACCCAAGCGCCCTCCCTCTGCTCCCAGCAGCTACAAAGCACAACAGGAGGTATAGACTGAAAAGCTCCATATGGTGGAACACGTACAGGCTGCTACAGGGCAAAGTAAACTCTCTGAACACACTGAGCTATTGTTATTACATGCAATCCTGAACTGTTTGTTGTAACTTCAATTATTAAAACAGGTAGGAAAAAAATTCACCCCTTAGTTTTATACTAGTGGAGAAAAAGCCAGTAAAAGGGATGAAAAGGAAATTATTTTTCCTTGTGGCCTAACATGCAAGAGCTGAACCCTGACTGACTCCTGTAATTAAGAAGGGAGAATGAAAAAAAGTGTTGTTTGTTAAGTCGTGACCTTGCCTTCTCAGCAGTATCAGCATCTACTTCCATGAAACAACAAATCTCCCCACCTTTGGAAGGGGTTTGTTTCAAATCCAGTCACTCATTCGCAAAAATTTCAACTGCATCCACAGCTTTGGTCCATTTTCAGATTCACACTTAGTGCTTGGTGCCAATACATTTTGTTCTGAGTATAGTCACATACTACAGAGGACATCTGATAAGAAACCAGGACCACTAAGAATGAAATGGCACAAAAAGGCTTTTCTTGGTAGGACTTACACAGATTTAAAGAATTCCAGCAAAAGACAAATTTATCCAGCCTTTCAGAAACTGTTCAAAGATGAGCTTATTATCTGGAACTACATAAGCATAAGGTGCTTCATTTAACTAGGAAGGAAGGAACACCCAGAAAAAGTAAACAATGTCATTTCTTCCAACACTCTTCTTTTCATTATGACCTTTTACACAAACGTGGTGTATTGTAGCTCAAAATGAAGCCAGAACCATGGGACCACATAAAACATGACCGATGTGTCAGCTTCTTTTGAATCCAGCTATAAGCAACCAGAGGCAGAAACAGTCTATTCTGTTCCCTGTTCATGAACCCTTTTGCTTTAATGCTTCCAGATCTAAAAGGTTTTGCTTTTAAAACAGCTCCCAAGAAGAAAAAGATGTTATAGGAATGGTAAGAAAGCCAATAACAGAGCCAGATGCAGTGAGAAACAGCTGAGTCAAAAACCTCAGTAAAGGTCATTTTAAATACCATTATCTCTGCTGGTAAAGAACATACCAGATGCGTGGAGCCAGATTCGCAAGTGGTGAACTGACTTTGATGCAAGTGAGGCCATTTACACAATGTTTTTTTATGTTTAGCAGAAAGCAAGATCTGTTCAAGAGGACAACCATGAGGCTCCAGGCTGTCTTTGAAGAGCTAACATACCATTTCATGCTACAGATAGCTGAGTATCATGTGTTTCATTGGCTTCTGGTTCTAAACTGTGCTCCTGTGGTTAAGCACAGCAGCTGCACAGCAAGGAGGGAATGACTCACAACCAGGAGAACCACCAGTGTCCAGCCAGGAGAGTGCTGTAACGTGCCGGAGGATCAGGAGTACAACATGTGGCAGCTAACTCTGATAAGAGTGAAGACAATCGGGCTTGAATCCTGTCATTTAGGAAACAGGCTTCCCCTTGAAAGGGTGGACACCCAAAGGAAGGGACTCCATCCCCAAGCCTGCTCCCTGCATCAAAGGGCATATTTCTAAATCTACAGCAAGCAAGAGTTCTTGGAAGAAGTGTTCTGACAGAACAGGCCATTTTAAAATGGCAATGTAATGCCTTGCCAAAGGATTTCTTCTCTGAAACCACACCTGTTACAGCCTCTCCTGCCAAGAAAATCCACTTCTGCAGCTGTGCCATCAGTGACACAGAAATTCCCTGGGGCTGAGTCTCCAGACTTGTCCCATCGATGGCCCAGTTGGCAGCATGGGCAAGAAGGGGAGATCACCCCAAGAGGACAGGGAACCAGAAGCGACACTTACATCCAAGCCAGGTTGGCTTATGGAGTATTCTTGGTTGTATTACGCAGAGTGCTCACCAGCGAATGCAAGAACAGACCATGAGCTGGTTTTGCATTCACAGTTATGTCCCATAGCTGGAACACGGTGGTGAAGGAAGGGTAACACAAATGCCCTTTCTCTGCAGTTCTTAGTGATCTGCAGGTGACCACAGCAAGTGGAATGCAAGACCTGTGCAGTCCTCATGCCTGCTACTCCTGGTCTGGCATTTTATGGCTTTTCCAAGTGGTCTGACTTCACAGACTGCCATTATTCAGTTTAGGGTCTGACAACAGGAGACAGCGCAAGCAAAGTGCTTCCCTGTGGGGAGAGACAAGAAGTTGGCTGACCAAGGACCTGCTGGTGAAATCAATCAAATCAGGCTTCAAATCTTTGAGTTCACAGCTGGTGAACCCCAGGTCAGGATTTCCAGGGATGTTAAATGGGCCTGGGATAGCTAAACATGACCTAGGAGGGCCACATCCGCATTACAAACTTAGGACCAGAGCACGGCAATCGCTGCTTTGCAAGACCATGGCATCGAGACGGTGCTTGGGGAAAGACAAACCTGAAAAAAGCACCAGTGAACACGGCTGAAACGCGTTCAGTGCCATCTGCACCCAGCCTATCCAGATCTGCAGGCAGGACCAGCTGGCCTTACACCATCACAGTCTTCACAGTCGAGGCCTTCATCTCCCACCTAAAGCGCTCTGGGTAACAGCTGACACTGACAGTACAATGAAGGTGTCACACAGTGGAGGAAGTCAGACAAAAAAGTAGGCAGAGACTGGGGTTCTGCTTAGATCTCTATCTGGTAACATCCACCATACCCTAACGGTTCCGCGACAGAAGGATCCATCATAATTAAATACAAGCTCTCCACAACTGCATACATGTATACACGCACACACCCCAACACATGTATATGCATACACACCTGCATGGATTCAACACAATACTGATATCCTCACAGAAAGGCAGCAAAATCTACTGACAATATTAAGCTGCGGTGATGATATCCTGACTGCTATTTCAAGACACTGTCACTGGGAAAGATTTATAACTCTGTAGCTCTGCCTGCCCATGTAATTATTCTATCTGTGCCAATTATATAAATGGACAATGATTGGAAAATTTATATTTTTAAAAAATATCATTCACAGGAAGAAAAAATACCTATGTAGATACATTAACTGTAACAAAGAGAAAGCTCAAGACTGAGAAAGTTTAGTGCTATAGTACCCTGCATAAAAAGCATCAGAAATTTCTAATTACTGCCTCTCAACTCTTGCAAATCAAAATTTTCTGCTTCTAAACAAAAAAGATCACTGCAATTTAATCAGCAAGGAAATAGTACACATTAGCTTATGGCGTGTGGAGAGGCACAGTTAAGCTTATGAACATGCATTAAAAATAACTTTGAAGTGACAGAATCAAATCAGAAAAATCTGTCATGACTGCAAATATTTATCCTTCACAACAGCTTAATGTCAATTGGTAGGTTCCTCCAAGAAACCAAAATAGGAAATTCCCCTGTTGTGCACCTCTCTAGATGGACAAGCACTACTGAGACGCGAAGGAACTGCAGGCACCTTCAGGTGGCCCATGAGAAGCTCTGCAACCAGGCCAGACCCGGTCATGCCCCACCACAAAGGACGCAAAGCAAAAGCGAACATGCAGTCACCTGTGCCTTTCCAAGCGAGCACTCCAACAAAGTTACTCAGCTTGACTGAGGATTTGACCCCACACTCTGACTACTCCATTTTGCACTGCACAGGCTATAAATGAATATTCTTTTATTCATTTCATAGGAATTATGTTACAAAAATTAAAAATACCCGAACTGTGAAAAGCACTAGGTGTTCATTCAATAGCTGAATTTCTGCTGGGTCAAACAGCAGGTGGTTATTAATATTGTGGTCTCTGTCTGGGAGTAATAAACTTCCAGTCACTCAGCTGGCAAAAGCTCCTCTTTGGTCCTGAGTCACCAGTGAGCTACAGCAAGGCACTGAAGAGCAGTATCTGGTCTTTAATTCACTGCTAGGATTTGCACTATGAGAAAAGAGCTTCCCGCTTCTTCCCTCACCTCACCTCACAGTCCTTACATGACATTCACACAAAACAGAGCTCCAGCTTCACAAAATCACGTCGCCTTGACATCCCACCAGCATTGTGCACTGAGCTGACTTACCAAAGCAGAAGAAAATTTCACAGCAACTTTGCTTGATCAGACCACTCAGCTCAATCAAACACAGCAGGAACCAACAAAATGAGGCATCTTCATCAAAGCAAATAAACCAGTAACTATAAATGCAGCTTCTTCCAAAGAGCAGCACATCAGTTATCAGAGCGCCATACTGGCAGATGTAATTTATTTAATCCTTCATCAAATGCAAAGCAGGTACAGCATTTCAGCAAAAGCAGAAAAACATGAATATACGAGTATTTTCACAAAGCATCGGGGTTCAGACCCTGCTTTGGTGAAAGCTGGATGGAACCACAGTGCACTATAAAACCCACCCAGCTTTTTTACCCAGGACAGCTTGAGTCCCTTTACCTATATTAAGAGCAAATCGGTGGTTCCTAAGCTGCCACAAGTGGATGCTGCTCCATTGAATTCACAACGCGTTTACAGCAAGGAGTCTTTTTTACAAATGTTCCCTGAATAAATGAAGTGATCCCATTGGAAACATTCTAGCGCAAGAGAAATCTTTTTTAATAGGGACCAATCTCTGATAATCTCGCACACAGTGAACAATGCTGTACTCCACAAATAGCCTGACTGATCTGAACGGGTGGTTATGGTGAGTAAGGTACTACTCACAGTGAGCAAAGGTGATAAAACATCTGTTTCTCTCAGGTTGTCACAAAGAGGTGGCCTTCTACTGCTGCGTATGAGACAATGGCATGTAGGGAACTGACTCATGTTTTTTAGGTATGTCTTACCTTTAGAAAGACTGTTATGCCAAAAAAAAAGTCAATTTTTACTTTGTATACAGCGTGTATTCAGTGTCTTTAGGTAAGCAGGCAATGCAACTGTGTGTCCTCTGCTTTACACATTTCAAATTATAGATATACACACACAGGTAGGTTGAACACACGTGACGGCCTGCCACAGACGTTTGCTGATGCATATACCGAGTCAGTAAGCTTCAAACATCTAAAATGGGCTTTGGGCATGGAAATAACCCATCCTGCAACTGATCTGATACTTCCTGCTGTCCTTACACCAAATAACGTCCTGGGTCCTGCCCTAAGCAGTCACTTAGCTGTTCCCCCACAGTGCCCTGAAGTGGTCTGAGAGCAAAAAAGTATCCTGTCTAAACGCCCACAACAGCTTTTACAGGACACTGGAGTGATTAACACCATCACTTTACAGAAACATAATGGTTTTGCACATATTGTCCTACATGTATCTATTACTAATCTATTACCATGCAGTACAAAAGCAAGGACCGGAATAAAATGAACTCCCCCAAATCTCTTACCAGCATGATAGGTACCGATATTTCAAGAAATAACGTGAAGTCAAAAATGAGACCACATACTTTGCTTTAACTTTATAATACAAGGAAAAAATATGTCCCGCTTCTGCTTCTCTCACAGCTTCATTCTGAGCACTTCAGCTATGTTTGCTCCAGAACGTTTTAAGTGTGACTGCACTTGGGAGGGGTCAGCTGGTGTACTCAGCACTGATGCTCAATATCCAGATGACCACACACACGTGGCACCTTGCCATACAGATCTGATGGTCTTGTAGATGTAACGTGGGACTGGAAGTTAAAAATAAAAACCCAGACCCAACACTTCCTGCATTTCTGTTTTCTAGTCCATCTTTAACTCTACAAACATGCAGGGTGGGGAATTTCACTCTTCCTGTTGGGCAATGCATGAGCTCATTGAGTTTCTGATCTCATGAGAAGTCTTGATGTAGTCAGGCGTGTTCACAAGGGGTCTTATTCCAAAAATGACAACCCTGTGCAGACGCCTTTAATTTAGAAGAATGACATTTTGAAGATGCGTTCATCACCTAAATGACCAGTCAGGTAGTGACTCCTTGCAATTATTTTCCGAACGTGGTGGGCTTTCCAAGCAAAGACAAGCTAAGGTATGCCAGCAGCTCAGCTCTTCATTTCCCAGCTTTCTTCCTCCTATCTGAAACTCTTACTGACACACAACATAAGGCATTCCCAACAGCCCTTTCTTCACACTCACCCTACTCTTTGGCGGTAAACCACATCCCCAGCTCTCAGGCTGCTCCGTTCACAAATAAAAATATACATCTGAGGCTGTAAAGAGAAAAACTCTTAAACTGGAGAAAGAGTTGAAAATATTAGCAGGTGGAATAGACTGGACTCTGGATGCATCTTATGCAGCATCAACAAGACAACTGATGGAAATCAAGCAGCAACCCAAATCCTGCCCCACTCTTCTTCGCCGGCTCCCTGCTCTGCACACAACTCCAGCAATAGGGGAACTAAGGGGCAAAAAGACTATTGCTCCAGCCTGCGGGGAAACCACAGTTATCAACAAAAATGATATCCAGGCTTTCCAAGCAGACAGCTTCTAGGAGCAGACAGGACCTGGGAAGATAAGCAGTACTAACACACATACACCGAGAACAAACCCAGATACACACCAAAACCCAGGAGCCTAAGTTTGGTAATAGCCAATGGCAAATTCAATGCCAGAGTAGTTATGGCAGCTTTCTGGCTGCTGTGAAGCATGCCCCACCTGCAGCAGGCTCCAGAGAACTGTACATCCAGTCGGTAAGTATTCTAGCAGTGCTCTTTCAGGAGGATCATTGTTGCTGGTATTTACACCTCCCAACTTCTGGTAAACAATTATGGCTCCTAAATTACGAAATTAGTGTCTCTGGTTTTAGTGGAAAGAGAGAGAGTCCTGCCAAGAGTGACTCAAACTCGCAGCCTCCCTTAGCAGGACACCAGTATCCTCTGCACTCTTAGGACAGGCATTTAAGTCAGACACCTAAAAGTAGCAAGTGAAAACACCCACTGAAGCTCCTTTCCATTCCTCACATATACCCTTTTCTGGGAAAGGAGCTCTACTTTTGGCTACACAATTTTGGCTCCTAAACAGCTGTTTAAAGTACCCTTGTACCTTTCTAGGACTGACATACTCGTGCAGGGATGCACCTGGGTCAAGGCTGCATTACTTGCTCTCTCCCCCAAGACTGGCTGCAGCTGCACGTGGAAGCCTCATGCACAAATGGAAATACTGGAGGGGAAAAGGGGAGAATTCGAACTTTGGAGGTTTTCAAGATCTGCAACACATGACTTGGAGCAGAATTTGAAGCAGCAGGCAAGACTACAATGTCTGAGAAATCCCACTGCAGTGACTCTTGATACATGCTGTGCAGCTATAAATGCAAGATGCAATCCAAAAGTGTTACCACTGGGTCTCCCTGTGGCTGCCTAGCACTTGGCTGTGCTTGCTGCCTTTACCCTCAGAAGTACAACCAAAACCAATCCTGAACACAGCAGATAATCATGCAGCTGCAGCTGCCCCAGAAGACTTCGATTTGGTAGGGACACAGCAACAAACACCAGCAGATCTGCTCTCCACCCAAATGCTTCCTTCAAACAGGGTGATCTCTGCTTTGTTCCACAAGAGCTGCCAATACCCGCACAAAGCTACAAGGCCACTCAGAAGAGCACAGCCCATTTGTTCGGCTTCCTGAAGCTGTACACTCGCTGTTGTCCTTAATCCACTGCATCTGGCAGGGAGGGCCAATTAACTATAGTTATGGTGCCTTTTTGATAAAGGACTGCAAGAGAAAGCAAATTACCACTTAAGGCAACATGCATTATGTAGGAGTGAGACACATGTAAGAAAATTATGTGAGATGGTTATTTACTCATGAATGCATTATCCTCCCATCCCAGGCTGAAAAAGATCTCAGGAAGTCCTGTAATGCATTTCTCTGCCAAAAGCAATGCCTTGCAGGTTATTTCTCCAGGATGCTCTTAAAGACCTCCAGTGAGGAAAACTGCACAGCTTTTCCCCTACAGCCTCTTCCAATGACTCTCATCTCTACAGTTACATGTTTTTTCCTAATGCTTCATCTGACTCATTTATTTACACTGAGAACACGAGTGCCATCGACAGTGGCAGACAAACTTATTAACATCACTACAATGGCTCATAATTAAAGTTACCCAAGACTTCTGAGCAGAGGACTTCTACTCAACTGAATTTTAACGATTTGTGTTGAAATTCAGCACCTCAGCCACCTGCCTTAGGGCTGGT
This sequence comes from Falco peregrinus, assembly GCF_023634155.1. Lineage (NCBI taxonomy): Eukaryota > Metazoa > Chordata > Aves > Falconiformes > Falconidae > Falco > Falco peregrinus. The sequence continues at coordinate 1,508,324 of NC_073729.1, read as the reverse complement.
TTAAAAGATACTTCAACCAGAGATAATAAGTGATTTCTATGAATGAGCAGAGATACGGTGTATTTTTTTGCTCACTTGCCAGAGACCTTCCCTTTGAAAACTTTAGTACTGAAACCCTCCCCTGACACCACCACCTCATTTGGAAGCAGGAACTTATAAATACAGCCTAGCACTGCTCCTATGGAAAAGTACTGCAATTCAGCCAAGCTCTGTGTTTTGTTTTCAGCCTTCCATCCCCCCACTGAAGGGGCTCAGGAATTAACTGCTGGTGCAGCCACTTCACAAGTCAAAGAAGGTAAAATCAATGGCAGCTGACCCTAGTTCATGGCAGCAGATCCAAACCAAGCCACAAACAGCTCAGAAACAGACACAGGTTGAACAGGGGACATATCTTCCTCACTGAGCCTTTCCAGCTATCAGCCGGGAGCCTGGCCTTGGCACACTGAAGGCTGGAGGTGTACCGAGAACCAAAAATGGAGTAAGATATAGGGGAAGATGCACCCAGAACTAAGTCTCCAAGAACACAGTCTAGGACCTGATGCTATTCACTCTGAGCTTGGTGGCGAACTCCCTAATAATCTCAGTGGAGCAGAAATTGGTCCCTAGTGTTTCGCTCACAATCTGCCCTTCCATCTCTCCTGTAATCCCTCCAGTTCAAAGATGAGGTAACACTGGCAAAGCAAGGAAGTAAAAAAGTGTATGTTCCTACCTGAGTATCGTAACCTGTCTGCAAATAAAATGAAGTACTGCAGCCGTGAGTGCTGTCATGTGTCTCTCTTCATTGGTATAAAGTTTATAAAATTAATAAAACAATCAAGATGAAGGACAATAAACTCCAATACACAGCTGTAAACTCAATCTCACAGATGTCTGATATACCACACTAAATCCCACTCTACCTACCTTTTCCCATTGCTCTCCACCACAAGGTACAGAAAGGTTCCTTACCGGCAGGCTGCCTGGAGGATCGTTCCACCCAAGCATCAAGCTTTCACAGCTGGAGCATGGGAAGGGGCATGAATCACACCAGCAGTTTTCAAAGGGACCACTCAGGAAGAAGTTCTCAATTTGCAGTCACACAGTGAAAGGGAAACAAATAAAACCTTAAATAGGCTAGCAGCAGCTTTGGGGACAGATAACACACCTTTGATCTCTTATGGTGTAATTAACCATAAAGTAAAAACATACAGGTAAAAAGAGGAAGATGAGCAAGGGCAGAACCCCTACAGAAACCCAGTACCTGGAGATACTGTCATCTACCTTGTCTACTGAAATGCTGTGTGACAGTTTGCATGTTAGGAGGATTTTAACAAAGACACAGCATTTCCAGAGGGCACACAGCAATGATTTTATTAAACTTGGACTAATCTCCCAACTCTTTTTCTTCATTCCTGGTTTTATATTGATGAGCATCTTCATTTCTGTGATCATTCCTCTGAGTTCCATCTACACCTGTACGTGAATGCAACATTATGTATGCAGGTCTCTGCATATATGAAGTTCTCTTTTTTTCACTTTGCTCCTGCAGGAATAATATCAAATGACAGAAAAGAATCCTCTTCAGACTGTGTTCGAGACAAAGGAGGGAGTCCCCTCAGTCTGTCTTTCAAACTAAACTGCCCCAAGTTAAAAAAATGAAAATCTTCAAGTGCTTTCCTGCCTAACAGACCTATTCACACCAGTGAAATTACTCAACTGTGAAAACATTTGCAAAAGGGGCCTGTCACCGTAAGCTTCCCACACACATCTGATTACAGAGCACAGGCCAATGAGCACATCCATTTGACAGCTCTCACATACACATAAAAAGCACATCCAGGGGCATTAGAATGTGTGAGGGCTGAAATAAGCACAGCTGTGCCTGGAGTCCAGCATTCCCCTGGAGAAACTGGCTGCTCACGGCTTGGGTGGGCATACACCGAGCTGGGTAAAAAACTGGTTGGCCGGTGGAGCTAAAAAAGAGACACGGTGAATGGAGCCACATCCCACCGGTGGCCAGTCACAAGTGGTGTTCCCCAGGGCTCAGTACTGGGGCCGGTTCTGTTGAACATCTTTATCGACGATCTGGACAAGGGGATCGAGTGCACCCTCGGTCAGTTTGCAGATGACACCAAGCAAGGGAGGAGTGTTGATCCGCTGGAGGGCAGGAGGCTCTGCAGAGGGGCCTGGGCAGGCTGGACTGATGGGCCTCCACTGGAAAAGGACCTTGGGGTGTTGGCTGACAGCAGTCGGCTGCGGTGCTGGAGCCAGCAGTGTGCCCAGACAGCCAAGAAGGCCAACAGCACCCTGGCTCGTATCTGAAACTGTGGCCAGCGGGACCAGGGCAGTCATCATCCCCCTGCACTCAGCACCGGTGAGGCCGCACCTCGGATCCTGTGTTCTGGTTTGGGCCCCGCACTAGAAGAAAGACACTGGAGCGTGTCCAGAGACGGACAACGGAGCTGGGGAAGGGGCTGGAGCACCAGTCCTAGGAGGAGCAGCTGAGGGAACCGGGGCTGTTCAGCCTGGAGAGGAGGAGGCTGGGGGGGACCTTCTTGCTTTCTCCAGCTGCCTGAAAGCAGGTTGTAGAGAGGTGGGGGTCAGTCTCTTCTCCCAAGGAACAGGCCATGGGACAAGAGGAAACGGCCTCGAGTTGTGCCAGGGGAGGCTGAGATTGGGGATTAGGAAAAATATCTTCAACTGAAAGGCTGGTCAAGCACTGGAACAGGCTGCCCAGGAAGGGTGGTGGAGTCACCATCCCTGGAGGTGTTTAAAAGCCATGGGACATGGCTTAAAAATGTAAAAGCTTAGGGACATGGTTTAGTGGTGAACGTGGCAGTGCTGGGTTAATGGTTGGACCAGATGATCTTAAGGGTCTTTTCCAGCCTAAACAATTCTATGATGCTATGACTGCTATGTGCATGTTCCTGATCAGACAGTGCAGGACTCAAAGGTCTATCATCTGGAAGAACATTGCCAATGTGTAAAGAGCAAAAGTGTTGCTGTACTACTGGGGATGTAGCTCATTTAAAAATCACATCTCAAGAACAACTTTCTACATACAGTTCAAGATGCCCGTCCTTGCTGAAGGCCATATTAAGTTTTACAGACAAGTTTTCTCTATTACTCAAATTTCTAAGCACAACAATGGGGAAAAGCATCGTCTGGTCACTCCAAAAACTCCAAAATAATCAAACACTTACTTTATCATGTTTTCTCCAATTAAAAAAACATTTGTATGAGCATGCATGTGAGACCCGGGAAGAGGAGCTTTTTGGTTCTAATCACTGCAGTGCCACTTCAATGCTGGAGAAAAACCTTTATTGAGATCTGTCTATCTTTGTAGGGAAATGGATGTAATCATACAAAAGGCCTTCTTACATTTTTCAACTCTTCAGCATATGCTCCCAATTATAGCACTGGCATTTTGATAACAGCCAGCTATTCAAGTTCTCCATTTCATAAACAAGCATCTTGTCAGCTTGGAACTACACAGAGAGAAAGCTGCAAAGCCAAAACCACACTCTGCACTACACTATTTTTAAGACAAGCAAATCAGAACCCACCACTTCTTCATGAGGGGAACTTGCCCAGTTTCAGAAGACACTATGACTGACCAGAGGGAAACATCTCTTACAGCAAACCATAGGGCAATTTAATGGACTTCAGCAAACACGAATTGTACTTTTGATGTACATCGTGAAAGCTGGCCTTTAAAATGAATGAGCAAGACAAAACCATGCAAAAATTATAAAAGTAGCAGTTTTCCACAAACAGCTGTTAGGTAGGTATTTATTCAAAACTTACTCAAAAATACTCCAAACTTGCAAACATTCCTCAAACATACCAACAGCTCTGAACACAGAGCAAAGTGAGAGCTCTTAGCTGAGAAGGCTGGCATTTCAGAAAATAAGCTGGCATTTCCCCAGCCTTGCCTCACATAGAATGACTAAGCTAAACAAACTGTATCTGCACACTGTCAATGTGAAAAATCACTGCAAAAGGTACTGCCAGTTTATACATGGCAGGGCACCCAGAACAGTAACAAGGAAAAGTTTAGGCTTTTGTTTTTAATGTACTGCCTGAGACAGAGGTTCCTGGCAATAATGAAAGGTACTGAGAGGAAAAGAGCAGCTGAAATGAAAATTAATCTACTTCTTCATAATGTGGTTGATCTGGGTTTTTTTCCCCTTGCAAGCAGTTACGATTACTGTAAAGCAGACAGAGTCCTAAAAATTAAATGGCAATATCTGTCTAAGGGCTGTGACTAACATACAGCAATGCCAGTTTGGGCAGGACCAGCCCAGAAAAGCTTCCTTGTACTTCTCTGGCTTTCATACCAGTTTTCTAGGGCAGCAGCACACGGTGGCACCTAACCAAGAAGCTCAGTCCAGAACACTATTTGGCTGACCATGTAAACTAATTTCCTAAGTAGGTCCCAAGTAGATACTTCGTAAGGCAAGTGAGACCCTAGGTCTTGCGCCTTTTGGTACCTTGAGTCAGGCCTAAGGGGACTTACCAAACAGAGGCAAACATTAGCTCACCTTTGTATTTCAAGTGACCAAGAAAACCTCTGCTGGGACCAGTGCAAGCAATGCTGTTTGCTAACAAAACCCCAGTATAACTGAGCTGGTGACTAGCAGTGGGTTTGCTGCCACACAGCTGGTAAAATTAGTCTGTGCACTGACAGAGCGAAATCTGCAACGTCAGCAGCAGTGTGTGGTACACACTACATTCAAAAATAGTTCTAGGATGTTCAAAGCTCCTAATATACTTCAAATCTAAGTTTCAGTCCAGGAATTCTATGTTTCCACCACAACCACCATTATAAGGATAGTCTCTGGCTATGGAGCTCTCTGGGTGACTGATTTTATGAGCCAGTTATCCTCAGCAGCCTGACATGGCTCTTCAGATGTATTTGGCTGCAAGATGTGATTGTTCCCTCCCTACTGTCACCCCTCAAGTCTCCTGATTGTATTTTTCTGCTTTCTCATTAACCTTCTGCTGCCTATGTTGTATCAGGTCCGGTCTATGACATGAAACTCCCTGTGGCAAGAGCTCTAACTGCATCCCTCAGGTACAAACTAATTTCTCTGCAGGGCAGTCACTAGTAAAAGTTATGACAACAATTACTGTGCAGTCATACTCACACAAGCATTAAAAAACTTTGGCTTATGAAAGCCTTAAAAATGCCTGCTATTGCAAACAACTTGCTTTCTGCTATTTTCCTTTTAGCAACACATGAAAATTATTAAATAGACCCATTTTGGTGCCCTGCTTGCTTCGTGACGGCAAGTGTTTTCTTTATACTTGATGATGTGGCTTTTTGATTTGGTTTGGATGAAGTGCAAAAGGAAGGAGTCATTCACTCAGAAGAGCAGAACATTTGTTTTATGTCTCATGCTGAACTGAAGGCAACATCATGTTGGTCCTGCATCAGGACTAACTCTCTACTTGCTAACAGCAATGAATGAGCAGTATTCTGGGATTGCTGTTTTCTACAAGTTAATTCAGCATCCCCTGCAAAAAAAAGCTTAATGCTGTAAGCCCATCAGCTTTGCTGCAACAGAAAGGCAAACTAGTAACAGAACACACCAGCAACCTCACAGAGTCCATTCCCAAGGCACATGATGAGTGGACAGTCAATCTTCCAGTGATCTTCCCAGAGGTATTAAAATTGTATCTGACTATTTTCACTAGCCTGAAATTGTTTGCATCTAATAACCAACTACACATTCTCCTAGCTCCACGGCAGTGCTCCCAACTCTAATCTTTCCTCTTGCCTCCTCTGAGGCACAACTCTTTCAGACCTGCAAATATGAAATGAGCTAATTGAAGTATATCACGTCTCTTCCCTTTTTCTGTATATAAACATAAATAAATATATGTATGTGTATACACACATATAGAAGAGGACATGAAGAAATACACTAGCACATATTCCTGCTCAAAAAGTTATTTTGTCCCACAGCATCTGTTTGCAAGTTAGCTATGAGTACGCACACCCAGGAGCTGTGACTATCTGCTTTAATGAGCCAGACCTTCAGCTCACACCATCCGCATTGGCTCAAAATGCCTGGCTCCTACAGAACTGCCCTCCATCCACACCAGTTGAGCAGTTTTAAGCACCTTACAGAAGCTTACAGAGACATGTCAAATAATTTTCAACTGCAGTTTAGCCTGGTCTCTTACATCTCCCACTGTTTTTCTCATTCCAAAGGAATCAGGCTGAGTTCAGTCATCCAAGGACCAGATCTATCCAAACACATTCCAAGAGGTGTGTTACATTCCAGATGAGCAGAACTGATGATTACTTGCACTAATTTTATGACAGGTTTTGTCCATTAAATCCAGGAACACTGGTCAAAGTAAATGCGCTTGAGCAGACACTTTTGCAACAGCTAGCGTTGATTAACAGAACTTTATACAGCACCACATCTGTAGCATTGTGTAGTGTCTCAGCGATTAATTTGTGATTTATGCTCCCATTCTGCAAAGACTGATGGTAAATCTCAATGCAGGACACCTGCATGAAGAATGCCCTCAAAAGGAGCAGGAATCTATGGATGCATTGCTCAACAAATGCAGAGATGCTCAAAGTAGCAGGACTCTAAAATTGGGGTGGGGGTGGAAATTGTAAAGTGCGTCATCTTCGCCCATTTGGCAGAAGCCAAAGCAATGTTGCAGCCACCAAGAGACAGCTGCCTATTAGGCTGCGACCAGAAATATCTTCTGCTAAAGCTTGAAATGCACTGTTTATATATATCTTTGGCTGAAATTATCTCTCCCATAGCTCATGCTGTATTTCAATGAACACAGAAAGAACTTTATCTCAGCTAAGACCACCTCTGCATAAATTTTGTGACAAGCTATTTACACAAAAAAGCAGACCCTTCAGTATTCTCCTGGTTACAACTATTTAGAAACAACAAAAAGGCTTTAGTGGTCAAATTTAAATTAATACTTCCTAAATGTGGCTCAGTCTCAGACAGCTATACATCTTTGGAGGTCTCCTCCTCTCTGTAAAAGTAATTAAAGATTTAATATCTCTGCTTCTGCCAGCTGTAGTTCATCTAGTGTAGCCCAGTGGGACTGGTTTACAGAGATTTGGTTTTGTTCTTTTCATTAATGTGTTAGTTATAAAACTGTACTTAGGATGGATCAACATTTCCATGCTAAGGACTCATTTTCTGAAATATGGAACGCGTTTTTACCTGATGCAAATGACATTCTTCCCTGGCTAAAACTTAGCATAGAGATTTTCAGCACCAAAAGACACTTTTTTTTATCCTGCCTGCTTTTGATCAAAAGAGAAACTAATCTTTTTGCTTCCAGTTTGCTCAGTTCATTTTCACATCTTCATTTCTATTACTACAATAAGGACATGCTTTGATGGGAGAACTTTCTCATCTGCTTTCCACATAAACAACAGCAGGGACCATATTCAACAAAACTATTTATATTCCTTATTTTACTATTGATTTCATTAGAATGGGTCTATTTTTTATTGGCTTTCCCATTTCATTTCACCAAGAATTAAGAACCTAAATAGTTTGTTGTATCTGGCCCAAAGTATCTGCTCCATTATCCTTTCCCAAATCATAGCCAGAAAAATCTTTCTCCCAGCTCTTAATTGTTCTCCTCTCCTATTCCTCGTTACTGAATTTCATTTGGAAATAAAACCCGAGCCTACCACTCAACAAGGGTGTCTCTTTACCGAGAGGGAGAGAGAGATATCTACATTAACACTGTTTTAGAAACTTGACAAACACATTTTGAGATTCTTTTCCTGGGATCTGAAGTGTAAGACAAAGAGTTAATTTGCTGCGCATTACTTCATTATTCACAGCAGAGGAATGGGGGGTACTGGCAAAATCCCAAGTCATTACCTGCTTCATATCTGATTGCCAAACAGACAGACATCTGTTATAAAAGCAAAGTTGGTCTTTGCATGAAGTTGTGTTTTTGTTTTTTTTTTTTTTACAATACATATTCTGAGAGCAAAACTCCTTGCTGGCATGTGAAAGGGGCTTCCAGCCAGAAAAATAATATAACAGGAAATGCATAAACAAAAGATGAGACTGAAGGATTATCAGCAGAATCGGAGAGCACGAGTGTTGGACAAAACCCACATCTCTGACATGAAACATGCTGCTGATAGAAGCAATAAGTGAACAATTTGGCTACAATCACTGTCCTCTAGGTCATGATTTGTGCTGCTGTCATAGTCTGCACAGGCCACAGAGTGTTCAACTCGTCTGCCAACATTGTCATGAAGAGAGAGCAACGAGACAATTATTCCTGAGCTCTCTAATTTAAGAAGTGAGATGATGCCCGATTCGTTACAGTGCAACAAATTCTTAATATGGAGCTCTGAAAGCACTCTCCACTCCCAGAATCAATAAGCAGCACAGATTATAGGTGTTGCTACCAGCTTCCTATTGAAAGGGTTAGGATCTGGGTAAGACCCACAGGAGACAGAATGTTTGTTAAGACCAAGCCAAGAAATGGAGCCCTACAACCTGGTGTGCAGGGCATGTGGGAATTCCGCAGAAGAGCTGCTTTGTATTAGGAAACTCCATACCACTTCACAGCAAGCCCAGGTTTGACAGCTCTTCACTGAGATCTTTGGCCCTGACTCTGCTATGTGAAGCAACACGAATTTGCAGGATGGAGCCTCTGTTTAAACAAAACCCCATAAGCATCCTATTCCAGGTGACCAAGATCGTTTGGAGCTTCTGTGCTAAAATGCAGCTCCCACTTCCTGTAGAAGTTCTTCCTAGAGAGAAGTTTCTCCTACTCTGAGGCACAACCAACGTGCTGAGGACAAAGGATATGTGTGTAAACAGTGCTTTTGAAATAGTTGCCATCACCTTCTGCAAGCAGACCAAGCAGCAACATGAGAAACGAAACAACAACCTGTTACAGAGTACCACAGCACTGAGCAAGAGAAATCTGCCCAGAACACGTAGCTCGTTAGCTAACATTATTTTCTGCATTCCAGTTGGAGACGTCAAGACAAGAGGGAGACCATCACAGAAGCTTAGAAACTATGCGGTTCCAGACACTATGGCCTCTTCCTTGGACAGAGACTAGAATTATGAGGTATATTCGTCCTTCGGCATGATGCCCTATGATTGCCAAGAGACTCGTGCACGCTCACAGAACTGCCAAGGCACAGCACTACACACTCATGAGTCAAACCACAGAACTCACAAGGCTAACTAAAACACACCCCAAAAACCATAAGAATTTAAAATATAATTTTTCTGTTCTTTGATTTCCTTCCTGTTTTTCAAGTAGGAGATGCAAGATATTCAAGATGTTTCAACACCGGCTGCGTTTCTAGGCAATCCTCTAGTTCCTAGAATCAGGGCCCAAAGGAAAACATTGGCTACCACAGGTCTAACATGACAGGGAAAGGAAAGCAACAACTTAGCAAGACACTCACCTGAGACAAGAGTATGAGGTTGGTTCTTGGTCTGTTGAAATCAGCTACAATTGTATTGTGCCTTGTAAGAGAAGCCTCCATGCCCCCAAACACCCAGGGGCAGGAAAGCCCCAGCAAGCACCACTGTGCTTTTTCTCCTGTCCTTGTCAAAACAAAACAAAATGCCACTTCAATAAAAACTGATCAACCTTTACAATAGTGTATCTGAGAATGTAACATTCACACAGGAGCTGCGCTCTGCCTTAAACAGGGGCACTAACTGTGCCCTGGCTTTGAAGAATTTCCTTGGGGCTGCTTAAGCAGTGTTTTTAGGCTGAGATACTGGATTTTTCACTGCAGCTGCTAATGCATGTTTCCTTCTGCTGTTTCTGTTATGGGTCCAGTACCCCTTGGAAAGAAACAGGAGCAGGGAGCGGTACCTTTTACAACTGCAGTAGCAAGATTGTCCAGAGCTCATCCACCAACATCCAGAAGATACAGCTCAGCAAAATGCTCGGGAAGATGACTGGACTGTGCAAGAGAAGACACCAATCACTATTTTAACTAGCCCTTAGCTAAACACAACTTAACTATTTTAAGAGGAGTTCAAAAGGTCAGGAGCGATTCATTCTTGCCCATATCCTCACTTAATAGCATTTTCAAGGGCTCATTTCAGAACTATATAAACTACAATTCCAAACTATATGCACAATGACTGGCGGCAATTACTGCACTTTCGTGAAATAGAGGCTGGGTTGGATGTTTACCTCTAAATATCGTATGTCAAAAAGCTAGGATGATCTGGAAGGCTGGTAAGTGAATGCCTGTGGTGGAAGGTTTCAGACAGTGAGATTTCAGAGCACACCTATGAAAGCTGGCTTTAGTTTGGAAATATACTCACCTTGGTCCCTTCTTTATAAATCAGCAATCAACTCCTGCAGATGATGGCTCAGAAAAGACTCCCAGTCCCTGGTCTGACCTGCCTTATAGCAGCAGTCCTCCCTCCTACCCAACTGACTGCAGAGGTGGTAAGAGTGGGTCTGGTGCACTCTCCCGAGCTTTTGGCCATCCATGGGAGCTCCTGTACAAAGCATCCCAAGGTGGGACTGCAAAATCAGTACACAGGCTTTGCCCCTGGGATGCAGGCTTCTTCACCCAACACTATGGTTTTGACTCTGAGCTACTCCCAAGAGGGGTAAACATCTGCTCCTCACTAGGAGGGAAGGAAGCTCTGAGCTCTTGCATCTTTGTTGAGAGGCACAGTGAGCTGATTCAGGGAGTTCAGTGATCCCAAAACAGTTTTATAGGACCTGTTTTTACGTGCACTGGTGCCAGTTCAGAAAAAGAGACAAGAGCAAATAGCAATGTAAAGCAAGGTCAGTGGAGGGGCAGCTGGCCCTCACATCAGCTGAGTGTGATATGAACCTACACCCCAAGTACTGCTACTATTTGGCACCTCTCTACAACAGATGGGATGGACGTATAATAGATTGTTTTATTTCTTTGCCTATGAGTAACAACTCTGTCTGCCACTCATCCATCAGTGCACTACACCAATGATTCCTCCTTTAGATATGGACAAGACAGATCCCACAGACACCTCATTTTACAGACACATACAAGTGGCTAGGTCTTTCAATAGTTTTAAATAAACTGCAAATTTGAAAGAGAAACAGACCTCACACTTCTCCAAATATAGCTAACCGTCTTTCCTAGTTATTTAGGGGTGGCAGTCATATTCCCTAGTTTGAAGAAAAAAAGAACGGGCCTTTTTTGTTTTATCAGTGGTGAAAAGCATCTTGCAACTTGGATGTCCAAGTGGAGAGAATCTAAGAGATCCTAATTTCAAAGAGCTCAGCAGCCACGTTTTGCAAGCCAGGATCTTCTCTGGCACTTCCAAATGGCACATCAAAGATTTAAGATACCCTGAAATCAGGACTGACATTTAAAAAATCTTGACCACTCCACATCTGTGAATCCTTTTCAGCTCATGCCTAAAAATCAATTTGTACGTTGTATTTCCCAGGAGAATATACTTCACTCAGTGAAGGAAAGCCACCTATTTGGAGTGTGGGTTTCAAGATTTCATGATGTAGCAGTAATCAAACTGAAATCCAGAAAAGAGGACATTGAAGGCTTGGGTCTGAGAAGAACAGTTGTGACTCTGCATTTAGACCTAATGAAAAGGAGACAGGGAAATGGGGAAATAGATCTTGAGACCAATAGTTCAAACCAAAATGTCCTCAGCTGAAAATTAACAGATGTCAGTCTAAGGATACATTAGAGTTTTATTTCTCTTAACAGAAGAATACAGTTTCCAAAAGTGTCTCAATTAAGAACTAAAAGAATTAACACAATATAAGAATAATGTGACAGAATGTCTAACTTTGAAAAACAAAATACCAAAATACCCACCACGTAAGTGCTAGCATAAAAGGATCCAGAGAAGCATCCTTCTCTGAAGTATTCACTGCAGTGTTTTAGAAATTATATGAACTCAATTTATACCACCTTTCTAGGTCAGCAGCTCATCAAAATATTCAAGTGCATGCTTAAATATTCCAGCTCAGCAAAACACAAGCATCTAAGCACACAAAGGCATCAGCAGCGTACAGGCTGATGCAGCCTATGCAGACTAAACTGTACATCAGGGGGTTGCAGAGCGTGACTGCTTCCTTGAATCAGGACATAAAAATGCCATCAACATGCCTTCAGCATGTAAAGGACTCTAAGATACCTGAGTTCTGGGATATCATTATTATTAGGCACCTCTTACAGCTTTGAAACATTCTCACCTTCAGTAAATGTTTCTGCAACTTCCCAAACGCTTAATATTTCCAGTCTTCCCATTAGTCTGGAAAGATGGGCTTCAAATGGATCTCAAATGTAGTTTGGGGCTCTTGTACTCAGTGTATTCTGTGTTACAAGGTATAACACTGCATTGAACAGGAAACTTCACAACTTTAAATTAGACTCTATTTTCTTTCAGTTCATACGCCCAAAGAAAGCCTACCTTTCCTCCTGGTACCTCCTGCTAAATTTTAAAAACACAAGTGCATAACCAAAATGAATGCTGGCAACCTCTGCTGCACTAATAAACATCAACACTTACAACCTCTCAGCTAGTACCACACTTATCTAGGTTACAATAATGGAATGATCTCTAAAAGCAAAAGATACTTCAGGAAAGTTATCAGGAATTGCCTTTTCATATAACTTTCCCCAGGCGACAGAAGAGAATCATGAAAGGATATGGTTTAAAATTTTCCAGTCAGTCTTCCTGTTTACCTTACTGGATCTTAGATTAAAGCATGTAGGAGTATACAGCCCAACCACACCATACTGGGCGGGGGCGGGTGGGGGTGGGTGGGGGGGGGGTGTGCGCAGAAAGAGAATTTTGTCAGTGTCTTCAGTTTGGCGCAGGTGAACACAAAGTGGAGAGGCAGACTGGGGAGTAAAGATGATATTGCAGACTTAATTACAGAATGCAATGCCCAAATGTCCATCTAACTCCATCTGCCCACCTGAACAAAACCAGTTTGGTTTTCAAAGGTCTGAGCAGCCACAGATTTTACCAACTCCAACAACTATTGCAAGAGTCAGCATTTCTGAAAACCAACAACTCTTATACAACTGCCTAAGGGACATCTCAACTCCAAGGCACCCAACTCTGAACATCCTAAGCTTCTTTTTTCCTATTGAAAAGTTCAGGCTGGTATTATACAAATACATTCATAAAATAAGGTGTTGGTATTGTACTATCTACTTGGTTCTGAAAACCTGCCATTTCATTTTCAGTTTAAAGGGATTCAGCTTATTTCCTCAAGTCTGTGTTCTTAGGGACACGTGAACATGAATGATATCAATTGTTATTTAAGAAAACATAGGCTCCTAGCTCTCATGATAACAAAAACATGAAAAGTGAAGACGTTTATAAAAAAGCTTTACAACAAACCCAGAGAGCTGATTGTTAAAACAGCTCAGGTGCTGCGGAAGCCTAAAGCATGCTTTTTCACTAGTATTGGCAATCCAGTATTTACTATTCTGCTTGGACTTGCAAAAAACACAACTGAAATACTGTAATTTGAAATCAGCATAGAGGCAAAAGAACTGCCCTGTGTACTGAAGCGTCATTTACCTGCCTGCTAATTGCCTGATTTGGCTACCATTTTCCAGACTCCATGTCACAACAGATGAGATGGAACGAAATTTAGTTCCATACAAAACTCACTGGCTTCAGCTACTTCTAGAAACTGAGGCGCCAGTTTAGCATTTGCATCTCGGCATACCTCCAGGGGGTGAAAACAAGCTGGTAAGATTATAACGGCGCAGAGAATCAATGTGAAAAGCCATAAGGTATCCTCACAGTGCCAGTGTGAGCTGTGAGCCTGTCTGCACAGAGTTCAATCCCATCAAAATCAAAAGATAGATGGTCTATTAAATGGAACTAGGTAAACACAGGAGAGAAATAAGTCATACCTAGATGAGCTGACTTGAATGTGGAAACAGCGGCACTTAATTTTTCTTTAAATGTGACCACTTAGATTTAGAACAACGAAGTGATTTTTACAAACATATTAAATACTATGTATCTGTATTAAAGTATCCTTTGTCTTGCCAGAAGAAAACTATGGGGTGTAATTCTTGATTACAGCAGCAACTGCTTTCCACTGATCTGTCTGTGAAAGAAGACATAAATGCAGTTTTCCAGATCTGAAGATCCCTTTGCCTTGCCAGAGCAACAAAAAACATCCTGAGAAAGATGTTTGCCTGGGCTTTTTTCTCCTTTTAAAGAGAATTAAAATTATGTTAAAATGTGACAAACAGGGAAAGAAACATAGCTAGTTTCTTGATATTCCTTACAGCATGAATTAATCTAAAAGCTGTTTCAATAACTAACAAAAAACGTACCCGTTAAAACCTAAGTAGAACTCATTGCAAGAGAAACACAAACAGAATCTGCAGTGGTCCACGCAGTGGAGCCTCTTCAGGATCTATCTGAAATTTCAATGATCACAGGAGGATTTCTGGTATAAATAGGGAAAAGGAACAGTAACAAATCAGGACTACAACTAGTGTTCACTTGAAAATTTTAAAAACACTCATAATTGAGATAGCTGGATTACTGGAAAATGAAAAACATGAAGCCTTTAGAAAAGATTTTGGGAGGGCCTTGGAAACTAGAGGCCTATATGACAACATTTGTATCTAGCAATGTTGTGAAGCCTGTAATAAAGGATAACAGATACCCACATAAATACAAGCTCATGGCAGTCAACACAGCTGTTGTAAGGGGGAGCCCTGCCTTTCCAGCCTCTTGGAGTTCCTGCAGTAACCAGAGTCTGCAACCATGTGGATAAAAGTGATTTATCTCACTTAATCTGTCACAACTCTTCTTGAAATCCAAACACCTTCATCTACAGCTCATGAAAGCTAAAAGTTGCTGGATAGGAAGGGAAGTCCTTGCATAGAAAAAATGTTTAAAAGTTAGGAAACATAGAACGGGAGTAAGCGTTCAGTTCCCAATGAAAGAAGGTCATCAGTGAAGTTTCATTAGGAGCCTACGCTGCAGTAGGAAAGATGACATTAAAAATCCACAGCTACTTCACACATTGAATACTACATGAAGGTCCAGTCCTGTCATCTGAGGAGACTCAATAGTCTGGAAAACACTTTATTTAGGGGGACAAAACAGAGTTCTGTAAAAGCATGGCTGTCATCAGCATGGATAGCAATTGCTAGCTTGCTGTGTTTTCCACGGCAGAGTCTATTAAAGTGAAGCGAACAGCATGTCTGTTCTTCAGTAAGCGGGATCACCCTACAGTGAAAGGACACTGTGGGTGCAAGAAGTCTACATAGGCTCAGGAGGAGACTGAATCAGGAAACTTGAGTTTTGTTGTTAAACAGAACACTGGATCTGAAAACTGCCGAGTTCAGTAGTTCCCCTGCTCAATCAGGGCTTTACATCTGATCGTGCTGCAGCTGGGCAGGTAAGCTGTTCAGGGGCTACTGCAGCATATGGACCACGCTAATAATGCCTCCTGTAGCGAAGTAAAAGAAGCCCTACACTGAAGCTTCTGCACAACACTGCATTCATCTTTACCTTCAGTTTAGACCTCTCCCTCACACCCATGGATGTACGCAGACATCCACGCTGAAATCTTTCCATATATTGCATTAGGGAACCAGCTGATGTTCGTTCTCCAGTCACTACCTGTAAGATGAGCAAACAGCACAACAGCAACAGCTGCTATTGCAGAATCATTTCACATCTCCTGGTTTATCCCATTTCAACTGCAAGGAAATCATAGCTTTGTCCAGTGTAATTTGAAAGCTGCAGTAGGCACTTCCCATAAATGCTGGTCACACTTCCACAGCTTCATCGAAGGCTCCCCACCGATTTAGAAGCGGAAAGCTCATTAAAAAACGACTTGTAAGTCTAATAGTTAACTTACAGGACAAGGGGAAAAGTCTGCATTAGCTCAGTCCAGAAGGTGGCTGCACTTAATTGCTTCTTTAAAAGACCTGTTTCTTTGTGAAGAATGGTAGAGAATTGCTGATCATTAATACCAATTTGCTTAGATACTTAAAACATCAATCTCCTTACAGAGAAAGCATTTGCTGAAATTATCACCATTTATGTTGTGTGATGAGCTTTTGCTCCTCTTTGCAATTTGGAAGTAGGCCACCCCATTAATAGATTCCTAGACAGGTTTAAGCAGGAAGGCATTAGTGTGTCCCTGCTAGTAATAACAGTATCATGGTGTAAGTACCAGTGAGCCTGCTGAAAGGCAATCACACAAGAGCCCAAAAGCTTCTTGTGCACCAGGGCTTGTGCAAAATTAAATTCCAGCCACAGAAATTAAAGTCAGGACTGGTTTGTTAGCTTAATGAATGGCTGAGGTCTTACAGAATAGTTCTAATTTTAATGAACTGAGGACAAAAACACCAGCAAAGTAGTATTTGACCCTGAAATAGAAAAAAAAGATGGTTCTCTGGTCCCAGCTGAATTAGGCAGGGGATGGAGCCAACAGCATAAAGATGACATATTTCAGTCCAGATTAATGCAATCTTATTCTAGTTGCCCATGCTAAGTATTACCCTCAAGAGATGCTTAGAGACCAGCAACAGCTCCGTACCCTTCGTGCCTCACTGAAGAGCCTGAACTTTAGGGGGAGGACTCTGGGCCTCCGTTCCTTTGCCTGACCTACCCCAAATCCCCCCTCAACCATGGCACTTGCTGATAAAGACAAACCAGCCACATTCCCAGGTCCTTTTCACAACTGTATCCTCAACAGCAATCATTTCAGCACAGGAAAAAGCAGCAGAGAGCAAGTGGTATCAAAACAGAAGAGTGAGATTCTTCACAAAGGGCAGTTCAGGAGTCATTTCTGCCATTCATCACTGCGCTGAAATGCCTCAGAATGCTAGAAGTATCCTTAGATCTTTCCCATGTCCTACTCACTGATGTTAAGGCCATAAGCAGGAACAGCATAATATGAAAACAAGAAAAGAAGGCAGAGGAGGTAATCGTCCGGGTGGCTGTTCTTCCAAATCCTGACTAAGCATTCTTCAGTACCCTGAAATCATTACTACCTTGTTCCTTTGGCAGCAACTCCTTTTGTAGCAGTTTAATTCCACTCAAGACTTACATGCCATGTTGGAAATCATTCAAGTAGCTACAACCACTTTCCTCCCACAGATCCACAGCATGTGAGACAAGATTCAAGGCTTCCTTCATTATTTTCTGGACAAACTTGTGCATTCAAGCAGCCACGTAACTGTCAAAAGACCTGGACCAGGTTCAAATGTAGACATGTCCAGAGCCAGAGGAGTATTTTGGAAATAGAGGAAGGTGGGTGCAGCATGCAGTTAGCTGCTGTGGCACAGGGTGCTACGCACCTGGCACAGCTCTCATGCAACCCAGCAGGCTGTCAGGCTCAAACCCCTTTGACAAAAAAGTGAGGGAGCCTTGAATATTAAATAAAGTGACCAATGATAACACAATACCTTTGCTCAGCTTTTGCTTACTCAAATATTAGCTACTTAAAAATTTAAGAAGAAAGAAACACAATAACCAGACACACAAGTAGACTCCTGGAGTTAATTGCTGTATTACCAAAGAACACTGACAAAGTTAAATAACTGCAAGCTTGCAGGCTACTTTTTAAAATGTGCTTCTAGTCAACTGTGGAGAGCTGTGAATTCCCCTACAGTTTAGATGTTAAACCTGAAGATATAAAGGACTTCATGTAACAAGCAGTTAACTGCCAGCCAATTTTTAAATTAATTAACACACATCCGAGACACCATTTGTCTTGTAATTAGTTATATACCACATTAAGTTTCTCACCAGCCTGTTCATTTTCAGCCCCTTCTCCATCTTGCTTCTCAACTCTATCCAAACAAGCCAGAAATAGTGCTCTCATTTTTAAAATGCCTCAGCTCCTATCTCAAATTATTTTGCAGTCTAAGAGCTACATAATACAGCCCTCCTGACTATAGTCCTTACAAAAGTATACACTAATCCAGTTTGCATTAGGGAAATTATCTCTGCTCCTCCGTTCATGCCATCTTCTGATGAGGAAGTATCTTTCCCTTCCAGGCTACAATAAAAGTTACTGCACCAGCATTTCACTGAAGTATGAAGACGAGAGGAGATGCATCAGGAGACCAGTACGTAAGTCAAGAAAGGAAACACGCCTGGGTGGGATGAGGTGACCCAGAGCTCTGAGAAGTAAAAGTAACTCTAGTCCCACATTAAGCCTGGCTGGAGGCTTCTGCTTCTAACTTCTCCTTGGGTCCACTGTCACCTAGGGTCATCACCATGGCAAGTAATGAGGGCATAAAAGAAGAAAAGCCAAGTGCCCAGCATGGCGGGGTCCAGGGATTCTGTGCGGTCTCATGCACAGCCAATAAGCCTCTGTTATTAGCTACTCTGAATAGCTATCCTAAAAAAATGCTTTCTGTAGACCTTCTGTTCTGTTTAAAGGTGGAGACACCTAAATTTGGATCTCTCTGCTAAACCTGGCACATCTCTGAAATTAAGCTCACCACCAGCAGCAGCAAAAGAAAGCCAAGTATGGGAGCCAGCAGAAAATCAGAAGTGAGGGCTGCACAGTTCCAAGGTGGAAGAGATGTTTGCCTCCTTGCTGGCAGGAGAAACACAACGTTGTTCCAAAAAAGGAAACAAATCAATTCCAAAACAAGACAACAAACCAAACCCGACCCTGCAAGCTTCAGGCACCCTCCTATTGGGGCTGATTATGCAAAAGCTGATTTTTTCCAAGGACGCCACCAGACTTGGGTGGACAAATCCTACTGGTACAGACAGGGTTGCTGAGAAGGCATTTAATACGGGGAAGATGAACATTCAAAGCCTCCATTCCCACAGGAGGGGAGATTTCCAGATTTCGTGCTTGCTGGGACACATTCAGCTTTCACTCTGTGGTACTCTAAAATTGTCTCAAACTCACTGCTGCTGCTTTTCTTACACACCGAATGTGGTCAGCAAGCTTGGGCCCCCTCAAGCTTTGTCATGACCGGGAGGGCACCAAAGGGTAGAAGAAAATACTAATCTCCTTCAATCTTCCGGCAATGCTGCTGCTCATAGTGCAGCCCAGCATGTAGTTTGCCTTGTTGACAATGTCGGCTCATCTCTGACATTGTGTCCGCATGGACTCTACTACAGTCCTTGGTAGGGCTGAACATCAACCAGCCTGTTCCCAACCCAGCTAATCCTACCGTGCAGTTCAGTGTATGACATACCCAGATTTATTCAAAACCTATATCCATTTAACCCTTTTAAGGTCGGTGATGCTGTCCCTTGTAACACAGTTGTAACACGCCATGTAGGAGTAACATGAGCCATGCCAACTGCTTTGCAGAAGTGATCAGAAAATGCCTGCAGTATCTGACCAAGGCAAGGACTTACTAAAAGCTCAGGCTAGGTTTTAATTCAAAGGAGTATATGTTTAACTAACGTTTGTCATACAAACTTCTTACCTGGGATCTTCTAATTTCTGGTTAAAGAAACCTCTTGTGCCCACCGACTGGTGAAGTTGGCTGCAATCCTGTCAACAGCAGCATAACCATTCTGTGCTGAAAAAGCACTGCAAATATTTTGCAGAGGCAACAAAAATGAAAACACACTGATAATTGCTGTTTTGCTGGGGAAAACATTTTCTAGCCATTATATTTTTTTTCAGGCACAAACCTTTGCCACTTCAAAACAAGATAGCTGGTGTGCATTGACCATTGCTTATTACATTGCATGTGAATGCTTTCCTGTTACCTTGTTCTGTCCCTTCTTGATATTATAAGGTAAGCCCATACAATCCTAGGACAGTGAATACTTGCCTTTAATAAACTAGGTCTGTGTGATATCTAGCAGGATGGAGCTTTGATCCCACATCAGAAGCTCTAGGTATTACCATACAAGTAAACAACAACATTCAACCAGGGTAACAACAGAAGCCTAGATAAGCAAGTCCTAGCAAATAGCTGTAGCAGGCAATTGCCTGGCAGAAAAACAAGCACACAAAAATGAAAAAAATCAACCCAAAAGGTTTAGACTGAAATTGCAAACTTCCTCTTGAATATTCTATTAGAACTGACAAAAGACTCAAAACTCTCTGAACAGTCTCTTTGTAAATCATATTTCCTAATATCATCTCCTAATAGCTGATGAGGCCCTCCAGCCCAGCAAGGCACGGCAGCCCGCTATCTGATCTCTGCTTACACAGATATTCAGACTGTTCTCTCAGGTTCGTAGGCTGCCTTGCCAGATAAACCAGAGCATAAATCACAGAAAATAACTGAGCACCACATTCCCTGTCACTTGGCTTTTCAGTCCTATTTGTATAAAACCACAGAGGACAGCAAAATATTTTCCTAAGTAGGAGAGGCATTTAACCATTGCAGAACAAGTGAAGTTGAAAGCCAGAAAACCACCACCCAGCCAAGCTGGCTGCAGAGCAGCACTGCTAAATCAGCAGGCCAGACTTCCTCCAAACAGCGACAAGGAAAAATCCGGGGGTTGGTGCTGTTTCTGAATTACAGCACTTGCTCCCACATTCATGCACAAATTCAGTCATTCCTGCATCATCTTTAAGTAATACAGGCAAGTTATAAAATGAATCAATAATTTCCAGATATTTGCCTAAAACTGGGTGATGCTCAAGCCCCCCTGGACTTTCGCAAGGCTTTTGCTTTCAATTCAGTGAGGAGACCTCAGTGATTCAGTAAGGCTTTGGAGCTATGGAAAACTTGTTGGCCAACATAAATGAGGCAGAAGGGACGAGCTGCCACTCAAGACATACTTATATCTGAATCATTTTGTAGACTTAATTGTGCTTGCTGGGACAAAACCATCTGACCTCATCTCCTTCATCTGTAGTAGGACTTCTGCTATTGATTTTCAAGGGAGGAATCTCAGCGTCTCATTTCACATACCCAGAAGTTCACATTAAATAGCCAGGGCCTTTTCTTGCAACTACTACCAAAGGAAAAATCAAACAAGATTCCTCCTTCCAATTAATTCCACTTCTGAATTGGCTGGAGGAGTCAATACTGAGCAGCACAACACTTCCCCACACTACGGAATATATCAACACAAATGCCAGGGCTTGAGTATGCCATTTACTCACATCAGCAAATACTTGTTCACGTAAGATGAGCCCAATTCTGGGAACACTACTTCTGCAAATACAAGCACTTCAGTGCAAGTGAATGGTGCAACAGGAAGACTGAAAAAGTGAGAGACGAGGGTATAAGCAATTTAAATCACTAAGTCTACACTCGTGGTACCTCGTGTTTCTCCACACAGAGCCTTTCTCCTCCCTCCCATCTCTTTTAGTACTGTTTACTCCCAATCTTAAAGGGCTGCCAAAGTCAGTTCTGAGGAAGACAGTGCCCTGACCACTACTCTCACAAATGGAAAGAAACTCTGCTTTAATTCTGCCAGCTGCTGCTCCAATGAGAAAAGGAAATATCAAACCTGATCCAATTTCTCAGAGCAGCATAATAAGACAAAGTAGTTTGTGAGCTTGCAGGCTAAGCGTTCAAGAAAATTAAGAGTAGCAAGAGAGACGTATTTTGGTCTGGAATCACATGGACAGCTTAGAATTAATATGCTGGCTGGCTCCTATCAACTATGATCAAAAGCGTGTCTTAAAACTCACCATAGCAACACCATGATCCGACCACTCACTATTTCTGAGAAGAACAGAGGAGAAAAAGCAATAAAGAAGCTAAGACACTACTAAATGCATTTAAACATTTCTGCTCCTCAAAGCACATCTCATTTACCTCACAGAGCTGGTGCAGATACAACACAGGGATGCAAGGAAGAACACTGTTTGCTCAGGAATTCTCCAGCTTGTATGTATATTTTGGATCCATCTTGAGATCGGATTGAGCCACGAAGGAGGGGGGAGATTACAGAGGAGAGGCCAAGGCAGCAATGCTATCTCATGCTTCCCACTAGCTTGCAATTGTAGGGATGTCAGACCTCTCAGCTCATACAGTCAACAGGTGCAGCTTTCAGATTTCCAAGGTCCCCATTAATCACTTCCCCCAGAGCTCCACAGTAGAAAGCTTCTTATTTCATGACCTTAGGGGAGTGGTAATTCAATTTTTATGATACATCTTCATGTGGGACCTTTCCCCATTGACACACCAGTATACACCTTGGCAGCTAATCAATAAACCCTACCACCACACAGATTCATTTCAGCCTTGAGAAGCAGCCTGGGTCAGCTGAGAAACGTACCTCTGGATTCCCAGGCTCCCAGAGGTAGCGTCCAGGCTCAGCATTGACCTCAGGTCACCAGTGTGTCTGGGGAAAGGGCTGACAGCTTCACTTTATTTTGTTTGAACTCATACATCTACTAAAAGAGCACTTCGTCTCCCAGGCTCTTCCATCCCCACAGCTCAGGAGAGGCTGTCTTTATTGCCAGCGCTTGGATGGGAGCCCCAACGCCAAGTTAGGGTTGCATTGTGGCCTCCCTGCTCAGCACCACTCCTATCACCATGAGGGGGCTTAAAACCTGGTGCTGTCAAAAACACAGAGGAGGAGAAGAGCCTTTGTTCCACAGTAATTACAGTTTGCAGATTTGTGTGTGTGGAGGGGTCCAGAGAAAACAGAAATGCAGAGACATAACAAGAGAGCTTCCTTTTATAATGCAGATTGAGAAAAAGCAGATTTACTTTCCAGCAAGTCCCAGAGATACAGAACAAAGGAAGGCAAATTCACAAAGCTAAGTAGCCTCATCCCACACCTACCTTGAAGCTGTTTGGTAGGTAGATATGCTGGCAACACTCAGATCCTGATTTTCTGAATTTTAATTCTCAAAAGTAAGCCAAGATCTCCAAGAATCCCTGCTGCTAATTCAGGCACCAGAATAATACGTGGAAGTATTTATTACCAGGCAAGTCTACCCCGGACACGGGCTATGTTGACATTCCAAAGCTGGCACTGAAGATGAGAAAAATAAACACTACTTTCAACCTTAAGGTACCTCTTTCTAGCGCCTATTTGTACTTGACATGAAATCAGCTTTGGGATCCATGTTTAAAATGGTTTTTAACAGTGTCTGACTGAGTAGCAACAGCCAGACTGTAGAAAATAGCTTTGTTTCTTAATTCAATTTGTGCCTCACAGAGGATGGGGCATTCAGCCAGCTGGAGCAAAGCCTACAGTACATTTTGCTGGGAGTTGTGCAAGGATAAGTCAACAAGCAACAACTTAAGACTACACCAGCCTGTTCCAGCCCAGCAGGAACAACTTTCTACTTGCTAACTGCCAAAATTAAAAAAAAAAAAAAACCCACACAAAAAAAAACCCAAAAAGACCCCAAACCAAAAAAACCCCCCAACCATTTAAAAGAAGAAGAAAAAAGAACATATTAAAGAAAAAAGGATCAGAGTGTTTCCTCACAGCAACCTATTTCTTGCAGCATTGTTTGCATTAATACATGGAGTGCTGAAGAGCAGCTCCATCATTACTCCTCAGGAGTTCAGCGACAAGCCTTGCTGCTTTCATTAATTGTAAATCTGCTCGTATAGATTCAACCTCAGAGCATCCTGTAGCTATCAGTCAGTGTTCCTGCTTGTCCCAATTTAAAACAGGTTCACCCAACATGAAAATAAGAAAATTCAAGCTGTTGATAAAAATGTAACCTTTTGCAGCTCACAGCTGCTTCTGGTCCATATGACATTTTACACCAATAAGGACTTTATCAGCAGAGAGCTGCAGCATAAAAAGATGATTTTGGGATTGAGGTCAGCTGGAGCTGTTCCACTAACACCTATGCACCTCACTGCAACCAAAAGGACCTTATCCCACATGAGATACAGGATACTAACATCCTTCCCCATGTCCTGGTGTCTTGGAAGTCTGACTGTGCAGCTCCTGTGTAACCAGAAACCGCAATAGGCCAAACCTATATAAATACGTGGGGGGTGGAGTGGGGGTGGAATCCTCTTTTATTCTACTAAAGTTATGCCTGGATGTGGGGCTTTTACTTACTTAACGTCTTCACAGAAATACACTCTTCCCTTCACGAGTCTCATCCTGGAAGCAAAAGCTGCTGGGTTTTCCTTTAACTTACTGGAAAGGGATGCTGGCACATGAAAAGGGGCCTTGCATAACATTTCTGAGAAGGGCATGGCAGCCTTGCTCAGAAAAGGCTACTCTCGTGTGCCCCTCAGTGCTGGATAGCCTGCCATTAACAGTGACACATCCACTTCCCTCTGGCACTCACCGGGAGTTACACAGTGCTCTTGCCCCCGATCGTGGTAAAGGAGGAAGAAGCATTTGTGTTCATACCTTAAAAAAAAAAAAAAGTGGAGGGTGGAGGTGGTTCGGTTGGTACACCTTCTTCCACAGAAGCGACTTGTGCACATGAAGCTAATCCAGAAGGGTAGAAGAATGATAAGATAAGAAAAAAACCTAAAACACATCAACCCACGCTTTCTTACCTGAAATTAATTGATTCAGGAAAGATTCCAAATCTAAGAGGAAAAAAAGCATATTTAGAGATTAAATTTACAAATTAATGTCTGCTCTTCATGCACTTTGCTGCCAAAATAACTTTCAGTATCCTGTGTTTCTTCTGTGATATTTGTTACTAATAATTACACTGAAACAGCACAAGAAATACTCTGACAAAGCATAAATACTGAACTCCAGGTTTGAGCAGGTTAAAAGCCCTCCAGTTTGCCCTGGAGCACAGAAAACCCATGAGAACAAAACTGAGCTCTGACATTTGTAGGTCAGAACTCAACAACATCAGTGACCACATTAAAAATGTCCCGCTCAGCTGGGGCTGGACTTAGAAGCAAGACGATAACCCACAATACTTCAACCCTACCTATTAATCTTCCACCACGTTGTGAAAGGCCCTCGGACAACCTGTCTCCCCCAGGCTCCCACACAGCACATGGGCCAATGACTTTAACACAAGGCTGATTTCTCCAAGACTGCTGATGGGCTGATGTCTTTCGCAAACATGAAGATCCAAACTCATGAACTGTAATTACTGAGACTGCAGATGAATCCCGATTAGGGAACCATGTTACAGGACAGGTTTTACTCTGGGCTGTCTCTTTTGGTTATCATCAGCACGATTTAGTTTCATCTGAAGGTAATCCAGTGTGCATAGTCCAGGACTGCTCCACAACATGAAACAGAGCAAGGAAGCAGAGATTACTCCGCAAGTGGAGACTGTATCTGCAAAGCACAACCGTTATCTGAACAAAAATCCTACTGGAAAAACCCTGAATCCACACCTACTGCACCATGCACAACACAGCCCTCAACCTCAAAACTAGATGAGAACTTATGTATGTATTACACTTGGTACGCGCTATATTCCTGGTGGTACAAGCATGTGCGTAAAAATAGTGACTTGAGTTTTCTTTCCTTTCTGAGACTTGTAACGCACACGTGGACCACACCTCATGTAATCAAGACTCAGAAAAACCACCACAACAGAGATCTCAGGGGGGATTGCAGCTCCCTCTTACTAACGCTGCATACTGTGGTTTTGCACAAGATCTATACATGCCTAATTCATGCAGGTAAACTGGAGGGACAGCACTCACTCTCCTAATCCAGTCACTGAAAAAGCAAATGTGACAGCCTGGGCCATGACTCAAGGCACTAAAAAGGGGAATTTAGGTTTTGGGCTTAGACACAACTGCTCAGTAGTGGCTCTCCCAGACCCTACATTCACAGCACTGCAGTGGGCAGAGAGGGGAGAGCATCTTAACACCCTCCTGGGAGTCCCAAAAGCTGCCTCAATCACAACTCAACTGTGCCTGCATGTCTTTGGCCAGCGACCTACTATGAAGGAGCCTTTCTTCCTAGCTGAGCTTCTCAGTGTGAACTGCCCAGACTCTTCTCCAATTATACTGCATAACACAAAGCAAAAAAGAAAAAATTCCATGTATCGTGTATGGAAAAAGAAGACAAAAGCCTATTTGGGGTGACAAATGCCTGACATTTCAAAGTGATGGATCTGTGGTCTTTGTGAGGAGTCAGCCTTGCAATTTGCAGCCCACATTACAGCACTCCAAAACTATTCATGCTGATTTGCCAATGCCAGTATTGTGCTTGCATGCTTGGCACTTCTGGACTATTCTGGGATTTCCCCCCATGCTGACTGGA
Organism: Falco peregrinus; assembly: GCF_023634155.1. Taxonomy (NCBI): domain Eukaryota; kingdom Metazoa; phylum Chordata; class Aves; order Falconiformes; family Falconidae; genus Falco; species Falco peregrinus. The sequence continues at coordinate 1,482,243 of NC_073729.1, read as the reverse complement.
CACATTCTTCACCAAGCTAAGAAGGGGTGACCCATCGCCTCAGGCTGGGGGGAAATGTGGATAACTGCTTTTGAGAAGAACCACCACCACATTTCTAGCTCGTGTGGGGACATCTCAACCCTGCTCTCCCACCCAACAGACCACAGCAACTACAGTAGCTCAATGCAGCTGCACACTGCCTGGTATTTATAAGGAATTTGACATTTATGTTCTGATTTAGTAAAGCATTGAGCTCAATCTGTTCAAGAACCTGCTTTATCTGATTTGCATTGCCCTTCTGCCCAGTTGGCTTTGGTGCATGCGACCCAGCACTGGTGCTTGCCATGGCATGAGCACCGGTGTCCACCAGCAGCAAAGGGAGCCCCAAGCCTCCTCCTCAAACCTGCCCAGGCCCATCCCCTCTCAGGGACACTCACACAAGGCTTCTCAGAGCAATAGCAGATTTTCTGTTCACAAACAGTTAAAAAAACCCCAAACCTCAAAACCCTAACAACAATCCTACCTTCCAAAATATAACTTTAATAGACTTTGTCCCCTTTAGATCCATTCTGCATTTATGCAATTACAGGGTGCATCTGTACTCACACCTCTCCAGCACTGGCAGATCCCTGTCCAAGTGAGACGCTCCAAAAAAGCCTGGTTTCAATTATGTGTGAACAGTGGGCTATTTCCACTTTAAAAAAACCTACTGTTTGACAACAGTATTTTACCCCTGACCAAACACAGCCCTCCAGTGAATTTGGTACATATTAATTAAGCTCACAGTGCCTCAGTGGCAGAATGGGGTATCATCCCAAAGATGCAAGGGAAAAAAGGTACAAGACTGAGACAGACAGAAATTACTTAGAGATAGGTTAGAAAAGAGTCAAGCGGTAGCGACTTTCACTGGGATGGATCAGCAATAAGGAAAGAAGCTGCTGGGAGCGATTTCCCACAACAAATTAACTTGGAAGGACTAATTTATCAGGTTGCGCTGGAGAGCTCAGGGAAGAGCGAAGGAGAGAAGAGGCTGGCAGCCAGAGCACCCACGCTGCAAAGGGTGGATGACCCTGAGGCTGGTGGAGGGACCGGCCAGCGAGGCTGCCTAGAACACAGTAATCCTGTTTTGCAAAGGAATTCAGAGCTTCAATGTTTGCTTTCAGACTGCACTAGAAGTACTGATGGTGCCGAGCTCCAGCAATACTTCATATTTAAAGGAGCAATCCGTCCAACTTGTTCTTTGTAATGAACAAGCCCCTAACGCTTGCAGGTAACTATCTTTAAGGCCATCAACTCCCTTCCATACACACTTTCCAGGAGAGGCAAGTGTAAACTATACAAAGGCATTATATATACTGAGGCCTCATTCATTCAAGCACACCAATGCAAGTGGATAATGAAGTCAGCGACATTCCACATACATCCAAGACCTTACATGCTCATCTGTACAGGCAAGTGAACACATGGCAGTCTCTGCATGAAAACAGTACCATTTATATCAAGTGACTAAAAAGCTATATATAGAAAGCACTGTATTTATACTCTGCTATGGATATTAAAATACACGGTACTAATATGTACTAACATGGGTGTGATTATATATCGGCAATGCCAACATAATGAAATAAAGGGGCATCTCCTTGGTTAGCATCACAGACCACATGTCCTACAAACTGCGGTCTATCATGGAATTTATAGCATTATTTTTCAGAGACTAAAATGAAATGTCAGTTTCTGGATAGCCTATATAATACAACTGCCAATAACGGGGGGCAAGGAGGGATGACGACACACGACACAGACAGACACATATAACCCAAATATGAACTGAACTGAAAATGATTTCACAGATATTGAACAAAATGTCGACGAGATGGTGCCTGATTAGATAGAAGGTAGAGACAAAGAGCAAAATGACCTTGTTTTGCACAATAGAGTGATTCATATGGATGAACCAGATACCCCGAATTACCAGCTACCAGGAGAACTGTATTGAAATTAGCTGAACCTCCAGCATATCAAGTGCTGACTCAATCCTATCTGCAAAATGAGAAAACATGGACAAAGTAAAGTCAGTCACCTTTCTGAACTTGACCATTTTCCACCTGGTAAAAATGTAGCAGCATACTGAGCAGGAGCTCCAGGTGGTATAAATCAGTACAGCTCTGTTGTCGCCATGGACGGCAAAGGACAATGTATTTTTGCAGTAGTTGCTCTCCCACAAGATCAAGTGCACACATTACTTGATCTTCTCTGGCTGCCTGTGCGCATACACATGCACATGGGCATACCCACACTAAGACAAGTCTCACAAACCCCCTCTGTTACACCCCTGCAATGCTGAACCCTTCATCTGAGGGGGTCTTAGCTCTACTCTGCTACAGTCCTTTTCTGGGCATCAAGGGGAGACTATTACATGGATGACAGAGTTGGAAAAGCTCTGCACAATTTATGCAATAAAGATGTTTTCTTCTAAGGAGCTTTAATCTGCAAGACTGTAACTTTCACTCTCGAAATAGAGTTCAAATTCCTGACCTTGGCACAGCATCACAGAGGACTTATTTTCACTCACATGGATTAACTGTCACTGAACAACTCATCCAAGATAATTGGCATCGCCACTCCTCTTCTTCAAAGCTAGCGTTTCCTCACCTATTTTCCCTTCTTCCTCCAATGAGTACATAATGTACAACAGGAGTACATAATGTGTAACAGTGACTTTAATTACCACCACATCAATTGGCAAGAGTGTTATCCTGAATGAAGTCGGCAGATGGATTATATTAATTGAACAAAAGCATACACAACGCTGTATAAAAGACACCTGCAAGCACGCTGCTCTAAGTACCAGATGCAGTTATGCACATTGCTACGTACTCTGCCTGCCTCCTGAGGAAGGAGATGCTGCAGCCCAGGAGGACCACCCGCATGCACAGCTACCTCGCTTCCAGACCACAGGTAAGTGTGCTGGTAGACCTCTTCCTATGGACAAACCTATACCCATGCCCTTATCTGCATGTATCCACACGGTTTACATGCCAACAGAGAGGTCTACAATCCATTCATAATATTATGTTGGAGTTAAGTCCAATATATTTTGTTCTCCTACTGAGTAAATGGCTTTCTCTGACATTAAAGCTACTCTATTCGCAAACTTGAATGGTTTCGGGATTGTAAAAGAGGATACTAAAGAGATGTTGGCTCTATTTTGTGTTTTAACTAGGGCTGCTATGATTTGCCATTTTGTAATCAATTTCACAGTACTTTTTTTTCTTTTAAACCTCAGGGGATTGCTTTGAAAAAATGTCTGTTTGTTAGTAAAAGCCAGGGGGAAAAAAACCTCTTCTGGTTGGAGAGAAAAGCTTGGAAGTCTGCGTGGAACATAAGCTAGAATTTTTTAAAAATAACAGTAAAGAATGTTCCTTAGCACCCCTCCTTCCCCCATCTTGAGAAGTTTGTATTTTTAAAATGAGCGTCATAATTTCTAACAACTTCGGGATCTCCGAAATTGACAATATTTTCCTGGATATATAATATTATCCCTAACAAATGGATGAGCAAAAAACTTTTTGGGAAGCACTGTCCCAGCTATTTTGACTGCCCCTGCATACCAGAGCTTTGATTTTGAACATCTAGTTGCACGCAATCTGCCTCTCCAGCTTTGAGCTGTCTGTCTCATTTAAATTTAGAAAAAAAAAAAGCTGGAAGAACGGCTAGAAGCTCTGAAATAGGGCAGTCTTGTCTACACTCCCACCAGCAATTTTCCCAGGGCTGCAGTTCAATGCCCCACCCAGCCGCGCAAACCTAGGCTTCCCCCTCTCCCTCCAGCTGCACCCTCTCCCCTCCTGCCTTACATCCAGCAATCATGCGGCCCCCAGGGATGTCTCTTGGTTTATGCAACAGAAAGGAGGTGGGCCAGCTCTCCCGCAGATCAGCTCAAGCAGTTGTTGGATTTTATACATGGGATGCAGTGGGCTTGCACAACTGAGTGTGCAGAGAAGCCAGATTACTCTGGTGTAGGGGGAACATCAAATCACCTCCAGGAGAGTTAGGAACCCAGTGTCCACACCCTTTCAAGGGATCTATATAGCTCAGGAAGCCTCCCTTGGTAAATCCCAGCCCAGACCAATTAAAAAGCAAGCAGATCACAGAAATAAGTTAAATGCTGCTATTCTAAAGCACCTTCTTAATTTTGAGCACACCTCTGAAGCAAGTAGCAGCAATTAAAACACCAGTCTGTAATTACATTACAGCACAGGAGCCTGTCTGCCCTCACAGCTAGCTGCAACTGCTCTCACTTCTGGAGAGCTTCTTCAGCAGCCACACTCATCCACAATGATGCTCCAGCTCTCCATCCAGCTTATTAACATCCTCCACCCCCAGCTCTCGGGACCTGTTTGAGCAGCATCTTGCCCTGATCAAGGATAAGGACTTTGGCACACTACTGCAACACCAAACCTCAGCAGCAGCGTAACACGCCAAGCATCCTGTTTCAGATGAACTGAGGCAGCTCTAACAGGAAGGGAAGGAGCTGGGGGAGGTGTTCGTCACCACACAATGGAATCTTCCCTCACTTCATCCACCCAAGACAAAATGCTAATATGGCCTGCTCAGGGCCCTGCAATTATTTAGGTGCCAACCTGATTTATCTACAGAGATTTCTTTTCCTGCACCAACTGTTCAAGTCTCTGCTGGCCAACTTGATTAGGAATTTTGGGCCATTTCAACCACTGTATATTACTAGCTTCTCACAAATACCTCTCTGCTTGAGAGAGGAATGCTTATCCATCAAACACCTTGGTGCCTTCGCTGCTTGCCACATGCCGCAATTATTTGCTTTGGCGCAGCAGATCTCTGGACGTTGAGCAGGCACGCTGTTATTTTCCCCAGGGACAGCATGAAAAAAGGAAAGCATACAAATTATAGCAGTCTTGGGGCTGCCTTCATTTATCCTGCAAGGAACAGGATTTTTCTGTGTGTCTAGCGCTATTTTTTTTTGAAAACGGATGTTGCATCGCTGCTCCCAGCCGTCCTTGCCCAGAGAAGGGACAGTGCTGAATACATACCCAGCCAGCGCTGTCCAGTGTGCAAATAAAACTTCACGGAAGAAAACCTTTCCAGCACAAGGTACCTTACCTGAACTCTGTGTGTCCTGGGGAGGCAGGGGAAGGTTCTCTGCCCCAATTTTACACACACTTTGCATTATTTTTCACTTCCGGAGCAGCTGCTCTCTTGCACACTGGAAAATTCATAAATACCTAGTAAAGGTACTACAAACACCTAGAAACATGGCAGGTCCCCAACATTCTGCAGCTCCATTGCACCACACTGTCCATGACGCATGCACAGCTCAGAGAAAGCAAGACCAGAATGAAAGCTCAAATGTGTACGAAGATAATGCCTTTACATAGTCAAGCCATGAGTACAACCCATGGGCTTGATTTACTTCTTGTTCCCATTGTTTGTTTTGTGTGTCCCCCTCCTCCTGATGATTTCAATGGGATTTAGATTGGGGCCTAAATGGATAAACAGAATAAAAAAAAATCCATTTTAAGGCAAGGAGAGATTGGAAACAATTTACCACTTACTTGAAAGTATTTAGACCACCTCTCCTGGGAAGGACTGCACCAAACCAAGGAAAGTAACATACGCGTCGACCCAAGTGGGGTGTCTGAAGCAGCAGAAAGGTAGCTGTGGAAATAAAGGCTCCAGACTACTGCAAGTCGAATTAAACCTTGATTTAAATGAGGCTGCAATTTTTAATCTGGATTTTATTACTACTAATAAGAAGAGCTGCTGAAGCATTCCTTATGTTTCCTTCACATCATTTTATCTGGCAGTCCCTGGAATGTATTCAATGTCAACTGCTACCTTTTCCCTGGGACAGACATCTACACTGGCAGCTTCTAGCACTGACAAAACACATCAACTCAAAGGAAAAAATCACCATTAGCTAAAAATATCTGAATGAAAACAAAAAAAAAAGTGTTTTGAATGCCATGGTATTACCCTGCCTTCCTTTCTTTGGCTCCATCTTTCTTTTCTGTGACCAATGAGATGGCTTCTGACATTTGCATAACTGCCTGATTTATTATTAGGTTTTAAATAAAGTGGAAGACATTTCCTTTAATTACATTTTTGAAAAAAATGCAACTGATAATTGTTTTTTTTGCTAACGATCCATCCAAAGTCTATGAATACCCGGTGAAAATAGAAAGAAAAGGCCCAGTAAATCAATCGTGAATGTAAACAGTGGCAGACCATGACATACTTTTTTCCCCACTTTCCAGAAGCTGCTCATTAAGGCCAATTTTAAACCCGGGTGGAGACAAGCCGCAGAAATTCCCAGGATGAGATAACACTGGTATCTGATTAACAAGAAATGTAACATCAGACTCACTGGTACAAAAGATATCCCAGCCATGTGTACGCAGGCGCCAGCACTACACAGTGTGTCTGCCCCAGAGCGCCCTGCCCACCTGCTCCCTTCCTGTTCAGCTTGGACCTTCCTGAAAACAGGACCATTTCTCCAGTCTCATTCAAAGTTGCCACCTTTCTCCTTCAGCCTGCCTCAAGACACTGCTGGCTAAATAAAGACTTCAGGAGTAGAAATGACTGCATTTTGCGACAGGCATACGCCAGAAAGCAGGAGGACCAGCACGCAAACCCAAACAGAGCAGCGCTGGATGCTTTCACAAGGGAAATTGCTTATAGTAGAAATGGCCTTGGAGAGGACAGAATGACCTCCAGATGTAAGTCAACCCAGGAAAGAGACACTTTAACTTTAAAGCTTAAGGTTTTTGTACTTCGTGTGCTAAATGTAAATCCTTAGGTGTTTTCCAAGAAGTCTGTTTAGGTACCCTGCACGCATTTGCTGAAGAGCAATGTGTTTGGCAGAAAGGAAGTATAGAAACACCTTGTGTTGAACTGCGTAAGCACAATAAGCTTTTAAAACATTTAAATACAAAAGGCTAGAAAAGCAGGCATGAATGTGACTTCCCATATCCCTTGGGATGGCAGGAAGCTGGGAATCCTCCTTCAATCCTTGCAGAGCCAGCAGCTCACTCCAGCTCCAGCACATTTCAGCATTTTACTACGCAACAGCCATTGCCAAGACCAATACATGCAGAGTCCCAACACATACAATGCTCTCTATAAAAGTAAAACCTACTGAGCTGCCCAAGAGGACACTGGCTGAAGTAATTTAAATGGCAAAATAGCACTTTTTGAAATAAATCCATTTCAGGTGGACCTGGCTTGTTTCCAGAGCCAATTAATAGCAATATTGAATCCTTGGGCAGCTAAATATGCACCTTCTGCCCACTGGACGTTCATGTAATGACATTGTAGGATGCTAAAAAACCTGGCTCAGCCAGAGACTATACATGCTGTTTCCCCCAATCCAGACCTTTCAATACTCCCTTTTTTGAAAGCATTTACATTCAAATTCATTTTGAGGGTGGTTTGGTAGTAAGAACTGCAACACACAGTTCCTCTGCCCACTGTAGCTATATAATTGTTATAATTCAGCTCCCTAGGCATGCATTCTCAGATGTCTACAGAGATGCTTTCAGGAGGGATAGCAGCAAATGCCCAGTTACAAGAGAAACAAGCCAGCACTCCCTGGAAGACACTTTTGTTCATTTCCTTTAACAAAAATACACCAGCTGTGCTACCTCTTTGTACAAAATAACAAACTAGCCTAATTCACAGCACTAAAACCCATCAGCCTGCCACAAGTGCTTGCTGCCCCCACAAATAGTAACCCTGCAAGAAGCCAGCACCTTTCCCTTTGAGCTCCTGCAGACCTACCCAAGCTCCCGGTCGTGGCTGGTGTTACAGAACCTCCAACTTGACTGCCGACGCTCATCCGCTGCCCAACCACTACTGCTATATTTATGCCACAGCCTTGCCTCCAACAGTATGACTTCTGTATCAGTAAGGGCCATTTGGGGTTACAGGAAAAACAGCATTGCCATCTCAAACTGAGGCATCTCAGAGACAAAAATCAGTAAGTTTGGAAGCAAAGAAAAAAATAAGATGTAATGTTGTATTTCAGTGAATTACTATACTTGGGAAGTAACAGAGGATTCTTAATAGGTAACATGGAAAACCACTGCTAAAAAATAAGCATATATAAGATCTTGTGAGCCTGAGAGCAGAGAGATGACTCTAGAAGCCTTTTAAATCAACTTAATGTTTAATTTTCCAAGTATCGACTTCCCATCATTTCTTTTCGCTATTGTATTCAATGTTCAAGGCACATTTTTTCTTTCATCTTCCCTATACCCTACTT